>NW_026542594.1:76209441-77409441 GCF_028750875.1 Macrosteles quadrilineatus
CATTCAAGTTACATTACTAATGATATTAAATAATATTTTTAGTCCAACAGTTTTCAAGTTTATATGCTTATGTTCTTTCGATAATGTTACTTTCAGAATCAAATAGTTGTTAATTCAGTTTTTCATGAGTATTATTGCTGATAAGGGTATTGTATATATTCTAAATTGCATTAAACTTCAGGTGTAGACATAATGAAATCGGCCACATGCAGATTGGCCAGTGGTACAAGGGTCTGTTCTAACATACAGCCTCACCAGAGTAGAGGCATACAGTTCACCAGTCACACGGGTGATTAGACTCGAGAGACACATTTAATATTAAAAACACTACATTTTATGCTTTTAAGTTAAAATGTAAGGTTATTACATTCAACTGTAGCTTACACAAAACAGTGCAAATTATATTATATTATTCAAGTGCAAATTATATAATACCCCGCCACAGCAAACCTGCAGACTAAGCGAATTTTCTTTTTCCTGATTGGATTTACACTAAAATGTCTCCTTAAAAATATCACATGTTTCACCTATTTAAATAGAATTAGTTTAAGGAGTACTTAGGTTTGCGGCAACAGCAAGGGTAAAAATTTGTGTTTTTTTATGCATTTTCCAAATTTGATCAAAGTATGTTAATTAACAAGCAAACAACAACAGTTTACCTACTTATTCTCTATGTGAATACCATGGGGATTTTATATTTACAATATTTTAGAATTTCTTTGTACCATTAGGTGCATAGTACCACTTTAATATACATAATTATTTGTTTTTAAGCTCTACAATATGGTATGGAAAGAATTTCCTAAGTTTTTTTGTTTTTAGGGTCAAAAATAGTAAAAACCAATTTTTACCCCATAAAACCCACTATAAAAACCCGTTCCCATAGTACGATCATGCTGGTTCGAGAACTCGTTAGAATAAAATATAGGTTTACACGTTAGTACAACATTTCATAAAAATCTGATGATGTTTGCTCGAGTTATATATAACAGACACATATATGCCTATAAAAATGTATAATATACGGTATATGAATTTGAACGAATGGTGTTTTTGGTCTCTAGGGACCTCAAAACGAAAAATTAAATCCGTCCGGGGATCAGGTCTTACCATGACTACTACGGTAATAGCTTATTCCCTAAATGAGAAATTCGCTAATACCCCTGCCGCAGCAAACCTTGTTATAGCAATAGTTAAGAAAATGTTACAATTTTCAAGTCTTGAAGTGTTTTTTCAAGGTTCAAAAGAAAAGAATCCTCGTTTTTATGGAACTGCATTGTACCCGACTGTAATCAAGAATTTCCTCAGGTGATAAGCATGTCACGAAAACAGGTCATTTCACATTAGTGTAGCGAACAATATTTTACTGAATCTTCGTACCTTTGCTGTAACTGTCTTTCTCATTATGTGTTTAGTGATATTCACTTAGAAAATTACATAAACTTTTAAGAATTCTTTAACATTAATGACAATTATCAGATTTTATATTAGTCTATTTGGTAGAATATTAATTATAGGTAATTATTATTTTATATCGCAACGAGGTTAGAAAATGTTAACTTTGCAAATTATGGAAGTGAGATAATATCGTTGCTCAGCAAGTTAACAGTTATCAACGCCTGGGTGATGTAATGTGAAGTAAAGCCTCAGTCAGTGAGATAACGACTGATATATTGCATTCACCTGATCAACTGCCGTCATCTGGGAGGTAGCAAAATTGTACGAATAAGGTTTACAGCAATCCTTAGCTACTAGAATTTCTGAAAATTAGTTGTTTTAATGAGTCTGTATGCTGTGTCATGTATGATACCACAAGCACAGGGTGTGTTTGTTTTATAAACTTCTAGTGGATGTGTTATACATATTTTTAATTTCGTTGTCATATGTTGAATAATATGGAAACATGCATACCGACTGTTAATTTGTATGGTTGTGAGAGTAATGCTTAGATGAGTAATGTTGAAGGTGAGTCATCTGAAGAATATCGATGACTTTAAGGGGGTAAACTGGCTTTCTTACTCTAACCTGATAGTGTGGTTTAGAAATGCGACTAACTGAGTTTCCTTCTCACACTTGAAGGTTCAAGATTGTGGTTTTAAGTCACGTATATTGTGTTTTCTTCCTCCATCTTAATGGCCGAAGAGTTTGGTTGTGTGTCACGTATTGCATCATACAAGTTCGACTCTTCTAATAATGACAATGTCGTTGAATGTATAATAGGTAACCACAATAGGTAGGCGTATTTTCCTCCATGAACGTAAGAGGTTACCCGAACAAAAGTACACAAAATGACCTTAAAACTTTATATATTTCAATACCATATATATATATATATATTCAATATCATATATAAAATATTATTTTCATTCTATTGTGCACTGCAATTAAAAATTATACTATACTAAACGAGGACTTTAGAAACAATATTGTGTATTTGCTAGTTCTTTGCTTTGGAATAGTTAAGTATTTTATGTCCATAATCATGACTTGAGAATATTGACCTTTTTCCTAAAAAAAAATCGGGGTTTTTTATATTTGACATGTGTTTTTATTTAATTTTGCTTTTTACATTGATAAATACCATCCACTTGAAGAACTATGAAGATTTAACCTCATATCGTAAATTCGTATCATGCATATCTTGGTCAGTCAGTGTTATGCTTCCTGAATAGTCTAGTCTCTGTAGGCCTTGTCGCAAAAACTTCAGCAAATATTTAAAATTACTAGAATGTTTTAGCAAATTTATTACAATAAGTTGTCAGATATAATATTAACTCGAATTTTTTTGTACCTATGTCATATGGCATAAATAACAAACTGACATGGCATTGTTGCATGTGAAACTATCACTGCGAAAAATCATTTGTTTTATTGCTTAAATCATCGGCAGATATTACTATTTGATCGGCAAAACTAATCTCGCGTATTTTGAATAAAAACTTATCCGAATTCGTAAATACCAATGAATGTAACCGGTGTCAAGTCGTGAAATGACTGAGCGTGATTATTAATTGCCAATATTATAGACCTACGTGTGTATACAGGGTAATTACTTGTGGTTACTGTTTAAAGCAGCTATAACGTAAATAACTGATGATTGTAATTTTAAGCCCAAACATTTTTATTTCAAAAGATCATTTTTGGTCCACATTTTAACGAGGTAAAGACGAATTTCAATTTTTAAGTCTGATAAAAGTAACAAAATTAACTGATACTTCTACTTATTTATAAAAATTCATGTTTAAAATATTTCTTAAAATTTTTTCATGTATGTTCTAAAACCGATTTAAAGTAAAGATGCCAATATTTTTTTCTTATACTATTACTGTGTCCAACACGAATATATAATTTAGGTTAGTTTGCGAACACACTCTATTTCCATTTAATTGAAAATAGCGGTTCAAAAGTAAAAACTGCCAAGAAAGTGTGGAAGTGCCCCAAGATATCAATCATAAGTCCTAGAGAAAGGCGAATTCATCAACACTTTGTTCTTTCTTAACATTATTATAAATATGAAGTATTCAATTACTTTTACCATTTACCAAAACAAAGAGTTTAAGTCCTTAAAATCCCTAATAATTCAAAAATGTTTTAAACGTGTGGAAATTAAACGTGTGGCTTATCGGATACACTAGATTTTATTAGCATGCTATATTTACAAGGCTTAAGTTAATGTTTACGGATATTTGTTCTTGTGTTGAACTTACATATTTTCAATATAATGTTTTCCACAACTTGTTTGTACCGTCGTGTTAATCAGTTATGTACTTTAAAAAAAATAGTTAGGCAATAATTGATAAACAGCAAGTTTGTTGCCGAACTAGAGGAAACATTATGTTAAGTACAACAAACATTGTGTTGGCTGGATCAAAAGTTATCACTAGGACTTAATACTCGTTGACTTGAGTGAGCACTGTATATTGCATCTTTAGGGCCTAGCTATTCCGACAACAGCTCAAGTTTAACGAAAGAGACGATGCCAAGACTAATAAATGCATTTTTAAGATGATTTGTAAATGTCATACTCATACTCTTTAATCGTCACATGTTGGCAGATTAAGAGTTTGCTCTCTTTTTTAATTCTGTATTTGCATCGTATTAACGGAAAAAAATAGATATCGTGTCTTAATTCTTGATTGTAGTTGAACTTAATAAATTCATAGTATGGTGTAGGTTTGAGGTGATAGATCCTGCCATTCTCTGTGGATAATATTACATTTTATTTTTGTTCGGAAATCGCACCACATAATTAGAAATTATAGTGAAATATAAAAAAATATATAACAACATGTAGAAATAAAAAAATAAAATACAATGTTCAACAGTTGTAATAGTAATAAACGTTTAAATACAGAATACTGAGAGACATTTGAAGCAACAATGAGCTTTATTAAAAGTCTATAATATTGGAACACATACAATTCTGACTATGCCTTGTGAAAACCTGTTTACACAAAAATATTCCTTAAACAAATCTTTGACTTTAAATCATTGATTGAAATAAATGTATTCCATTGATTATAGATTTTTTTTATTGGTGGTAGCTTATTCTACTAGAAACCATCTCGACAAAGGATTCTGTTTATTGCTGTTAATACTTATGCGCAAGTTTTTTGACAGTAGGGAGTTAAGATGCAGCGTAAATAACATAGTTTTGCAAGTTCTTTTAATCCTAATATTTGAAGATAAACAAATCATTTTGTATTATCTATTGAATGTTTTAAATACTACAACACTTGACTAATTTAACAAATACCTGTATCAGAATGGTTACAATTTTGAAGCGGCTATAGCTGTTCCAGGACACATTTAGGCAGCAGAGCTACTGGAATGTGTGTACTGGTGTGTAGCGTTAACAACAATAGTAACATTCTGGTGTTATTTCCACTACATGTACTCCTTTTCAGCCTAATGACTGTGTAGACCTTTTACATAAAGTACACGTTAGTAGGTTTGGTGTTGTGTTCAAGAGTGTTTTCAGTTTCCACGTTTGGTTACACAAGGTTTAACATAATACCTCTATTTCTCCTTGTCTTGTTATACTTTTTGTTGTTATTTAATAATTGTTCAAAAGAAAATATTAAGTAGTTTTGCACGTAAAATACTTATAACTCAATCGTAACCATAAAACCTTAAGTACTGTAATAACACGTGTTCAAGCTCCTATACAGTCTAGTTACGATTCCCAATGCTATTAGGAACAAGGTGCAATGTTGTTTTCAAGCAATTGTATTTTCAATTTCGAAATTAAAATTTATTTCTTGTTAAACATGTTAAAATTTTTGTCAAACATAGGTCTGAGGCTTGTGCAACTTGTACGTAGAACGTATCCAGTAAAGCAAGGGGTGAGCCAATACAAAGCAAGTGGGACTTTATTGTTAAAAAGTATTGTCTGGTATCATGATCCAAACGTAGTTGCTGCCTTGGACCGGATTTCTTTTTGCCACCACCTGATCAATACACACCAAATACAGTACTTAATCATTTATAGATGACCTAATTTGAAAGAATTTCTAAATTTATAGTCAAACTTTAGTGACAGAGAGAACAGTTATCATTTATCAGCGCAAGGTGAAGTATCAACAATCTGTTTCTGCCTGCCAGACTGATTTACCAGTGCAAGGTGAAGTATCAACACTCTATACCTGCCTGCCAGACTGATTCGCAAGGTGAAGTTAGTATCAACAATCTGTTTCTGCCTGCCTGACTGATTTATCAGTGCAAGGTGGAGTATCAACAATCTATCCCTGCCTGCCAGACTGATTCGCAAGGTCAAGTATCAACAATCGGCTCCTGCCTGCCAGACTGATAAATCAGTGCAAGGTGAAGTATCAACAATATATCCCTGCCTGCCAGACTGATTAGCTAGGTCAAGTATCAACAATCTGTTCCTGCCAGACTGATTCGCAAGGTAAAGTCCTATCAACAATTTGTTTCTGGCTGACAGACTGATTTATCAGCGCAAGGAGAAGTATCAAATTTTCTGTTCCTGCCTGCCTGACTGATTTATCATTGCAAGGTGATGTATCAACAATCTGTTCCTGCCTGCCAGACTGATTCGCAAGGTCAAGTATCAACAATCCTTTTCTGCCTGCCAGACTGATTTATCAGTTTTTGATGAAATTTCTTGCATTGTATTTAATTATAGGCAAATTATAAGGTGTATTTTGTTCATTCGATTTTAATATATCATTCAGAAAAATACACGATAAGCTATGGAAATTTGTGTTAAACTTTTTTATTATTTACTAGGATAAAAACTTAGTAGATCACAGTCTAATGTTACACAAGCTCAATTTGAAAATGTATCAATAATCTAGGTGAATACAGAAAGTAAACATATTAACCGGACCAAACTTTCTACTGTTCTCCAGTACAGACCATAAGAATTGATAACCTACTTTAGAAGCAATAATCAATGAAAGTAATTGAAATGTGTATCTCATTCGTAGACAAAATAAATTTAAATCAATCCGGAAATTCATAAAATATTATATAAAAATTTTTGATAGATATTTTAATATCTAGTCCTAAGTTTAATTTAATATCCATTTCCTAGTCTGTGAGAAAGAACTGCTCCGAGTCCTACAGGTGATGCATCTGTTGCAAGAGTAACCATCAGATTGGGGTCGAAATGATTTAAAATTTGTTCACTTGTTATTTCTTCTTTGAATTTATGAAATCTATTTTCACAATCAGAGCTCCAGATGAACTTAGCATTTTTTGTAAGTAATCTTGTCAGAGGATATACTTTAGTTGAGTAGTTTTGTTTAAATTTGCTGTGGTACGTGGCCAAGCCTAAAAATGTGTTCACTTAACTTAAATTCGTGGTCTCTCTAGCAATTTGAAATGAAAACTGTAGTTCTCAGGACTTTTGTGTAGACCTTTTTCATCAATGATGTGCCCAAGGTATTTGATACTTTTTTTCAAAAAACTTACAGTTGTCTCCATTCAAATGTAAGTTGTGCTTATGTAGAACATCTAATACTTTCTCTAATCTCAGAAGAGTTATCAAGTATCAACAATCTGTTCCTGCCAGACTGATTCGCAAGGTAAAGTCCTATCAACAATTTGTTTCTGGCTGACAGACTGATTTATCAGCGCAAGGAGAAGTAGCGCTGGTGAATGGTCTCCTGGACTGCCCTGCTCTCTTGTCCGGCATTGACTTCACAATTCCTAGAGGAACACGTTCCGGGACCATCTTCCGGAGAAGGTTTGAGCCCTACTACTACGCTTATCACCATGGCACTTCAAGACTGCTAAGACTAGGCAGCATTTTTGCTCCTCAGCTGAACTTCTTCGGCGTCTCGGCCAACTCCTTCAAGAGAGAAGTCCAGAGGCTACTACAGTGATTCCCTGCAACACAGTCTGAATATTGTGATTCGGTCAGTCTGAAATTTGTAGCTGTTGTATTACCTGATAGTGATTATTCTCTATTTGCATGTTTCATTTTATATGATATTTGTTGGTTAGGTCATTGTTACCAAAGAGCATATTTATTACTGTTACACACTACATATTTTATTGCATCACTGGCTTGGTTATTGTTATCTAAGAGTTGTTATTTATTATTTGTTACTCACTGTTGTTATTTATTAATTATTGTTACTCACTGTTGTTATTTATTAATTGTTACTCACTGTTATTAATTTTTCATTGTAAGTTGTTATTTATTCTGAGAATATTTATTTATTGTTACTCATATTGCACTCAATCTTTGTCACTTTTTATCTATTTAGAGTATTAACATAATTGAACAGCCGTCCATGTATTCACTCTTGATCAAATTATTTGTTACTATTAAGCATGCACAACAATGTATTAATTTAACTGTATTGGTTGTAACCGTTAAATGAATGAATAAATAAATGAATAAATAAATGAATAAATAAGAGTTTCTTCGTAAGTTGACCCCTGGACTAAAATGTCGTCGAAAAAACATTGTACGCCATCCATACCTTGTAGTAAGGAATCCATTAATTTTTTCTACAGTTATGGAGCAACCTTAACCCCAAACATCTGTGTATTTACTTTGAACAACCCTTATGAGAACTTAGTGTTTGCATTTTGATACTCTCTCCGTCCATTTTTATATGTAAATCAGCATTGCTTATATCAAAAACTTAAAAGTATTTGCCTCCACTCATTGTAGAAAAAATTTCTTCAATCCTCGGAATTGGGTATTTCTCGTCTTTCACCACTTTGTTCAAAGTAACTTTAAAATCAGCGCGGAAACGAATGTCACCATTGGGTTTTATGACAGGCACAATAGGTGTTCCCCATTACAAGTTATCTTGGTGATAATCTTTTGGGTTTCCGCAAGTTAATTTTCAACTTTTGTCCTTATGGCGTATGGAACCTGTCTGGCGCTTATGTATATAGATAGGTCTTAAGTTGTCATTCAAGTTAAGTTTTGCTTCAAAGTTTGGAATAGACCCTATGTTTTTTTTCAAATAAACCTTCATATTTTGCAAGTAATGAATCCAGCTCCGGCTTCCTTGTTTCTTTCATGTTTATAGATGTTATTTCTCCCCAATCTAGTTTTATTTCTCTCATCCATTCACGCCCAAAAATCCTATCGACATGTTGAAAAATTACAAAGATTCCCCCCTAGTTTTTATGATCTCCTCTGTGTAGGTGCGCAGCTGTATTAAGAATTTCCAAAAATTGTTTGTGGTCACATTTCTGTAAAAGCTGAGTTTTAATTTCTTTGTCATTAAGTCCACGTATGAGTTGTAGTCGTAAAAGCATGTCTATAACAGATTTTCCACAAGCTTCGCAATTAAATTAACAATTAGTTGACAACCTTTTTAGTTCTGTAGCAAAGTTTGAAACCGATTCTCCGTCTTCCTGTATTCGACTAATAAATGTGTGTTGTAAAGCAAAAATACTTTTTGGTAATTATATCGACCTCCGGACCTCACGCGAAATTAAAATTTTTTTTTTTCAAAATAATCGAAATTTGTCGCTGATTTCAAAAATGATTGTCGTTTTTTGCGGAAACGTCCCGTTTTCCCGGAAAATGGGAAAAACGGGAAAAAAATTGTTTTGCTCAAAATGTTGCCCATGTTGTGGGTACTCAAATTGTGCGAGATTTCCTCCTGAACAAGAATATGTAATTTTTATTACGATCGGACCACTATTAAGTAAAATATCAACAGAAAAGTGGGCCATTTTTAAATAACAAATGTTAGGTCAGGTTACTTTAGTTAGGTTAGGTTACTTTAGGTTAGGTTAGTTTAGGTTAGGTTAAGTTAGGTTAGGTTAGGTTAAGTTAGGTTAGGTTAAGTTAGGTTAGGTTAGGTTAAATTATCAATAACATGAGTATTGTAAATATGTAGCCTAAACTAACCCAACCAAACCTAACCTAACTTAACCTAACCTAACCTAACCAAACTTAACCTAACCTAACAACTTAGGTTAGGTTACTTTAGGTTAGGTTAGGTTACTTTAGGTTAGGTCAGTTTATCAATAACATGAGTATTTTAACTATGTAAACTAACCTAACCGAACCTAACCTAACTTAACCTAACCTAACCTAACTTAACCTAACCTTACCTAACAACTTCGGTTAGGTTACTTAAGGTTAGGTTAGGTTAGGTTACTTTAGGTTAGGTTAGATTAGGTTAGAATAGTTTATCAATAACATGAGTATTGTAACTATGTAAACTAACCCAACCGAACCTAACCTAACTTAACCTAACCTAACATAACCAAACTTAACCTAACCTAAACTAACCTAACCTAAAGTAACCTAACCCAACCTAACCTAACCCTAAAAGGTTAGGTTAGGTTAGAATAGTTAATCAATAACATGAGTATTGTAACTATGTAAACTATCCCAACCGAATCTAACTTAACCTAACTTAACCTAACCTAACCTAACTTAACCTAACCTAACCTAACCAAACTTAACCTAACCTAAACTAACCTAACCTAACCTAAAGTAACCTAACCTAACCTAAAGTAACCTGACCTAACCTAACCTAAGTTAAAGTAACCTAACCTAACCTAAAGTAACCTGACCTAACCTTTGTTATTTAAATATGGCCCACTTTTCTGGTGATATTTTACTTAATAGTGGTCCGATCGTAATAAAAATTACATATTCTTGTTCAGGAGGAAATCCCGCACAATTTGAGTACCCACAACATGGGTTTTGAGCAAAACAATTTTTTCCCCGTTTTTCCCACTTTCCGGGAAAACGGGACGTTTCCGCAAAAAACGACAATCATTTTTGAAATCAGCGTCAAATTTCGATTATTTTGAAAAAAAAAAATTTTAATTTCGCGTGAGGTCCGGAGGTCGATATAATTACCCAATGGGCATGTTCTCTCACTGATTTCAGAAAGCAAAGTGGCCAATTCACTCATCAGTGAGGCAATGTTAACATTTTCTCACTCTAATTACTTTGTCTCACTCCAGATTTACAACGTGAAGTCACGAAATAGTGAGCGCGTAGTATGCAGACAAGGTCGTATGCGCGCGATATACGTTGGCAGTACTGGATGTAAATCAGCTGGTCAGCTGTTGTACTGTTGTATTTGTCATCACATTAAATGTCATATTAAAAGTTCACTTCTGTTTAAAAATATGTTACGTTTCCTTACCAATTTATTTGTTTTATGGTAACTGTAGCAAAAATATAATGTGCAACTCGAGTGCAAAGTGCAATTGTCTCACTCGAGAAACCATTCCTCACTCGCCTACGGCTCGTGAGTAAGTATTTCTCTCGAGTGAGTCAATTGCTCACTTTGCTCACTAGTTGCACAAATAACTATAGTCATAGGATTGTCTGGTGTACATAGGTCGTAAAGTTTCTTATGTAGAAGAGGTGTAATAGACAATATACAATATCCTGTAATGTCTGTGTGTATGTGTGAACAAGTCCTTTCCCCCACTCCACTACTTCTTAATACATCCACACAGACATGAGATGGATCCTGTCAGAGGGGTCATCCCCGAAGGATCAGAACGTGCCATATCCCTCTTAGATAACAAGCCAAACGTTTGCCTGTAGACTATTTTTGGTTATTAGGTATTTTATTTAGGTAGTTAAACCTGTTATTATACTTTTGAGTCAATATCATTTAACAGCATCATGTAGGTTCTCATGTCTATGTGTATGTATTGAGAAGTATTGGAGTGGGGGAAAGGACTTGTTCACACATACACACAGACATTACAGGATATTGTCTATTGGGCTTTCATTAATCTCGCTTTTGTATCAATCAGCATGTTTTCAATACTTTATCTGAAATTTAGCTCATTTTTAAAATCTTCTTCTTCTGTATGACCTAATTCATGAAGTCGATCTTGTAATGAATTAGGTCATACATTGATTTAATCTTAGCTAACAAATCAAGTCTAGTTTGGATTTCATTGATAGAAAATGTTCCTATGACCACATACTTCTTTACAATTCCAAGCTGAAACTTAGCTGTTCTTCGCAATGATTTCAATTTCCTAACTTTATTTACATCTTCTGCTATTTTTTTTAAATCTTCCATTATTCTCGTCGCCATTCATATATATTTCAACATTTAAATGCAGTAACTCAATTTTACTTTATTTAATCACAATTGTGTAACTGAATCATCATACAAACAATAACAAATGAACAGAACATATGTAAATTAACAACTAATTATAGTATACGCCAGTGCATTTGGAATGGAAACATCAATTTTAAATACAGTAGAATCAATAATACATTGTCCATTGTTCTGGAATAAAATATACTTTAGGAGCATACTAAAACCAGGACTCCATTGCATTTTCCAACGTCTCTTTTAGATTTTGTGAGCAAATATAATTTAGTTTTTCCGCCATGAATTCTACGATTTCAGCCAATGATGACCAGGATGAAGGAAATGTGTTTTAAATTGTTATTATGAGTATTAAGATTTATGTTGAAAAGTTGTGTTCTAGTAATTATTATAAAATAAGGTATGTTTAAAAACAATGCTGTGCTCACATCTGCTTCAGTTAAAGTTCCAAAGCAAAATTCAGTTTATACAATTTTAAAGTTGTATACTACTTCTAAGAACAACTTTCCATTATCTGTCACAATACCAGACTTCAATAGCCGTAACAAGTTAGTGGGTGAACACGTACCTTGTTCATAACTATGAATAGAGAACGTAGTCATAATGTATCAGACTTTTTTTTTGACGGGACAAAATCAATCCGTAAATTTTATCATAGATAAAACATACTCTATGATATCAGTGAATATTTATAAATGTATAAATAATATAGTATTGGCTAGACCTACGATTCGTCCAAATTATGCAATGTAAAAACTGTAATTATCTTTATTCCCTCGCATTTATAAGAACTACACTGCAAAAATGTTTAAACACTCAAAATCTCGAGGTAAAGCTGTTCTTGTTCATTTGATGTATTAGTGCTAAGTGATCTTGGTAAATGAATCAGCTGGGCATTTCCTCTGTCTGCTGCGCATAAAGGCAAATGCTCTTCGTGGTTAAGTAATGCATTAGCGACACCATACTCAATCAGGCCTGTGTTATAGAAATAAAAGGGGATTATGGGAAGAGTCAAATTGTTACCATTTCCTGTTCATGCATATATCTTCTGAGATGATAGTATATTCAAAGCTTATTTTATAGACCTGCCATTTTGGGATATGCAATCTTGTTCTCTTGTCGATGGACAACATTGTTACTGTTTGACTCAAAGAAACGTAAACAGCTGTATGGTTACATGAACTGTTTAGCTTTAATAACAATGTTGTCCATCGTTAAGAGAACAAGATTGCATATCCCAAATGTATTTCTAAAGAGTATTTCTAACTATGCTTTAACCTCAAAGTTCATCACAATTGTTTCTGAATAACAATGAAATATATCTTTGAGTTGAGTAGAGTTGTCAAACTAAACTAGTTATATATTCATGCAGTGGCTAACAAGAAAAGTTTGTAATCTAATCTAGCTTGCATTTAAAAAACTATACATATACAGGGTGAGAAAAGTCTGGAGACGCATTCATTTCTTTTTAACTAAATACTTTAGAAAATTCAAACCTTTTACATCAAGTCATACGTATGAAAACTACTTTTTCCAAACATAGCCATTTTTTACCTCCACCAGGGGACGATTTATGAGGGATATGTATATAATCCTTAATGTAAGCATAGGTTGAAATGCACATCATTTTAAAGAGCTTGTTAAGTTGAGTTTATTGCCAGAAACCGCGTTTCAAAAGGTTCATCCGTTACAAAATGGCGGCTGTCCAAAGTTCTTGCGGAAAATATTTGCACAGGCCTTAGCATTGGTAAATACTCGTAGTCAACATTAGCTAGAGAGCTGAAACACGGTTAATTCGTTTTGAATATTGAATAATATCTACGAGCTAGTTGAATTTAAATTTCCGATTGGGGACGGAATATGAGGAGTCAGTTTCAGCTCCCGTCCCCAATCGGAAATTGAAATTCAACTAGCTCATAGATTAATATTATTCAGTATTAAAAACAAATTAACCGGGTTTCATCTCTCTAGCAGTTTTTTACACATTCAGTTGTTTGTGCTTTGTCAGTGAAGGATTTATGTGTATAAACAAAGTCATCAACACAAAAATTCGTATATGGCCATATCATTATTACAGTCTAGACGCAACTTCCGCGTTTTCAACACGGGTCCGCTTGTCGAGTTCTATGTTATATTTTATCGGCCGTATATGTGTGCGCACTATGTGTTTATTCGTCGTGTGTTGGTGTAAATGTAAAAAAAACTGTTACTGACGACCTTCATATGAAGTAATATCATCTTGAACACACGTGATGATGACCTCCTAGCAGGTCGAAACTAGTTGTGAATACAACAATCGGATTGCAAGAATAAGGTATTTAAACCACTATCACTAGCCATATTATTAGTTTTACATAGTGTTCAAAGAGATCTTCAGGGTTAATTATCTCAGAGAATATCAGGTAAAACACCCTCATCATCGGACAAGATATTCTAGAACTCTTTAGTACATTTCTTTGTGTAATTAACTGCCGATGTTGTCAGGAGTAAATTGCGGTTCTCTGCATATAGGTCATGCCAAATGTATCTCTCTAGAAACTAGTTCAAGTATGTGTATCAAGGATATGTATCTGAGGCGATGTCAGGAGATATCAGACACTCCGAGCTGACTAGTCTACCATATTATTCAATATTCATAATCGCCAGTACCTGAGAAACACTGTCGCATATAAATACATGGCTTTAGTAAACGAATAGTGCGGTTTTTTAAGCTCATAGCTTAAAACCTCTTTAGTTTTTTGAGGTAGTTAAATATGATGGTCACCTCTTAATTCTCTAGTTAATTTAGGTTTGTTATGTCCTTGATAACAGTTATTGTATGATTGCCGATAAGCTGTGTCTAAAGCCCCTTTGTAGTTAAACAGAAACCTTTATTCGACTCATCAATAGCATACACCTTTTCCCTTTATCAGGAAAATATTTTAAGACAAGATACAATATTTAATTACTTTAAATATTTTCCTGATAAAGAGAAAAGGTGTATGCTATTGATGAGTCGAATAAAGGTTTCTGTTTAACTACAAAGGGGCTTTGGACATAAATATATTATACGGCTATTTTAAAATTTAAACATAATTATTTGACAGCCTAAAACTAAAGTAATGAACACAAAAAACGAAAATTATACCAAAAGTAATTAAGGTGCGAAATAAAAAATCAGATTAAAAAAAAAAACATTCTTTAGCAACCAAGCAACACGTTATAACCATACATTCAATTTATTTCAAAACCTATATTAAGAGTTACTTATTTTAATCTCAAATGGCCACGTAATTAATTAAAAATCTGTATTACGACCCTTATCTTTAGCTTAGTAAGGAAAACACATTTACTTTAAAACTAAAAATATATTACTCATACGTGTCGGTTGAAATTTAACATAATTTATAATGGATAAGTACACAAATAAATGGGGTTACTTAATTAACCCATGGAAAGAAGTTTTCTCCCTTCTCCTTTTATTTTAATGAAGACAACTAATTATATAAGATGAAAGAGTTTAAGTTTTAATTAAACATGTTCTCATTGAACTTGTGTTTTATAACTAACTAATTTCTTGAAGAGGAATATGTTGAATGTTTATATTATAAGTTATACGATTTGAAAATGCCGTTTTACTTCAGTCCTCAAAACTAAATACAGTAATTGTTTATAAACAACTTCTATTCATGGCTAAGAAATGTCTTTAAATGTCTTTGATGTTTAGTGGAACGTTTTAAGCTAAAGTAAAATTTCTGACACATCGCTTTCAGATTTTTGCGTACGTATATGATTTATACACAGAGGTTTTTGAAAGTCGTTTTCTTGAGTTTCAAAAATGTACGATACATCTTGTTTGGTTCTTAGTGGTGTACATGTACAAATTTGTTTAGAATGAATAGAGAAACTGATAAAAAGATACTGTATATGGAAATATATCTGACTCCAATATGCATGCAGCATAACTACTCTGCGTTTGTGAAGATTCATAGGTCTTTTATCTTCTATTATTAAAAAAATTATAATCACATCACAAATTGTATCAGCAAATGATAGTATACGCAGTAAACAATCTTTTTGGTTTATTTATTAAAAGTAGTAGTTTAATAAAGTACGTTGTATGAAATTGAGTACTGTAAATTAAATACCAGCACGTTTCTTGTTACAAATTATTAAAACATGTGTAGCAAAGTACAGATACAAATTAGTTTGTTGCTATTATTTGTACTGAAAAGGGGCTTCTTGTCATACATGTATTCCGTATCAAACCACAGGTGTTTTAGTAATCCTTTAGAGTTGTGGAAAATATAAGTAGGCCTATTGACATAATATTCTAAGAAGAGTATACTAATAGGACCATACTAAAGCTACTCACTAGATTATCCCTTAATCCTGTAAAAATTGATATAATGAAAAAAGAAACTTATTTCTAAATTATTAAAATATTTGAAAAATAAAAAAAAAATGGGAACAGAAAACAAGGAAGAAAAGCTTAAATAGTGATAAGATTACAAATCACACAGCTGAGCCAAGTCAAATCTATCCGCTTACAACAAGTATTTAAACTAGTCACTAACACTTGTGATATTTCTCCATATACTTTAATGCAAAATTTCATGACAATAATTTTAAAACTATGTTAAAATTAATGTTGTAGATTATAAAATATTCCAGAATGCTATCATCATGTGGGCAACAAATTTAAAAGTGAAATATGACAATAATTATTGTTTCACTTAATAAAAGCTGTTCAAACTTCAACATTTTTAAATATGTTAATGACTATATAAATGAACTCTTTGTAAGATTTTGACTAAGAATCTTTATGATGTTTTCTGGTTAAAGTTAATTATTTCCCTCTTCCGTTAACATGTATGAGCTGTGATTTTGTTTTATCTGGTGTCTAAAAGTGCCGATGAAACGTTGCAATGCGGGGTGAATCAAAAAAATTAAATTTCTTAGATCACCTGTCGTGTTAATGATATTTTTGCATAGTATCGTAAGATACTTACTCTACTTTTTTACAAAATGGTTTTCAACTGAATTTACTGTTTTGCTTTATTAATATAGCAAATCGAATCATAGAAGTTGAATGGACTAACGAAAGATTAAAGGAACACAACATATAGTGTCATAATTGAAGACTCTCTAATAAATTGATAATTTTTATGTTCTCTTCAATTTATATACTAGTTATTTATTTAGAGTAGTTATATAATTCGTTTCAATTCAGAACAACGTCGTGTTGGCTTGTTTGTGTCAAGTGATATTTTTGTCCTAGGTCATATTATAAAGTCATAAAATTATAAAAAATAAAATTAGTTTAGTGACGAATGCAATTTATTCATAAGTAAGTGTTTATACCTTGGAAAATCGTTATAGAAATAAAATAACAGTCAAAGAATTAGATTAAATTGAATGAAAATCTGGTTATTTGCGTATCTAGGCTAGGCCTAGTGTTTATCATATCAATTGGCAAGCAGATAGTGGTAATTACTGGAGCAATAATATTCTTGTTAAATAATTCAGAAATAGTGAATCTGGCAGATAAAAATAGTGCTACGTTTATACTCGTATTATTGGGATAAGTTGACACCACATATCTCATAAAGCTACGAAGCAATATTCATATTTTGTTACACTTCAGTCATTCGTAGGAAACAACAAGATCATTTGATTTATATCTACTAAACTTTTCCCTAAACCCTACCCATATAATTAAACGTAATTCCAGGAACATATGTTTCAGTAAAACCGCACTGGAAAATATTAGGTCAATCTTAATATTATGGTAAAAGAAATATCTACTTATCAATCAGCTATGCATTAATGATGGGTAAAACTGTGGCGAAATTGACAAATCGTCAAAATCCTTGAAAAGATAATTTTTAGAACAAGCCGACTGGTATTCTTTTATATGCAGCCATTTGTTTAGCAATTTTTTTGGTGTCACAAAGAAAAAGCTAAGAACTTGGAAAATACAAACTTCTCAGTCACTGCAAACCTGCAGACTTAGCAAAATATATTTACTTCGTTTACGTTTTAGTAACTGGGGACCAAGTCATGGCTCGGTATACAGTAGCTTATTTCCATTGTAAAAGCAATAAAGGAAATACACGTCTTATTTACAACTAATTTTGGCTTTTATTATCTAAGTATCAGTGTAATTTCAATTTATTATCATGGAAGTTTGAACTTGGCAGTTCACAACACATTAATTTATTTACCACTAATTTATAATAGCCTATACTTGCATAAACATTGTTTGGCAGTTGAATTGAAATAGCTGAGTGAAAATCTTTGATAAAATTATAATTTACATAAATTAAATTAAATATTATTAAATATATCTTTCTCTCAAGTTTTCAAAAAACTGCCTCATTAGTTAGGGGATTAGTTATGGTAGGAGAGAAACAAGTAAAATAATCAGTATTTGATAGAGAATGTTTTTACATATATCGAATAATCTTCAATGTAATCTTTGGTAAATAGTAACAACTGATGTTTTTCCCTTTTTACTGTATTTTGTAATTTGCTAGTATACTGTGAATACATGAGTAGTGGCGAACTAGCAAAGAGACATCACTTTAGGCACGTTTTCCCCATAAGAATAACATGGGGATCATTTTTTGGCCACCAAAACCAAAAATCCTGATCTTTGCCTAAATATCCCTATATAATTGTCAAACCTTATTCCTTACTTATTCCCCATAAATATATTTGATATTAAGCTAAAAAGCTATTTCTTATATTTATTAACCCTTACAAGTGTAAATTTAGAGTAGAGGCAATAGAAGAATATGACGTCACTTGGGGCGTTTTTCCCCATAAGAATAACATGGGGATCATTTTTTAGCCACCAAATCCAAAAATCCTGATCTTCGCCTGTACACCCCAATATAAATGTTCAATACCATTGTATAACTTCATTACTATTTCAAATCCACATGCATTCACAAGTATATTCTCAAAATCATCAACTTGACAGTGCGAGGTTTGCACGTGCTCCCAGCTCACGGCGCGCTCCCTTGGACATCCTTAGTGGAAATCCATGAATTCTGACTACTTGGGAACCCAAGCCATTTGACATACAATAAATCACCCTTCCTTCTAATTACCTTTTCTATTAAATACATGTCTTTATATTTGGTCTTTAACAACTCCTCTGTATAGAAGCCTCCCCTGATTATATTGCCATTTTCATCTTTCAAGATATAAGTCACAGGCTTTGTATTCTTAACTTCTGCTATTGTAAATAGCTCACCTGTCCAATTTGGGGTATAACCTTTACTAAAAACATGTTTATACTTGGAATAATTTATAATTCTCACGCTATCACCCACCTTATATCTTGGCTTCTTAACTTGCACTACTTTAGAAGTCAACCTCTCATGCACATATTTACTATTCTTAATATTCACTTGGTTAGGCTTCATTCCTATAGATCTATGCACCTTATTATTATATTTTCGAATTAACTTTGGAAGTAAATCCAACCATTTATAACTCCCCTGAGCACTAAATTCCCTATATAACCAATTCTTTAAAGTTCTCTGAAACCTCTCCACAATTGCAGCCTTAGTTGTAGAAAATGTGTGATAGTGATTAATATTTAAGTTTTTCATTAGTTTGCTAAAATATTGATTAAAAAATTCTTTTCCATTATCAGATTGAATGTTTTTAACCCCCTTTGGTAGAATGGTTTTAATGGCTTCTGTAACCACCAACCCTGTCTTATTCTTTAGCGGAGCAGCATAAGCTTTTTTAGAAAATGTATCTATTAAAGTTAAAATATATTTATTGCCAGAATTTTCTCTAGCATAGTTTTGCATATCAATTAAATCTATTTGTAAGGTTTCGTTTATACCTAATACTTTAAAAGATCTTCTAATGAAATTCTTTCTTGCAGGCTTATGAAGTTCGTATGCAATTTCATTCATTTTTTATAACATCACTCTTTCCTTGTACTGTAAATATATTACCATTAGCCCCAATCAATAGATTATCTTCCATTCTTTTAAATACATAGTTTTCTGGTATATAAGGTCCATTATCTATATACTTAAATCCACTCAAAGATGTAGGGTCGGCAACTAATAAATCAGGATTGTATTCCATCAAATTAAATTTTCTTCCTGCATATACAAATTTTGATCCATCATAATACATAGCTTGTGACATTAAACAAATATCATCTAAATATTCCCCCTTTGGCAGATTCCTTATAAATTGTTTTTTGGCATCCCAACATTTTTCTTTTTTATCAAAAGTTATAGTCTGTTCTTTTGTAACACAGTCAGTGTCATCAACGGCGGGTTTTACACGTACTAACCTTTTATTATTAAAATCCCAATAGCCTGCTTCCATTTTTGGAACTTGTGAAACATTCACAGCATCTTTACTATCTGTACCTTCCATCAAATTGCTAAGTTTCTGTTTCTTAGCATTCCAAACACTATTCTCAGATTCTAAAAATTCATAATTATTATCGTCTTGTACAAATTTACCATCTTCTTTTCGTATTAAAGTCTGTTGTAAAGTGGGCACATCATTTAAACTTTCACCCTTTTCCACATTAGTAATTTTCCGTTTCTTAGCATTCCAAACACCATTCTCTGATTCTAAAAATTCATAATTATTATTGTCTTGTACAAATGTACCACCGTCTTTACGTATTAAAGTCTGTTGTAAAGTGGGCACATCATCTAAACTTTCACCCTTTTCTACATTAGTAATTTTCTGTTTTTTAGCATTCCAATTTTTATTCTTAGATTCTAAAAACTCATATTTAGTTTTACCTTGTAAAAAGACATCACCTTTTCTAGTTAATGTCTGTCCCAAAGTTGATACATCATCTACAAACTCCCCATCTTTAACATTACCAATTTTACGGTTTAAACCATTCCAACTATCGTCTTGTAAATTTAAAGTAGGTTCACTACTAGCCCTTGGTTCTGCAGGCTTATTATATGGATTATATAAACGATAAAATTTATCTATAAACATATTTTTATTTAATAAATAATTCCACTTTCTCTCAATTCCTCAATAATGGAATCTATTTCATTATCCACTCCTGAGTTACCGGCTTGGCGACTTAGCCAAAGAAGTCTTAACCTATCTACAAGCTCATAAGGATCATCCCAATAAATATAGTCTATTTTATTACCAGTCACTTGTCTCAAACCTTCACCAACAGATTTAAATAGAGGTTTAATTATATTAAGATATTTAGTATGTCTATTACTTGAAATTGCTGCACCATCTTTGTAACTCTTTAAATGTCCATTTGTAGCTTCCAAAATCTCTTTATAATTTTGCAAATCAGCTTGAGTATAGTTCTCAGGTTCTTTTAAAGTTAACAACTGCCACAAACCTTTTGTCCCCTTGTAGGTTTTATTTGCAACTGTAACATCATCATTGGCAATATCAACTTCCTTATTTCCAATAAAAAATTTATTTGCTTCTCGCCTAATACCATATGTAGTGTCTGTCATACTACTTTTACTGAGGTAATTTCCTAAATAGTCTGATGCTAAAAGACCAAAATCTAATTTCTGTGGGGTGGATTGTTGTAATCTTGGTATCATTGATATTCTAGATGGAGTCATTGGGAGTATCTCCATTTGAGGCCTCTCTGATGTGATTTTTTTTAATTCTTGTAATGGCTCTATTAAAGGTTGGAATGTTTGAAACCTCTCTTCAGCCTCTAGAAACCTGCCACGTTTTAAAGCTCTATATTTTTCTCGTATTTGATTTGCAGAGTCAACCAATTCTTGTTGAATGTTTTTCATCTTTTATTTAAATTTTATTTATCTCATTTGACAAAGGATTGTACTCAAACACTTTATCATGTATTATCAAACAATATGCAGATGTATTTGCTGGTACATTTTCTGCAGTTTCAATCTCTAATTTAATATCAACAATTCCTTCCTTCACTGTTTCGTTCTGTCTAGAACAATCTATTACAATTAGTGGATATTTCTTCATAAACTCAGCCCTACTAATCATAGGATCTGGGATAGTATTGTAGTAAGTCTCTCTAAACCTCATAAACATCTCATAAGCTTTAGAGACATCTCCATTTTCAAAATCAAGATTTAAATCACTATAAGGATAATATTCAGAGTTTAGAAATACTTTGAGATTTTTTAACTTACAGTGATCAAATTCATCAGTTCTTTTTCGTGCACTATTATCCCTTGCTGTTTGAAAACCAAATATAATATACCTAGGCTTCTCCAAACTTGAAGATGTCTTTACTGACCATGTATGTCTTGTAGTATTGGGATATGATGGAAGTTCATGCAACTCTAAACTTCTAAATGCAATTTGCAAATTTTTATTTTGCAATAACATCTTTTGTAATTGTAACTTCTCCCCATCTGATGGTGTCACATGTGGCATCACCCATTGAATTGAGTTAAGTGTAATTTTGGGAATCATATCAGCAGTGCCACTGGCTGGAGCACTAGCAGTTGTTAATATACAATTCAAATCATTTTTGGATCTTTTCAACACCAATTCTTGTTTGACATTTACTAATACCTTATTAAAATCCTCAAATACACCCATTAACAGCTCTAATGGCAAACATGTACTAAACTTACCACCTTTATGGAAATCTTTTAAATTTGTGTCAGAATCAAATGCCACATTTGACAATTTAGTAGTTTTATTGTAAGAGCTCGATATTTTCATAAGACTAGAAATTCCTGAGTTTCTTACAATGTCTATTTCTTTACCTGCAACTTCGTATCTAATTTCATCAAATAAGAACGCAAATGCATTATTTATAAAATGACCTTTATCATGATTTTCAATTTCTCCCTTAATATACAGATAACTCCTACATGGGAGAGTTAGCAAATCTTGATTATTAATACATATTCGAATTTCATCAGAATTATTTATTGCTAAAGTATTGTGGGTAACATAGGAGTGATTTGTAATTTTAACCACACTATCGTCGAATTGGGATTTCCCTGTAACGTCTAGAAAATCTTCCATTTTTATTAATAGAAAATTTTAACTTTAGTCCTATTGATTTTAGGAACCTAGCATTTTGTACACTTATAGATAAATTCTTATAAATTCTCATATCTTTTTTATATGACAAGTAATTGTAGTTTCTTCTCCGTTAAAGTCAATTGCCTTGTCGTGTTGATCGGCAAATGTAATACTGACAACATCTAAACTTCTCTTATTTACAGGAAAATATATAATATTTCTTGGAACTTCGATAATTTTGTAGCCAGGAGGAGCTTCTGGATAAAAGCTATGTATGGTGTGTGATTTGTTTCCGTTTAAATAGGACCCGTTTGCAATATTACATTTTACTCTAATCACATTTACATTATTAATGTTTATTTTATTTGTAGATTCAAACTGAACACCAGGAGTAGAAACACCTTTAAATCCCAATAAAACAGACCCTAAACATGTTTTTGTAAAATCAAACACGTGGTTAGAAAGTAATGTCGCTTTCATAGTTTTATTATTAGCTGTAAGGAAAAAGTCTGGGATTTGCTTTTGAATTTCCTTTGCAAGCTCAACCACCTCATATGTCCCTTCAGAAATTTCTATTGTAACTGGAGCATTGTGGTCATAATAGAAAACATCATCACCTTCTCTAATGGTTAATTTGTTGCCTTTAAGTTGATTTAATTTTGGAATAAGTCCTTTGAATAAAAGTTTGGATTTAGTATTAATTAATGCTTCTCCATTTTTATCTACTATAACTTTAAGTTTTCCATTTAATAACTGGTTTAAATCATCGACAGAGATCTCTCCTTTTGGTAATGTCATTTTCTCTACTTTGTAATATGTTAAAGTATTTAGAGGTTTTTTAACATTAAATATAGAATTATAACTTTGAAAATCTACTAATCCAATTACATAATCATCATTTAATTCTATGGGAGGAAAGAACACTGACTTTAGCTCTGACTCTGTACCCGAAAATGTTATAGTAAATGAATCCATTTTTATAAACAAAAATTTTTTATGAATGATAAACATAAAATTCCACAAATAGAACTATTTAAATCTTGTATTTGATCAGTTGTATAGAATATTTTATATCCCTCAAAATATTTAATTACTTCTTTTGGAGGTTGGATTCCAAATGGGTCAAAATAAATTACAATATCTTTATTTTTACGATATGCTGTCCAATGTGTGCCAGATGAACTGTCTAAATTAACTATTCCGCACTCTTTTACTCTTGGTTTTAGATTTTTTAGCTCGTTTTTTAGGTACACCCCCCTGAAGTGAGGCACGTCTTTTGCGGCCTCTAACAGCTGGTAGTTGTCCATCTTTTTTATTAAATTTTAATCCCATTCCCATTTTTGCTTTTGCCTTCATCAAATTTGTCACGGCATAAGCAGCAGCTCTTTCAGCAAGACTTGCGTCCTTGGCCGTTACTCTAGTCCAAGCTAAGTCTGCTAATCTCATGTCTGCTTTGTTCCGAGCAGCAGTATCGGGATTATTCATGTAGAATATGTCATGCTCTTTACAATAAGAGTCTAGTTTATTTTTTGGAGGTACATTTTTGGCTAAATTCTCACGTACATTCGTCCCAGGGCCACAGTACCGATATGATGGTATGTGAAGTGGAAATGGAAGGTTATTTATAAGAGTATTCAATAACCCTCGACCCCTATAGGGCTTTAGGAATAAACCTTTGCCCTTTTTACATGTTTTCTTATTATCATTTTTTACCATTTTTATTATATAAAAAATGTCTTTTATTCAACAAAAACATAAATTTAAAATAGTACATACTAAGGAAAAAATACCAAAGAAGTTGGGTCTATTTCCTACTAATATTCGATGTGTTATTTGTGGTCCAAGTGGAAGTGGGAAGACGGTTGTAATTTACAATTTAATTGTAAGAAAGGAAGGATTAAAATTTACAAACTTATATTTAATATCTAAATCTTTAGAACAAGAAAAATATAAAAAAATAATTGAAATATTTAGTTTGTGTGATGAAGTGAAATTACACACGTTTACTGACTGTGAAATCACACCAAATGATGTAAAATCACAGTCAGTTGTTGTATTTGATGACATAAATAGTCCAAATATTACACAATTTTTTTCAATGGGTCGACATAAAAATATTAATTGTTTTTACTTGTGTCAATCTTACAGCAAAGTACACAAACATTTACGTGATAATGTAAATTTCCTAATATTATTTAAACAAGATGATTTAAATTTAAAACATGTATATCACAATCATGTTGGTAATGACTTTTCATTTGACCAATTTAAAAATCTCTGTCATCAATGTTGGGATAAAACTAAATATGGCTTTTTCGTAATAGACAAAGAAAGGTCAAAGAATAATGGCAAATATAGATTTATGTTTGACCAATTCTATCAAGAGGATGGTAAGGGTAAATAAATGAAAGACTTTTATGTATGAAAGTTTTTTAACATTTACATTTATTTAGCAGCATTAAATATATCTACACATACAATTTATTGAACATCAATTTTATAATGACCAAGAGCAAGGGTGTTGATGCCATCTTCTAGAATAAACCTCTTGTCATCGTCAAACGATAGTACTTTCTTATTCATGGTCAAGGTTTGAAGGTGATGATTTGTAGATTTAATTCTTGTCACATTCTCATAGTAGTCTTGACCAGTTGCAAGACAGTTCAAATAATGTTGATGTCTAAGGAGATGTTTAACTGTAGCACCATCAGCTCCTTTAGCTTTTTTGACCTCTAAAGCTTGCTTGTCTTCTTCATATAACCATTTTAGAGGAATGTAAGAGTATAATTTTGGTCTTAAACCACAATATTCATACATAATATGACCATCCAATTCATCTTTGAACTTTCCAGTGACTTTTTAGCGAATTTCCCTTTAGGGAAGTAGCTATTACCGTAGGTGGCACGGTAAGACCTAGACCCGGGACCGATTTACTTTTTCATTTTGATGTCCCCAAAGGCCAAAAACACCATTCGTTCAAATTTTTATATATGTATATATATATATATATATATATATATATATAGACTTATATATATATACGTCCGTGAACACGATAACTTGAGTATTTTTTGTCCGATTTTGATGAAATTTGGTTTAAAGGTGTAAAGCGGGATAAACTTGAATGAGTTCGCGAACCAGCATGATCAGACCATGGGAACGGGGCTTTACGGGGAGTTTTATGGGGTAAAAATTGGTTTTTCTCACTTTTGACCCTCAAAACACAAAATTTCCCGATTTCTCTTTAGACCTTTTTAAAGAGGTTAAAAAAACAAATAATTTAGTATATAAAAGTATTTTTGTTCGATTATAAGTAACGGAGAAAATTTAAAAAATTGTAAATTTAAAATTCCCATGTTATTCTTATGGAGAATATTGTCAAATGTTGTAGTTTGCTTGTTTATGGATATATTTTGATCAAACTTGGCAAATTTATTTATTTTGTACTAAGCTATCAATATTTTACTCAAAAACACACTTTATTAGTTTCCTTGTAGCAGCAAACCTAGGTACTCGTTAAACCTAATGTTATTAAAATATATTTAACTGAAAATCAATTCAGACAAATGGAAATTCGCTTAGTCGGCAGGTTTGCTGCGGCGGGGTTATTTATTTTTATCAGAGTATAAAAAATGGTCTTTACTATATCCAGAGGTATCAAAATAGTGCAAGTCACATTCTATTTCCTTGTAAAAGTCCTCTGTAACTATAGCATACATTAAAGAATCTGTATCCGTCATTAGAAATCTTTTATTCTTAAATTTTGACATATAATTATAGTGAAAATCATACATTATTACTTTACTAATATCTAAAATGGTCATTCCCAAATATATTGGTTTATTAAACTTTACAACTAATTTATTTAAATGTATGGCATGTAAATTGTTATCAAACTTTTTGCTACAATCAAACCTTGGATTAGTGACATATTTTGTTAATAATGACTCATCCTTGAGATATATATCACGAAACTTTCGTTGATTCATAATTGTCCGACCAAAGAGACTATTATTTAACAATTTGTAAAAGTCTTTTTCAAAATCATTTTTAGCACATTTTCGTTTTTCAATATTAAAATTAATATAAGGCGCAAGCCATTTAGACTGTCTAAATTTTAAAATTCTGTGGTATTTTGTAACAACCAAACCAAATTCTTCATATTTGTGTAATGCTTTATAATGTAAAATATATTTAGTTTTGTCATTTAAATTAGGTATTAATTTGCCATTCATTTTCTCTGGTGCTAATGGATAGTCATTATGTAAATCATGTAAGCTTTTATCATATTTTAAATCAACTTCTAAAATGTATCCAAATTCATCATTTTGATTATATTTGTAGTCTATCTCATTCGTCCAACAAAATCTATCCATGGGTAGCGGCTCACACATTGCTGTAGAGTATAGTGAGTTACAGTCTAAATATATTAAATACACACTCTCTTGATTGGGGTCATAGTGTTCACCCATATATCTATTATTGGCTTTAGCATAACGTGTGGAAATCATACTGACTCCTCCTCTGATTCCACTTTCTATGAACAAATGCATGTCAATATCTTGAAACAATTGTAATTTTATACCAGTCATTCTAAGACAGGCTTCCCATGTTAATCCAGGAAGTGAATACATATGTACGGGGTCAAGTTTGTAATCCTTTAAACACAAGTCTCTAAATGTCTCAAACACATCAGCCAGTAGCAATACATCTGTTTTAAGGTATAAATCATGATATTCTTGTAAATTATTTATATTAAAATGGGCCCAGACATTTTTAGCATGTTCGTATTCATTGGGAGAGATATGTTCTTTAGTTAGAGTGCTATAGAATGATTCAATTGGCGGTAGAGACTCTGCAAACTTATCTGGTCCCGTCATATATTCATAGGGAAATACGCCTTTACGTTGTAGTAGTGGATTGTCTATGAATCTAAATGTATTTAAATTGGAAGTTAATTTGTATAATGGAAGGGACAGAAAGTTATAGGAATCTAAAAATATCAAATCATCAACAGAGAGTGATATATATTTTTCCATATCTTTAGCTATACAATTTAATTTATGTTTATTAAACTTTCCCAAGTGTTGCATTATTAAATGTCCATCGTAATTTTTCAAGTTATGAAAGAATATTGGGATTTTCTTTGTTACTTTATAGTTTAAATTACAATCATTGTGGGCAGCTCCACAGTATTGCCCAGAGGAATGGCAATGATCTCTCACCCTATCAAAATATAGGGGCTTTTCACAAATATGGCAATGTGTTGAGTTTTGGAAAGACGCCTCTTGCTCTGGAGTCATTTGAAGAGGATTATATATTGCCATTTGATTTTTAATATAATCATAAGTCTGAAATAATCTTTCAAAAAACACATCCATAACATTTGTACCACTGTACAACTCTTCAGAAATAATTTTTGAATCTTTTACTACGACAAATGCAAATCCCGATGGAGTATGTATATTAGAGTTTATAAAGCACTCAAAATCTGCATAAATAACAAATGGGGCTTTAAGTTGATATTTATAATTTTTAAATTGTAATGTATCTTGTTTAGACATTTCCACTCGTTGGGCATCAAAGTTTTTACAATACGTTGTGTGACGTTCTAATATATCATTAGTGTAAAAATGTTGCAAACACAACTTGCAAAAATGCTTCTTATGGTCATATTTTGTAGACCGCAGCATTAACTTACCAAAATCACAAATTAAACAATAATGTGATTTACGACCTTCTTGTAATAATAATAAATCGATGTGAGTATTACTATTCAGTTTGGTTGTTCTTAATGGATATACACATTTCTGGTCTTCAACTCCAAATACATTTACACTTATATTATTTTGTGTTTCAAATTTATCTATATCAGATATTTTCACAGGATACTTTATGTTTGTCATATTCAGCTGACCTATGTAGGGTACATAGCTGGAGACTCTATTAGCATTTTCATTAGAGTTCCTTGGATATAAAGCTGCTAATATCGACCAAAGGAAGCATTTATTATCAGCATTTTTGATATTTAACACTGCATGTTTCGATTGAATAGTTTTTGGTGTGGGAATGTATGACTTTGGAGTTAGGGGCTTATACTTGTAAACATGTAACTGCCAATATTTAGTATGGTCATAAATCTATCCACTGCCTTGGGCTTGATATTTGTGTATGGATGCATCAATCTTTAAAAATGCATTTTCAATTTGAGGCTTTAAATCTCTCTTCTCAATAGTTAAGGTAGTAAGGCTTCTAAAATTTGCAATACATTCTTTTTCATTAACTAATTGTCGATTTTGATCCATTGAATATTTTATAAATTTGATTCTCCTTACTAAAGTCCATTTTATTGGCAGAGGACAAGACTGAAGAGTATTTTTAAGTTCAGTTCTAATCGATTCACCAACAAATTTAATCATTGTGTATGGACATTTTATGCAAGAATTGGCGTGTCTTTTAAAATGTCCAACAACATTCGTTTTACAGAAATTACAAGTCTTGTGATTTTGTAATATATGAGATTTTAGAGCTATGTTACTATCACAGATTAAATTACAAACTTTACACAGTTTTACCTTGATTTGATGTATCAAATTGTAGTGGCGAATCAGGTTACTTTTGGTGGAGAGCGACACAGAGCAGTGTTGACAGGTGGGCCTCATGGTCCAGAATGAAATATCACCCAAATGTCACTTCTATTTATAGACTTTTCGAAAATTTCAAAATTTTTTAAATTTTCAAAAATATTTTTGCTAGAAATTAAAAATTGTTAAACAATTTAACTATAAATTACTTCAACAGGTCACCCACCCAGGACTTAATCAAGAGCTGCCACTAGAGACGAGAAGACCAACCATGAGTCAAGAGCGAGAAGCGTGACCATGGGTCGGGAGCACGCCATGAGCCGGGAGCGCGCCCGAGTTCGCGTACAAACCTCGCACTGTCAAGTTGATGATTTTGAGAATATACTTGTGAATGCATGTGGATTTGAAATAGTAATGAAGTTATACAATGGTATTGAACATTTATATTGGGGTGTACAGGCGAAGATCAGGATTTTTGGATTTGGTGGCTAAAAAATGATCCCCATGTTATTCTTATGGGGAAAAACGCCCCAAGTGACGTCATATTCTTCTATTGCCTCTACTCTAAATTTACACTTGTAAGGGTCAATAAATATAAGAAATAGCTTTTTAGCTTAATATCAAATATATTTATGGGGAATAAGTAAGGAATAAGGTTTGACAATTATATAGGGATATTTAGGCAAAGATCAGGATTTTTGGTTTTGGTGGCCAAAAAATGATCCCCATGTTATTCTTATGGGAAAACGTGCCTAAAGTGATGTCTCTTTGCTAGTTCGCCACTACTTACATGTGTCACGTATTGTGTTTACTTTATTGTTATTTTGTTCAATTACGTGATTACTTGACAACCCATAAGGCAAAAGAATCTACTTTCAGTTTAATTTTTTACGTAATAATTTTTTGTGTCACTTTTAACTTTACTAAACTCGTTTTTAGGCCAGAAATAAATTAATTAAAGCTTATGACGGAAATTGTTGAAGCCGTATTCGAGATCTTTGCAAACACATATGCAGCACCCATTGCTCATATAAGAGTATATGATTAATTGATTCAAATCCTTTGTTAATTAAGTAGACAACCACTCTCAGTACATATGACGTTAGAACAATGAGTAGGCCTACGCAGGCTTGATACTATCAGAAATACATCGAGTAGAATATTGATTTAATTTAAAAAGAGTACATGAAAATAAGGAAATTTCAAAACTCAGGAAAGAATATCAGAAAAAAACTGATCTATTTACTATTGACAATATTACCATCAGAAATAAAGCACTGCGATAAGCACTAAAGGCGTATCCAGCGGAAATTAACCTAACAATGTGACTTTCAAATGGATTAGCTATTATCTAAAACAATGTTTTATACCCTTTCTCACATAGCAACAAAAGCTTTACGGGTACAGACAGCCATGTTAAGGATGTTTATTTTTAAACTTTTTTAGTGGACAATATATTAGAGACGCATTGAAAAGCATGCATAGAGGGTATAAGGCAGCCCAGTGACATTCAAGGGCTGTTGAGGTCCTCTCAATAGAAGTTCCTCGTAATATTAGAGCCCGAGTATGTCTCATACAATTCATATAAAAGCTATGTGGAAAAATAAGTACGATTTAAGTTCCCTACTATGCGATTCCATTCAAGTTGACAAACACTGTACGCGGTTTTATATTTAGGATATTTATTTGGCTTATTACTGATTAGCTATTTCAAAATATAGGTATTTATTGTTTTATTTAAGTAAAGTTATACAGAGGAAATCCTATAAAATCAATTACATCAGCACGTCGTCACTGTTGTTGGGGGTAAGTTTCATATAGCAGTTTGCGTCACCTGCGGGACATTTTGGAGGAAATGAAACTTATTAATAAAGATTGCTACATCTGAAATGTTCGAATATGAAATCAGCAATTTAATATATTGTAATCTTACGTTTTTTCATATTCATTACGAGCCATTTTTTTAAGTATATTTTTTATCTTAAACAAAAAATAGTACAGTATGAGCAACATAAGTTATATTGCCATACTAATTGATTGCGCACAATAATTTATTTATTAATTTAAATGATCAGATTTTGATGAAATTTTGTATAAACATGTAAACCTACTTTTATTCGGACGAGTTTGCGAACCAACATGGTCGGACCGTGGGACGGGGGTTTATGGGGTTAAAAATTGGTTTTTCCCATTTTTGACCCAAAAAAAAATAAATTTATTTCCAAACCATACTGTAGAGCTTAAAAAAAAAAGTACAATGAAGCGTTATTATGTGCCTAATGGCTACGGAGAAAATTACAAAACACTGTAAATTTAAAATTCCTACGTTATTCTTATGCAGAATAAGTAAACTGTTGTAGTTTACTAAATAATTGGTGTAAATACTTGCATTTATGTGGTCAACGTGTTGCTAAACTGCAACCGGTTTCTACTCACAAAGGAGTCATTCGTATACTGGCCCGACGATGACAGGTTGCAATTTGGCAACACGTTGATCACATTAATGCAAGTATTAACAACAATTATTTAGTATTAAAATGTGATCAGGAGGCTAACTTGTTAAACTAATTCTATTTAAATAGGGAACAAATGTGATATTTTTCAGGAGAAATTTTAGTGCAAATCTAATAAGGCAAATGGGAATTTGCTTAGTCTGAATGTTTGCTGTGGCCGGGGTATTTTGGTACCTATTAAGATCCAAAACTAACATCGAGCGTTACGTAGGCGTTAGTTTTGCTTATTTCGTGCAATCTATGTTACTGATGGGTGATGGCTAAACTAGCTTTATATGAATTGATATAGATTTCGCTCATATAAAAAATAGAATTGATATAGATTTCGCTCATATAAAATAGTAATTCTGTGGCTAAACAGGGACAACGATGGATTAAGAGGGTTTGTATAGAGAATGTGTTTATTTACCCCAAGTAAATTTACTAACCGATAAATAATATTGAGCTACCAGAAGACAGGAATGAATACATCTTTTTTCACATAGTCTAAATAAAAGCCAAAGACATTAAATTTCTTTGACAACAACTGGTTTCATAAACCATTAACAATTAAATAATAAGTTACACTACACACTTCTATAGAGGAATTATGAGTAATTCATAGTTAATTGCCTGAGACAAGTTGAGGGATTGTTTGGAAGTTAGTAACACTTGCCTTTATAATAGTTATTTATTACAACTGGCACAAAACAGTGCATCATGTCATTTCGCAACGATACGTCGAATGTAAAATACTACTAATCTTGTCTAGTAGGAATTAATTTATCCTTAGTGATAATTAATTTATCCTTAGTACGTTACTAGTCCGGTTAATATGTTGACCGGACGAGTATGGTTGATCCCGTGCGAGCAGAAGTAGAATGAGAGATTCCTTACAGTTAAAGTATAATTGTTTTACACGGTGTCCCGGAACTATCTGCCAATATTTTAGGACATGTTCCTGGGTAAGAAACATATCCAAATAGCCTATAATATTTAAATTGTCCTGAAGTCCTAATTACTCACATAGCCACCATTTAATTTTTTTTTTACTTATTATTTTGTTCTGAAAAGTAGTTAAACGTTTGTAAACCGCAGCAAAAGAACCGCATGCCACGGCATGCACTGCAACTAACCTCCAGCCGTCACGAATCACTACGGCTGCCATATCTCAGTTAATATTAGTCCAACCTTAAAAATTAAGGTGTCAATCGATTTGTTGACTGATTATTTTCAATTAACAAACATAAGTTTCTATATATTAATCATCTTTTGAGGTCTCAAAACGTCAAAATCGGGCGAATATTAACGGAAGAGTTCAATTAACAAAAAACACGTCTTGGCCTATTATATACGAGCTTATATTTTCTTAGGACGTCATTTAGTAGTTTTAAAGACATTTGCATGCACTTTCACCAAAATTACCAATACAACAGCCTAAAGATGATTACTCTGATTGATGAGATGTCCACAACAAGTAAGAAAGGGCTTACAAATACCGCTTTGTACATTGATTTCTTACTTGTTGTTCTTAGCTGAAAATTATTTTACACGTAAAATTGTAATTTATACCTAATTTTTTACAAAACCATATTCATTGTGCTATTGTTGTGTCTACTATTTTCATAAAATATCAATACTGAAAACGCATAATTTTAGTATTATTCTGATTCCTGTACTCTGAATTAATTTTCTGCAGTAAAAAAATATTTAGCTACGATATAAATGCTATAAAAATAGATTACAGTTCCTCTGGATTCTTAATAGTTTTAATTAATTATACTATTCCACCCTAACAACTTACCTACATTGAAATAAGTTTCTAATTACGTTTTCAGTACTATATTATGGTCATAATTCTTTACTACACGATATTTGAAAAATTATGTGTGTTTCAGAATTTTTTATGACTTGAAGTTAACAAGTAACTTGGCTTCTCATGAATAAAATAAGCCGAAGGCTCTATCTGTAACACGCTAGCCTGCAGCGTCGACTGTAAATTGTCCAGGCTATGCATACGTGTCTCTGGAGAAGAATTTTTTTAAAGATAAATAAATGCAATTGTATTCTTAACGGTTTCAACGACGTAAATATAAAAACTGTTTAAAAAAGTGTTTTATTATATCAGGTTTTTCTTACCTCTCTAACTTTCCACAGGTGACGCTAACGCCTTTATTGAAACTTACGCCCAACATCAGTGTTGACTTGGTAATGTAATTGATTCTATTAAAAATATCCTTCCCTTACTTGGTGGTTTAATATTCTCACAATGATGAAGTCTGTAAACAGTTACAGAAAAACATACACTCTCGTCGCGTAAAGGATTGATTTTAATACGTTATATACGTTATAATACGTTTAATAGTACAAGTTTTATGCTTAGTTCGAGTGGAAAAAACTCAATATAAAAAAAAATTAAAAGTATTGTGAATAAATATCGTAAGACATGTTAGCATGTTTGGAGAGTTTATGAGCCATTGTTTAACTTTGCAGTGTTCTTAAGACAATAGTAGTTCTTATGATGATCAGGCTTGTTTGTATAACTTAACTTGTTTGTTGTTCTCTATTGTTTTGTGATCCAAGTTTGAAAGGGCTTCAGCATACAGGGTGAATAAAAAGTCAAGACCCCCATCTAATATGTTTCCAAGTAAAATATACAGAGATATACTTTTGGTGGTCGTGCAATCTAGCAGGAAGTTTCATTTTATTATTTTGACATTTTTGAGTGTCCCCCCCAAAAGGGGGTATTTGGGGGGCAACTCAAATATTTTAAATGTAAACCCCCTGCAAGTGACACCTCATTTTCAAGGGTTTAAAAAAACTTAAAGAATGGTGAAAACCAGAGTTCGCTATCTCTTCTCTATCCAAGATGGTAGCCAATATTACCATTATTACGAACCAATTTTACTATTGATCTTCCACAACATTTGACGGGCTACAATTTTGGATAGAAAAGAGATAGCATGGTGAAAACCAGAGTTCGCTATCTCTTCTCTATCCAAAATGGTAGCCAATATTACCATTACGAACCAATTTTACTATTGATCTTCCACAACATTTGACGGGCTACAATTTTGGATAGAAAAGAGATAGCAACCTCTACTTTTCACCATGCTTTAAGTTTTTGTAAACACTGCAAAACGAAGTGTCACTAAATGGGGATTTACATTTAAAAGTTTTGAGTGCCCCCCCCCCAAAAGGGGGATTTGGGGGCAACTAAATATTTTGCTATGTAAACTCTCATCAAGTGACACCTTATTTTGAAGTGTTTACAAAAACCTAAAGAATGAACCTATTATTATTATTATTAATAAATCTAGGAGGCAAACATGGATAAATCAAGAAAATAGATTAAGTTCAGGACCATCTCACCAGAGTTTAATAGAGTATTGGGTTGAATATTAATTAAAACCAATGCAGTATCATAGCAAACAGCTGATTGATTTATCACTTTACACAGAATATTGTCATTAGTTGGTGACCATCTCAACAGATTGTACCACGTTTTTTTGGCTTCAAATTTTTACATTAAATGGGAAGTCTATTTCTGTGTATAGTCAATGATATTACTATTTCATGTGAACTGGGGATTGATCAAATTGCTTTTTTTATTATTAATCATGTTTAGCTAATTTTTCTTTCATAATGGTCATACATAAAGGAATCGGTTTAAGTAAAGTGTTCATTTTGTATTTATAAAAAATCGTTCAACTCAAATAACAAACAAGTTATTTGAAAACAACTCTTTTGTTATTTAAAACAATGTGACAATCAACACTAGACTGCTAACTCTCCGATCAGAGTATTACGTATGCAAAATTCTATTTCCAAGTAGCACTAAAGGCACATTGGCTACTTGCAGGCTGGCTGAGAAGTACACTAACTTAACTTGTGCAAAATTTTTATCATTTAACTAACCACTTCCCAGAGTTTGTTATGAATACAGTTGGTTTATGGTTCATCAATGTCTCTGTATTTTGTGTTGTAATTTCTCTGTTACAACGGTATTGTTACATTGATCTAGTTTTTGAAGGAACGTCATTTTTTTTTAAAAAGGCGATGTGCTTTTTGTCAACTTGTAAAACGTTATTTTTACGGTGAAACGAGGTGTTAGCCCGTAGGTAATAGTCAATTGAGAAGTGTATAGGCCTAGTCAACGATACCTGCTTATATATTATGAGTGATGTGAAAAATCGCCTATTATAATTCAAAGTGAGCAAAGTTAGGTTAAAAAACAGTAAATTGTGAGGATAACTATACCCCATAATATGAGAAAAATATTTAAATACATGAGAAACATTTAAGTCTTAGGAATGCAACACTTCATGTTCAATCCTTACTAAAATAAATCATTTAACAAACGCCAAGTTAACCAAAATACATTTCATCAGATATACTCTTTCGTTATGCAATATTGTATTTACAGTGATTCACGTTGCAGGCTATTACGCATGATGTTTTGGGATTTTTTTATAAAGCCAAAACATTTGTAAATTATTTTCAATCATTCAAGAATTTGTAGGTGTTTCAGTTACAGCATTTGGTTTTGTAATGTAGGCTGCTGGTTATAAATTTATTTATGGTTATTTAATTTTGCGCCAGTTCTTGCATTCAGTTGGTCCAATACACGACAAATTACTGATCACTGCCTTAACTTCTCTTTGTAGTTAACAAATAAAATACCATCGGTGGTATTGTTTTCAAAAATTACCCTTAACTTCCACCCTTGACCCAGAAACGGCTCAAGTTAAGGCCGTTCTCCTCTCTTATTTACAATTAAATATTTTTGGACTAAGATGTTAGATATTTTTGGAATACAAATAGACCCTTTATTACTTGCTCATATGCAACTTATATTGTCTCTTTGACTTGTGTATTACTTATTTTGATATTATTAAACCTTGATATTTGATTGAGGGACATATTTGTCGTATATTCCTTGGCATTCATTATATTTGGCAGTTATTATATCTCTGTTCTAAATATAATACTTTACTGTGTTCGTTTATAATTGAATCTTGGATACCTTTCACTGTTGAGAATTAACTACCCCCGCAAGTTTAACTATTATAATAAATTGTTATTGAAATTAAGTAATGGAATACAACTAAACCGTTACACTTGTTGGCTATATTATATTGCAATGGATTATATGAATATATACAAATTAAATAATCAATGTGAGTTTAATTTAAAACTAAATTTTTCCTTAAACATGAATCTGACTTTGGCTAAAGCAAATGTAACAATCCATACCGAAGTTTAATTTACCTTGCAGTAAATCTAAATTGTAATTTAAGAAGCTTATTTGTAAATTTAGATTGCAGTCCCACTCTGCCGAAACCCTTTAAAAGTTTTAAAAACTCCATGACTTTCAATCTCACCTCAAGTGGAATGACGAGATATCAGTAATGAACCGTCATTTAATTAGGTAAACTTCAATTCTTTCTCTTTTAGAGTCGGTTGTCGCTGATTGTGGTGGGCGATATTAGATCTCTTACTACGGCTTGATAGAGTGCCCTTAAACGTGTATTGCGATAATTTACTTTTGAATATTAATCTTAAAATATAGTACTTACTTTCCTTCAAGCAACATATCTATTACCTAATATAATTTCTACTCACAAAAGTCACATGTATACTGGCTTAAATCTTCATATATTTTTGCATAGTTAATACCTTTACATGTATTTAAAATAAACTTTAAAAATAAGTAATTTTGTTTATATTATTAGAGAGTATTCATTCATATAGTGCCCACATGAATATGAAGTGGCGCGACACTGACAAAAATAAACATCAAATGTAGGAAGTATTTAGATGGGAAATTGCATTGTTTGCGCAGAAACCGTTATAATTTGGAGAACTGGCGTAAGGTGTCCTTGTACTCAATGACACATTATAATTCCTTAAACAAGTAAACTTATTTACTTAAAGGAAAGTTGTTTACTTGAAAGGAAACAAATAATAGCGTTTCCTTAGTAAGTACGTTTATAGAGCAATAACAATAATAATAATACTTTATTGACTGGAAAATATACATTGTATCGACATGAAAATTAATTAATTCTTGAGTTAGGTTTAGTTTTCATTGAACCCCTTTACAGTTTAATTTTAAAATTTTAATGATCTTTTATATTTTTTTTTTATTTTACGTTTCAAATACTAATTGGTAATTTGTTAAATAATTTTCTTCCATTGTATGGAATATGTTTTTCATATAACTTCGTTTTATGTAAAGTATAAGAAAATATTTGTAATTTTCTCAAATTATACTCGCAACTCTTCACACATAGAACACGGCCTTCAGAATGAAACTAAACCGTATTTCATTTGTTGCTGTCACGTAAAATGCCATGGTAATGTTTTTCGTTTAGAGACAATATGTCCTTAGTGTAAGTATTTTTGTAAAGTAGTTTATTTTTTTGAGGGAGTTTGTAAGCGTCGCTTTTGTAAGGGAGTTTGTAAGCGATGCTATTAAAGGAAGTATTTTATACGGTAAGTAAATTAAGAAAAATCTAAGCGAAAAAAATAAGACATTTGTTGTATTTTGTATTACTTGGCTTGTATTACTAAAGAAACACAAAACATTGCTGGTAGATATTGGTTGGAAACATTGTTTGAGATTTAAACTAAATTAAATTTGTTGTTATATTTTACTGTTTGTCTGTACACTTCAAAACCATATACAAGTATCGTGGCACAGATAAATAAGTAATTCTAGTCAAGATAAAACATTTATTGAAAGATAAAATATTAAAATTATATTACAAACCACTGTTCTTTCTTTTTATAAATATATTTTCTTATAATAGCTGGAATAAATGAGTGTGTTTAGGGTACTGTACAAAATATCACACCATAATGCGGGAACTTAGTTTTAGCAAATTTCTCTATAGGTAAGTAGCTAATACCGTAGGAGGCACGGTAAAACCTAGGCCCGAGACCGATTTACTTTTTCATTTTGATGTCCCAGGAGGCCAAAAACACCATACCTTCAAATTTTTATGTATGAAATTTGGTCGAAAGGTTTAAGGTGGAATACTTGAATGAGTTTGTGAACCAGCATGATCTCGAGCAGTTTCGCTTAGGCTACGGGAAACTAGACGTAAAATTAGAAGCATTAAATTTGACGATGGTGCTTCAATTCCCCCATTGCTATATTGAGCTTTCATTTTATTATATTAAATACAAATTTATAAACGGCCAAAAAAAGCAAACTACAACAGTTTACTTATTCTTCATAGGAATAACATAAGAATTTTAAATTAAAAATTTTTCGGAATTTTCTGCGTAAAAATTTGGCGCATAATAACGCTTCAACATACTAAATTATTTGTTTTTTAAGCTCAACAAAATGGTGTGGAAAAAAATTGTGATAGTTTGTATTTTTAGGGTCAAAAATGGGGAAAACCTATTCTTACTCCATAACCCCCCCCCCCATAAACCCCCGTTCCCATAGTCTGATCATGCTGGTTCGTGAACTCAATCGAATAAATCTAGGTTTACACGTTTTTACCAAATGTCATCAAAATCGGATCATTTTTGCTCGAGTTCTATTTATATTTATGCTTCAAGTAACAAGTAACAAGTACATGTTTTCACTTACAATATATTTTAAGATAAGGTATTTTAATTTCCATGCAAATCATAACTTTTAAAAGATGTTCCTCATAGCACAAGACTTAACATGGTTAGGCTGTTTTTAAACAAAAAAAGGGATGACTAAGAGCATTGATTTAGGATTATTTGATACATTATTTATTAAGCTCGCTCTAATAATTTTATAAGGTTTTATAAAAGTTATATTTCTTGCTTATACGGGTTTTTATAAGCACAAAACAATTTTTCTCTCGTCGGATCATCAAAGAACAATGGTTTGTTCATGGATAACTCGATCTCAGGCAACGACAAAGCAAGACAACAAAGGGTTCTTAAGCGTCTTTGACGACGTTTATAGCCTGTTTTGTTTAAATTAAAGCTCATTTCTGTACAAACATGTTCCCAATTACGTTTGGTTAACATTTGCGCTTATATTTGTACTAACAGTAATTATGACAATACGTTTGTAAACGTGTTCAGTATTCGCAATCGATGTATTGTATTTAGCATAGTTTCACTACTGATTCTGCAGACTTTGTAAGTACGAATTCCCTCCTAATTTGCATATTTTTTTTACATTTTTGAATTTGATCTGAGTCTAAAATGCTCTAATAGCCATCAAACATAAATATTTTTGTTTGACTATAATATACATGTTTGGGTATGCATTGCTTCCTAATAAAGGATAATATTAAACTATATTTTATATATTGTGGTGTTTTCAACTTTATCATCTTTAGAGAGGAGAGGTGTCTTTACACCCTGAGACCCTATTTAACACTCAATAATCCTTTTAACCGGATATTTTCTGCCGAGGCTGTTGCTGGTTTGAATTTTTAAGTAAAAAAATTGTAATAAGCCAAAAAAAGGAAAATCAAACACCTCTATTTGCTCCAAAAATCTGAGTTGAAAACTGATAAAAGGCTCATTCTCTAAAATAGGACTGTGTTTACTTGAGAATTACTTGTCCCACTTTACCCATCCGCTTCGATGCCCCAGTGGTCTAAATCACCATCCGATTGAATGTGTTGTGTGTACCCACATACTTAATATCCATACTTTTAGTAAACCTTCGTTTATTCAAAAGAGTTAGTGACATGGACACTTTATATTTATGAATTTTTCTAGGTAAAAGGAAATTTGAATTTGATTTAATTTTGGTTTGGCCGCATATAAGTAATTTAATAAACAATTTAAAATGAATACCTAGTTCAACTGGTGTTGTATTAATCTGTACATCAAATCTAAATAATTTTACAATGCAACCATCTATTCCATGCTGCGACCATTAAACAGGTTAAGAGAATTTACAATATATGATTTTAATTATAAACATAAATCTCATGGGAAGACCTAGACCGAGGACCATTTTACTTCTCCGTTTCGATAGTTCCAGTGGTCTAAAACACCATCCGATCTAATGTGTTGTGTGTACATACTTAAAATCCATACTTTTTGTAAATCCACGTTTATTCGAACGAGTTAGGGAACCAGCTCGTGTTATGTTTTAAAAATCTGGTTTTCTCGTTTATGACTCTCAAAATATAGAATTACCGCACTTTCTTTCCAAACTATTTTTTTTACAAAGGGCCAGGCTTACAAGTGACCATGGGATTGCATCGCAGCTAGAACAGCTTATTGTGCACCCTCATTCACAGGTCCTCATTATCCGTCAAATCCCAGGTCCTTAGTGAACCGTGAGAACCTTTTGTCTATTGTGGCTAACCTGTTCTTCCCTTTTACTTCGTTTTTATGTCCCCAGAGGTAAGAAACACCATCCGTTAAAATGCATATATGTCTGCTAGCAAGAGAACTCGAGTTTAAGTGTGACTTTGATACAATTATGTAAAAACGTGTAAAACTATATACTGGACAATCAAACAAGTTCGAGAACCAGCATAATCGGACAATGAGAATGGGGTTGTATGGGGGGTAAAAATTGGGTTTTCTAATTTCTTCTTCAAAACCTTTGTTTACAGTAATTCTTTGTTTAAATTTTCTACGTCATTTTAGCACCAACATAGAATTTTACAATACCCCGCCGTATAAAATCTGCAAATTATGCGAATTTCCATTTCCCTCAATGGATGTTCGCTTAAATATTCCTTCACACCATAGCTTTACTCCCCACTTAAAAGCCGCTACAGTTTGTGCTAGGGCTACAAAAGGTGTTATTTTCATTCGATACCAATTATTTCCAATAATAAATCAACTTTTTTCATTATATTGAAATTTGAATGTAAAAATTAAAAATAGTTATTAAATATAGCAAATAATCACTCTTACTATTCCAAAATAAAGTTTTAAGCTGATAAATATGGTCCGCTACAATATATGGTAAATTAAATTTGGTTTCTAAGGCTCAATTTAAGGGTTTGCGGGATGGTAAATTAAATGCCATAGTCTTCATTCTTTTATCTAGAACATTAAATGATCTATGATTTACAAGAGTGTATTATACTCTACCACATTTGAAAATTATAAATAAAACAAACATGTCAAAACAAAAATTACTAACTTTGAACTCCTTACTTATTACAAAGGTTTGTTTATTTATTGTTTTTATCTGTAAATCCTCTTAATTGTCTGTTTTTCTATGTTTAATTAAGATGTAAAGCCAATTTACTTCGGTGGGTAACCCCTCTTCATTTAGTTATTCTCAATTTAATTAACACACCTTTTCATACGTCCAAAGAATCTATATTTAAAATGCCCTAAATAAATCTTAACAACAAACTCATGATGACTAACATCTGTTGAGTATATTTTAGATGATATTAGATTGACTTAATTTAAATATTGCTCGAAATCCCCAACTATAAAAATATTTTTAGGTAAAGTTATTTATAAAAATATATGATCTACAATCACTTGAGAAATCTATTAGTGGATGATTCCCTATAAGCATTTCACGTAAAGTTCTCACTGTCTACATGGGATGTTATTATGCCTTATTTGCACGTTTCGATCATTGTATGGAATACTAATTAGATTCTTACTATCTAGTGTACTATAAGTATATTATGCACATACAAGTACGTCGTATAGGGTACAATAGATTATGATGCTTATTGGCGTTGAATGGCACTGTAGATTATCCACATTCATTATTACGACGAGGACAGTAAACTACACGTATTTCAATCAAGTTAATACGTTTATATTATATTATTCGTGAGCCGACAATTACTAGACACAACACATTTAGCATACACACCTTTAACTTTTTTTACCTTTTTTATTTTTTTTTCTTCGGTGACTGGTATTTTGCTTTCCGTTTTTGATTGCGTGGTTTTTACAGAGATTGTCATTAGTTACATTTTAAATTACGTATAGCTCTTATTAGATAATGAATTATGTAATACCTCTAAATTTAAATTACCTCATGTAAAAAGTGTATTATACATTAATAAAACTTTTTGCTACATTTAACGTATTCTTAACATGATATTCTATCTTAAATTGCAGCCCGAACCACCTTTAACATTTCACGATTATAATAAGTAAAAATTGTCTTAATACTATTCTAATATTATTACTTTAAAAGACGAATACACTTGAAATTCACTTCCCTACTTATAGCATTTTTCATGAAAATTCAAACAAGGTTTATCTGTTTCAGTGAGTGTAAACAATAAACTCTGCATTAGCTTCTTACACACCACTTGACATAAGCGTCCCAGAAATGATAAATTTGAATATCGATATAAATTATTTTTTATGACTAAATTTTATTCAACTGATTATGTTTATGATATTTTAAATTCAGATAATAATACATAACAGCACATTAAATGTTTTTATGCAATGGAAAAATTATAGTTTCAAACGACTAAGCACAAGTTATAAAACATTCTTCTAAGCATCAAAGTTAATAAATAAGCAGATGACATTGAAAATAAACTATTTTTTCATTAACTTTTGGTTCTTTCGGTGTTCAATGCATGATGTTCATAGTGCAATGTTAAACAATGAAGTCTCATGAATATCGTAACAACCGTTTCATTTACTGCGTACGAAAATGTAAAAATATAGTAAATTAGTACAAGGACTTGAATAAATTTTCATTTAAGTGTATCTTATATCCTTGGCCTATGTGATTGTGAAAATGTGTTTAATAAACACAAAATTAATTTGTTAGGTTTTCCAATGGTATTGTAGTTTACCTTTACCCGTATTTTAGTTTATAATTCAACAAAATGTATTAAATAAAAACCCATTATGCCGCAATTAATAAAAATACCATTAAAGTGAATCCATTTCAAATAGTAAAAACAAACATTTCATTTGTAACAAACAACCCGAATGAATTAATATAAATACTAAATCAGGAATGGCAATATTGTATGGCTCTTTCATTGTCTTCAAAAAATTAAATGGTCAAACACATTCTTAAAGCTTTTGTCGAGTAGTCCACCTAATCTTTCATTCATAAAGCTCGACCATTCGTCGTCAGGTTTTTTGCCGTTTACGTGCCAGAATGTTTTCGTGTTGTATTCGTGTTATGTGCAGTGTATGAACTATTAATTAAACTGTGACGTAATTAAAATGTAGAAATGCCGTTAATATATGAATGTGTACTACGACTACGCAACCGACGATGGAGTGATCTCTGAAACGACCCAAGAGCTATAACTTATCAGGATTGCCAAGAATGTAATTGACCGATTTGTGAAAAACTACACGCAATCTGCCACACTAAGGGCCGCTTTCCCCAAATCAAGTTTAACTTAATCTCGGTTAACTTTAATCCGTGGGTTAAACTTAGGATGGCTTTCCCCACTATTTTGTCATGGCAGTTTAGTTTAACCTAGGTTTTCTTTGCAAGCAACAATGTTGGCAACACTGTTATGCAATTTTGTCTGCAATATTAGCTGTTCAACTTGCCACTATGACATATCTGTCATTAATTTTCTCGTGTTTTGGTTATTTGTATTAGGTTTCGTGTCTGTCTCCAATTGTTGACATTAAAAAGAAACATTTTTATTTGCAGGCTAATAAATTGTACTGATGCTAATTTATAAGCATTTCATTTATTGTGTTTATTTAAGCTCAAACTTAATTAAACAGTAGGCCTACTGTAAGCATCAAATAAAAGCATTTACAATCATGGGAAAATAAAATGTTGGGAAAGACGCAAAATTAATGTTTGTGGATTAAAAACTAGAGCCTATCCTTTGTAATGGCAGGCCTAGGCTACTCAGCATTAGACACGTTCGATGTTTCTAAACTAAATTTAATTTTAGGCGTACTGCAGTAGTTGTTAATTTACACATGATAATAATAGACTAGTGGTTAGGCCCGAATGCTTAATATTTACTTTTGTGTAATGTAAGACTCGTGTTAAAATCAAACTTATGAGCAAACTTTCCAACCACTGTTGCGTTGCTGTGGACAAGGTAACCTATCGATTGTAGGCTACACAACTACGATACTACCTACCGAAAATATAGTAATTTAGGCCTACTCTACGCATTTAAAAACCTTAAAACCATTACTGTATATCTGTAGCCTTATATTTTTAAATTTGAAATAGTCATGAATTAATTGTCTACATAGGTTCTGGTTTGTTATTTTTAATTTATTTCCAGTTCAATTTATTTTAGGTTATGTTTAACAAATGTCAAACAAGGATATTTGCCATTGCCGTCTGCCGAACGTAACAAGTCAGCCAAGAGCCAATCAAAATCAAGCTATTATTCTTCTCTCCTGGGTTAACCCACGGATCGCCAGTTAAACCAGCCTCACCCCTAGGGTTAACTTAAACCTAGTTTAAACGGAGAAATTATTTTGGGGAAAGTGAATCTGAGGTTAAACTAGAGTTTAAACCACGATCAGAGTTAAACTTGATTTGGGGAAAGCGGCCCTAAAAATGATTAATATCCAATGAAAAATGCCACCTAAATCTAGAAAATACCTCACTTGAGATTAAAAACTGTCAACTTCAGATTTGATGGCGAGTACTTAACACCTCGGTTAGCCAGACAATCACAATTTTAATATAAGTTGTTTAGTAGTTTTTAAAATAATGCAATAGATTAAAAAACCTATCAATTTAAAAATCACTAGGATACTTTTAGCACGAGTGCGATAAATTAATTTAGTTCCAATCCATTAGCTGGTTGAGAGTCAGGAGTCAAAAGCAAGTCGACGGTAAGAAAGTGTGGATTCTGTCAGGGGTTACTTCACAAAATAAATTACACGCCATCTCGACATTCTGATACGACATCAGCTTCAGTAACTGCTGTAACTCACGCCATAGTGAGCTACTGACTGCAGTTACGGTGAGTATTAGATGTGCATGAAGACTATATACTATGTATTAATAACATCGAGATAAAACGAAAAGGCGTCATGATGCAGAAACATAGTTCTTTTCTTTAGTTGAAACCGGACACAAAACATCACCTATAAGTCTTCACATCTCATAAATAGAATGGATTCATCATAACTGAACAGATTTGTTTCCTGCAATAAAAATAACTTCTTACCATTTATTTATCGTAATGTTTTAAAAGTCGATATAGAGTTGTATATGAAACAATGTATCATTATTTAACAGTCTCATATCATACAATATCTGTAATTTGTTGTTCGATATTTCTTTAGTTTTTATTTTTTAAATTTATTAACAATTTATTTATTATCAACAAGTTTTTGACATTTAATGCTCAAAGATTGAGAGTTGTAATCTAAGATTAAATCCTTCCTTAATCTTCTTGAAGTTTTAAGCCTTTACGAAGGCAGAAATTACGAATTGTATGATCGGTTTCATTTTACCCGAAGTAACAAATTGCTTGCCACAAACTAAAAGTAAAAATCTTTCGTCCTACCAAACATGCACACTAATTTAATATTAATTTGACTGGTTAGATTTCCACTAAAGTATTTCTTTAAAACCGTCAGATTTGTTTTATATTTAAATAGCATTATTTTATAGGTAATTAGGTTTAATCATACAGGGAAGGTAAAAACTTGTGTACTATTATAATTTAATACTACTTTTATTATTATTTTTTTTAGAGTTAAATATAAATTAAACTCTAATTAGTTTAGAGTATAGTTTGAACGCATTACGAGTTTAAAGGTTCATCGTTTTGATGTGGTACATGAAGACAAAAGAAAACCAATTTATAATCATGCCGCTACTCCAACCATAATTTTGAAGGCTGCTATACCGTTAAAGCCCTTCACAAAGTTGATCCACATCAGAGCCCTAAATTAAACTAACTTGTCTTAAGAAATTATGATTTGGCTCAACAGTTAGTACCGTACTTAAAACCAAGTTCCCCTTTGGTTTAAATTCAAGATGGTAAAAAAGTGATTCAACTCAGCTGAACAAATAATTGAGGTCACTAAACATATCATACTGGCTATGACCAGAAGACTTTAGGCTCCATACAGTACTGTAATTTATACACCAACCCCTTGCACTATTTCCTTTGATGTTATCAGCGTAAACAAACTCCAGATTTGCGTGTTTATTTATGATGGCTTAATGACGTACAACGAAAAAATGTTCAACAAAATGGCGAATAAACGCGTCGCCGGAATTGTATCCCCCTGGAATTTTACCCCCTGGGCAAAGCTGACGTCACTATGACGTAGTAACCTGAGCGGACAAAAGTTTGTTCGCGGCCGGAATTTTACCCCCGCGGATTTGGAAGTCTAATGAAAATAGTCAGAGCGTGATTAATTAGATTAGCGATGAAAACCGGAATTTTACCCCCTGTCCATATAACTAGCGTTTAGACAACTGAAGATGTACGGGCCGGATTTTTACCCCCGGATTTTTACCCCCGGAATTTTACCCCCGGATTTTTACCCCTCAGAATTTTACCCCCGGATTTTAACCCCCCGGAATTTTACCCCCTGGCCAATTTTAGAAATTGACTGATTGATTTTCTTATTTCTGTTTTTAATTAATTGTAAACATTTCATTATTTAGTAGCCTATCCTTATTTATTTTGTAATCTCAACTAAGTAAACAGAATTCGCTGTTTTATTTTGATCATATTAACCAACAGTTGGCTTCAAAGATCGAATCCTGATACTCGAATCTCAAAATTAAAATGAATAAGCTGTTCGATTAGTTAATGTTACAAATAAATTAATATAGGCTACTTAATAATAAAATGTTTACTATTAAATTAAAAACTGAATGAATATAATTAATCATTCTCACTAATTTATATATCTGGCTAGGGGGTAAAATTCCGAGGGTAAAATTACGGGGGTAAAAATCCGGGGGTAGAAATCCGGGGGGTAAAAATCCGGGGGGTAAAATTCCGGGGGTAAAAACCCGGGCCGTACATTATAGGTTTTTATAATTTGATGTGTTCTGATTAAATTCACAACCGTGAAGGTTTATTGCGGACATTTTCCATCACGAATGTAAAAAACAATACACAACGTTTCGGGATCTGGAATCTGATCCCGTCTCCAGGTGAAAAAACTTAACTAACACATTACAACTAACAATACACAAACGCCCAACCTAAGTTGGAATACACTACCGAGGGTAGTAGTCAAAAAATATGCAATATGGTTGTGTATTGTTTTTTACATTCGTGATGGAAAATGTCCGCAATAAACCTTTGAACAACATTAACTCACCATCACCAACAATGAACTTCAAACAAAGAATTGATTAAGCTTTGTATCCATTTGATATCACCAACATTAAAAAAATACAGAGTCATTTTTGTGACGAAATCGCTAGGCTTGAAAAATATGTTAACAAATAAAGCTAGAATTTGACACCCAAAATTATTTTTGATTGAATTTTGAACATTTGTTTATTTTATTTTAAACTGGATTCACTGTTAGTTTAGAGAGAACACGATTACAAAAATAGCTTTTAAAATACGTTTGTTCTAGAAGCTATATACTATAAGCTATATAAGGTCAACTAGTTTCATATAAACCAGTAAATGACCACTAAATGACTAAGAAGTTGTATCTGATAAATGGATGGATTGTAGATATAAAGAAAATAATCATCACATGCTTTTGTTTAACGAACCAGAACAAAAGTTAAAATCCCTCCAGCTCAACTGTGATTTACACTTGCATGAAGGCTTTGAACATAGTGGATATATTGATCCTGCAATGTGTCAGGGCGAGGCTTATCTATCACGTCTACTCTGGTTGTTGGTTTATACAAGCTAGTAAAGTAGTTAATGGTATTTAAAAATACATTACTTTTTGCAATGAAATTGTACTTCACATTTATTTATTTATCGGAGGGCAATAGATTACGCAAGACTTGATACTCCAATTTCTTTGAAATACGGTTTAGTCTTAATGTGAACAGTGGAGGATAGAATTATTACTGAAATCCCTTACACGTAAAATTGGGACATCCAGTAAGTACCCTCACCTTTTATAGAAATCTTATAAAGTATTGGATTGAAAGTAAGGATCAATGTGGGGAAAATGTTAAAATCAAAGTTAAATTAGACATCCCTTGCTATATATTGGTGGATATTACCAGTTTCAATTTATTGTAACGTAGTCAAGTTATTCTTTACATTTGACAAGCATTGAGAACGACAAACAACGTGAGTGAACCATGAATAAACTGTGGTCCTATTTAGTATTTACCTCATTCTTTGACAATATCGGGACTATTCACAGTTCAATTTAACGGAATAATATGATTTCCTCTTCAATATTCCTAACAATGCCGCAATGACATTGTGTGCATTGTGACATTCAAATCATCCTAAATATACTCCTCCTCTTATAAATGTGTTTTATTATAATTAGTTAACTCATATTTAATTGAACTTATAACTTATTACCTGAAAGGTAATAGTAAATACCAGCCAGACCATGATAACATATGTTCTAGTTATCTAGTTTGATGTTCGTCCATAATCTCCTCCGAGTACTTTTGTAATCTGTTAGATAATTCATAACCGATTACATAAGAGTACTCGGAGGAGATTTTAGATGAACATCAGACAGGCTTCAGAAAACAAAGGTCCACTACTGATCAAATCTATCTATATATTTAATACACAGTTGTAACACTGTTTTCACAGTAATTACTGGACCGATCTACAAGATTTATGTCTCAAATTAAAGGGGATAGTGTGTAGATTTGCCGAACTTCCTTAGAATTTACGTTTTTTCTAAGGGCTACGACCTACAGCCCTTTAAAGGTCGAGTCAATACAATTCATATTGAAGAATATAATACACAGTTTATAAATTACAGTATTCGTCAGCTGTTTAATGTTTGTCAGACATTTATTTGTTATTATTTTTATAACCTCACTTTCAGTATGCAATTATTAAACTTGGAGTTTCTGTTTATAAACACACGATTTTGATCAAGGAAAGTGTATTTGTTAACTTATTTTTGAAATGTTTTAGTTTTCCTGCAAAGTGATCTGAAGGAAAGTGGTAATTGTGTTTAAGTTTGAGTATGGAATGTGAAATAATACCCATAGTAGGGGACGGAAACTTATTGTTTTGATCAATATAATTTATTCTCTACAGCCACCAGAATAATCATGGGGAAATCTGCTTGCAAGTTGTACATATAATTGCTAATGAGTGGGAAACATACAAACATTTTATAGTAGGTGACGAATCTTACTCAAGATCAGTGTTAGACGTTCAGTGGTACCAAACTTTACCTTCTCGAGATGGCGAGTACGCTGGGATACGCGGAACTACAATATATCAGTGAATTATTTTTTCAAGTACACAGGGAAGTTGCTTGAGAAACTGTGACTTACCATTCGGTTCTGGCGAAGAAGTATGTGGCTTGATGTTTAATGGCAATGTTGACTCGGGTCATTATAGCGTATCATTAACCCCAGAGTGTGAAAAGTACAAAAAGAAAAAGAAAAGGTTATCATTAACCGGGCGTAAAGAGACATACCGAACGAAAAAAAAATGTTGAGAACCGTCGAACTAAAAAGGTAAAGAGCAGTGTTGGTGTTAAATGTGCTCTGGAAGTCCCTACAAAAACAATACCAACTCTTTTGAATTGGGGTCGTTAGATTGGATTTGTCACTACTTCAAATCTATGAATTTCGAGTCAGAACAGACTAACTGGGACACAAAAATGTTTTAGTTTTCCTGCAAAGTGATCTGAAGGAAAGTGGTAATTGAGTTTAAGTTTGAGTATGGAATGTGAAATAATACCCATAGTATGGGACGGAAACTTATTGTTTTGATCAATATAATTTATTCTCTATAGCGACCAGAACAATCAAGCATAGGGAAATCCGCTTGCAAGTTGTACAGATAATTGCTAATGATTGGTAAACATACAAACATTTTATCGTAAGTGATTAATCTTACTCAAGATCGGCGTCCAAATTTTACCTTCTCGAGATGGCGAGTACGCTGGGATATTTGGAACTACAATTTATCAGTGAACTATACCCTAACTATATTTTTTTCGAGTAGGCCTACACAGGGAAGTTGCTTGAGAAACGGTGACTTACGATTTCGGGTCTGGCGAAGAAGTATCTGACTTGATGTTTAATGGCAATGTTGACTCGGGTCATTAGAGCGTTATAAAACTTTATCATTAACCCCAGGATGTGAAAAGTACAAAAAGAAAAAGAAAAGGTAATCATTAACCGGGCGTAAAGAGACATACAGAACAAAAAGAAAAACATGTAGAGAACCATCGAACTAAAAAGGTAAAGAGCAGTGATGGTGTTAAATGTGCTCTGGAAGTCCCTTCTAAAAAATACCATGTTTTTTTTTAATTGGGGTCGTTAGATTGGATTTGTCAGTACTGCAAATCTATGAATTTTGAGCCAGAACAGACTAACTGGGACACAAATATTTTTTCCTTATGTTGTCACAAGGGGAAGGTAAAATGAACTCCTTATCAACATTTTGAGTTTATGGAAAATCTTATCAACAGCGAATATAAAAAAAGTATTAAGGGTCAAAAGAGACAAAAAATTATTTGAGTAAAATATAATACAAATCTGCATTTGACATGGCCAGTTCTAAGTCTCACTTGAATCAACATCTTTCTGGTAGTGGTAGTCGACATAGTTTTAAAATCCACGACTCCTTTTCCATCAAATTGGACCGTTAATACCCTCTAACACTGAACAAAGTATGCCAACTTTATATATACGACGTAAACACAGCTTTTACTCACAGTATGGGTCAAAGATTCTTGAAATGCGACCAACTGCTGATGCGTGATTTACATGTAGGCTAAGTGACTATCTTTATTCCATACAACAAATGTAATGAAAAAAAAACGACAAATATAGGAATATAGGCTACTTGAGCAAATTATCTAAATAGCATAAATAGATGCTTATTAGGTTATCAGCATTGCCCAGTTCGTATACTATTTATTTTTCAAATGAAACTCGAATTAATATAAAACATTCATTTGGTTAAAATAATACATCGGTTTGATTAACATAAAATAGTTTATACAGGCAAACTATCAGTTCTATTTCATGTAAAAAATTAAACAACCCCTAAATAAAATACAAAGATAAACAGTATTTGTTAATTATTTCTTTTATTGCTGACAATATTCCCGTGGCGGAGCACGGGCGGTTAACTAGTACTTATTTAATACGCAAGCAGGATTTTTGTGACAATTAAACTACTGAACTCCGAAACTACTGAACCGATTGACATGTTTTTGGTGTCATTGGAAAGAGCGTAACGTGAAGTTGTGCAGGAAACTTTCTTTTTGGGGAAATAATTAGAGAGTGAGGCCTGGGGGCCCTTTGAAGTTTCGTATTTCTCCATAAGATTAACATGGGAAACAAATATTGTTATGAAACTACAGCTGTTGTCAGAAATGCTGTTCTGCTATTTAATTTAATTTGTTTACCAGGAGAATTGTTTCTTGGTACCATGTGGTCAATGAATTATACTTTTATATATATTTTAAATGCTATACACTATATAAAATGATAGTACTGTAATTAAGAGATCTTAATTTAAATAATCAATAAGCAGGATTGAGCTTTTGCCTATATGTTTCCTGGTAAGTGTGTTGTAACTGTTTCTCATAGTATATTATAGTATCTTAAAGTAAAACCGAATTATTCTTTTCTGCATTTTCACCCCGTAGCGAAGCACGGGCAGAGCAACTAGTATTTATTACTAAGCAAATTGTATCAAAATATTGAGAGTTTAGCCGCGAAGCCCACTTACTATACATTGATTTTAAGAATGCGTACGATAGCATGAATATAAAACAAATTAATGTGGAAATACGTAATGAAAATGGGAATATCAAACCAATTAGTTAAGCTATCACAAATATGTACAAGGTTTGCAGAGTTTAAGTACTTAGGAGTGACCATACACCAAGGAAATAAAGAAGAAGTAAAGATAAACGCCAGATTATTTCTGGGGAACAAATGCTATTGGGCCCTAAATCACTGCTGCGTTTTGTCAAGGAGAAACAAATAAAAATTCCATAAACCATTCCATAAAACTATAATAGAGCCATTAGCACTCCACGGATCTGAAACGTGGACATTGACGCAGAACCAAGAAAGTAAAAGAAATGGTTTTTGAAAATAAAATACTACTCTTTTTCTACGGTCCCATTAACGAAAATAGTGTGTGGAGAATCAGAACAAACAAAGAATTGTGGGAAATCTATGCAGGCCCAGTATTAAAGCCCACATAAGATGTAGAAGACTGAGATGGGCTGGTCATGTGAAAAGAAGAGAAGAAGATTCTATGATAAGAATGGTGTCTGAAAATCTCCCTCGGGGAAGATAACCACTAGGACGACCTCGCCTAAGATGGCAGGACCAGGTGCGAAGAGACATAGGAAAGCTAAGAGCAGAGATAAAATGGATGGAAGACAGAGAGATGTGGCTACTTTTTGTTGGTAAGGCCAAAAAACTACTGAGGTTTGAGTGGCCACATAGGTAAGGTAAGGTAAGGTAAACCTTTAGTAAGATCCGTAAAAAAATGGTACAAATGACTATTTTGTAGCCAAGTATATTCTCTTGAAATGGTGATTAGATGGCTGATATTTTGCTTTGTTGAACAACTAAGTTGTCCAAAAGGTGTATATATTTTCTAGTTAAACGTACAACCAAAGATTACATATGCTACAACCTTTTAAAATGTTCTGCGTTTGTCTAAAACTAGCACTATGGACGTTAAAATGCAGACAACATAATAGTTACTATAGATTTCTTACCGTAAGAGTTAGCATGACCACCGGTCATCTTGGATTTTCTGACCATAATGGCAATGTTAATCGTTAAGGCATATTACGGCATTGTTTATTAAGATAAAAAGTTGCCAAAATCTTATTTTAAAGCTATTGAAACAGAGAATGTGATTAGCTATCTATTTTTAATTGATATTATTTTGTCAAACTACATACATATATATTGATTATGATTCTTTTAAGCCTCAAAAACAAAAGTTATAAAAATCCGAAAAGCAATTCCTAAAACTTAATTACCATTAAGCATACGGTGCATGATTAAAATGCTTCAACGTAAATGCATGTTTTTGCTGATTGGCGCGGGGTTTGCACAAAATAATAACAATTCAAATTAAAATTAGATAGCAAATCACGTCCATGGTTTTGTTAGCTTTTAAATGATATACGGTATTTTGCAGGTTTTTGTCTTAATAAACAATGCTGTTATGCTTCAATTATTAACATCGCCGTTATGGGCAAAAAATCCAAGATGACCGGCGGTCCTGCCGACTCTTAAGGCATTATACAATTTTGCTCAATATTACGGTTTAAAATCTATTTCAAATAACCCTAAAATAAATTATGACTCATTACACAAAAAACTATGTATTTTTCGATTATCAGGTATCAAATGCTGCTAAGTTAAACATAACTGCTATTGAATGTAAGTACTCAACGCAGATTATGTGTCTTATTTATGTTACTGTAACGTTGTGGAGATCGATAATTAGGATAAATAATATGATATTCTGCACTATCTGCTAGTTATAGTGACTATCCCGATGAAAAATGTATTTGAATAAAACGTTGTAATGTGGATTTTAATAGTTAATAAGTGAGGATTAATCATTTAAGCATATTACAAATAGTTAATATTGTCCTGATCATAAACCTTGTTAATCCCCCGTTAATATATTAATGCCCATGAGGTTATTGTTTCTGACTAATGATAAAAGTAATTTAAGACTGTATAACTCTAACAATGTGCAAAAAGAACAAAGAGAAGCCGATGAGCTCAACTTTCTATGAAACCCATGATTAATATCCTGAGGCACCTTTATCCACAATGTTCTTTAATTAACAGTCTTGATAAATTTATTGCATAAAATATTATTTATACTGTCTTACGATTTTCCAACGGTTTAGGGATTAACCGGATGCTCACCAGATGCTGAACAGATTGTAATGAAGTGTTTAGGAAAACCAAGGATTTAGACAAGGAACACTTGGTGCAAACACCAAAGAAAAACACCAGAAAAAAATATAACAAAATCCTTCAGGCAAAACCTCCCAGGAGATTACTGAGGGAAAGGCACCCAGGACTTTCACCGGGTCTGGTAATGGGTACCTTCCCCCAAAGCAATATTTACCCCTACTTAAGGCTCATCCTTGGGAGACTCCAGTTAGTAGGCCCGACCATGCCAACAGTCAAAACTGGTGGGGGTAAAGTATGCACAAGGCTTGTTGATACTGTGACTCAACACGCCTACCAGTGGCACCAGGCTCATTTTAAGTCTCGTTTTAAGTACTAATAATAATAGGTTAAATACCTTATTTACGCCTTCAATATAAGTCGAATTTTATGATGACTGTAGTTTCGGGGCCAACAGCCCCATTGTCAAAGCTTCTGTCTTCTTAAATTACTGTTAGTGCATTGGTCATTGCTGAAATCCCCAAATACACACACGAAACATTTATATTTACACGTAACATTGAAAATTAATACTTTTGGCCGGCCTAAACAAAAGTGACTATAGCGTTGTGCGGACCGGTACACTGACTGACTGATTCATGTTAGCCGATACCCTGGTACCCAAGAGCACTGTTTTCTCATAACAGTTGCAATATTTATATGTCTTTTTCATCCTTGGTATGTTGAAATAAGCGAATGAAAAGAGAGGTTTTTGAATCAAAGCACATTATTAATGGAACATCTACGTTAACTTTCGATCTTTTAAAAGGTACAATACAACTACAAAACATTCATGTATGCCGTCGATAGATTGTAATTATAATTTATATTTATTAATTATATTTATGTCGATATATTATTACAATATTCTAATGAATTTGCTGAAAACATTTTTTGATCCGCATAAACGTTATAAGGTTATGCAATGCACTTCCAAATGGAATTAAAACTAATTTTAGTGATTTTAAAAACCATACAGTAGACACTACCTTTTTCCAATTTTATGAAAGATGAATACAGCAATAATATACGGGAATCAAGCACAAAGAATACCAAATATCACTATTTATTAGATGTGTTCTCGTTGTTTTTTATGAACTATTAAACCATTTTTAATGTGTATAGTAACCTTTCATCATTGGTTGCAATGTAGCCCAGTCAATGAATGCAATAAAACAGCCTTTTTCGCAACTAAATGGTGGAAAGCTGGATTTTTTATATGTGATAGAACCACATAAGAGGTGTATTTTCCCAAAAGTCCCCACTTCTACCCCTTGAGCTTTCCCCCCCACCCCCCTCCAAACATAGAAATTGCAGTGATTTACTTAATTGATCATAATTCGAATGTTATGTAAGCTATCGAGCTGCAATTTGTTTTATTTTATTTTTGATTAGTTTTCCTACAACTTTTGTATTCAAAACATTTTTCTAAAACCAATACTTAGGGAGATATAGAATTTAAACTTCGGTAAAAGCTTTGTTTCAGAGTGCAAAATCTTGTTTTTCTCTATGTATACTTTTAAATATAAATAATACGCAAATATGGTTCAAACAAAAGTCTTAGTACGTTTTTCAAGGTTTACAAATATATTATTGGTTAGTCATCTAGGTGACCGGGTGAAGAGCTGAGCGTCGGCAAAGTGAGCGCGTGCGCGCTAGTTGAACACCTCTGCGCTGCGTCATCGCATCTAGCCCAGCCAATAAACGCACCAACTGCCTTTTTTCGTCGCTAAATAGTGGAAAGCTGAGTTTGTTATATGTGATGGAACCACTTAAGACGTGTATATTCTAAAAGTTCCCGATTCTCCCCCCCCCAACCCCCCCCAAAACCACCTCATAACCTGGAAATTACAGTCGCTCACTGTACTGGATATAATTCAAATTCTACGCATGCCATCGTAGTGAAATTTGGTTTGTATTTTTTATAATTAGTTTATCTACAATTGTTGTACTAAAGATTTTCTTATAAAACTATATCCACAGAGATATAACATTTAAACTTTTTTACAATGTTTATGTTTAAGAGTACACAATTTTGTTTTACCCTCTATATATTTTTTCCCAAATAAAATACGCAAAATGTTTCAAACAAAAACTTTAGTATGTTTCTTAAGGTTTATAAATATAATTTGATTAGTCATATGAAAAAAACTGATGTAGTGTGGGGCGTCGGCATTGTCGGCAAAGACACCGGGTGCAGGCTTCCGCGCAGCGCAGCACCGCCCGTCGATGCGTCGCGTCATAGGCAACGACATCGCTTAAGTTCTCAAAGGTTTTATACAAATGCTATGGCCTTGTACTTTTTAGTTTACTACCAAAACAATCTGTATCCAAGCTTAACCGTTAACAGTAAAAACAATTATTATTTAGATGGAACCCAATAATTTTTTTATAACCAGTTTTGGTTCAGGTAAATTAATCTCTACCTACTTACTTGTTATACTTGCAATACTTTTAATACTTGATTTCTTCATATTTGACCAACGAAAGTTTGATAGATTGAGGTATATAACACTAGGCCTTTATAAACACTTTAAAAATCACTATAAACATACTCTTTGCTCTTCCTTACGTTACAATGTGCTTTCCATTATCTACCACCAATGGGACTCGCTTTGTTCCCCGCAAGATTTTTACTAACTGCGCCTCGCGGTCAGTAAAGATCTAAATAGTAAACTGAAAAAAATACTAATTAGATGAAACCTAATCATTTGTACATTTCTTAAATTTATTGTTGGTTTTATCTCGTTTATCATTTAAAATAATAATTTATTTAATTATTTCTGTCAATGGCTAAACCTATTGACAATAATATACATGGATACATATATTACATTACATAAAGCTGGGTAAGAAACATACTGAACCCAATGATGAGATGATCCAATTCGCCTATGGGTCTGAGGATGATTGGAGTGTCGAATCGAAATCGACGACCACTTACCATCTTTTATGTATATTTACAGTATTGTCAGTAACATTATAAGTGTAAATTAATGTTTTAAGTGTTAGACTATTAGACGTATTTTCTTTTATTTACTTTCCAATTAATTAATGTAATAAGGCATATATCCAAAATTTATAAATAAGTAAGTAAAAAACTATTTGTGTCCCCATACATGCAGGCAGACTATTTACGGGATACATACAGGCAGATTATTCAAATTTCTTAACATATTGTGTAGATGTGTCAATCATATTGAGGGTTTTTTATTAAAAATTGGCAGCAATGTATTACGAATCTGCTTTACGGCACTAATACGTGGTCCAGATCAATCATTTTTAGAGACTCTATACTGTGAATCTTGGTGAGGATCTGTTCTCTAATATTTTATTGTTTTCATGTTATCTAAAAAATTAGTCAGCATAATAGTTCTTTATTGGTTTTTGGTAGACATTATGCAAACGTTTAACATCGCTAATAAAGATGAAGGCGCTTATTAAGTGTTTTAAAATAAAAAAGTTAGTTTTAACATTGACTGGTTTTAATTTGTGTTCCTTACCATGATTAAAAATGGCTTATAAATACTACCGACAGTTTTCTACGTTGTTCGTGATATTATTTAAACACAGGCTTACAACTCATGGCAGAGCAGCAATATTTTATTTGCTAGCGGGAAGCGTGAAGAGAGAGACATATCAACGATAGGACGCAGTTTGTATCAAGGATTAGTGAGTCGACAAAAAATTTTTACTGACCGTGAGGTGATTCATTTAGTCACGGTTTAGCTTGGAAACAGATTGTTTTGGTAGTAATGTAGGCTACAAATTAGGAAGTCTTAGGATTTATATAAAACAGTTGAGAACTTAGCGGTGCCGGTCCTTATTAGGCTATGTATCGACGGGCGGGGCTGCGCGGATGCTGATAACTAATCAAATATATATTTATAAACCTTAAGAAACATACTAAAATTTTTGTTTGTAACATTTTGCGTATTTTATTTGGAAAAAAATATATATAGGGTAAAACAAAATTGTGTACTCATAAACATAAACATTATAAAAACAATTTTAAACGTTATATCTCTTTGGATATAGTTTTATAAGAAAATATTTAGTACAACAGTTGTAGATAAACTAATTATAAATAATACTAAACCAAATTTCACTACATGACATGCGTAGAATTTGAATTATATCCAGTAAAGTTAACAACTGATATTTCCAGGTTTGGAGGGGGTGGGGGGGAGATTCAGAAACTTTTTGCAAAATACACGTCTTAAGTGGTTCTATCACATATAACAAACTCAGCTTTCCACTATTTAGCGACGAAAAAAGGCAGTTGGTGCGTTTATTGGCTGGGCTAGATGCGATGACGCAGCGCAGAGGTGTTCAACTAGCGCGCACGCGCTCACTTTGCCGACGCTCAGCTCTTCACCCGGTCACCTAGATGACTAACAAATAATATATTTGTAAACCTTGAAAAACGTACTAAAACTTTTGTTTGAACCATATTTGCGTATTATTTATATTTAAAAGTATACATAGAGAAAAACAAGATTTTGCACTCTGAAACAAAGCTTTTAACGAAGTTTAAATTCTATATCTCCCTAAGTATTGGTTTTAGAAAAATGTTATAAACACAAAGGTTGTAGGACCACTAATCAGAAATAAAATAAAACAAATTGCAGCTCGATAGCTTACATAACATTCGAATTATGATCAATTAAGTAAATCACTGCAATTTCTATGTTTGGAGGGGGGTGGGGGGGAAAGCTCAAGGGGTAGAAGTGGGGACTTTTGGGAAAATACACCTCTTATGTGGTTCTATCACATATAAAAAATCCAGCTTTCCACCATTTAGTTGCGATAAAAAACATTCATTGACTGGGCTAATGAGTTTGATGTAATTGTAATAATCAACTCACATGTCCATATTAATTAACTACTATTTATTGGCTTACACTATTGTACAGTAGTTACAGTAATTCCTACGTACGACGTACAAAAAGTGTAAATCTACTATTTTGTTCGCCATTACTTAAATTAACAAGATCAGACAAGAACTTTTAGGAGGTCACAAAAGTGGTTTCAACTTTACTAAGCAAAGTGAAGCGTTTGAGATACGCTAATTAAGAACAGACCAGATTTCATTAGCAGTAATTCAACTCGATACCCTGACTTTTCCTTTGTTGGTCATTGCTGTAGAGGGTACTTCAGTCACTCTGAGATACGGAGGATGTTAATGCCAAGGCTAGGTACAAACATTTCTAAGAACTTGTGTTTGAACTTATTTGGAGTAAGAAATCGAAAATTAATAAACACTAACAACAATTAGTTTTTGCTTTTGGATGTACTCTAAATTGGATGTTATTCTTATATATATTAGTATCCTATATATATATATATATTTATATTTATAATATACATGTGTAAAGTCTTAGTTGTTGCATGGTCCATTTAATCAATATGTCAAAGAAAAATGCCTGACAAAATATAGATTAGAGGATTTCCCTTTTTGATCTTAGTTTGGGGTTTATGAAAATACCAAATAATTAACCATCAGCTCAGACTAATTCCCAACCACAAAATAAAGAAGAGACATTGCAGGGATCTCATAAAGATTAACTAAATGCAGCAAATGTCAACATGTTTAAACCGTGCATTGCTATCAAAGCCAATCAGCTGCTAGACACTCTAGGTGGTTTAACACAATCTCTAAAAGTGAGTTGAAAAAGTTCAGAACAAGCAAATGCTAATAACAGCCGTATCATGTTGGGGATTCACAAACACTAGTGTGGAAATAAGCATCGAAAGGTTTAAGGGATTGGCGTGGTAGGAGGGCTGCTTGTTAAGTAAATATTTTCTTACACATAAATGGGTATTTATAATAGCTTGTTTATCACGTAAAGCTTACTATTAAACTATTTATAATTATGCATCGCTCTAAGAAATATACCAAATCCTTTGATCAAGCTGGTACGCAATATAGTTTTTACTGTTCTTACTTGTCCTTCAATATCGCAATGTATATTTTCCCCACATGGTTAGCATGTAAGAGACCCAGCACCAGGTGTATTTCCTGGCAATAATGGCTTTACCTCGCTCAGCGATAGGTTCCATCTACATCTGTAACTGGCCTTTTCATAATATAACGACTTTAATACAACTCTCTTCTAACGGTTTTAAGTAGCCTATTAAGTAGATTATAATTATTATCTCAATTGGTGTTGGTTATTTAAATGCACGTATTGGTGGTAGGTTGAGGTACTATTCAACAAAAGAGTGAAATGAATACATGCATGACACATAGCTACCCATTGGTTTCTCGTAATGGTATTTTCTTGAATTAAAGCAATTGATTAGCAAATTTTCAGGTTACAGCTCACAACATTTTTTTTCCTAATCTGGGAATCATTACCCCCACAAATACCCTAAATTTGTCATGACATCTTTATGAATGTATATCTTTTAAATCATAAATTTTACTATTAGGCATATCGAGAAAAATTTTGCCTTTCAAAAGTAAATAAACATAGTAACAAGTAACAAGTAAGTAGCCCACCGATGACAATTTTATTTATTTTTATTTTTTAATTAATAACATTTGGTTTTCTAGTTGAATACCTCTCAGATAAATCCTGGTCACAATGCTGCATTTACCTTTTTTTTGTTGCTTTGTAAAAAAGTTAGACCTATTAAATTGTTTAAGCAGGATGTTCTTAAATATTGTATGTTTTATCTGAAAGGTACGTTTGCATAAGGATTGGCAGGTGTTCCTCATTTAAATCTATATCTATCAAGAGCTTTAGCTTTACTTTACATATCATTTAAGTAATTATTATGCCTCATCAATAGTTTTGTACTATTGGTTTATACTATTGGTTGATAGTAATCTATACGAGAGGTCGTCCAGTGGTCGAAACTCGACCAAAAATATGTAATGTACTCACTTCTCTATTTTCACCCCCACACTGTAAATAAAACATGTGATTGGAGTTTCTTCCATTTGTTTTGATTTCTTGTTTATATTTCGTTGTTATTTCGTCACCAGCATGGCAACGCATAAGATCCATGTTAATTTTTTCAAATCTTTAAACTCATTTTTTGTGCTTATCTTTGAGCCTATTTAAATTTATAAATGGATTCTGCACACCTACACGAAAATAGCTTTCTAACGGTTTGCGTAGATTTTCCCTACGATGCACACGAGCTGAGAAAAAAGGTTTTAAAGAAACATGCTTGCCTATTAATATATAGATAGATAGATATATAATACGTGAAGCCGATTTTTGTTAACGCAACTCCTCCCTTATTTGTGGACAAATTTCAACGTTTAAGGTGTCAAAAGATTCGTCTCAATATGTAGTTTTGCAATAAGGTTTTAGACTTTTAAAATTTCTACTCTTAAGGGCGTGAGACCCTCTCAAAGGTCGGGTTGTCCCCATAAGAAATACATAGAACAAATTTAAAAACAAAAAAACAGCTGATTATAAAAAGAAACTCATTAGCTTTTTGGGAGTAAACATTAATGTTTGTAATATTCAGTAGGTTAAGACCAAGTTAAACAGTTAATCAGTTTTGTTGGAAGAACAGAAAATGCCTCAAGTTCAAAGAAGAATTATTGTAAACGGGAGGATGAGACAATTAATAATAAGATATCTTATGCGTATGAGGAGAGTAGAAAAAGAGAGGCCTGGTCTAACAGATACCCATTCACTTGGTGAGATCGAGATATTTCAAAACATTTATTAGAAACTATAATAATGCCTTGACTATCATAAGTTCAAGTAGTAATATCATACCAAATCTTGGCGGACCTTATGTTTTTACTGTTGTCTTTTGTATTACTCGCTCTACCTCAATTGAGAAAAACGCAAATGGATTGTTTACTTCTAAGTTATGTTTCCAGTTCCTCGGACAAACTTATACAAAGTTTTTTGACTTAATTCACCAACACAATCCAGACATTTCAAGTCAAAAATAAGAAGTTTCAAAAACTAATTTGCTATTGAAAGTTTTAGTGGCAATATTATACCAAACATAAGTGAAGGAATTAGTGTTCATGTTGAAACCGATCGAGTAGTTACGGTCAAGTTTATTTTAATGATTCAGGAAAGGCAAATAATATACGCTGCTCAAAAAGAGAAAATGAAAATTGCTATCCAAATCTTATAGCTACAAGAGTTATCCAACCTATTTCAACAAATGAATCCATACTTTCAAAACTTTTGGACAGGTATTATGAGAAACTCCACTGAACAACGTGAGAACGTTCTGATGCGGGGCATATACTGTGACTGACAGACAACACGTTAAAATACGTTAACCAACTTTCAATGGTGTTGCTGCCTTAGCCTATTCAAAGCAGATTATGACTGTCCAGCTGGTAACCCGTAGTTTGTGGGTTAAAAATGGAGCACATGAATTTGTTGATACTGTATCACCCCACTTTACAGGAATCTCTACGGAGAAAATTTGTTTTATTAGGGGGATGTCTCAAATCAAAGAAATAAAATAACCCAAACACAGGTTATCAGTAAGGCAACAGTTTTCTTCAATTCTCAATGCTGGAAAAGCTTTCTAGCATTATGTTAACTTGAATTGAAGCAGATCGTTCAGCATTCATTAGAAGTTAGTTATCAGTTAAAACTGAGAGCAGAAATAATGTAGGTGAAACTTGACGACGCAAATACAGATACCTATTTAAAATTAGTTTCAAACAAGTGTTTAAACTACTCTAAAATGTAACTAGAATTACTCGAATTTAAGCATAACGTTTTCCTCGGCGTTACGTTTCATACTATGCGGCTCATTGAGCCGCACGGGTTCTCTAGTATTATTTAACAACTGAATAAGCAAGCTGAAAAACATAACCACGACCATCAACGCCTAGGTAGTGATAATAAAGGGGTTGAAACTTTGGTTGTAAAGCTTTTGAATGGAGGATAGAGATCAAATCAGTTAAAGGAAATGGTTTCCTTGGTTAAGGTGGAATTAGATTTTTTTTTATATACATAACAATATGCCATAGACAATAGACTATTTAAATAATACAAATATAAAAAAATAAATATTTAATTCTTTCAAGCCACAATTAACTTTGTCTAACGTTTTATTATATAAGGAAATATCTTAACAAACTATTAAAATTGTATTAATTGGTAAATGGTTTTACTCTGGCCCCACTATAGTTAATTTCATAAACTGTAATTCAATAAAAAAAGCTGTATTTAAATTAGATTACAAATAACAAGCGTTTACCAAGTTTGTAAAAAAAAAATATACTTACATTGTGTTTATAATTTTGAAATAATGTTTCATATCATCACGTCATGTTTAGTAATTATTTAATTAATCGTCAATTTAAAATATATTATTCAAATCAACTAAATAACGTTCCATTATGAAATCTGTGAAAAATCAAAATATAAAACATATAGTTTCTAATTGAGTATATGTGAAACTGTCTTTAAATTTGTCTGGATGTAGATAGTGCATGGAGAAAATATAATCTCTATTTACTTTTTTTAGTTTGGTATTACCAACTGATACTCAATTTATATTTTTTCCTCTTCAGAGTCAACTCTTATATGCTCTTTTAACCATTACTTTTGTTAACTTTTTGGAAGCACGTGTAAACTGATTTTGTTTATTTTATATTCGCTACAACTTTACATACAGTACTACCATTGTTCTCTTGCTGTTGCTCAGGGTAGGTGCTTGGAATTATTTCAACGTGCATGAGAAAGCTGAATAGGAATATCAATCCAACACAGATGGATGAATTTCCATGTAATTTTGTAAATTATACATTTAAAATTTAACTGACACATTGTAAGTATCTATTAAAAATTATTATGTATAAGTTCGCTTGAATACTACTGGTATGTTTCACGAACAAACATTATGCATAGGCTCATAAATTAACAATATTATTAATAACTTAAAATATTATGAAAATTATTTTACACTATGAATAAATGGCTCGAAAGGGAATGAAGTTTAATAAGCGGTGATAACATATTAACCATTCCAGGAGATACGTTGATGAAATATTAACATGGTTGATATATTGTGGCTGGAATTTAATATAACACAACAAAGGGGTAAGCAAAATACTGCGTGAATTTTGAGTAAGGGGTGAATGATTTTATTATTAACATGTTGTAACCCAATAATTCTGATGCATAGTATTGCATTATAATAGATACAGCTAGATAGATATGTGAATACACCATAAGATTAATTTAACTGAATACCATTTTGGACATTTTAAAATACATTTAAATTTTTAGAATTGTTTCGATTATTCCTTGAAATTGATTCAAACACCCATGCTTCACGCTATGTGATCAATATATTTTTAAACAGTAAAATAAAGGTAATAAAGGTAAAATAAAGGTATAATAAAGGCTCATTAAAGGTATTTGGAATTTAAATAATAATAATTAAATTAACTGAAAATAACTAATAAGAAAGTAAATCAAAATATTGTCTCAGTAAGGAACATTATTGTGCATTTTATAAAAGTAAAAATTCATCAATGCAAAGATACAGCGATGACAACAGTTCTAAACTTCTTAAAAATATTCATTTTTTTGTCTCCACCTAAAGAATTAAATGGGCTTTTGCGATTAAGGCCAGTCTATTAATTCATACAATTACTAAACAACACTCAACATGATATTTCGCTTTTTTATTTAAAAATACCACTTGCTTCCTTGCCATTATTCTTTACAACTAGTCACTTTTAACATCACTTAGTGTTTTGTAAAATTGGAGAAATTTAAACTTGTCTGGTTACTTTGTAATAAATTTAAAACTTAGTTTTAGATGAACACATATCGTCGTTTTATTATTACTTTTCTATTTTACCTCATTTAAATAAGTGCACTGTCATGGTTAATTGTGGCTAATGCCGTTGATATAGCACCCATTTTTACAGCTGATACGCATTGTAAAAACCCTATTTTTCCCATGAAGCATTTTGACATTCATCATTCAATAAAAAATAATTCTTGCAGACGGCAAATGTCAAGTAACAATATTTACGGAAAACTGGTTTTATCCACAGCACAAACGCATACGATATGTTGACTAAAATAAATTTATATGTTTATACATAAATAAAATAATAATAATTTAGCTACAAACTGCAAATAATATTTTTGCGAAATACATGAGTAAAACTGTTAACTACCAAACGTAACTACGTTTAAGATATCATGTAATCAGCACTAACGTAATAATCCTATAAACTTAACTCTAGCAGCTTAATTCCTTACTGTATTTTCATTCAAAACATAGCTACGTTGCCTCTCGAGAACCGTAGATGGCCGCACAAAACTTAGCTGAGTGTGGCAACATTTCGAGAGCGACAACGACGGTTTGTGCTCGTAATACACACAATATTTTTCATAATAACAATAAGGTTAACTTTTGATGTATAAAATGGCTTTTAGGCTATGTTTGTTTTAATTAAGGTCATGTCATTTGCTTACCGGTTGTTAACTAATTACCTTAATGTACGTAGGCTGTAACATTGGTGTAGAAACGCCAACAGTGAAATCAGCTGATTAGCGAGTGGCATTAATCTATTTCCAATAAGCAATTTTGAGTACAGGTATGGTCATATGATTATAATTTCCATGCAGTGATAGGACAATTTTAATTTTTAGTACAAAGTCGGTAAAGCAAAAGTACACAACATACATGCAACAAGCATGTAAAGTTTTGCATGAAGTTTAAACATATATTTCACAGACACGGTGTTGTTCAATTTTCCATTATAATCATTTTATGTACAATTACAAAGTCTTTTTTTATTAAACGATTTTATAAATGTATTTTTATGTTTATTATACATTTAAACCAAATTTACTAACCTGTATAATTCATTTATGAGTAATATACTGCGTAATGCTGAATTATATACTGTTAAGTATTCACTTGTGTTGAATGTAACGGATGATTTTATGATAAAATACGTAGTAACAATTTTAAGACGTAAAAATAACTACACAAAATAATAATAATAACTTATTTGTAGACTAGAAATTCTGGAACCATCGTAGGTTTATGGCAGGTCATTCTTATTGATAGAATTTAAGATTCATTTGCATAAATCTATAATATGAGCGGATGTGTCTCTGAGAATGCTATACTGGTGGGAACAATAAAATAAACCTAATCTCTAAAGTACATCAAGTACTGTACTATTATTGTAAATCGTGTTTTTTTTTTTTTTTTGCTATTGATATTTTTCATCTGTTATAACACAAATTCTGTAGTTTAAAATATTGATGAAATAAGCACACAAATAATCCTTATTTTATTCAACTGTATGTTTTTAATTATGAGAAAAGTAAAATGTTACAAATAATAAATGCAAACTAATGCTAAGAAGAAAAAATGTAAAACCATTGTGCTAAGCATTGTAATTAAACATTAATGACACGCAAATTTACGGCACGGTTCTAAACAATTTGAATGCCACTATAACATTATCTCCACAACACATATTTTTTCTCCAGAATGCCATACAATACACCACGTAAGTAGGCTAAGCTTCTCAACACAAGGTAAAGCTTTAGTCGTAAATGACAACAAGAACCCCGGAGCTGACAAACCTTTACGTCGGCTGCAAAGCTCTTCACACATGACATCTTAGGTTAGGTTTTATTATTGTTTATAACATCACTAACATTCCTATTTGATCCAAGTAGTATATTTATGTGTACGAATAGTATGCTTATTTTTATTCTAATTTATTGAACCATCGTATTTTGAATGCGGTACAATTATTCCAGAACATTGAGTAGATTATTCAAGGAACCACGAAATCCGATATGCCAACATCGGTCCAAGCACCAGACCGGAATCATAATCAGCAACTCTGTTTGCTTTTAAACACCTTATTTGCTGTTTTCGTATGATTCTTGGAAATCAAATCATGTACGTGTTTCGAAATAGTTTTTGTATGGGCTCACAAACAGTTGATCGACTTTTGATACATAAATACGTTGTGTGTGTGTGATTTTTCATGATTGTTTACTGGTTGAAATAATTTGTCTTAATACATGTATTAGTCTAGCTACAAAATGAAACGTGTTCACAAGTATTTTGTAAAGTCATTTAGCTTTACAAATATGTAATATAAATTATCTTTTTAGCTTCTCAAATCAGGGCTTTGACCAATAAATATCACAGAATTGGCTTTCCGATGAACTATGTTACTACACATAAATTAAAAAAAAAATAAACAATTTGTGTTTACAGCTTGTGAACTTAATACGGTACGATGATAAATGCCAACACCAGACAATAAAATAACAGTGTTAAAACAAATGTTATAAAACGTGTTCTGCTTCAGGGACTTGTTTATATTTCAACCCTTCACACCACTGTATTTGTACTTCTACCTTACCCGTCACTCGTTGCCACGAGATTAGGGGATTTGTTTTAAGATTGTTTTTAATCTCTGTGTTTTAGTTTAGTTTGAGTACAGTTTTATATTACTAGTTTTAAAGTGGCATTTTTCGATGTGCGCTCAAACTTTATGAACACCAAATTTCACTTGTGAGACAAAGCGAAGCATGTGAATCATTTTCACATACGAGCCAAAGCCGATGACTGGTTAAGTTGAAGCAAGTAATTGAAAATCACTTTCTGTACAAGCTATGAAGAATACTTTTCATCACGACGCAGAAATACTAGCATTTCAAGTTTCTAGCTCATCGGAAAGTTGGTTTAAAGGCCATTGCAAAATGTATACCGACAAGAAAGCGAGCTAGTAAAAATGTGTTAAAAAGTATTTTGTAAAGTAATTTAGATTTACAAAATGTAATTCAACGCTTCTGTGTGACGCCAATTCTCTATTTCTTGTTTCCTCGTCTAATGAGTAAATCCCATAGTTTTTATACGCAAAAAACAACATGTAATCTCTTCTCCAAGTCAACACAATCACAACGTTAGCCCTTGAAATTTGTGTAACAAATTGTAAACTCGAGTCGTATAATATATCGTACTGGAAGGGATTATCTGTGGGGATGCGGATGACTCGTGACACCTTATATTATCTCCCTTATTTTAAACTAGCTGTAACCCGCGGGCTTTGCCCCGTTTAACTTCTTAATTTTCAAGATGATCTCGTTCGCATGGCTCAATCACGTACTGGTTGAAGTTCGTTCGCTACGCTCAATCACCTTTAGGTTGGAGCTCGTTCACTACGCTCACTCACCTTTAGGTTGGAGCTCGTTCGCTGCGCTCACTTGCCTTCAGGTTAGCTCGTTCACTACGCTAACTCGCCTCCAGGTTGAAGTTCGTTCGCTATGCTCACTCACCTTTTGGTTGCAAATTAGCTGTTGTAATAAATGTGAAAGAAATAATAGTGCTGCACCCTGTTGGTAATCCTTGTAACTTTAATGCTATTGAACATCATAGAACAGGACCAACTTGTTTAATTGAAACAGCTGTTAGTGTTAAGATTCATTAATTCCATTTCTCATAAGGGTAACATGGAAAACTCCAGAGCCACTGGGGCGGAGCCGATTGGACGGATCACGAAATTGATTGTGTATAAACCTATTCCATGAAATTCTACACGTATGTACCAAGTTTCGTGGCAATCGGTTCAGCGGTGTCTGAGTTTATTACTGCCAAATATATATACAAACATCATCTTTTATACTTATAGATCACAAATACTTCCATCTTCAGTTTCTTCACTCACAATAAATCATTAGCAAAACTAAGTCAGCTGTTATAAACTTTAGGAATATTGCTGTTATCAATACAGTCTTTTGAAAAATTTCTTCTTTTAAAGAAACTATATCTGTAGGTACTATAAAAAATTGTAAACAAATAATTTAGCATTAAAGACAGCTGACAAAACTAATATGATTATCAAAGCATCAATGACTTAAAAAATGTAATAGCAAATACAGTATGTTTCATTGCATCTCTGATTCTATTCTACAAAAATATCAACAAACAACTTAATGTACAAACCAGGGCCCAATTTCATAATAAAGTACAAACTAATATTATTAGTAAATCAGCTGATCGCCCAATGCAAATCTAATGGAAATTACAAGTTACAAGTTGTAACTTGTAACTTGTAGTTTATTATGAAATGGGCCCCAGTTCTTTTAAACAGTTCCATGTGCATTGCCTTTACATTTTCACACTTACCATTAAGTAAACATAGTAACAGATATTTCATTGATTTAGAAACAAAAAAACTGTGTACTAGGTACTTAGTTATATGATACTTTCCTTGGTTTAATTTAATCAGTGGTGTGGCAAAACACAAATAACAAATGTATCAAAAAGTAAATGTGAACTAAAAGCTATGTTAGGATAAAATAAGAGTATTTTGTATTACCATTTGATAATTAAATATAGTTACACATATACAACAGATTTTAGAAAACAAAAATCATACAATTTAGTTATTGATGATATTCTTTAGTTTAATTTAAGCATAGGTTTAGCAAAACACAATAACTTAATTTACCTAATTATACATATAAAAAATAATGTGATTTGCAAGTTATGTTAAGTTAATCTAACACATGTTAAGCAGTTAGAATTTATTTAAAGAAGCCTCCAAATTCATACAAAACATCTATACATTGTAATTTTCATACTGTTTCCATGAAAACATATCAATTTTCATAACTTAGACGCTTAAAAAAATCCAAAGCAGAGCCGGAGATGACACAGCAACGGTTAATTATAGAATCTTTTTTTTCTATAATCAATGACATATTTTTAGAATAAATAATCCATGATAAAAGGTTAGATTAAAATAAACCTACCTCATAGTTAACATTGTATTTAATTTCTTTGTATCAGCTGTCTGAAATTGTGAATATGTAGTTTAGCAGTTCATCTTGTTTACTTTAAATGTCAAAGCAAATGTAAACAAACATTGTTAGTGTATTGTAAAGTTAATAAAAAAAAAAAAAAAAAAAAAAATTGCAGCCATGGAGACCAATCAATATTTACTTTTAAAATGTTCACCTCACAACCTTTAAAGCCAAAAGGGCAAAGACTATGGTCAGTATCGAAATGTGAATAGTTCTATAATGGTCCTTGGTATGGTAGCTATATTTTTGTAAAATTTAAGCCCAGTTGGTTCAGTAGTTTTTGCACCTATTAGTAACACACATACAGACAGACACCATTAGATTTTTATATAATAGTATAGATTAGGCCTAGTAGTTTGTAACTGCTGAGACACAACTAGTGCTAATTTAAGGAGGCAAGTCCCTGCTATGCAATTGGTTAGGTCAATACATTTTAATATATTCGATGAGTTTAAACAAGATTTTTGAATTAATTAGATCTTTTATACAACCATTTTTCTGAGCATATAAAACCTAATATTCTTCAAAGCCATACATATATTACATATATATAGCATATATACATATATTGCATTAGCAATTACAAAGTGGCACTATAATAATAAAACGTTAACACCAAACTTGATAATATCACAGTTTCTGAACATCTAACAAGGATTGATACAATTTAGACCTTGATATTTTTGTATCTGCATGTTGTCACATAATTTAGCTTAGGGAACGCATTCATTAAAAATTTGTTTAGAGTATTTCTGTTTCATTGTGTGAATTGATTAGTGTCTATTAATAATTTAAACCAAGTATAACAGTAAAAATATTGTTTCAAGTTCGTGAAAAATTTAAACACAGAATTCGTGTTATAAATGTTTAAATATTAAAATATGTACAATGGACGAACATAAACAAATAGAATGTAGCAGAGCAAGATGACTAATTTTCATATCTTACCAAGTGGACAGCTTGAAAATCAGGTGCTTAACGTCAATTTTCAGGTTCAAATTTAACTTCATTTCGAACTTAGAAAATAAAACTAAATGCCATTGCCCTTTGTATGCTACATGTTGTGCGACAGCTCGAGTAGGTGTGACCAACGTGTTAAAGCCTACCGGGTGAGTAACGTACGATACTTTACATCATAATACACAGAATAATTAGTACATTTTAAACGCATAAAACAATTTATTTAGGACGTAACATAAGTTAAAATATATTTATATTACAGAAAATAAAATAGGCCGTTGCAGCTAGCTGTTTATTTCATCAGCTGACTAAGTGCACGGTAAAAGTACATAACGTTACTTTTCCGTGTTTAGGCGCGGTAAAGGGCAACTTTAAAACCAATCAATACGGATGGAAAAGTACCTGTTTCTGTGTAGTATAATTTAAATTAATTAACAAGCCAAACAGCCATACTTAATTAAATTACCGTACACTTGTTTGTGTTAGAAATTTAAATGTGTTTTAAATATAAAGGTAAACTATTTTAGATTTACAGCATTTAGTTCTGGATCTAGGAATAAGATACCAGTAATAAGCAGGCTGGAGGTAACAGATCGTTATAATCTCTCAGTAATTAAATCGTGTGTGTGTCACTAATACACAGACCGGTAACATCTGCATGGTCACAGGTAATGTGCATAATTTTACGTATATATTACGTATTTTGCCACGTACATATAGCATAGGCTCTAAATAATGCATATAGATTAGATGAAAAGTAAGAAAAAATTTAGGATGTGGAAGAAATGTCCCCATGTGCAGTGTGTGTAAACAAGACAGAATCCCGTTAACTAGGAAGTATTATAAATATCTATTCTGAATTTAGTCATGTTATCGTAAGTAATAGAATGTGTAATTGTTGTGGCTAGAAATATAATGTGTTTCTAAAATACATGCTATTCCTTAGTTACATGCTTCACCTATTAGTTAATCTTGAGTTTCGAAAGAACAGTTTAATCGTCAAGGTCTGGAAGTCTTCATTGAATCATTGGAACACGTTGTCGTTGTCAATAGACAAAAACACAACGTTCAACACACACAGTCGTTTATACATTTTATTAAAATAAACAAATGTGTGGCCGGCCTTAAATGCTTATTAATAAAACATCTGTTTATACTGTATACTCAGGTATCTAATGCCTGCGCCAGTGAATTCTGTAGACGACTGCTGTAGACCAGCGGTTCTGTGGGAGATTTCCACCTGGATTATAACACCTCATCGCTTACACAGATGATCTCACCATTGTGACAGCAACTTTCAGACTCCTTGTGTATCTTAAATATAAATGCTGTACCCTCTATAGTTAGAATGCCAAATTTGACTTTGCAAAGTTTCTAAAAAAACTTCGTCCTTAACTATGGCATGTTGTGCACAATATTTATAGTATTATTTGATTTACTAAAATTTTTATGACATACATGTTTGCCTCACGCAAGGAACCTTTCATACAGGTAGTTTGTATTATACGTATTACGTTGTAGCTGATACATTCGTTTGGTTGTATTCACATTTTTTTACTTTAATTAACCTAGCTTTTCGCTGAACACTGGCAAATCAGTGTTAAGGGGCTTACTACGAAGTTAAAGTAATACAGTAACAAGAATTATAGTGTGTACTAAAAAAATAAATCTATATTCAGCACACTTCAAAGGACTTTGTTCAGTATTATAGCAAAAATTAAATGTATTCAATACAATCAAATGATAATTCCAAATTATTACAAAACACATATTAGTACAAACAACTATTGACGGACATATGTGTGCATATCAAATGTAATTATCCATAAAACCTTTACGATAAAACATCGCTAAACCTATGGATAAATATAGTGTTGAAATGCAATAGGAACTGAACAAGCCTATTCGGAATAATAATTGGAACAAATCACGTTAAGATAAGATAGCAAGCTTTTACGAACATAAAATTAGGTGTAAAGCTAATCAAATACGCGTACAATTAACTTAAATAACTTTCCTCGATTTGTCTAAGTTATACAGCTGAATTACGTCGCTCGTCTCTACGATGACCATAACTGATCACAGGTCTGCTCCGGGTCTCCCCAGAGTATATTTATTTTCCTTACCTTTGCTCAAAACATTGTGGCTCCATCTTGTTGTGACTAGTTCTAATATTTTGTAATCCTCTGGAGTTTAACTTTGTGAGAACACTGTTAGTGTTAGTGAAAAGCTAAAAACTTAGCTTTAATACAGGGTGTTTATAAAAAAAAAACTTACAGCTTTTACCATCCTCCCATCCTCTTCCCGTAAAACATGTAAGTTTTCTAAAAACACCATATGAAAAAGTGGATAATAAGTTTTAGTCCGTAGCAGTTTTATCAGCTATTAGGGTTATATTGTTGCTTGGTAAACAATAACAAATAATCTATGAATATCGTTAGAATCTCAATAGAAGATCGTATTGATGTAAGTGTTTGGAGTGGTTCTTTGAAACCAAGCCTAATGCTGTTTGAGTCAAACAAGACCGTGTTACTTTTTCATGTGGGGCTTCGTTGAGGTTCTCGACTTGCTGGTAAAGCGAACACTAAAGAAAAAGTCGAAGAATGAATCAGGAGAGCGCCTGCTGAAAGAAGTGTTCTAATTTGTTCGGGATTCGTCCGAACTGGAATTTAGACTTTATTTCCTACGCCAGAAGCATTTTTGATAGGTTGGTTAAGTAAACCCCGCTTGAGGTCCAAACCCATTAAAGATATTGTAGATGTGCCGGGAGTTGAACCCGCCCCTCCCGCACAACTCCAGGACACTAACCAATAGGCTAGCAACACCCAGATGAACATAATGCACATAATGGAGAACACATTGAAGTTAAGTTAACTCCTTATTATGAACAAAAACTTGAAATGATTTCTTAGACTTTGATTGTTATTTCATATGTGTAAGTGGAAAAACAAATTGTTTATTGTTGTTTGAAGTTGCAAAGTTTTTTATAAACACCCTGTACATCAACTTCACTTTACAGTACGGTTTTTGTAAAGGACTGTTTATGCTAAATAAGGTTATTGAATTATTTACGATTGAATGAAATAATGGAGGAAACAGATTACACAGACAGTTAAAGATAAAAATGTTTCTATGTTACTATAAAAGAATAATGCACACCTAATATATTACACATCCAGGGTATTATTATTCAAAAGAGAAATATTCATAGACATTAAAATCAAAACTGAAGGCATTGAAATTTCACGGAGTAAGTAGGTTTATTTTTAAGAGGCACATTAGTTTAGAGTTTGACATGGTTGTTGGTTTGTAATTTTTGTATAAATGCCAGATACATAATACATATGTTTATATACAATCAATTGGAATCGGCTAACTGTAAATAATATGCAAAAAACAATATATAAATTATTCCTAATCATTAAAATTAGTTTAATAACTTTTATTATTTTTCTGTCATTATAAAACAAAACTTTTTAAAAGTATAACTTAAATTACAATAACTATATTACAATTAAATACATTTTTAAAGTTTTATGGCGTATTATCACATAATGAGGAAATTCAAAATTTTACAGAAATGGAGGAAACAAACATTTCATTCACTATTTCATCAGTAACTTTAGTTTCCTTTGATTTATAGAATTAAATAAATAATCAGGTAATTTAATGTTTCATCACCAATGTTTGTGTCGTGTAACTAATTACAATGTCAACGTAACATGAACACAGTAGGACATTGACACAACAACTGGAGGCGACTTGGGTGACAGGCGGGGGTGGGGACCTACAGTAACGTTTAAGGAGCTTCTGACGAAAGATAATTTTTTTAATCACACGAATCGTTGAGGTAAACATTCCTTTGGTCTATATTGTGTTACATAAAAAAAAATCAAAGTAATACAAAAATGTGCACACTATATTACTTTGTAAACCTATGTATTACCATTATTTAGTTGAAACCAATATTGCAATAGCTATAATCTAAAAATTGAAAATGTGTATCTAAGTATTTCTTTTAAGGGAAATACTTTACTTTATTTTCAATAAATTAATAAAAAGGAACAGACCTAGAAAAATTTTAATAAATAATAAATAAAGGCTATTCTGGTACTTCCTAGGAGATGGATAGAGCAGTAAATACATGTGTAAATACATTATCAGGGGCCAGTTATCCAATGATTACTAGAGATTGAACGCTTTGACACGGCAAAACAAATACGATGCTAAGCCCAGCGTTTGGACTATCAGTAATTAGGTAAGCTCCGGTTTAAGCCTGCTACGTCTAAGAGATACAGGTAATCATTTAAATAAAATAAAATTCATGGGCTAATAATTATCATACTTTTATAGTTTAATCTGATAAAATATTATAAGAACAAAACTCTATCTCCTAAAAAGGAGCACAGGTATTGAAAGTAGAAACAACGTCCCAACTAATCAGCCTAGTTATGCTGTTATAATAATATTGTCCGTTTGTGTAACTTGACAATGACTTAATAATACTGTAATTACTGTTAATCAAGGATACTTTGTTGCCGGAGATGATCCATAGTTAATAGCCCTTTTTTAAGCAAAAGTCCAAAAGTTACCCAACATTTTGTCCACAACCTTTAGACTTAGATGTGTAATGTGACATTTTTTTATTGTAATTTACCCTCTTTACTAGAGTAAGTAGAGTACAGTATTTTATGAATATGCAACATATTTCTTCATAGGTTCTTTTCGTAGTACTGTGTTATAAAAATACACAGTACAAATGGTTACAAAGGATTTTATGTAAATTAAAAGACCATATACTTCATAGCGTCAAACACAGCCCACTGTTAACTATTTAATGTTAGCTTTGTAAGTATGAAAATAAATAATAACCTAACTTGTTAATTTTATAGCTTTACACGTCAAGATTTGCAGTGCGAAAACGTACCTTCAGTTTAATAAACTGAAAGTTTAGAGTCGTAAATATCTTTCTAGAGTTAGTATTATATAAGGCGAAAGCTATTGTTTGTGCAGTATTACGATACCAAAGCATGTATAAAATGATAATATGATACTCTGCTTTTGATAGTATTTGAAACAAAAAGAGAAATCAAAGTAAACTAATAACACAGGCAAACTGTTGAATCACAATAATTTGTACCTTGTAACTGAATTATTTGCAAATAAAGTATAATACATTACTTGGGATCTAATTTTCCATTTTTAGAATAACACTCTTTTTCAGTAACGTTTATTGACCTATATCTCAAATAAATACTATTTTTAATGTATTGAATAAATAGAATAAGTCATAAAGCAATACAAAAATATAAATAACAATTTGTTTTGGCATGTCAAATAATTGAAAAGTATATCAGCAAAGTTAAGTCTGGGCAAGGGGTTTGGTAACGCAGTTAGAGCGACGTAATAAAAGATAAAAACCTTGTTTGTTACTTGGCCACGTCTCATAGCAGAGAATATCACACCACCCACTGTTTAACAGGGACAACATGTCATAGATGCTGGGGTGTCTTGCTGGGATTTTTATACTCTTTTTGAACACTATATAAATATAACATAATACTTTTACACGTCATCCTAGCTGAAACAACTAAATACTAATATACAAAAAAAATAAACAGTTTTATTGATAAACTGATGTTAAATGTTAAGTCCTTTTAACCGTCATTTGTACATCTAATATAAATTTATGATTTTTATCAGTGGGAAAACAAAAATTAATCACTACGCTAAGTGAAGTCGATTGAATATGTTATTAAACTATTTTTTTTTATATATCTTTCAATGGCACAAAGCTACAAGAGCGTTGAGATGGTAATTAACACTATTCGTGCTGTCGACATGTTTGAACATAAAAGTTGCATTTATTTCAATGTTAAGCAATTGCGGGAATTCCCGTCATCAGCACCCAACGTGTTAATTGAGCGGAGAAACCTCTTACAGAATGTTACGTCGGATTTCAGTTAAAGTTAACTTGCTATTGGCTCCTGGCTATGCATCTTTTAATAGTTTTTACTTAGGTGCAAGTTTTTGCTGAGAGCTTAATAATAGCAAATGTACAGCTAGGAAGATTTCCCTGTTTTAGCTCCTGAATCACAAATGAAGAATGACATTATGTTATAACCGTTTTTATTGTTTACACTTTGTTTAACAGCTTGCCGTCTATTTTCAATGTTATGTATTGTGTGTCATTAAGTGCATACAACAATGTTGAAGTTTTATAGACAGTCAAACCTGCAGTTCCTCCTCTTCAAAATGGATAAGTACCCCTTAGGAACTTAGTTAAAGTGGTTCGGAAGTTAGTTAGTCACTAAGGCTTTTGTTTCAATATTAAATTGGTTTGATTTATTCGAGATCCGATAAATTTTAACAAAAAATGCAGTTTATTCAACTATACAGTAGGCCTACTATGAATAGTAGATTAAGGTATCAAAATAATGTCATTATAATTTGTTATGATGTTCAGGTAAAGATAACTAAGCTGCATGTTCAATTCAATTATTTAGATGGGCTTATCATATTTTTATCATTACAATTTGGATTTGTATTTAAGTCCTGTTTTCAATCATACAACAAGAAAAATTTCACAAAATGTGTGGTGTTGGGAAATATTTAAATTACTTTTATAATCATGATATTGACCCTAACACACATAATGTCCTAGAGATTGTATATATATTTTTAACTTTCAACCCGTATCAGACATCCTGACAGTGAGCAAGATCCCCGTCAGCTGTCATTGATTTATGACCAGCGAACGTTCTCTGAATGTTTATCAATGGAATACTATTTTTAACGCTGAATTTGTACGTTCGCTGGATTCATGTTCCACCAAGATATTTTCAGGCAACATAAGGAAACCATGATACGTACTTCAGATTTAGCACCGTAAAACATGTACATAAAGAATAAAAAATTATCTAAACTTCTTCATTACTTCAAAGTACTATCATATCAGAATACTAGTGTATCGTATCTTATATTTATCTATATATATGTATATATAGATCTGGCCCCAACAATATTTTAAATTCGTTTATGTATTAATTAAGATATTTTTTTATTAGAGTAGTATTTAAAAGGATTAAAGTCTATTAATATTCTTCAATCTTAACTACATTCTCCGCCTCCGCAAGTCAAAGTCTTGTGAGAGAACCCTTCGTATCTTCGTCGGCGCAGACCACGCCGCCACTACAGAAGTCTCAGTCCTCAACTGCGGCCAGATCTGTGCAAGCCATGCCAAGCCCAGGCGAGCCTGAAACTGATAAGAAGAAGAAGAAGAAGAAGAAGGTCAACGAAAACAAAGCAGGAGAGTGGAAACGGCACAACGGCTGTGGTTGTGGAACGGCAGGGCAGGCAGAATAACCATCCTTTGCTGTCTGTGGTCTGGCCTGGTGAAGAGACGGCAGAGAAGCCAAAGAAGAAGAGAGCTTCTAAGTGATACCCTGATGTTTTTCTCACCAAGCCGACAAGCGGAAAGACCTACGCTGACATGCTTGGTGAATAGCGTCAAAGGCGAAACCCGAAGATAAGAGTTTAATCCAAAGGCTAGGGACTCTGTCACCACCTGTGGACATGGAACCTGTCGTCATGTCTACTGTTATCTACCCGTTGTTACAGTTTTTTCTTTAGTTTTTTTGCAAAATTGTTGGACAGCAGGCGCAGGTCCCCAGAATCTAGTGAAGTGCTGTTGGTGAGATTGGAAGAATGCCATATAAGCAAGACGAACAGACTCCCAGGGCATATCAACATTTAATCGTCTGAGTACTCTGCTCAGTTTGTTACAAATTAATTCAATACTAGTGTACCTGTTGCTCGAATTCGAGCAATTGCGAAGCATTACAGGCGACTCAAAGATTATGTAAATACTCACGATTCACACAACAGTTAGATATAATCAAAATCTTTTGTAAATATCTTATCTTTTTCCAAAAAGCTGATCTGGTTTTTTTAGTGTTTTTAGTGTAAAAAAAAACATTATTTCTATTTCTTTTACTTGGTTGTGTTTTATGACTTTTTCTATGTTTCCATTGTTTGCAAATCGGTTATTTCAATGATTGCTCAAGAAATGTAGCACAGTGTTAATTCAGTTTTATTTTTAGCCTATATACAATTGTCCAGGATTTATCGCTCTTTTCCATTGTAATAATTACACCAACCCAAGTTTCGTCTACCAGATGCAATATGCCAAAGAATATCACTTACGTACAATCTCCAAGAAGTGGTAAAAAAGGCAAAAACCAACCCATACAATAGATATAAGTTAACTCCATAAGAAATAATTTTAAAAGTTACTGTGATATTAGGATTTTCCACTGATTTGGTAATAGAACATTATATTGCAAAACATGACACGATGCAGAAGAAAATCATTTGTAAAATCAGAAAAATCCATTACAAATACTGTACTTCATTTTGACAAATTCAATAAATCACAATTTAAATATTAACAGCTGTTGCATTAAAAAGAAGTGTAATATTATGCATATGGTCGTAATGTAAACAAATCTGAAGAGGAAACTTTAAAGGCCTCTGGGGCAGAGCCCCAAGGGAATTTACCTCGTTCCTCTTTTGATGGCTCATCTATAGACCAAGACCTTTCTTTCGAGACCCCTACCATGTTTCTACGCCCAGCCGTTCTCTTAAATTAGCTGGGACAAAAACCCAGTTTTTCCTCCATAAGAATAACATAGGATTGGAATTCAAAGGCCACTGGGGCAGAGCCCCAAGGTAATTTACCACGTTTCTCTTTTGATGGCTCATCTACAGACCAAGACCTTTCTTTAGACACCTCTACCAAGTTTCTACGCCCAGCCGTTCTCTTAATTTAGCTATGACAAAGAAAAACAGCTTCAAATTAATATATAGATGGTTTGTCATTAGAATTATCATATGCGGGGTTTATCATTGGAATTATCATATGCGGATAAGTACAAAGTCCAGCAGCTTGGCAGGCTCTTCAAAAGCATTATTCTTTGACAGACTAAATGGGGTGGGTTTGTGTTTATGTCTCATTTAGAGTCAATTTATTCTCTCTGAACCAGTCAGAAGCAGTCACCAAACCCATCATAATATGCAATAAATGACTGCAAGGCTCAATTGACTTTTATGCTACAAATCCAATCACTATTAACGGGACTGAACTACCATACTGTGACAAAGTGAAAAACTTGGGACTGACTCTCAATACTACACTCACTTGGAGAGAATGCGTGATTGACATTCGTAAAAAGGTGTTCTCATCAATACATTCATTAAAGAAATTGCAAACTTTCTTGCCATTGCACATAAAACTCCACCTTCAAATCACTCGTATTTCCCCACTTCACTTACTGCAAATCTGTGATCAATGACATGACTAAGTCTTCCTGGTGTGCTGTAACGCTCGCAGAATTGTTGTTTGCGATTTGCTTTTGATGTAAGACGCTTTGAGCACATTACACCTTTCTACATTAAATCAAAAATATTAAAGTTGAAAGATCAGAGGCTACTTAAAATCACCATGTTAGCATTTTCAATTTAAAAAAATAGATTTTTCAAAATATTTTGATGGTGACTTCAGCTTTGTAGCCGAAGGTAGATTGAGGAGTTCATGCACTGCATCTTTCACGTTACGCATACCTCATCATAGGAGTACATCATATGACAGAGCCTTTGTTGTAACTGCTTGCCGTCTTTGGAACAATTTACCTTTTATCCATTAAAATGCTTGATGGTCGTCCTCGGTTCGTGGTGGCACTGAAAAAAATGTACTTTGAGCGTATCAGCTGGTGCGTCCTAGAACTGTTTTGGCGCTTGCGTAATAGCTGACTGAGTGTGTGAGACTTTTTTTGTAAGACATTTTGTTTTCGTTTTATCAAAAAAGTATTGATTTTGTATAAATAATGTGTTAAATTGTGTATTCTATTTTATATTTATAATTATGTATGCAGGTTAAGTGTAAGAAAGGGCCATGTGGCCCTAACTTTGCCTGTTGAAATAAAGGATTTTCATTTCATATCATTTCAAGCAGTTTCCAGCATCTGCTGGTCTGCAGCCCTGGAAATAGCAACATCACTGTCACCAGAGAAGAGAGTCATGTCGTCAGCATACATCAGTACGTTACCAGCAAATTTGTGATACAAATCATTCATTGACGCAATGAAAAGAAAAGGACCGAGTATAGAGCCCTGCGGTAACCCATACCTAACATTCGGCTGGTCTGAATTGCTTCCATTGCAAGACACAGTTTTAGTTCTTTCAGATAAGTAGGATCTGTAGATTTATAGAGCATTACCCCTCTCTCCCCATAGTTTACAAATTTCGAGCGCAAGAGATGGTGGGACACACAATCGAACGTGCGAGACAGATCACACATCATTACTGACAGAGAGCTTTTGGCTTCTGAGGAGTTTAGAATAGTTTGTACGAGGAAGTCCACTGCCTGAACAGTTCACATATATGCGCATTCAACATATCAGCATTGTTGGCTAGCACAACAATAGCTACATGGAGAACATAGTTGGCTAGCACAACAATGACTTTTCTTGAGGTTATCAGTACCAGATCTGACTTAACCCCTTAATAAATGCCGCTTAACTGTCACAAACGCCCCTAACCTGACAGATAAAGTAATCATTCACTGTGCAATAGTGATTTCATTTGGTTAAGGCTACTGTGGTTATACAGTAACTTAATTATTTATCAGATGAATAGATTATTAAAATGTTAGTGAGATATTTGGCAAACATTGATGGTAAGCAAATGTAGAAACCAGCAAGATCTTAGTATGGAAGATTTAAAAAATCATCAATGAGTAGTGATTCAACAATAAAAATAAACATACAATTTTAAAACTGTATGTTTATTATATTCATGCTCACAATCTTACGACTTGTCGTTCATAATGTAGATTTCAAAAGTGTAGGTTTCTGTTTATATATTAATATATAGTGACAAAGTGACACTTTTAAAATCACCCTCCAAACATGTGTCACTCGGTTAAAGCCCTGTTGACATCAAAGCGAGATAAAATTGAACTCAATCATTCGAGGTTTAAACACGTTGATATTTATGACATGGTTGCACCCCTTTTACTTTGTTCAACAGGTATGTCTTGTCTCTTAAATTATGTTTTAAATATTTCAAAAGTGCATATATTAATATTTTTTTCTTTTGAATCCATATTATAAAAAATTGATTGTACGACATTTAAAGTTATAAGGTTATTTTCCAGATACTCTTTTGGGTGTATTTTGTGTATTGAAGCAACACAACCTAGATAGAATAAAAACTAACTTTGAGTTTATACAACCTCTTATATGTTCGGATAAATCTTTCATACGACACCTGACCTTCACAGAAATGACCTTATCCGCAAATCCTTGAAAATGGTTATCCAAATCCTCATGTAAAATTTAAATAATGAATCAATTGAAAATCATGTCATTGTATTCACCTTTTTGATATATTACATCTTGATGGTACATCTTGATGGTACATCTTGATTGGTGTTAAACAAATGCCAATAAAATACTATACGATATATCTGGTTTTTACTCATAAAAAAGAGCTGAGTTAAATTTGATATGAAATTAAATTTTTCACTTAATGAAATTGTTAAATTTTGAATACATTTCTTTCAATTTAGAAAAATTTTAGATTTGCAGAAGATTTTGTAACTTTTTGGGAGACGCAGTGAACGCTGTAAAATGACACAGTTAAATATTTTTATTTGTTAAAGGGTGTAAAATACGATTAAAGTACAATAAGTCTGTCGACATCCAATAAAGACAAACTTTAGGCGTGATATCCCTCTCATACGTTTACTAAAAATACCAGAATATAACGTTAAGTAGAGACCAGTTTTACTTTAATATAACTCAAATGTCAAGTGAACACTACTTAATTTGGAAATCTTTATCGAATCATTACAATTTGAACATCTTATTTATAAGTTTTAAAAGCTTAGTAAAATCTGGTTATAAACTGATAAGCTCGAGTAAACCCACATAAATATTTGTATCGTAAAGAGGCTTTGCTGGGAACATTGTTGAATTGCATCAATTATCCTGAAGCGACGGTTAGCCATCAACAAAAGCCGCCTTAACAATGAACACAACTTTGCTTTTTACTGAAATCTTCTTACAGTTTGACTTACACATCTAAATGAGAGAGGCGGTGTATTAAATATTATACTTGTCCTTTTAACCATGACGTATTTCTTGGAATTATAAATTTACAAACATTTAAGAACGTCAACATACCAAGCTTCTTATGAATCGTATGTCTTCTTATGTAATGCAAGTAATATTTGCAGCAGTATCAAACATAACCATATTACTAATTAACTAATAAGATCGTGTTTTGGATTTAACACTATTCCTAAACAAAATATGTACCACGCTTAAACCATACGGAATGCAATTATTTGGAGGATAAAATATATTCAACGTGTAATTTTGGGAGTCTCTAAAGTTTAATTTAAAAATCTAGGCGTATAATAGTGATGTTACATAATTACAAGAATAATAGTAACGTTATCAGCATGTGTACGTTATTTTTTTTTACCATGCTCTCGTCGTTCTGCTGCTAGTATCGGGTTGTGCTACTTGTGACACTTGATGTGCGAAACGCATTTAACTCCGCGAGATGTTGCGATATGCTTACACTACAGAATGCCCCCGGAGGAGTAAGTAAGGATCCTTGAGAAGCACCAGAAGTTTCATCTATCATTGAAACTTCTGGGGCTTCTCAAGGATCCTTACTCGGCCCGGACCTCTGGAACGTCACCTACGAAAGCCTCATGAGGTCCGAGATGCCTGAGGGAACTGTCTTAGTTGGGTTTGCAGATGGTGTATATATTATTGTTTAGAGCGGAGATGTCCTGGTAGACGACAAAGTTTATACGTGTTGCCTAGCGGCTAGCGTCTCGGGTTACGGTGTAGGAGGGTCGGGTTCGATACTTGGTACATCCACAAAACTATAATGGGTTTGGACAGCTTTCTGTTAAAGCGTTTGGACTAAAACTATCTTTGTTTCAATAAAAAATGCCACCGGCGTAGAAAATAATTTTATACCTAATCAAAAATGCATTTTGAATACCGAAAACCCCCTCATTGGAAGTATCGCTTTGTTATTAAACCTAGAAATGATAATCATTAGGTATCAATATTTTACTATTTCGTTCGCGAATGATCCTGTGTTTAGCTTGACATTGAAAAATACAAATTGCGAGGTGTTCATTCCCTTAAAAGAGTTTCTTTTTGAACGAAGTAAAATATTATCAGGTTTATTAAATATTACATAACAGCAAAACAATTAATCCTATACTCTAAAACAAGCGCGTGTACGGCAAAACGTTTCTTTCGGCCGAGGATTTTAGATTTTTTGTTTAATATGGGGTATTTGGCCAAGAGAAATCGATTGAAGTTGTTTACATGGTTGGGAAAAATCCAATTTCTGTCCCACAGCCCAATATAGCCCCCACACTTTTTTGTAGCTGAAGTTAACAAAAACACCTAATACGGAATATTTTAATTGTCATAACTTGATTTGACGTGTAAACTAAAATAACCATTAGTTTGGACTAAATCTTTTTAAGAGTAATGATATTTAGTTTGATTTATTAGGTACATATAAGTGTTAAATGTTTTCAAGGTTAGTTTTCAAGATTAAGAATGAAAAGCAAAAGACCTCCGAAGTGAATATATATATATATATATAATAAAATAATTACTGTTATGTATTTCGTTGTTGATTTATATTAAAATTGATGAAATTTGTGCCCTGATTAACAATAATAGTGGTAGGCTTTCTAACAAAAGGTAATACAAGTTTTCCATTAGTTTATTTTGGCTTATTATTGTGATATATACACACTGGTCTGCAGGTAAAGATTTAACTTTGAAAAAAGCTCATTAGCTACGGTAAAACATATCAATTATATGTGAAATCAATAGAAACAGTTTTTTTGCTTTACTACAGTGCTTTATGTTGTGCGATTATTTTTCCCTATTTACTTTATATGTACGAAATAAATGTTTAAGAAAGGTTATCATTTGAAAATTGAATTGTAGGGGTACATTATTTCCATAAATGCATCAGCGCCTCATATAATTCGCACTAGGTAGCCCTAATAAGTTATCCTAGCCTTAAAGAAAGATATTTGTCAAACTAAGAGTTTCAATTGAGTTATGTTCCTGAAACCAAAGGGGATTTTTAAACTATTTTATAAAACAGGATTCAAGATCAAATTTGTTCGCTTCAGTGTCCTTTCCGTGAAGCACGGGTACAACATCTAGTTATATAAAAAAAAGGTTAACCAATTACTAATAACTTAGCAAGTTAATAAGTTAACCAATAACTTATGCAATAAATGTTTGATTAAATCCGAGCAAATCTCGGTCTCCCGGTACTAAATGTAATTTTTAAACATTATTAAAAATTAATATTTTGTTATCTGAACTAGCTTTATAAAAATTTTAATAAAATAGATTGTATTATAATATGAAATCTTAAGTGTTAAAAGTGAAAATAATGTATTTTTCTACGTCCGCTATTTTGTTTTCACTTATTTATAATACTACTTTTCGACATACTGCAGTAAAAACATCCGTTTTTAATACACTGCGGGTCTAAATTAGCTCTTTCTATTCATTTTGGTGTATTTTTTAAGCAACCGTATTATTCTGTTAGCATTCGTTCTTCCATAAGATCGATGCAACGATCATTTTTATTTATTAAATAAAAAAATAATTATTTTTAATAATTATTAAATATAATTTAGTCTACTTATACTCGTACTAAAAGAATATCTTACCGTAAAAATAAATATCCTAAGTTCTGAGGAAAAACTAATAAATTTAGTGTGCTACGAATGCAATCATGATACCAAAATCACTAGACTAGAACGAAGAAAAATTCTTTGTCGGCATTTTAATGCAAGAATTGAAGTGGAATTCTTCAGAGTAAATAATGTCAAAAAGTGAAAACTGTCCTGTCATGTCACTCCTAATTGTTTTGCAAGCGTTCAGGCGTAAAAATGATGACTCGTGCAATCCGACGAGTTGTTATTTTATTTGCCGTTTACCACTGAGGTTTGACATGCAATTTTATTAATCAAATATTGTGCGCTTGACTATAAATGTGCAATCAGTTTAAACATATATGCACATATATTTAAACATATACTTCGTATACTTGTGAAAAAGAAATGTTACTATGATTTTTAATATGTACCTAATTAAACCAAACCTACAACTATCAGTTGTGGAATCTTTCGGATTTGAGCGTTTGAGGTATGAAATGAAAGGTATTATCACGTAGATGTGCAAATACGTCTCAGACCATATGCAAAGAGGTAGGGTAATATTCTTATTTCAGCTTGACTATGTATAGTTTTACATATGTAAAAGATTATTAAACTAGATTTTAAATGCTAAACATGTTCTATTTAACACCCCTTTAGTAATAAATTTTGCTTATTTGGTCCCACTCAACAGACTTTTGTCAAACATGTTTGGTCACGCATATATGTACGAAATCACTCAGATAAACACATTCAGTCAACATAACTAATACAAAATGACTCCACAATGTTTGGCACAGTAGTAGGGCCTATGTTCACTGTCGCACAGATTCTGGGTGTGCGGTTATGTACCAAGCACTTGTCTGGAATAATAAACAGGGCCTTAGCTAGATCACACCACGTGTAATGCTATTGAATTATACTTTATGTTTTCATAAACATCTCTATTCTATATTTTCGTGACTTGTAATGGATTGGTGCTAGTCAGTGTGTAAAATATTAGGTAGTAAAGCTGAAGTAGAATATTGGTATACTCGTATTTCAGCCTCATATCTTAGTATATGAGAAATACATTGTAAGCAAGTTGCACACATATTGAGATTAGAAGACCTAGTTGAGTTTTTGGATGAAATAGTATATTTCATTACTAGGACCGAAAGTGGCATTTTCCGGCGCGCGCTCAAGTTTTTGTGTGAGGCGAAGCCGAACACAGGGAACCCCCATTTCACGTACGAGGCGAAGCCGAGTACGTGAGAGCTATTTTCACGTACGATGCGAAGCCGAGGACGGGAATAATGGAGCAAGTGCCGGATAATAACTTTCGGTACGAGTTATGAACGATACTTTTCATCACGACGCAAAAATACACAAACACAGAATAGCAGACCTCAGTAATATTACAATAATTATCTATCAAACAATTTGTTTAAACATAAAAAAATAAAATCTAAAAGTAAACCTATATATTCATTTTTGTTTAATTTTTAAAACATACAAATAAAATAAAATATTCTAAAGGAAACCTTTGTACATTTCTCAATACTTCAAACGTCAAAATAAAAGAATAAAACGATTTTGAACAATACATACAGCTGATTTAAATCATTAAGTTAAGCCGTAACAAAACACTAGCGCGCGTAGTGAATAAATGGAAAACTAATTGAGAGCGAGGGAAAGTAAATTTAGAGCGAGGGAAAATCAGCTGATCGATTTTCCCTCGCCCTAAATTAGAGCTTGGGAAACGGCTACTTTCATTGATGTCAGCTGTTATCGAAAATAGTTACTTTCGGTGAGGAGTGATGAAAAGAACATTTACTGCTCATCTAAACCTCTCCGTTGTCCAATCGGTGTGTTATAAATATTTTCAGTTGATTCGTCCATGTGGGTTGATGTTTTCAAAAACAACACCGCTGTAAATAAGCTGATTCCCAACAATTCAATTAACGCCCTGAGCTTCACATAATATTGGTTTAGAAGCTTAACCTGGCAATTTGATCGTGAATTCTATTTATACTAAGCCACTTCATATGAGTACGAGTTTGAAAACAGCATGAAAATTAATCAATACTGGAATTGAGTCTAACTTATGGAGGCAATTATTGTTCGTTCATTAATGATGATATTTTAACGTTACCGTTGTTTTATCCTCCGATTTGGTGAAATATATCACCGTATTTTTATATTATTCATCCTAAATGTAAATAAAAAAAGTGCTCTAAAATCATATAACTTGCAAATTAACAGTTAACATTGGTAAAAATGATTTTTCAATAAAATTATCTTGGGTATCAGATATTGTTAACATTTGTAGAAAGATATTGAATAGGTAACTAAAATTATTTATAATATTGAACCGTCCAATGTGAACATATTTAAATTCTCATAAATAGATTTTACAACAACACTACAAGACATTGGACAGGATTAACTGCGTCAATAAGCCTTAATATCGCATGCAAGAACGACAATACAACTGTACTGCTGATAAAGGCTTATCTGTTTTTCAACACATAATTGTACGTGGAAAACTATATGAACTTAAATTAAAATACAAACTAATTAAAAACATCATGGGAAGAAAATTTTAAAATAAATTCGATGAATTTCTAAAAAATTAAAGTACGACTATTTGCATAAAGTGTAATTTGCTGTGAATTGTCCGAATAACGGTTAGAGTATTAAAAAGTATTAATATGTAATGTTCATTAAAAAGTATTAAAGTATTAAGAGCAATAACAAAGACCTAAAAAAGTCTCCGAACTAACTATTTTCACAAAACACGCTCAGAAAATGTATAAACAGCAATATTCATAACCCGAGCGGTGCGTTGCAGTTTAAACGAATCTATGTTATAAAAAAACCCCATTATTTAAAAATAGAAGTAACTGGAATTACGTAGTGTTTCGGAAATAATTTCACCTCAGTAAACTTGGCGCAAGAATATTAAATCATGCACACCGCAGAACCTTATTTGTAAACAAGATTGTGTTGAGCTTTGCATTGTTTCCTCTTTGATAAAACAATTTCCAAAAGGAAATTGTGGTTTCTGTTTATACATATTTCTACATTATGTTTCTTCTGGTTTTTATTTTTATTTTTCATTAGTGAACTAAAATAAGTCATATATTTGTATAGGTTATATTGTTTCAGTTTCTTTCACTTGAAACAACTAGTACAAAGATTGGTTGCTCCAAACGATTATTGGGTTATCATTATATTATTAAGTATTATAAAAGCTAAAAGAAGATAATAATAAGTGAATCATTATAAGTTAAATGTTTCATAAAATACCTTAAATTTTAGTAAAGGTTTAATATGAGGTCTTCTGTTATCGGTTTTCATGTGTCAAAAGGTTTAAAGTCAGCTAAACAGCTGACGGTACCGTACAAATCGGTAAGCACACATCTAAATGTCAATTATTGTAGATAATGTGGTAGTGCTGAAAGAACTTGTGCTTGTAGTATACTTTGTAAGATACAGCTGTAGAATGTATTATTAGTTATTAATTTAACTCTAATATTAAGTATAAGTTTGCCTGTTCCAATCATGTATGGCATTTTAAATACTGTGAACACTTACCGTTGATCACAGAAACTAAGAAAAATCAGTTACACACCCTATCGCCTACAATAAGAATACAGTTGCATATTTAACATTAAATCATCTGGTTAGCCGAGTGGTTATTGAGTTCGCATTCTAATCTGAAGGTCGCTGGTTCGATTTCAAGTGAGATCGTTTCCAGCCCAGACGCCAGTTGTCATTCGGGTATAAAGGCTTTCTTCTAAAATATTCCATAAAAATTGTCTAATTAATTTCCATTTAAATAACATTATGCCATTAGCATATAAAAACACACAAATTAGTAAAATAATAAGATTAGTCATATGAACAAAACTTAGATAATCGTACTTTATGAGGAGTGTTGAAACATAAGGTGTTGGACAAGGTGTTGAACATAAAATCTTTAATTTTTTTATGTTATATTATGTTATTCTTTTTAATGACAAATTGCATCTAGAAAGAAAATTATTCATTAACATATTTGCTCACTTCACTCAATTGGCGGACCTGAGACCATAACTAGTTATTTATACGTTTATCGTAAACTCCCCAGGAATATATTAAGCAAAATTTACAATGTCTATTGACACAAAATGCTTTACGGATCTTTTAGCACTGTTTACAGTTGGAACATGTTTTGGAAAATCATACCTCGGGCTACTATTCGCAGTTGAGAGCTTCGTTAGAGGAATTCTACAGTTGATAACGGTAAAAACAAAACTGGGGGAAGTATTTACATTAATTAATGCTTTATAATTACATGTGCTGATGTATGAGATAAGATAATACTCTAATAGTGTAATTACTGTAACTTTCGTTATCACTTTACCTGGTAACATAGTTAACCCCGTAAGTTTTCTACTTAGTCAAGTTATACAGTAATTGACAATGTGCCCTTGAGTTTGACCGTGTCCGGGTCTTGTTTAGTTTGCTACAAGGAACCGATGAACTATAGCACATGATCACATTCTGATCCAAACATACCACTTATCGAGTGGACCTCACATTACGTTCCATAATCCATGGATAAATTTATTGAATGATTTATCAAAACAAATCCACCACAGTTGTGAAATGTTCTTTCTTGTATTTATAGTTCGTTAAATAATTGTATGATTGGCATTATATAATTTCCCCCTCAACTCTGTCTGTGTTGACTACACATTTACACCACTTGATGGTCAGTACAACTGATAGTTTATTCCCCTTCAGGTATGATTGTATACCTGAGTATTAGCATCACTAATACAAAGGACGTCAATGTTTCGTACCTTTCTTGTATCAAGTCCCTGGGGGTGACAATATCAACTAAGGGAATAATACAATGATTTCATCACGAGTCACTCGTCGAGACTGAACACATTCTTGTTTATTGAAGACTACAAAGGTTTGTATGGGCTTTTAAGGTATTGTGAGTAAGGTATCTACGAGTTTAACCAGGAAAATGCAGCTTCGCAGATTATCTTACACTAACTTCGTATCCTGTGTATAGTCAGCTGATGATGTATCAGTAGATAATGTGACTTTCATGAGGGTTTCTCGTATTATTTTTTATTTAAAACTTCTGACATCCTTCGCCGTGTAGGATTTAAAAACAGCTGACATTCTGACCTGAAGATATGGTTTATTGTTAAAGCATGAAAGAGCTAAAGTCGATTCATACTACAATGAATAGTATTCATAGTATACTATGAATACTATTCTAAACATATATGAATACTATACTAGTATATGAATACTATCTAAACACGTTTTATAAAACGTGTTTAGATAAAATGTTGTTCTATATTTATAAGATATTTATAAGATAAACTTCTATATGCTAAATAATCTCCAGTCTATTGAGATAGAGTCCTTCGAGTCCAATTGAGTTTAAACACTAACAATGCCCAGAAAACACAATTGTTCCCAAATTACCTTCCTTTTCGTTTAAACAAATTGCCAGATCTGTTCTATTATCTGATTAGAAAGTGCCACACATCGAAACACTTTCTGCTTATAACATTTCAGGCTGCAATTTTCAAATATACTTTCAGTATTTCAATATTGCTTCTAAAAGACAGGTCGAATAAATTATTTAGATGTTTTACATAGATTCTACAATACCTTAAACGAGATTATATTCAATCAATCACCCTGCTTGGTTTGTACAAACCTGATTACGAAAGTTAGCTCCTACAAAAACAGTTTGTCAACATGGTAGCATATTTTAATGTTTTCATAATTATTAAACTATTTTTTTGTATCCGTGAATTGCATATTTCTTCAATTTTAACTGATATGAATTACAAAATCCGATTAAAATAAATTTTAGTACCAAATTTTATTTAATAGTCTAATATGTTTTACTGTAAGTAGGTATAAATGGCACGAGCTAGCTGCTAAGTAAAAGAGTGGTTATAGAGGTGAGTTATTGTGATGCACATCGAGGTAAATGACTCAGGATATTTTAGGGTTCACATTTAAATTCATTAACAATTTATAGTAACATTTGTCATCAGCAGGTCAATAACTATAGAGGGCTCTTTATTATAAGCGTTGTTACGTGGACACTTATACAAACTGATACTTTATCTATATACTAAACTATCTCCATAGAATGTCATCCATATTTAAATGGCAATAGTCTAATGAGTACTTAGGTTTGCTGCTACAGGTAAGTGTTTTAGTGAAATTTTAATAGCTTCGTATGAAATAAATGCGTTTTCCAAATATGATCAAAATATGTTCATAATCAGGCAAACTACACTAGCTTACTGATTCTCAAAAAGAATAACATTGTGATTGAAACTTAACAGGTTTTGGAATTTCAAGCGCAAAACAAATCTCCGATATAATTAAATATTTGTTTCTTAAGCTCATAAATTGGTTTAGAAAGAAATTGCAACATTTTATTTTTTCAAAAGGAAAAAATGGAAACCCCATTTGAGTCATTTTTGAGTTGTTGAGTCATTTCAACAACTTATGTTTTTGTAGTGAAATTGAAAAAAAAATTATTCATATAAATACCTGGGTATTGTTTTCGTTTCAAAGATGAAGCGGTCGGAACATGTTGAATATCTAAAAAATGAACTACGTAAATATATTTATGCATTCAGACAAGTGATGTTCTCGAAGAGCGAGAAATTAAAACCGCTTACTATGCATAGTTCAATCATTGTTATCATTTGGAATTATTGCTTTTGCTGGTGCTTACAAAACTATCTTGCCTCTCTTTGTAATGCAGAAACATATTTTAAAATTGCATTTAAAAACATTTTAGATTTTCAACTGATGACCTTTTTGCAGAATCAGGAGTTTTTACAGTTAGACAGTTGATTTTGAAATTTGTTTTAGTTCACGTGTACAACAACTTTGATAATATTTTTGAAAAACATTACTCATTCACACAATACGCGCTTCTCGCAAAACGTTGGTATTTGTTCCACAGACCTTAAACTCATTTTCACACACAAACTGCTTTCATTTAACCCAAATTATCTATCGAAAGTTGTGTGACAAATACCAGAAAGCCGACATATTGAATTCTCCATCTCTTCCTTTGTTTAAGAAGCATGTATTAGCGTGTATTGTAGGATTGAGTTCAGCGGATACCGAGGCTGTTATCGCGTTGGGCTGACCCGACCGTTGATTCTACACTACAACACACAATCATTGATACAATAACTAACTACTGTAATACACCACCCACTACTCACCTCCACTGGACTTATCACTTGATTTTTAAGAGAAATCATGATTCTCCTTACTTCAGAAACTTTTGTAATTTTTTAGTCAAGGTAATTTTTTTTTAATTATTATTTAAATATCATGAATTGTATTATAAAGTTGGGAAATAAAATATTATTTCATTTCATTTCATTTCCCATAAAACCCCCATTAGCTCCCTATCCCATAATTCGATCATGCTGTTTCGTGAACTCTTTGAATAAACATAGATTTACACGTTTCTGTTTAATTTCTTCATCTATCAATCATTGTTAAATAAGAATTTGAACGGATGGTGTTTTGACCTCTAGGGACCTCAAAAAGAATAACTAAATTGGTCTTGGGTTGAGACCTTACCATGACAACTACAGTGATAGCTTATCCCCTATGTGACAAATTCGCTAACATACGTATTCTAAAGATATGTTCTTTAAATGTTGATTATGTGGCTTAAGTTGGTCAGAACAGTAGGTTAATGCAATGAAAAAAGTAATGGAAATATCTTTAACTATGCTTAAAAAATAATGAGCAAACAGTGAAGATTTCGTTTGTGTTTTGTCGATGTTCAAACTGTTTGAATATCGACTAAAACAGGATTACACCCTGTGATAAATATAGGTTGAAGATCAAACCTGCCTTAAATATGAATTTAATGTTTTAACTCTATGATATACTTTACCCAACGTTTATACTTAAGATAAAAACATGAATTTATCGTATCAATATCTTTCAATTGAGTTTGAGTTTTCTTTAAATAGGTAACTAACTATTTTAAATAAAACCCTTAGCAATTTTAAAGCTTGTCTAAAAACCTTCTTTTATAAATAGCTTCAAACATTGTCATGAGCTATAAATCACTGATTTAACAAAGCGGTCGAAAATACGTCAATACTTTTTCGTCAAAATTCTTTTGATATCTTTAGTTATAGAGACATGATTGTGTTCACAAAAGTATTACTTCATTTTTAGCGAATTTCCCTATAGGGAAGTAGCTATAGAGCTATACTATCGCTATACTATAGCTATACTATCGTAGGGGGCACGGTAAGACCTGGAGCCGGGACCGATACTTTTTATTTACTTTTTAAGAACTTTTTAATTTTGAAGTCATTTTATAACATTTGGTTTGAAGGTGTAAAGCGGAATAAACTTGAATGAGTTCGCGAACCAGCTTGATCGGACCATGGGAACAGGGTTTTATGGGGTAAAAATTGATTTTCTCATTTTTTACCCTCAAAACACAAAATTTCCCAATTTCACTCTAGAGCATTTTAAAGAGCTTAAAAAACAAATAATTTAGTATACCAAAGGGTTTATACACGGTTATTGGTTAAGGAAAAATTTAAAAAGTTGCAAATTTAAAATTCCCATATTATTTTTAAGGAGAATATTGTGAAATGGTGTAATTTGCTTGTTTATGGAAATATTTTGACCAAACTTGGCAATTTTTTTTTTACTTTATACTAAGCTACTAATATTTTACCAAACATCGCAGTTTATTAGTCTCCCTGTAGCAGCCAACCTAAGTACTCGTTAAACCTAATGTTACTTAAAAATATGTAATTTAAAATCAATTCAGGCAAATGGAAATTCGCTTAGGTTTGATGCGGCGGGGGTATCTTATACGTCCTGCTTTTAATCCCTAAACCCCTTAAAAGTAGCCTGAAATCTAATATTGCATATTAGCTTAAACGCTCAAAAGAACCTTATGAGAATGTATACTGTTATATGTTTCCTATCAGGAAACATATAAAATACAACTTGCTGAATAAATTCACAATTCTAATATTTTCTCCTGTTGTTAAAAAATCAAGCTCATCAATTTAATAGAACACCTCATTTTTACCATTTAAATTTGATGCTTTGTTCAGAAATATTACGTTTCAGCTAATATATCTAAAGATCCCAATAATTATCACCTTTTAGGTTCATATTTTACAAAAGATGTTATTAAAAGGGTACTTTTGTGACCTAACATAAAATGTACACCATTGGTACACCTTATGGGTGACAGGACACTCATGATCTATGAACAGGGCCAAGAAGTATAGTAAAATATTCAACAACGTTGGTAAGATTTTCTGTAGAGGTAGTCACAGTTAACAAAGCTATTATAACTAAACCATTATTTAGAGTATGATTTAATGCAATAAGACTTACTTTGAGTTATGTATTTCATAACATTGGTTTCTTCAGAGAGATACAAATGTAAACCCTGTGATCAAATAAGTAGCCTATAAAAAAAAATATATTCATAAAATGAAAGGTATTTAATTCATAAGGATATATGTTTACTTGTGATAACACTGACATTTACCAAAGTAACAATAACTATCATTGGATAAAACCTGTGTGAATTAACCAATACAAAAAAAATGTGATGTATAAATGTAGTACATTTAGATTTTTTTTCAGAAAAAGGTTGCCTTAAAGGAGCGCTTCTATAAAATAGTTATAATATTCTGTGTTATTATATGAAATGAAATAACGCAGCGAGATTTACTGAGTAAAGAAAAGTAAACTTTCATTAATAATGGTTAAACCCGATACTTCCCGCCTTGCCGCAGTACTTTGTCACCTTTTATCTTCACAGCTGCAGATTTACTACCCTTAAGTGTGAATCTTAAAATGTAAAACCGTCTTTAATTTATTTATATTGGCAGCTTTACCCGTGTTTTAGGTACAATATTAAAACTACGAATATGACAAGTTATTATTTTTACGAAATCGTTGATTATTTAACAAGTTTCTCTAATTACTTCTATAGACCTACTGGTACAGTTTCTATATCCCAATTAAAATTTAATTTCACCTTTATTTTATAGCCTAATAACCAAACGTCTTAACATTTATTTGTGCGGCAAAGTTGGCAATATTAGTAACGCCTATTGCGTTTATATGCTGTTAAATAACGATGAAAACAATCCTACTTATAAAATCCATTATATTAGTTAATTTATGTCAATTTTAATTTGATCTCTTGTAAACATTATTTTTTATATATAGATACACACTAATTAACTATACAAGAGTCAGCCCTCATTAATCTTTCTTGATCAAGATTGGCTGATCGAACTTTGAGTTTCTCTGCAAACTTAAATTTGGATGACTGTTATTTAATCAGTTTTAAAATCTGATTTAGTTAAGCTACAATTAGTTGACTTCTAATTAATACAGAGTTGTTTTTGACATTAATCATACATATTGAAGTGTTTTCAAATGTTATAAGGAACAGTGCACCTGTTGCTCGAATTCGAGAAATTGCAAAGTATTACAGGCATTATTTCAAAACGAATAACAGTCATGATTTCCGATGACTTGAATGAGTTAACTCAAAGATAATGTAATACACTCAGCTCCAGTTATCGAAACCGAAAACGAACTCACTCTGAAAACGAACGCTCATGTGTGTATCATGTGTTTACTATGAACAGATGTGATTATTACAAATTATTCGTCTGTTTAAGTAAACAAAATCTTTTCATCATAAGAAATACATTGGGATTTTGATGGCCTGTGGGACAAAGCCCGAGGACTTTTATGAAAGGAATTGGTGAAAGGGGGCATCTGCACAAAAAATACTTAATTTTGACACATCGTTTGTAAAAATCCATCCATTATAAACGGACTAATAGTGTTTCGTAGAAAACGCCTCACGTATAAGGATAATATCTCGGAAAGATTATTATTATTATATCATTACACATAATTTAAAAGAAAAATCTCATACAACCAATATTTTAAAAATTCCAATATTGTTGCTGAATGCTTGTGTTTTGTTTTTATACTGTAGATACTGTATTGTTTGCATTTTAATTTTTTTGGTTCGTCATAGCTACTAGGAAAACCATAAAGCCAATGTAAAAAATATTGAAATTTCATTTTAAGTTTTTACAAAACACAATATGTCGTTCAGAACAGGACCTAACATACTTTTTTTGATTTTATAGATAAATGTAATACATTCTATTAAAAGAATTTAGAGGAAGTTTTCAACATCATTTTGTATGCAAAATTTACTCGTAGCTTATTATAGTATAGGGATAATTTTTAATAGTTATTTCATGCTTCCTTTGTAATTATCTATTTCCTAATCAATTGTTTTGACAGTTTAGAGCTCCTTTATGAATCTGTTTATCAAGAAATGAGTGAAAATAGGTTTTTATTAAAAAGGTGAAAGTTCAACGAAAACATTTGTTCTGTAGCCACAATCTTAATCGTCAAAGTAGACAAGTATGATAACCGTCTGAGAAAATTTGCAATTCAACCAAACTGCTAGGCTGTCTTGGATGACGATACAGCAGAATAAAGGGTGATTAATTTCAAATAACGACTGTTTTTACATGCATATTTCGTGTGACGCAGCATTGTTAAAAGAAAAGGATCATCAGCTAGCATACATGGCATTGATTCTGTCTTGGCTCCTGATGTAGGCCTACTGTATATGTGAAAATGTTGCTGTATAGCATGTAGAACATGAGAACCTGCACTAAACTGCCCTAACAGCATTTGAGTATACCCTAAATTCAAGACAAAAAGCAACCCCTTATTAATATGCTAGGAAACATTTACTAGCTATTAGAACTAATAATCTTAGACGTACTTCTAGTAATTAATCATTTTAACAACACTACATATTGCTATTAATATAGTGTTTAAAAACTCAGATATGTTATAGAATGCGTCCTTCGTATGTTTTCAAACTTATGTTATATTATTAAGAAGGTATTATGTGTTATTTTAGAGACCCATTTATTGAAGAACAATAACTCCCATTATTGGAGAACAAGGGAGATCTCTAGATTAGGAAGTGTTAAAGCTATGTAGTGGTGGATCTAATAACATAAATTTACTCAAAATTATCAATCATTTTAGCCTTAAGTTTGCCTATATAAAATTGATATGATGGCTACCTCTACCGTGTTTCCAAGTCAAAGTGAGGTCAACCCATATTTTAAAACCATGGTTTTTGTTCCTAATGTATATGTCGAATTAATTCCAAGTATTCAGTGTTATTATATCTTCTGCAAACCCCTTCAGGTGGATACAACTTTTGAGATTTGGTCGACTTAGATCCCGACTGATGGGTTTAAAATATATTTCATTGGACTGACAATATTAGGATTGACAAGGTCTCAATTTTAAATTTACTGAGATATCTTAATTAGGCTATATAAGGCCCAATTATAAATTTCATGAAAAAGTGTTGGAATATCTCTGAACACAATATCTTGTTTTTCAACAAAAATATATTATTAAAAGTGTTACGGTATACATCTATCTATACTATTTTACATTAAAATATATAAAACTTAATGGTGACCGTCTGTATGTTTGTAACTCAGTCATATCCAAACTACTAGACCGACTGGACTTAACTTTTACAAAAATACATCTGCCATACAAAGGATGGTAATAGGAGTATTCAAACTTCGATATTGACCGTGGGCTTTTGAACCTTTGGCTTTAAACGTTCTGAGATGAGAATTTTAAAAGTAATTATGGATTGGTCTCCATAGCTGCAATGAGAACACTCACAAGCTTTACATTTGCTTTAACATTTCAATGTAAACAAAATTAACTGCCAAACTGCTCCTTTCACAATTTTACACAGCTGATCCAAAGAAATTAAATTTAATATTTTACACAACTATGTGGTAGGTTTATAAAATCTAAAACATTATCATCGATTATTTATTTAAAACTATGTCAACAATTACAGAAAAAAAAATATTCTATAACCGTTGCTGTTTCAACTCAGGCTCTAATTTCGATTTGTTAAGTGTATAAGTTATGAAAATATTGTTATTGATATGTTTTTAAACAGTATTAAAATTACAATGTATAGATTTTTGCAAGAATTTTGAGTTTTTTTTTTCATACAAGCTGCTTATCGTGCTAGATTAACTTAACATAAATTGCATTTCACATTGACTTTTTTAATATTTAAGTAATTTTATTAACAGTGTAGGCATATTGTTACACCAATTGAACTAAAGAATATCATGAATAAATAAATTGTACGCCGTCGATTTTTGTGTTCTAAAATCTGAAGTATATGTGTAACTATGTTCGATTATTAAATGGTAAAATTAAAAACTCGTATTTTATCTTATCACTTCACATTTACTTTATTGAATTTTGATAAATTTATTATTTGTGTTTTGCTACACCACTGATTAAATTTAAACGAAGGAAAATATTATGAAACTTAGCTGTATACAGTGTTATTTTGTTTCTAAAATTACTGAAAGATCTGTTACTATGTTTACCCAATGGTAAGTGTGAAATTGCAAAGGCTATGGTATAGATATATAACTATGGAACTGATTAAAAGAACTGGTTTGCATATTATGTTGTTCGTTGATATGTTTGTAGAGTAGAATCAGAGATGCAATGTAACATATACTGTATTTACTATAATTTTTTTGTTCTTGTTGTTTTGATAATCATATTAGTTTTGTCTGCCACCTTTAATACTAAATATTTAATAATTTACAAATTTTATAGTATAGATATTGTATCTTTAATATTTTAAAAGACTACTGATAAGGCGCAATAATATTTCTAAAGTGTATAACCGCTGATGATAATGCCGCTAATAATTTATTGTGAGTGAAGATAGAAGGATTTGGATTTAATTTGAAGAAGATTGACTAAAAAATATTGTTCATTTATATTTTTAATAAAAAGGTAGTTTTGAACCCTTTAAGATTGAAACTAAAAACGCCATAAATAAAAAAAAATATTGTGTAAATAACGAAAATGACGGTAAATAATGTATGTGAAAATGTTATTCATAAATTCAGTAAGTGTTTTATATCAGCCTACTCAAGATTCAGAATCAATCAAAACCAAAATGCCTTTTGGAGATTTAATACGTTTAGATATAATAAAAGATATCGTATTTTAGATTTAATACGAGATTTAATAAAAGCCTACTTACCAGATTTAAAAGTCACAAACGTTTCTATAAAGGCCATAAAGGTTGAATTTTGTTTCTAAAAGCGTTGGCTGACGTGTAATTATTTTACACAACAGATGTAAATATCAAAATGTTTCTATTTCTATTTCGTGTCCTACTTTTGCTGCAAAACACGGGTACAACAGCTAGTATTTAGAATATTTATTCATCGATGATTGTTATAAAATAGACTTAGTTGTAGAACAAAGTTGACCAATAATTAAATACCAATAATGTTTATACGTGCAATTGGATTACAGTAAAATTAAAAGTGGATAAGGTACAATCATCATCCATGCCATCTAAGAATCCTTGATACCGTCTAAATACATTGGGTCCGTACCGACCAAGATTATTTTAAATTTATATAAGTAAAATAAAAATAAAACTGACCATGTTTATTGTTTTCACACTCTTTCTATTGAAGAAAAGTCCCGCTCCAGATCAGGAATCCATTTAGTTAACCCACCTCAGACAAGGCTGTCGATCTTTGTCTGCCAAGTTCAATTTCTACTCTACTTCACAAAGGCTACAGTGCGCTTCAGCTACGCTAAACTAACTAGATCATCTGACACACAATCTTTGGTATTCGAGACAGTTTATTTAGTAGAGGGAATTAGCTCTGAAACCAATCTTTATCTTAAATTTGCAGGTTCTGGACCTTAGATTATAGACTGTGAATTTGATGTATGAAATTGAGTTATGAAGTAAGGGAGAAAAAAACTTGTTTTTAATAGGCCTATGGACAAAAAAATCAAGTAAGTTTCACAAAGCATACCTGTAGATATATTTAAGGTAAAATCCCTAATCTCACTAATTAACAACAAAGCAACAATTGATACGGAATATTTTACTCTAGAGGTAACACATGTTACATTATGTTTTCTTATGGATATATTTTTTACATTTATTCAAACAAATTTTTCACTGACCTTGATCTCTGTCACTTACTAGGAAATGTTTATAACAAAATCTTATCACATAGCTTGAAGAGAATAGCAAAAGAAGGCCTATAGGTTTTACGAGCATTAGACTTATTACCAAAACAACCCTGGTTTTCTAAGATGCATATGTATCAAGCAAGGATGGTTGGTTAGGTGGAAGTAAACTCATCAGCCTGTGTTACCAAGATAAGGTAAAATATAGTCGAGATATCAACAAAATGCGCTACCCTTACATGACACCCATCTCACGAAGACCCTTGCTGTGAACCTTTAAAGAAACACAATCGAAAATATGCAAATATTCAATAAATAACCAATACACCTGAACGATGCTATTGAATACCTAGGTTTTGTGTTGTAGTGGTCAACAAAATACGAGCGTAAACCTATATCAAATTATATATTCTAACACTTTTCAAAGATGCATTTTACTTTTCGAGCATTGGTTATTCCAATGTTCCTAAAAATATTGGAACAGTTAAATTGCATGTTTGTGATCGTGCAATAAGCCGTAAAATACAAAACAGTTTGAACAAATACGGGATGGATTAAATACATGAGATCATACATAATATACATAAGCCTACCCGATAATGGTGTTTATGTCTCAAATCAAAAGCTGGATTAATTATATTGAATCACTATTATAAAAACTATCACTGAAACGCATTATATGTTATATTACTTTTTAACATATAATTAGAAATTCATTATTATTGATGAGATTTAATTTCTACGATAAGGACACAACTGTTATTTTAAGGTGACGATAAATGATGAGTGTTGAAGGAATAAAATTATAGTGTTTTGACTGACTAAGTTCAAAAGGTTTGTAAGCCAAGACCATTCTGGCGGGTGATTTTTAATTTACTATTAGTCAATTATAAAATTTAAAAAAATTATAAAACTAAGAAAAATTATTAAATTAATCTTATATTTTTTTATTATAAAATTAAACTGTCATAACCTAACCAAACCAATCAAACTTGCTGATAATGAAAAAATCTAATGAAGGTTTTCTAATAAAAAAAAAAATTTTCTTCATAAAATAAAACTATAAATGGATTTGAATTTAATTTTATAATGTTTTAATTATAAAACTAAACTTTGATAACCTAACCAAACCAACCAAACCTGCTGATAATGAAAAAAAAAATAGACAAAGAGTTTCGCTACTAGCGTGATTCGAACCCGACACCTTTGAATCTTCGACCAGGAACGCTTGTACTACACCACCGAAGCCGATGACGCAATTCCGTATCGTTGTGGTAATCTGACAGCTGACGTCATCGAAGGCCCTTCTATACCTCCCTTGAGTAAATACCCGGACAACGGGGTGTAACCTCTAGATCATGGAGAGACTTAAACTTGTCATAAATCAGTAACGCTTAATCAGTAACGTTTAAATCGTTATATTATTTTAAAGAATTATTATGATCTCATAGACAGTACAGTGAGTAAAGGTCAGCTGTTGTAAACTCCAATTGTTAGCAATCGCATGTAAGTGATCAAAATTATGTATCGATTGATCAAATCGGTTGTAGCATATTGTTGCATTCTTGTCTATAGTTTAAAATATCTATAGTATACGAACACAATCGTAATAGACAAAACGATTGAATCGCTTACTAAACAACTGCTTATCTGTATTAAACCATATTTTCCTAGGCACGCAACTTCATTATCCTAATGTCTTTAGGTAATTTGATAGTACTGTTTCCTAAAAGCGGAACGGACCGCCATTTAAATCGCTTCTTCGCACTCCGCACTTCACTCTCCACGTTCCGCGGTCCGCTTCCGTGCTAGGCAAACCCCGCTTTATCAAAATTGAAAACTTGTTGGAAATTATTTTGAGAGGTTATAAGTACTTTACATGTTAAGTAGTTTCGTTGTGTCACTTAGTTCTTTTTAATAACGTTGAAATATGACAAAAATATAGTTCATAACACGGACAAAATTTGTCGAATCTCAGTGATTTACGTGAAACTTGATTTTGGGTTGAAGAGAGTCCCTTTTTCGCCCTAGTTATGAAATACTGTATACTGTTAAACTCTATTTCCCTGGTAACGGAATTCGTTACCTATTAACCTTTAAAAATGCCATTTACTTTATATATTCTGTACTAGTAGTCAGCTTATCTGGATCCGTTTTGTAAATGGATTGGTGCCAAAATGTCTATTGTAATGATGATTTTGTGAGGAGGAGTGTGATTATATAGAATTAGGTTGTAAATATGTACAGTCGAATGTAAGCGCATTAACTGCATAAACTGTAACGTAATAAATATCCCAATATACAGCTAAAAATTTTAACATAAAGTAATTAGGCACTCGCATGAGTCTAATTCCAACTCAACCAATGTTTGAATATTAATTTGCGTTTATTTACTTCATAGTAAGACGCAAAGATACTGTGTCAAAATAGTATGAAACTTCTTCTTGTTAAATAAAAGCATCAAAGCTTGTAGTTTAATTGAAGCGTTCAACGAGGACATTTCAATACGAGATAGTAGTTAGAGAATTTGACAAAGGACTTGGTTTAGCACAGGGTTGGATGGTAACGATTGGCATATGTTGTTAACAAAGGATAAATCACTTATCTTTGTCTCTATCAATCTTTGTAAATTCCCTCAATCGGTTGGTTTAAGTCAGCAAATCACTCCAACAGATTTGTCTTGACGATAATGTACTGTATTAATATTATCTATCATAACTACAATCCTCTACTCGTGTGTTTGTTTTGGTATTGTTTTAATTAACTGTCACGAATTCTTTAAAGCTACCTATACATTTTGATAACACATAATTTTAAGGTATACATTCTTTTTTAGTGCTTCATGCACATTTTAAATGAAGTTTCGATTAAACAAATGCTCTGTTATAATTGTATACAGGATGTTTTTTTAACTTGCATCTTTATTTATGTAAAAACCGCAATTGATAGAAATATGCAGTTTGCGGGAATCATCTATTGACGTAAGGGGTCCAATTGTTTTAAATTCAACGTTACATTCACATTCCCCCCTTTCCCCCTCTGCCACCAACTTATTTTTTGTAAATAGCAAGGTACCCCTTGTGACATATCAAATGAAAGAGCATAAAAAAAGAAAATTGTTTGGTGAAAAAAAATTAAAATCGGCTCATAAATTTGTGAGATATTTGCCCCCCTTTCTCTCCCTACCCTTAACTTCAAATTTTTAAATTTTGAGATATCCCTTGTGACATATCAAATGAAAGAGCACGAAAAAAGAATATGTTTAGTGAAAAACATTTAAAAATTGGCTCATAAATTTGTGAGATATTCCACCCCCCCCCTCCCTGGAACTAAATTTTTTTATAGCAACCCTTGCGACATATCAAATAAAAGAGCATGAAAAAAGAAAATGTTTAGTGAAAAAATATTTGTATTTAGCTTATAAATTTGTGAGATATTTCACCCCTTTCTCTCCCTTCCCTTAACTTGAAATTTTGGAATTGCGAGATATCCCTTGTGACATATCAAATGAAAGAGCACGAACAAAGAACATTTTTAATTAAACAGTTTTTGAAATTGGGTTCTGAATTTGTAAGATATTTCAGGATGTGTTATTAATACTTACAGCTTTAGCCATATTGTGTGGTTAGATATTACGTAATTGCCATTATTAATCATACTGTAATTTACTTTAACGGTTAAAACTTTAAAAATGTCGAAGAAAAATGTAGCATTAATAACAATGTAATTGTTAATTTTGCCGATTACAAAGTTTCTTTCTCCAAACATTTTCTTTTTACATGCCTTTCAATTGATAGGTCACAAGGGGTACCTTGCTATTTACAAAAAAAAATTTGTGGGCAGGGGGGAAAGGGGGGGAATGTGAATGTAACGTTGAATTCAAAACAATTGGGCCCCCTATGTCGATAGATGATTTCCGCAAACTGCATATTTCTATCTATTGCGGTTTTTACAGAAACGAGCTGTTGGCCCGTCCTACGTACGAGAATTGAGTAGTCAACTAAAACTGAAGTTATGGAAATATTTCCATTTCTAATTCAAGCAGAGTTTAAGCGGTTAAACATTTATTGTAAACAAAAAGCTGTCAAGAATAATTAAAACATGTAAACATTGTTATTTTCCTATTCTCTCCTCAAAAGGTTGAACAGAAAAATAATTTGCATAAACTTTCCTCTGAAGACTCCGGGGCAGAGCCTCAATTTGTATACATCAGTGGTTATATAATCCTATTTATTTCCTATAATCAATGGCAAAATCACAGAATAATAAACTAACCTGATTGTTTTATAGAAAATTTTTATATTCAACCAGGTGTTAGATATAACAAAATATATTGCACTAAAACAAACTTAAATTTTTAAGACTGCTCTAAAAAATAAATTAGAACATCTAGCATTTTACCATGTATATTTAAATAATCTTTCATCCTCTTACTGATTAAATGAACGGATCAATGAGTATAGCATTACATATAGTATTAATAAGTCAACCCTATGTATGCCATTATTATCCAAATGCTGAATTTGTGACACAAAAGCTGAATGTTTACAGCTGTTAAGTTAAGCAAATTATTTTATGCCAAAAGCTAGTTTAGAATCTTAGCGTCGGCTGCTAGACTTTTTAAACATTTAAACTTAATTTCTAAAAACTGGGACCCTAAACTAAAATTATGGCTTCGACATTCCCTAGTTCTCAAAATGACCTTTCTTTCAACACAAAAATCATGAAAATCCGTCGAGTGGTTGATTCAGAATCGTGAAATAAAAAAACACTGTTTCGTTTTAATCTATAAAAGTATGAAGGTTTTGTATCTATAAAAGAGGAACTATGTATGTATGTATGTATGTGTGTGTGTATATAAGTTATGGACTCCAAAACCACTCGACGGATTGTAATGGAACTTTCAGGCATTATTAAGCATCTTTCAAGGATGGTTCGAGTGAAGTTTGGTGCAGATCCGTCAAAAGGGCTCTGCCCCATAGGGTTTTAAGTGGGCCAATGTCAGACTTTTTGATCTACAATGTTTACAAATAAATATAATTTAAAAGCAGATGTTTACTTTCACCAACTGTTTTGTAGGTTTGAATAATCACAACATTCTGTATTAGCATTAGTCATGATTTGAAATAGTGCCACAGTGTTTCTACAGATTGCAGCACAGAAAACTATTTTACTTTTGAATAAGTCCAAATGTATTAAACCCCAATCGCAGCACACCTGTGCACTTAACAACGTTTAAATTCTCCAATGTTAAATATTAAAACATAAAAACCTTTATCAAAGTACTATATTATAAACAATAAAAGGGATGACTTTTTTAATTTTATGACAACAGCTAATTTGCAACCAAAAGGTGAGTGAGCGTAGCGAACGAACATCAACCTGGAGGCGAGTAAGCGTAGCGAACGAGCTAACCTGAAAATAAGTGAGCGCAGCGAACGATTTCCAACCTGAAGGTGAGTGAGCGTAGCGAACGAACTTCAACCAGGACGTGATTGAGCCATGCAAATACTTATGAAGTTAAGCGGGGCAAATCCCGCGGGTACAGCTAGTTATAGATAAAGATGCAAGTTTAAAAAAAACACCGTGTATTTTTAAACTAGGTACTTTTTATCAGATCAATAGACCATTCTTTACTTGTTATCTTTTGTTTTAAAATACTCGGAATACTTTAAATAACAATTTTACTATAGCGAAGATTTCGCTGTTTCGCTTAGTTTTCGAATAGCACTATCCTGTAAATCTACTGTTCCCCTTAATGTTTGGTAAGTCGAGAATTACAGAAACGGAATAATTAGTATTTGTCACTGCATCAACCAAGTTTATTTTGGTTTTAACAATTTCCTTGTACAGTAAGAAGCTTAGCCAATTTATGTCACTCCTTTGAAGGTATAAGGTATGTGGTTCATTGAATCATTAAAAGCTGCTTCTTAGATTTTAACCTTTATTTTTATTTTTATAATTCCCCCTTCTCAGTAATGGTTGATGTAACATTCGTCGTAGATTTAGCAAACCTAAGCTTGTGGAGAAAATTTAAAGTTTCATATTATGATCAGTAAAAAGATTATTGATTATGTATTTAGTGATTAAGGTTAAACAGAATGTTGCTATATTTTATTAATTGTTATTAGTTTTTATTATTTTATAGTTTATTTTAACGGTGAGCCATGTTATTGGTCCACCGCGTGACGTGGTTTGTTAAGCGTGTAGATGAAATAAATATTTAACCCAGCAGCCAGTTGTTTGACCATCGTTCTTCGCACTATGGGACAGAATTACCGTGTTGCGTCATATGCACAATATGTTATCAATGAGGCACTTTTCTATGCTATTCCACTAAAAATGCCTGAATTTACTAAACTAACTATAACCAACAAAATCCATTTCGTAAAATTAAACATACTAGGCTGGTCCTTCGATCTATTTCTCTTATTATTTCTTAGTCCCAACTACTTTTCCCCAACAGTACCCAATGCGTTACGTTGAATTGAAAAATAAATAACAGCAATTAAATTATACAGCTGATCAAAGTGTAAACAATTATGTTCTTCATAAGGATAACATGGGAACTTTAAATGCCACTGGGGAAGAGCTTAAGGGACTTTTTTCACAATGTAAGGCCAGTTTCCAAATAGACGTTCTTTCCTAGGAGACGTCAATGGATAAAATCTGTTAAGAAATGGCGGAGGAGTTCAACCGAAAAACTTTGTTTTCGCGTATTAATTATATAGAAAAACATATACAGAAGCGCTCTTTGGTTTTAAAATTAAGATAGCTACCATACATGGTTCTTAAAAAAAAGTTCAGTAAATTAAAAATCTACAGTAAAAGAACCTACAAAAAGAATGTAATTAATACCGGTAGCAAACATAGCACTAGATCACGAAACTGTCAAATACCTGAAGGACCTTTGCCTTTAATTTCATTCGTTACGTTTTCGGATAATATGTTATATTTATCAACCAATTCTGTTTAGAATAAACTTCTCTCAAGTTGAGTTAGGTTAGGTTAGACCCAATAAATTCAAGCAATTAGTGTATTGTTATTTAAACAATATTTCGTGATAGTAAACAAACAAAAAAGGTGCTACCAAAAATGTTATTATAAACACCATAAAGTATTTAATAAATCGTTTACTATAAAAGATAAAGTAATTCACAAATTCAGAGTGTTCTAAATCCTAGCAAGTCGCTTTCAGCGTCTTGCAGCTTAAGCCTTTAAGTCTTCCTGTCTATGGAAACATCTGAGTCCCAAGTCTCGTATTTTTCTTGTTTTACGTGAGTTTGAGAACGGGTCTATGAATTCTAATACCCCCGCCGCAGCATACATACAGACTAAGCGATTTCCAATTACCTGGCTGGATTTCTACTTAAAGATTCCCTTAAAATTAACTGATATATTTCCTATTTAAATAACACTTATTTTAATAAGTTCCGTTTGCTGCCACAGGAAATATGATGAGGTGTATTTGTTTATACAAAAATTGATTGCTTAGTATGATAGTATTTAATTACTTATTTTCCAGGTTTAGTTGTAATATATCCATAAACAAGCATACTATAACAGTTTCTTCTATTCTTTATAAGACTTTAAAGTAACTTTTAATTTACAATTTTTTAACGTTCTCCGTAACCAATTATACATAAAACAACGCTTCGATATAGGCCCTACTAAATCATTTGTTTTTCATGCTCTAAAAAATTTTTTTCTTTATTTTTTGGGTTCAAAAATTGGGAATCCCTATGATTACCACATACTAGCCCCGTTACCACAGTCCAATCGTTATGGTTCGTAAACCCGTTTTAATAAACAAAGATTTGCCCGTATGTACAAAATTTCACTAAACTCAGTTCATTTTAACCTCGAGTTATCAGTTAATGGTCATATAATTAATAAAAATGTATTACGTCATAAAACATATAGAACGTGATGGCCCTGTTCAACTGGTATTCATTGCTCTGAAAGCAATCTTAGATATATATTTTTCACGACAGGGAAATACCTTATGCACCGTGTGTTGACTTAAATAACGTACTGTATAACATTAAATAATGTTGTTCACTAGTTTTCTTTAAGTCCTACCTTCCCTTTACTAATTTTGTTTTTCTACATAAACATACACCAACTTACAACATTTTACTACATAGTATATCACCATTATTTCTTTGAATGTTTTAAACGTTTGCCCTTTCCCAAACCGTCTCAAAACACTCATCATTCCATTGTCTAGCATTATGATACCAAATAAACCCTTAATCCTCTCTCCTTACATTGCTTAACAAGTGATGGGTGGGAAACAACGGTGGCTGATACATAACATAAGAGGAAGCTATCTTGGTAACATAGTAAAGGAATTTAACAAGCATAAAAAGTGGAAATATAAGACACAATTTCCAAGAAGCTAGAATTGAAAATGCAAACCATGTTAACAGGTAAGTAGAGTACAGTAAACATGTGCGTGTGCTTTATCATTGTATCTCTTGTTATTATAGGCTACACAGGGATATTACACGAGGTCTATTACTATATCAATCTTCATCTAACCTTGACCTCACTCCAAATGTTTGTTCCTGAAATGTTTGACTCACATACTTTACCGTGTTTCTGTGTTTTTATTTTTATTAATCTGTGTTTAACCTAAATCATATCCACCTAACCTATTATTTAACTCCAAAGCAACATTGTCTTCGTCCAACTCGTATCGTTCGTCATATTTTTTTATATGATACTATGTCCTAAAAGTTTTGTTTTAAAAAGGCACATGTGCCTCACCTTTAATTTGTTATTTATTTTTAATTAAGTAGTATAGAATCAACACATTTCTTATGATTGGTGTACAGTACTTTTACTTTCACTTAATTGCATTTTTGGAAGGCAATTTCTCTTCTTCTGTATTCAATTTTAATGACATTTCCATGCTCTATTCATGATATAGTGTATAGCTGCTAAGTGTAATATTAATTTGTGAATATCAAACCATTCCGGTAATATTTTATATAAATGCTCCTTAATTTTAAATGTGGCACAACCTTCGTGTTGTTGCGTTCCGTTAATGTTTTATCGTCGTTGAGAAATTGAAAGTTAATCATAAATATTGTGATACTGTTAACAATGTTTTTTTTTTATGTCTCGCCCATGTAATGCTTCGGAACTGATGAATTCCCTATGACTAAAAAAAGGAGTGATAAAAGTAACAACGGGCAGGAATCTTAAACGGCCAGGAGTTTTAATAAGCAATTTATTTTTAAATAACAACGTCGCAACCAACAGAAGCTCGTTTAGCACAAAACGTCTACTGAAGCTGCGCTCTCAGCTTGTCTCCACTTTAGCTCTCTTACTTGTATCCAATAAATTCTTGAATAGCATTCTTTTCTCGTGATATATATGAGCAATGCACCTCATTTACAATAGCACCTATCTTAATAACAACATTTAAACAGTCATAACACGAAGTATATTTCATGTTAAGCTATTTCGTGATAAGCTGTAAGTTGTCATGACGTCACCTTTGTATTTTCTAAAGGTAAGTCAACATAGGCCTTTGGCCAGTGCATAGAAAGTATTCAGTAAAGCAAGGGGTTAGCTGGGACAGTTTAAAAGTGAACTGTGCTGATAAGATATAGTGGACAACAAGACACGAACTCACCGCTACCGGCTTATCCACCGACTAACTAAATGGAATGTATGAAACAAATTGTATCACACAACTTTGACATATGTGTCATTAAATGCTAGACAATAATAGGGGCATTGTAAAATAAATCATTGTTATTTTAATATGAGAACATAAATATTCTACTAACGAAAACAGGAAAACAGAAACTGAAATGAGACATGAAATTTACTAATTCATTTACCTCCTCAACAACAATGATACAACAACAACTGTACACTTTAGGAGAGTCGTTGACACTTTATTAAGGATGTATGACCAGTTTACTCCGATCTTGAACTTTTCAGTCAGGCTATTTTTGTTTTTAATATTATAACATTGGTAGGTATCTGGGGCCTAGCTTCTCTCGGGGAATGCTGACATGCCTTAGATACGACAATCGCAGCACTCGAGTTGGGTGCTAGCATTGATACCGATAGTTGTCTGGTCAGACTTAGATAATCAATCTTGGGCATACAATTTTTATTTACAACTAGCAGAGTACCCGTCCTTCGTACGGGGTTGGCATATAAGTATCAAATGCTTATAGCAGTTATGAGTGAGGACATGGTTTAAGAAATTTCGGTTCTTTTTGAAGTTCGTTCGCTACGCTCACTCACCTTTAGGTTGGAGCTCGTTCGCTGCGCTCACTTTCCTTCAGGTTAGCTCGTTCGCTACGCTCACTTGCCTTCAGGTTAGCTCGTTCGCTACGCTCACTCGCCTCCAGGTTGAAGTTCGTTCGCTACGCTCACTCACCTTTTGGTTGCAAATTAGCTGTTGTCATAAATGTAAAAGAAATAATAGTGCTAGTGCTGCACCCTGGTGGTAATCATTGTAACTTTAATGCTATTGAACATCACAGAACAGAACCAACTTGTTTAATTGAAACAGCTGTTAAGATTCAATAATTTCATTTCTCATAAGGTTAACATGGGAAACTCCAGAGCCACTGGGGCGGAGCCCGAAAGGATTTTTGGGATAAAAATATGCCTATATGTTAATCGGGAATGTGAGCTATCATCATGCCAAATTTCAGCCCGATCCGACCAGTAGTTTTCGCGTTTACTTTTCCCATACACACACACAGACACCACCTCTTTTTTATAATAGTATAGATTATAAACCTATCGTATATTACATGCAGATAGATATTACATTGTTTGACTATATACTTTGTACCCTTAAAATGTTTATAACTGACTGTAGTTTGTTAAACTGAAAGGATCGTGCAATATAAGATAGTTCAATGGTTTAACGTTTATGACTAAAGCTTTAAGACTTTAGGTTTGACTTTCAGTGAATGGTTAGTATGAGTGTTTAATTTTCTATGTAAATGCATACTAACTTTTACCTATTTCTTAACTATATTGTTTTAAGAATCAATTGGTTCCTTATTGTTGTATTTATACCATTTTTCATTTTTCATAGAAATAGGGGTGAAAAATCTAGAAAACAAATCAATCATAAAATCATCTATACTTCTTAAGACAAGTTTTACCACTTTTACCCAAAGGGTTACTTTTTATTTAAATAAATCACAAAGGAATTTGTCATGGTTTGATGGGTAGCACTAATTGACATATTATAGTAAGTGTAATCAGGCTAATTTAAACATCAAAGTGGAAAGCAAACCTACAACTTCAGGTAATTTCCATAATAAAAACATTTGAGAATGGATTCCGCAGTAAATAAAGAAGGGCATAGCTTTCCTACAAATATTTGTTTTATGTTAGCACTAGCCTACACTAATCCTTATATGTTGTGCACTTCCGCTTACACACAAATTGCCAAGTGCGTCTAATTAAACACACTATGCCTTAGTTTAGGAAGTAGCATTGCACTTCTTACCCACAAGAAGAGTTTGGTCTTCAAATGATTTTATTTAAAGATTTAACCTGACGATTGTTAGTTTGTCAGTCGATTTAGTTGCTCGTTTGATGTAAGAAAGAATATTCATAAACAGTTTAGAATTAAGTGAATTAGTAATATTTCAGGAGGTTGATACTCTGAAAAGGGTGCAATATTTCCCTAGATCATTGAAGGTGCAGATAATGTGCCATAAATACATTTGAAATGACAACACAAAGGGCTACAACGTGCGTGCACAGACACTAAGCCTTATCAAACACAAATACAACTCTAACACTAGAGCTGTTGCATTCGCATTAGATATAGAATAGCTGTATGTTCACTGGGACTGCACGTACTTAGAGCTAGAGGAATACAGTCTGTACATACATACAAGTTATAACCAGAAGAATTAAAAACATGACAATGGTAATTTCTAATCAGGGATATCACCTTGAAGCAAGGTGTTTACATTTCCATTCGGTAACGGTGTCAAGATATATTTCTATGAATGAATACGAAATTGTTTTCATAAATATATACGCATGGTGGATATTATGTTTGGGTTTTAATTAAAATAATTGCAATTTGAAACAAGTAGATGGAAAAACTTGTATCAAAGTTACACATCCCATTTCGTATTCATAATAATCTTCCTCTATGTAATGTAATCAACGAGTTGCATTTTCCTCTTGGATGTTCTGTCCAAGACGGCAATGTTAATGGTTAAAGTATATTACGGCATTTTTTATTAAGTTGAAGAATGTCTCATTTAAAAGCTATTGAAACCGTGGATGTCATTTGCTATCTACTTTTTAACTTTATTTGTTATTATTTTGTCAAACTACGTAAATATATTGACTTAAACTGTGATTTTTCCAACCTCTAAAACAGCAGTTTTAAAAATAAAAATAAAATTCACAAGAAAAATATAATTAATAATCTTATATAATTTTCTGTTCGGTAACTAAGCGTACGGTGCATGAATAATATGTTTCAACGTGAACGCATGTTTTTGCCGATCGGCGCTAGGACAAACCAAGTTTCACCTGGTATCTGACGGTCAAAAACAATGCAAAATTATTGACTCCGGCCGACTCTTAACTGCCTGCATCTCCTAAGTGTCATTTGCCTCAAGGAAAAATAATTGTTTGCAAGTATTTTTAGATCAAGGAGTTATATAATTCATTGAAGTATTTTTATTTTGCTACAGTACTACAATTACAAAATACGCAATATCATCTAGAGGGCATTGGGAACAGAACCATGACGTCACCATTGGAGCTAACGATGGAATAATAAGATCCTCGTAATGCACAGGTTAGTATAGCTGCAGCTTTCCATTGTAAGTCAGACCTACTTTAGTAAGTACACTGTTTTTTAAAATTCATAATGTATAAGTATAATTGTAATCACCTGTATCAATACTCAACTGTATTGCTAAATTTGTACAGATTAATAAAGTAAAAAATATATAAATACAAATTAAAAGCCTACTAGTGGCATTTTAGGGACACATGTCCCTAAAAAGCTCAAATATAAAACAAATTATTGTTATATTTAAACAAACTAAGAATCAAATTATCTTTCACGCACTTCAGCTCTGAAAATTGTAAGTTAATGATTGTTTTAGATCGCTTTAGTGAAAGCAGAATTTATCTACATATTTTAATAGGCAAGCATGTTTCTTTAAAACCTTTTTTCTTAGCTCGTGTAACATATGTTCTTCTTCCCACTTTGTGATGATGATCCGTGTAGCTTTGTTACTGACTAAGATCAGCGGTTTCATTAGTCAGGATCATTTATTTAAAGCCCAATGATAAGGAACAGTAATATCTATACAATGTTATATGTCAATGTATATACAGGCTACATGTGGGTAGATCTGTAAGCTTAGTAGTGTCAAAGTGTGTTTGTTTGCCACTTGACTTGCAGTCGCCATCTTTAGCCTAATGACACAGGAGTCTAGTCTTATGACACATATCTTGTTCTCACATATTTTAAAAAGCTTGTAGATTTATTTAGAAACTTACCAAAAGAAGGAGGACACGACAAACCATTGAAGTTACCTAACTCGCTTCAAGCATTCATCTCATGCTCATTATAACGGGTTAAGTAGGGTTCCATTTTACTAGAATAAGTAGACTGATAAAAACTGTTACAAAAATATTGTGAGGAAGAAAATAGCAATAAACGATCACGAAGATTGTTAATTAAAGGTGAGTGTGGATAAAAGGCGCCTCAGGATATCAATCATTGTTCTCATTGAAAGGTGAGTTCATCGGCTTCGCTTTGTTCTTTAACTCAATTGTAAGAATAATAATCTATTTAATTACTTTGCTCATTTAGGAACAACAAAGGCTGTGTTTCAAAGCAAATTAAAATTTTTGTCATCAATTATTTAATTATAAACTATTCAACTGTTTATTTGCTTATAAAATACAAACGGTTAGTATTGTTAGTATTGTTGCAATAGTTAATTACAATATTTGTTAGTAAAAGCTTAACCGATACATTTAACGTCATCAAAATTATCTGATTTTTAAAACCTATTGAATCAAAAGTTTTTATTCTTCTTGTATCAAACTGTAATCTCTAATATATAAAATTCTCGTGTCACAGTGTTTGTCTGCAAACTCCTCCGGAACGACTTCACCGATCGTAATGAAATTTGGTGTGTAAATTCTGTAGGTATGCGAATCGGACGTAAACTATTTCCCGTTTCGAAATTCTTAAAAGGGCTCCGCCCCAGTGGCTCTGGAGTTTCCCATGTTAACCTTATGAGAAATGGAATTAATGAATCTTAACAGCTGTTTCAATTAAACAAGTTGGTTCTGTTCTATGATGTTCAATAGCATTAAAGTTACAAGGATTACCAACAGGGTGCAGCACTAGCACTATTATTTCTTTTACATTTATGACAACAGCTAATTTGCAACCAAAAGGTGAGTGAGCGTAGCGAACGAACTTCAACCTGGAGGCGAGTGAGCGTAGCGAACGAGCTAACCTGGAGGCGAGTTAGCGTAGCGAACGAGCTCCAACCTATAGGCAAGTGAGCGCAGCGAACGAGCTCCAACCCAAAGGTGAGTGAGCGTAGCGAACGAACTTCAACCAGGACGTGATTGAGCGATGCGAACGAGATCATCTTGAAAATTAAACGTAACGGTACTTTCTTTCCATCGGTCTGTCTTAGGGGAAACCTATAACTTAGGCGATACGAAGTTCGCCGGGTCAGCTAGTTTATATATAAAATTTATTGGATTTTCTTTTCCGAGTCAGTTTGGCTCATCTACCCGACCAATTTTCACAATTTTGGTCTTAAATTAAAGGTAATGCATATACAGATTTACCATCAAGCATCGGCATTCAATTATCTGAAGAATTTTGAGTTATGTGCAAAAGCAACTTCCTCCCTTCCTGTACATTTCTCATAGGAGTTAAATTTGGTTTTTCTTTTCCGAGTCGGTTCGGCTCTTCTACCAGACAGATTTTCATAACTTTGGTCTTGAATTAAAATTTTGAACGGACAGATTTGCCATCAAGAATCACCATTCATTTAGCTACTGTATTACTCGACCAAAAAGCATAAATTGGGTTATTTGAATTCTTACTTCAGTTACCGATGTATTTCATCAGTTATAAATACATTATCATGAATGTTTTGGTCTGTTAGATGTTTTGGTGAAATACAAGCTTTCATTTCAGTTATTGATCGGATGTACCTGAAGCACGCTGCCGAATCACGAATCGACAATAATTATAATTATTGTGGGACTTATCTGTATCAATGACACGTAACTCTATTTTTATTTTAGGTATTTTGTACGTCTTGGTCTTAAAATACTTCTAGAAATAAAGACTTTCATTTGAAATAACGATTGTTTGAATCAGTTATGTTCTAGATACTGTATTATTAAAAAAAAAACATAAATTATACTATTTCTCTGATTTGGAAGTTAATTTTAGATATATTTCCTCAATTCGAATTACGTCATCCTATATTTTTTGATTAAAGAACTTTCAGTGAAATACCAGCTTTAATTTAAGTTATTATTAGTTATTAAAATCGGATGCACGCTGCTGAATCACGAACCGCCCAAAATACTCTAAAAATTGAGTTATTCACTATCGATCAATAGTTAAATGATTTTGCTTAAAAATCAACCATAACCGCCGATTTCAATGGTTTTTACTTATTTTGCAATGTAATTTAAATATAAAATAAACTATCAATTATATTCATTTGTTATTATTTGTTTGTGCAAGTGTACTTATAAAAAAGATATTTATACTAGCCTATTATACTTTTACGAGATATTTTAATCTGTTGATATATATAGCACACGTATTTTCCCCTGCTACTGCTTTAAAATACACATTCGCATTAGATGTTTTTTATGCGTGTATTACACGGTTTGATAGTGGAAAACCCGGCAAATAAGTAAATATACCGTACTACAAGTATTGTTTCAAAATCCCTCAATGAGTTAAGCATCAATACTGATATACGAGGTTCATCATTGGAGCATGTTACATCACTTTATACTTAGTTGGTTCAAGATGAGATAAGCAGCAAGTTTGATTGCCAAACTAGAGGAATCTTCGTATCATATATAACAAACATTATCTTTACTCTACAAGTGGATACAGCTGTTACTATGGTGACTATCTTATTATTCATTATTCCATCATGTATTTATACGTCGTCTCTATGTTCCTATTTATGATTGTTATGTGTTCAATATTGCCTCATTGTATTTGTTATTTGTACAAAGTACAGCATCGTTATTTATTTTTCGTTACGAAATTGTTATTTATATCTTAATACTGCATTGCTATTGCATTTTGATAGTGCACTAATGTTTCTATTTTGTTACTGTATTTATTGTTGTTTTCAAATTGCCTTTTTTATTAATCTGTTGCTACATTAAAATTCATTCTTGCATGTGCATGCATACCTGATTTTTAATTGTTTCTCCTTTTCTTTGCTTGTTTCTCCTTGTCATATTAGTCTATATAACTATTCAGCCCGATGTGTAGCTGACTCAATGGGGATACAAATGCTTAAGCACTTCTAGATGAGCTAGGGACTTGAAATTTTCGGTGATTTTCTAGTGCCCAAATCCCGGAAAAAACCCAAAAAGTCGCATTTTCGAGCTTCAATCCCCCCCGAAATTTCTAATTTCCTCCCATGGTAGTATCATAGTATGGGATCTAAAATAATGGTGAAATTTGTAAAAGTCCTATTTTCAAATTTTAACCCCCCCCCCCCAAATCCAAAGTGACTTACCTCTGAAAACAATAAAACACGTTTTTTTTTTTTAAACGGCTATAGCTAGAAAAGATTTTTGGTAAAATCGTAGGTTCAGAATGAAGTTTTCTACAAGACACCATTGAGCATTTTTAACGGTTTTCGCTATTTTCATAACTAAATATTTCCTTTTTGCTAATGTTATTAATGCTTTGTATTCTCATTAGCATACTTTAAATTTTACTCTCTGCATGTCTTTTCGTAACATTACTCCTTGACCCCCAAAACTTAGGTTTAAAGTCCAGAATTGAAAGGTTTTACTACTATTACGAAGCCCCATGTTATTCTTATGGAGAATAGCTATGAAATTTAAAGACTTTGGTATGGTCATCTGAATCGTTTAGAAACGTGCTAGAGAATTGAGATTTGATAGTATTGTAGTATGGAATCCTAAGTTAATGGTGACATTTGCAAAAGTCCCATTTTCGAATTTCAACCCCCCAAAAAATCGAAAATGGCAGACATCTAAAAACGAAAAAACACGTTTTTTTATAACGGCTGTAACTTGAAAACGGTAAGAGCTAGCAAAGATTTGAAAGGATTTTCACAGTCAGGAATTAAACTTTCTACAAAACATTTTTGGACGTTTACCGAAAACTTTCACCCCTTTACCCCGAAAAAACGCCCTACTTTCAAAAATTTGTAAAATCCTTTCAAATGTTTTATGGTTTTCGATACTTATTCCTACCTCAGCAATTTGCTTTTTGCAAACATTATTAATGCTTTGGATTTTCCTTAGTTTACCTTAAGTTTTACTTACTGTATGTTTTCCGGAACTTTACTCCTGAACCCCTAAAACTTAAGTTTAATGTCAAAATTTAAAACATTTTACTACTTTTACAAAGTTTTAAACACTTTTTACATATTCTATGGGCGCAAGGGTATTGAAACTATACACAGTTATACAGTTATAGTTAGTCGGTATTAGAGCTAACACTGAAATGAATATAAAATTAACCATATACCCCCCTCCGAAATCGATTCCCCCTTTATAGGCACCACAGGTGCATCGGTCTACGTCACGTTTACCCACTTCTAGATTAGCTGGAGATTGAAATTTGGCACGATTGTAGGTCTTGCGCCCTTATGGATAAATAACATTTTACAATAATAACCTCCCCCCTCCACCGAAATATCGAATCCCCCTATGTTATTGTATAGTAAATAACATAGAAAGTGGCCGACTTTTGGTATGCGGATCTAAATAGTTTGGAAACGTGCTGAAAATTTTAACTCTAGCCGTAATTTTTTTTCAAAAGTCCCATTTCCAACCCCCGTTAATCCACTGACTTTCATCGTGGCAAGGACTTGAAATCTTCCACAGTTACTAGATTTCATTATAAAACCAAGGAGTAATTTAGAAAAGTGTATACAATTTCTTGAACGGCTTACGCGATCCGCATGTAATTTAGCGCAGTCATAGTAACACACTATGGAAAGGTATGGATCTGAAATGGTAGAAATCGGACTAAAGGGCTTATCTCTGTGTGATTTTTTAAAATTTAATATAGGTCTTATGGGTTTATTGGTTTCCATGACATTATTTGCAAGAGAACAATGAAAAAGTAAAAAAGAGTCGTAATATAATAGTCATCGAATCATCTGAACTGGCATATTACAATTACGGAACCAAGGATAGTACAATTGGATAAAAATCGTTTAACATAATTTATTACAAAATTAATAACCAATTAGGGTCACTGGAATTAGGTTATCCATTGAATTTAGATACTCCAAATAGATGTGAACCAGACATACCATCGATTTTGGATACTGCAAATAGCCATTTCATTTATGAGAACCAAATATACCATTGACTTTGGATACCTCAAGTGGACAATTCATTTACGGAAACTAGACGTGCCATCAACATTGTATACTGCAAATAGACATCTAATTTATGTGAAGTAAATATACTATTGACATTGAATTACTGCAAATAGACATTAAATGTATGAGAACCAGAAGAACCAATGACTTTGGATACTGCAACTAGACTTAACGAATGGTTTTTAACCATTCATGTGAAATTAATATACCATTTACTTCGGATACTGCAATTAGATTTCTCATGTATGTGAACCAGATGTACCATTGACTTTAGATACTGCAAGTAGAGTTCTCATTTACGAAAAACATAGTAAGCATTGGCTTTGGATACTGCAAGTAGACATCCCATTTATGTGAAGCAGGTGTACTATTGACTTTGGATACTGTAAGGAGATGTTTTATTCAGGTGAACTAGATTTAGCATTGACTGATGATGCTGAAAGTATACATCCCATTGACGATAAAAAGATGTAGCATTGTGTTTGGAAGTGTATTGTATTAATATGCTAGCTCCGTTCAATATTGCAAGCTTACGACTGCATTGTACACCTGATTTGGATCATGCTTCTAACACTATAGATCACAGTGACAGAAAATATGATATCATCTTAACAACAAAATGATAGGACAAAACCATTCTCTTTAGACCCTATTAGCAAAAACAGACAACTTGTACAGTGTTAATTTTGTGACATTTGTAATAAGCTGTCTGATACAACTGAACTATTTTCACAACTGCTTTAAAACTACCATAAGGAAGATGTCATCCGATATATTTTTATAAATGTCCTTGTAGGAGATACTGAGCATATACAGGGCTAGGCAAAAGTCTTGAACCCCCCAGTTAACTTTTTAACGCGTTGCAGTAGGAAAACCAAACTCGGCACATATTTGCAACATAAGAAATTGCACTTTTTCATCAAAGTTACAACTTTGCCCATCCCCCAAAATGGGGTGTTTTAGGGGCAGCCCCGAATTTTCAAACGTAAATGCCTATCATGTGACCCCTCATTTTTAAGGGTTTATCAAGAGAAATTGAATGGTGCAAACTAGAGGTCAATATCTCACCCCTCATCAAAATGGCAACCATTTTAATTTAAGATGAGGAAGCACGATAAAGTCTGGGGGGTTGAAATTTTAAAATAGGACTTTTGCAAATTTCACCATTAACTTAGGATCCCATACTACAATACTACCAAACCTCAATTCTCTAGCACGTTTCTAAACGATTCAGATGACCATACCAAAGTCTTTAAATTTCATAGCTATTACCCATAACAATAACATGGGGCTTCGTAATAGTGGTAAAACCTTTCAATTTTGGACATTAAAACTAAGTTTTGGGGGTCAAGGAGTAAAGTTACGAAAAGACATGCAAAGAGCAAAATTTAAAGTACACTAAGGTGAATACAAAGCATTAATATTAACAAAAAGGTTCTATTTCTAATCCAAGAATATTAAACACACATTTTGTTTCAACAAACTCTATTTCAAAACTAAACCAATGTTTACAAAAACATGTTTACCAAAATCATCTGTCAACAAAAGATATTTAAACACAAATAAATCATATGACTAAAAGAACAGACTTAATACAACATCCCGCTATTTAGGTATGAATAGCGAAAACCGTTAAAGATTTGAAGGAAATTTACCAAATGTTGAAAGTAGGGCGTTTTTTGAAGGCGTAGGAGTGCGATTTTTGAAAAAAACACGCTAAATTGTGTCTTGTAGAAAATTTCATTCTGAACCTACGATTTTTCCTCAAATCTTTTCTAGCTCTTACCGTTCCAGACTTTTGCCTAACCCCATTAAAATTTTAAAAGATCGTACTTGATATAACGAAGAGTTGTAAAAACTCTATATGACTAAAAATGATCACAACAACAATGATGTATTATTTTAGTTTTAAGATCTAGCATAATTTTTCTTACAACACAAGTCCCAATATTGTAGAGCTTAAATATCAACGAGATGTGCAATATGCGTAGGAATAAAGGAGTGTAAGGCTTCTTGATGTTGCCTGTTAAAATGTATCTAGGTATAGCTTCAATACAGCGAACGTTCAATCAGCTCAGCGATGAAAAATAGTATTCCATTGATAAACATTCAGAGAACGTTCGCTGGTCATAAATCAATGACAGCTGACGGGGATCTTGCTCACTGTCAGGATGTCTGATACGGGTTGAAAGTTAAAATATATATTTCCCAAATTATAAAACGTTTAGGACTTAATGTGTGTTAGGTTCAATTTCAAGATTATAACATTAATTTAAATATTTCGTAACACCACACATGTTGTGAAGTTTGTCTTGTTATATGACTTCAAACATGACTTAAAAAATACAAAACCAACTTGTAATGATGAAAAAATAGGCTAAGCTCATCTAAACAGTTTAATTGGACATGCAGCTTAATTATCTTTACCTAAATAGCATAACATATTGTATATCATTAAAATAATGGTGATACCTACATATTTTATTCATAGTAAGTTACTGTTTAGTTAAACAAAATACATTTGTAAAAATTTAATGGATTACGAATAAATCACACCAATTTAATATTAAAACAAAAGCCTAGTGACTAAAAACTTTCACTAAGTTCCTAAATGGTGCTAATGCTTTTTTGGGGGGACTTCAGGTTTGACCGTCTATAAAACTTCAACATCGTTGTAACTTAATGACACATAATAAGTAACATTGAAATTGACGGCAAGTCGTCTACTTTCTTAATCTATGGTAGTAAGTATGGAAAATAAAAAAACTCTGTCCCAAAACCATTTTTACGATTGGTATTTAGCCACATGCAATACCATTATTATGAGAAGCTTTTGGCGTTAATTGAAATATCTGAAATCGGCTTATCGACACTATAATATTTTACCCACAACAAGGCTATTGGAAACTCAATTATTTGAGGAATTAAGTAATAATTGTGGATTGGGCAGTATGTTTAATTTACTAGTGCACCATACGTAAATTTACATTTTTTGAATTTCATCATCCATTTTATCAAATTTCCCATATAGGGAATAAGCTATTACCGTAGTACTCATGGTAAGACCTGGACCTGGGAACGATTTACTTTTTCGTTTATAATTCATATATATATATGAGTTCACGAACCAGCATGATCGGTAATGGTAACGGGGTGTTATGGGGTAAAAATAGGTTTTCACATTTTTGACCGTAAAAAAATATTACAACTTCTTTCCATACAATTTTGTAGAGCTCAAAAAACAAATAATTTAGTATGTTGAAGCGTTACAATACGCCTAACGGCTACGGAGAAAACTTCCAAAAATTATAAATTAAAAAATTGCCATGTTATTTTTATGGAGAATAAGTAAACTGTTTTAATTTGCTTGTTTATAAACATATTTTGATCAAATTTGGAAAATACATTTATTTCTTACTAAACTATTAACATTTTACAACAAACCACCTTTTTACCCTCCCTGTTGCAGCAAACCTAAGTAATCGTTATTTTTTTAAATTTAAATAGGGAATAAAATGTGATATTTTTAATTTTTAGGGAGAGTAATGTAATAATTTTTTGGGGAGACATTGTAATGTAATTCCAATCAGGCAAATGAAAATTCGCTTAGTCTACTGGTTTGCTGCCGTGGGGGTATTTACTACTTTACTATAGATTTTTTGATTGAGCTATCACAAATCACAAATATGTTTGATAAGGGGAGATGTAGATTTATTGATTTCTGCATCTAACACTAAACCTGTAAACAGGTTTTGATGTAATCCTTAATTTTATTTCCTTTCCAATATGTGAAATAAGCTATCACCGTGGGTCTCGTAGTAAGACCTAGACCCAGGGCCGATTTACTTTTTCGTCTTGATGTTTCCGGAGGATTAAAAACCATACGTTAAAACTCATGTGAATATTTTTAGCTAATTTCCCATATATGGAATAAGCTATTTATTAATATGACTATATAATCATATTTATGTATCCATTGGCACTCTTACTTGAGTAAAAACTATTGGATTACGATGAAATTAAGTAAAACGTGTAAACCTACGTTTATTCGATTGAGTTCGCAAACCAGCTTGATCGGACTAAGAGGACGGGCTTTATTAGGGTTTTATGGAGTAGCCTTTTATCATTTTTGGCCATCAAAACGTAAAATTTCCGGATTTATCTTTAAGTCAATTTTAGGGATTAAAATACAAACATATAGTATCAAGATATTACTTAATTTACTTACTTAACAGTTCAAGATGTGTTTTACAGTTATTAGTTAAGTATTTAAACTAAGTATTTTAAATGAGCATTTTATTCTTAAAGAGAATGTAGGCCTAAGTAAAATCTTGTAATTCGCTTTTTTAGGGATATATTTAGGGGATATATTAGGGATATTCGTTTTATACTAGGATATTCATTTTTTTTACATAAAAAAACACAACTTCATTACCCTCCCTGAAGCAGCAAACCTAAGTAGTTGTTTAAACGTGGAAATAAATCTGACTTGTAGGCCTACAAGGAAATGCTTTAGTGATAATTTAATCAGCCAAATGGAAATTCGCTTAGCCAGCATGTTTGCTGGGGAGAAGTATTTTTATATTTTTTACAAAGAACATAAGCTTACTTTATATATTATACTGTGTCTTTTTTTATTAGTTTTTGTGTTTTTGCCTAGTCGTAATCATATCGTTTTGATAATTTTTCTATGTCAGATTATGTGTAAAATAGGGTGATGTAGGACTTATTGACTTAATAAATAAAAAAGGGCATTTTAATTTTATATTAAAGTAAATTTATTTCTTTTAAACCGACAATTTAAATGTTTATCGCAGAATTGCTTGCAACACTCATAATTACTTATTTCAAGTAAAAAAAATATTTACTTCAGCAACAAGTTTTACGTTTTCATATAACATTAATTTTGCAATAATATTTATAGTTTTCAAATTAAAAAAATATGATTACAGAAAAAACTTCCATTTTATCAAACCAAAATCGCGCATTTCTCGGTGACTGATGGAGGGAGAAACTCGGGTCATTCAGCCCCCCATCCAATGCCATTTAGTCGCCATCATCGCCGATGTCGACGAAAGATCATTGCATGTTGGCAAACAGTGCTTTTATAAAAAGTGCTGAGTCAACTGAAAATTCAACGTGATGTCGGATGGGTTGAATATGTAATATACTGTGTGTATCCATGTCACATTGGTCAAATACTTAGTATAAATTCGTTCCAGGGTGGTCAAAACGATAATATTCGTGCCAGGGTGGTCGAAAACGTATTGCATATTGCTGTTATGGCTGAGTATTTCATTAACACAGTTTGTAAAAAAACATTTATTTACGCTACTAAACCAGTTCTAAGGATTATCAAATGACAATATGATAAAATATAAGATTGGAAATCAATTCTACAATTTGTTATATTTGAATATTCGACGTTTTACAAAAGTAAACGCTTATAATTGGTTAGTTATTGTAAAATATATATGTACCTTCATATGATATATGTCGTTTAATCCATGTCGAGTAAGTTTATATTTCAGTCAAAGGACGTATTTAAGAGAAAAATAAAAAACTTTTTTTACTTCAAAGTTCATTCAACGTTTGATAAGGAAGCAAATTACTTAAATGGTTTATAAGTATCTCATCCGGAGAGGATAAAAACTTTGTTATATTAACGAGTTTTAACTTTGACAATCTTTTTAAACTACGTCCACTCCTCTTACACCTTTTTATGGTAGCTTATAAAATATGAATTACCACTTTTAAAACCAAATCATGCGGTTTTAACTTCATAATCACAACAATGTAGAAGGAAGCAATTATAATAGTGCAATTTCAATAGGAGAAAGCCTACTAATGTAGAAAATATAACAAAATCACTTATTAATTCAAGTATTTTTAATAGAAAGTTATATCGATTGCGTGACCAATAGCTTCACGTTCCGAATCAGCAATCCAATAATTACAACAATTTACCAAGTGTCACTCCTAGTAATTCCTTTAAGCATAACGATTTGCGAAAAGAGTTCAGGCCTAATGTGCATGGCGTATATACATTTTGATACCTTTACGAAATGCTTTTGTTTACCTAATTTTGACACGATTACAATAATATCTCATAGTTGTAAGTTGTGTGAAACCTCTAAACCCTTGTGTTATTCTCTATGACGAACGGTTATGTAGTATTCAATAGCCATTTATTGACTTAATCCTAATTACAATGATTTTTTTAAATATGTATACTCTCAGCAATAATTTAATCTAAATTAACATCAGTAAAATAGTTTTTTTGTGAGTTTCTACGCAAATCAGATTTTTTTACGTATTGAAACGAAACTGTGTATTTCGAATTGTTATAAAACGTTCGTCTTAGTCAATTGCATAGCTCAGTCAAAAATTGCTTGCAATAATAACAGTGTTAATATGTTAGATGAAAAACAACATACGTTTACAACTTAAATGCACCTTTGCATAAATAACATTTCAATTAGGTTATAGAGTTAACCTCTTTGTTTATGTTTAATCACAGGGTTGATGGATTAGAATCCCTCCTCCGCTTCGTCAACTTCACTAACTTACTTCATCAACAAACTGCCTGTGAACTGATCAAGCTGTAGGCGACCTACTGTGCACCTGCACACTTAATTGGGAAATATTTCATACTTAAGGGATAGTTAAGTCAATTATAGTAATAGTTTTCACTGAATGAATTGTCCAAAGCAAAATAACATTTACTTTTTATAATTTTCAACATATTTGGATTTTAAGCCAAAAGTATTGAGAAGTCAAAGTAATTAAAAGTCTGTTGCGCTTTATTACTATGTGGAGTTGGACAAATATACTAAACAAATATATAAAAACCATATCATTGAATATATTTAGGTACATTAAAATATCAAGTGTTTTCATTGTGTGAGTATAATCAACAAATAGGAACACAATACAAAATATTACTTAGCTTTCCTGTTTTAATATTAAACTATATTAAAATGTCTTATCCATCATACATTTAATTCATCACTTAAAACAGCGTGCGTGGTATGGAAGAGTAATTTAAAAATAGTATAAGTGACTTTGATTCTTCTAATGACCAGGCGAACTAAAAAGACAAAGAAAATAAGCTTAAAACTGTTAAACGCTAATCTTATTTCTGGATAATTATTAACTAAGGTTTTTTTAATATTTCGTATATAACTTACTACTGTGTTTATACTACTGTTGTACCACTGTTGTTATACTGTTTATATACTAATGTTGTACCACCGTTGTTATACTGTTTGTTTACTACTGTTGTACCACTGTTGATATACTGTTTGTATACTACTGTTGTACCACTGTTGATTTACTATTTGTATACTACTGTTGTAATACTGTTTGTATACTTTTTATATACTACTGTTGTAATACTGTTTGTATACTAATGTTGTAACACTGATGTTATGTTGTTGTACCACTGTTGTTATACTGTTTGTATACTACTGTTGTACCACTATTGTTATACTGTTTGTATACTACTGTTGTACCACTGTTGTTTTACAGTTTATATACTACTGTTGTACCACTGTTGTTATACTGTTTGTATTCTACCTTTGTACCACTGTTGATATAATAGTTACAGTTATTTAAATACTTTCATAATACCCACGATGTAATTTAAAGTACCCAATGGCTATTTGTGTATTTGTGTAGCTAAAGCTTCATGCGGCCATACATTTCGAGAGCGGTAATCACTGTACTCAGAATACAAACACGATTTATCCTACCACCATAGTTAACTTATCATAACACACACATTAACTGTTTACAGTAGTTGTATATAAAATTGTATTATGTTATGTTTACTTTTTAGACTATGTTATTAGCTTACCAGATTTTAGTGTTTTATATGAATGCCAATAGTGAAATTAGCTGATTAAGTGAGCGAGAAATAATAGAGCGGAAATGAGCCACTTTGCACACTGTCTACAGATGTGGCAATTTAATCAATTCCATGCAGTGGTTTGAGAAAAAAAAATTCCTTTTTTATTGCTACCAGAACAAGTTTACAATACAATGCTAAATCATTATTTTTTCATAACGCTGAGGTTATCTATGTTATACATAAGGATACTTCATTTTATATTAATTGCCTCGAATAAACTAAGGGCCCATAGCAGCAAAGACGGAAAACGGTGAAGACCTCCGTTGTATTCCCTATGCTATGCACTATTCCTAAATACTCGCCTTCGTAGTCACGGTCTTCCCCTTGTTATAAAAACTATTGTTACAAGTTAATTTAATAAAATGAAATTAAAAGAATACTTTACTGGAAGAAACGTTTATGATGTACTATATTGGTCAAACATATTTATGACGAAATTTCGGGTTGAGAGACAAAATTAGATTTTAAAGTACGTAATTGTCGTCTCACCTGAAATTCTGTCACACCTTAAATTTGTCCAGATAGCTTAGCCTACAATGAGATAGTCCAGGGCTCTAACGTTTTTGTTAATTAATTATCATTTCTAGTTTATTGGCTCAGAATATTAATTACAACAATTATGCTTACAATGTTAAGCTTACCTTTAACAAGTGCTCATCATAGCCACTCGAAAAATATGTAAAGTTAAATTTAGAATTTTGAATAACCTATTGAAATGCGAATAAGCCTAATTAATTAGAAACTGAACTAAAACGTGATTCGGTCGTTATACTTGGTAATCACCAAAGTAAACTTGTCAGGAAAAGTAGACTCGGTCGATCACCAGAGTCGATACGGGGTTTTTTAAACCAAATTTACGTAGGACGGTCCGGGGTAACGGGGTAAGTCGTACATAAACCGTTCCGGCAACTTAACTGATTTCCGAAGCTGGTTTAAGACAAAAGGTAGTGTGCTCGTACGTGAAAAAGCGTGCGGGGTGCGCGCGACTGCGGCACAGTAAAATAAAAATAATAAAACTTCTCTAAAAATGAGATTAAACAAAATAAATTCGGTAGCACACTAACCTGATGACTTATGATTCTACCAGGAACGGGGGAAATCTTTAATTTACCAGAATTTAGGAGGTTATAGACTGTTGGATTGTCTCCAAACAGCAAGCGTACTGACGGTTCGGTAGCGGGTGGACGACTGCTCATGAGGTCTTGAGGTCCGCTCTTCTGGTCCTTCTTCGCCATCGCCCCTGGCGGCGGGGTAGGTAACTAGCGTCATCCCCTCTACGATGACGTAGGACCCTTGCCCCTACGATGCCGCTGACAACGCGGGCGCGGCTTACCCCGAACGTAGAAAATTATAATATTTAAAATGAAACTTTAAAAAAATCGGGTTTTTACCCCTTGACGGGTTTTGGGTGGTTACATATTTACAGAATTATTAATGAACAACAGAAAACAATATGTAAAACAACAAAATTGAATTCCATAAGGAATTCAAAGAGTATAAAATATAATAAACATAGTCCAATATTTGTAACATTTGTAACAATTGTACATAGATTATATGCAACTCACCTAGCATGATACATTTCAACCCTGAATTACCATTCTAAACAAAAAATGAACACTAAAATCAATAAACAAACAAATATGCAATGTTTACATCAGCTGGTGTATTTAAACAGTTTGCAGAATCACTGTAGCAGTAATTCCGCTATAAAATAACTGGATCTTTGACGGTCTGTGGGGCAGAGCAAGTGTAGTTTTGACACTTCTGATATTTTTCCCACCATCCTTGGGCCTTAAACTTTAAAATGAATCCTCAACAGCCACGCTCCATTTTTCCTAGCTCGAGATATTTTGTGGGGCCGATTCGAGTACGGAATTAAATATATTGATAATCCAAACCCTTGGGAATATGTCTAAAATAACGAGTTTATTCTATAAAAAAATCTGCTTATTGATTTTAAGTGTTATTGTTAACAGTGATACAATTGTTTTTAGTTTATCATGTTAAATATTTCTGTTCCTAATACTTAGACTAAGAAAGTGGTAGATGGTACTTACGTATAAGAAAGGAGATCAAAGTTTTGACTCATGTTATCAATATCAAACGTGAATGTTGCCGAAAGAGTCATTAGTTAAAGAAACCAGAGCCGAGAGATATCGTAAGTAAAGTAAAACGAACACCCATAAATATGTTAGTTGCTCAGAAAGCGTCTACACTTGTTGCACAAACTTTATATATACAGTACTTGGGATTGGAATTTCTTCCTTAATATCCTATGATATTCTAAAGGGGTTTTGGTTTTTTATAAAATATATATATAACTATATTTGAAATTTGAATGATTTGATTAATGAAAGCTTAGGCATTCTTCTTTAATAAATAAGTAATCATGATTATCGTATATGCATGAATAATGATGATGAATAAAGCAATCAATATAATATGGGTATTCTCATGTTTATTTTTTAGTTTACGATAAGTAAAATAATATCATATATGAATAAATAAACAATCTTTTTTTTATTTTTAAGACACATTTAGATTTTACTGACAATAGCATTTTACTCTCTTTCAACAAAATCAAAATAAATAAAGAATAATTCTTGTTAATAAAGATTGATAATATTGATTAGTTTTCACTCAATAAAAAGATCAAAGTCAATAGATGGTTTTATGAACACGATTGAGAAGCAATTGTCAAATGTAAACAAATAAATATGAGCAGATTATAACAATTGATTATTTCTACAGTGATCCGTAACTGTGACTGTGGCAGTATATGGCAGTATATGGAAACAATCGTAATCCTTTAACCAATAATTTACAAAAAAAATATTTATTACTTTATTTGTTTACACCTGAGGTTTCTTAATCAACTGAAAAGAAAGTAATCAAAGTAAAATAGATCAAAGTGAACCTTGATGCAATTATAAAGTTATAAAGAACTTCACGAGAACGGTCATACTAATTAGGAACCATCTAGATTGCCTTGAGTGTCTTTCATAATAATTAGGTTATAAAAGCTCTCCATCAGTGACGAAGATTGAAGTCTTTGACTGTTCAAAGAGTTAAACTACTCACTCAAAAACACGTTCGATTTCGCGATTTATTTCTTCAAACGAGATTCGTTAAGATAAACAGTCTTATTTTAATCATACCAAAGTTTTTTTTTTTTTTTTAATTTTATGTTATCCCATCCGTATTGTGTCCGCCTCGAATTATGAAAAAAACTCTTTGGAATGTAATATGATGGTCGTAGAGCGCCTATCAGTCCCTGAGGTCCCAAGTTCAAATCTCGCAGTTGAAATCAAGGATCAAGGCCTTTGACAATTTGCCAACGGATCTAAGTGATAATGTCACGAACCTGAAGATATGGCTAAACGTTTTAAAGCTAGAGCCTAATGCCCTCTTATATTAAAGTGGAACACAATCAATAAATAAAAACCCTGCTTATTTGGTAGTCTACATAACATTGACTACTAAAAATTATCTACCACACAAAAAGGTAGGTAAAAGTAATAGTACTATTGTAGCATGGCGTAACTTTATATCGCAAGGCTTATCCTACAACAATAGGAGACATTGTATAAGTGTTTAATCCTAAACCAGAAGTACCTACACTTTTGGATTTTTTTAAATTCAACTCCAAAACCTTCTTGAAAACAACTGTGAAAACAATTAAAACGTTTTTATATCAAATCCAACGTATTCTTAGGTGATGGTTTGTCTTGTGCGGACAACATTTTCTTCCTTAAACCTATTTATAGTCGCCTAATTACAATAAATAATAAGTGTAGTGTTTCAAATAATTGCTATTTCTGACTGTTAATAATGTTTAGGTTCGCTTGAATGGACGAATGCATGAATGAATTAAATTTAAAAAATTCCCAATACAAATTACAAATTACAAGTTCGTCCCACGCAGGGGACGTGCCTACGTGCTACAGCAATAACCCTCTCCGTCGTCTGCCGGGTTGGCACGTCTAAACTAAATATAAAAGTTCTTCCGCAATAAATTAATTCCCCTGAAATAAAATTGAGCATATTTCCATAAACTTTTTTTTTGAGGTTGGTGGCCTCTTTTAACCTTGCATTTGCCCGTCCACATAGACTAAGCGCCCGTGCGTGGAAAGTTTACAGCAAAGCAAGGAGTGAGCCGGTACAGTACAAAGGTGAACTGTACTGATATTTTTTTTGTGGCAGTGACCAGGATCCGAACCCACGACACTACTGCCTTGGGCCCGAAGTCCGCGACGCTACCGACTGAGCCACCGACTCACTAACATTAACCACGATTTTAAAATTACTACATATAAATAAAATATAAGCAGTCTGTCTAAATTACTGTAGTTTTGCTTGGTTTAGTTTAGATTTGATATAACTTTTTAAGAGAGAAAGGTATACAAATTTACGGTGTAAAACAACGGTTCTTAAAAAATAGCTGATTTAAAATAAAAAGCAAAACCTTTAAATTAATGTTAAGATTACTGATTTAAGATAAGAAACAAGGTTAAAGGATCGTGACTTCAACATTTGATGTTTAAAAAATAAACTTTACGTAACATGTGGAAATCAGTTTCCACCTTACTGAATTTGAAGGACATCAAAATACTCCTGCTTCTGTAAACCTGTAGACTAAGAGACTGAAGAGACTTTCCCATTTTCCTGAAATCCTTAAAAATGTCAGATATATTCCCTGTTTAAAAAACATAAGTTTTAATGATCACTTAGGTTTGCTGCTACAGGGAAACTAATAAAGTGTGTGTGTTTTTTTTTTTTTTTTTTAAGTTTATAGTTTAGAATAAAATGAATAAATTTGCCAAATTTAATAAAAAAGTATCCATAAACAAGCATACCCAAGCATATGTGTACTTATTCTCCATAGGCATAATACAATTTAAAATATAAAGTTTTTTTTTCTCAGCAATCGTTAACCATACAGTCGTCCATACTTATAATGCTACATTGTACATCAGTTTTTTAAGCTCTACAAAATGGGTTGGTTGTGAACTATAGAACTTTATGTCTTCAGGGTCCAAATGGAATAACCCGAAGTTTTACCTCATAAATCCCCCAGAAAACACTGTTGCCGTTAACCTAAAAATAATTATATAACCGTTAAAATAACTATGTTGTTAAGGATATGTGGCCAGTAATGTGTAACTATTAAATTGTGTTAGTTATCCGTTTTTACACTACTGTACGACAATTAAAATAGTTTTAATATTAAGTTTTGTTAAAGTATCTAATATGCAAGAAATTCTTCTTAAAATTAAACTTACCTATAATTTAAAGTTGTTTAAAATGAAAGCTGCCTTTTTCAATATCTCCATAAACGTGTCCTTACAATAGATCTGTGGTATCAATGCAATGATTGGCTGACAGCTTATATTTAAAAACAACATTAACTTTGGATTAAAACTAGGCTATACACGCTTTACCTATTATACTGTAATCACGTTAATGTATTTGAGCTATTTTCCCATATAATCTTACTAATAATTATAAGCTACTACCGTGGTGCTCATGGTAAAACCTAGATCTCGGGCAGATTTAATTTTTCTTTTGGAGGTCGCTAGAGGCTAAAATACCATCAGTTCACATTCATATATATGTACATTATGTGGCTGCTAGTGCGATAAATCTGGTAAAAAAAACACCCAATTTTAATAAAATTGAGTAAAAACGGGTAAGCCCACGTTTATTTGAACGAAATTGAGAACCAGCATTATCAGAGTATGGGAACGTGGGTTTATGTGGGTAAAATGTATCCCTTTTTCCTTATGTTAATATATTTTAAATTCAACAATATGTTTATTTGTTTATTGTTTTAATTTCGTTCTGGTGATTCGATGGCTCAGTCGGTAGCATCACGGACTTCGAGCCCAATGCAGCGATGTCGTGGTTTGGATGCTGGTCACTGTCACTACTTTTTATCAGTTCAGTTCACCCTTTTACAGGGAGCGGCAAAATGATCTGACGGTTTTCTTTTCGAGAGAGTAGTTGAGGGTGGTGGGAATAGGGGCGTTACAAAGCCAACGTGCGGACATTTTAAGTAACCATGGAGTTGTGGACGGTAATGCACCATTTATTTGTAGTGGAAGTGTTTTTAAAAGTGGCAATTCCTGTGTATCTGTTCAGCAGACGATTCAATGTAGGTTAAGGAAGAAAAGTCCCAACTCGAAACACCATTTTGCTGTGGGTGGGTAACTTAGAACTACTATTTCAGCTTTGAAACTAAAATCAATAGGCCATCCAGGGTCAGCCCGGAAGCCAGAGAACGTCAAGAGAGTGAGGAAGACTGTGTGGTGTGGTTGAAAGTGCGATCGTCGCTCATAATGGCAATTTGGCACGTGCAAGCAAACCGATCACTTGTTCTGAAAATGAGATGTGCCTTGCATAACCACAGCCTTGCAGATCCAAGTCATTTTAATGTATTCACTGGATTGGCGAGAGTGTCTTTAGTGATTAAAATATGGCCTCACTACTTTGTAAATAAAACTACGGACGTTCAAAAATGCAGTTTTGTGCGATTTTTGTCAATTATTCGTTCAAATTTATCACATAATTGTCTATGAAATAACGAACAGCTGTTCGGATCAAGATTTTTTTCTAGCTGTCACTGATATGTTTACAAATGTTGTTTACAAATCCCGCAACCATTTCGAATCACGTTTTGAAAGCAAATCCCAACGAAGTGAGATTAAACACGTTTTTCTTACATAACGGATTTAATTAATCGCAAGTGCAATATCATAGTGTAGCCGTAAATGGAATTAAATAACTAGGCATCATCCAGGTCAGGAACCAGAAATTCTTTATGTATAAAATTGTTCTTGAGTTTTTATAACCAGAAAAAAGACCTTGAATCAGTGCTGTATATGGCTGGAACACTCAATGATCGTCGCCAATAGCTTACAAACAAGGTTTCCACTCATTGACGGCGCTTCAATGGCGATTGTGTAAAGTGTAAAGTAAAAAATTACAACTGCAGTGGGTGATTGTAACAGAGGTTTACGGATTATGCTAAACTCGCTTTTCCAATGTGTCACTTTCTGTTTCTACTCACCGGACCATACAGCAAATAGGCCCATAGCCCTTCTCTTGGGTACGTACGCCTACCTATTTATTCATCTAACAATCTTTCGACGACAATTCTTGATACCAGTACTTTTCCATAGAATACATGGCCTACCTACTTAAGTAATAAAATTACAAATGTCCAAAAACCCAACATTGTGTGATTTTTGTCACATTCAGCTGACTACTATAAGATCAACGTACGTAGAACAGCTAGTTCTGAATATAATCATCATGTAATTAAAATACAAATTTAAAAATATATTTGTTTGTCAAAATGAGTAAACTATGCTTAGAAATACTATCATTTGGTTATTCTTTTTAATAGGTAATTTATTATTTTCTAGCCAAATAGAAACATTTTACTCTAATGTAATAAATCGTAATATATACCCATTTTATGTAAGTAAACTGTTGTGATTCTAAGTTATTAATTTGTGTCCATCTGATATATTGTATTGCTTCAGACAAGTCTAAGTAGTGCTTCTGAAATAGGATTTGGTATATACAATCCCAATCTATCCTTTCAACAGTATGGTGGATCAGGTGTTCCTGCAGCAGTAATGGTAGAGGTGACGTAACACCGCATGCACACATTCACAGTCACATGCTTGTGTGAATCACTACTGTACGTTACGACCGATGCCATTTCTATTCGACTTTTTGTTTTACACATTCATTGCATATAGGTCATTGAATCTTATTACATTTTAATGACAATCCACTTAATTTAGAAAATCATAAATTAAAAAGCTTAAGCTGACGGAATATTTTGATTCAATGTGTTTTAAAATAATTTGAAAATACGGATCAAGTTACTTATTATAATTACTATCGGGTTGGATATTCACACAATATAGCCCACAGAAATTATTAGACATCCGTTTACCAAGTTAAATATTCTACCTATGGCTGTTGCTCAACATAAGATTCTTTCCTGATCTTGTAATTGTTCCAAGTCCACAGTATTATTCATACGTCCACAAAATAAGCATATTGGTCAGTCCGGAGTCTGAATTTCCATTACAAAATATGCAAGATTATTATAGCTATTCTCATTTGAATTACTGTAAACTGTTCTGACATGCTTCGCTAGTTTGGCTGCAGCCATCACGGGTACTGACTACTCGAGCTAACAGCTGCTAGCCAAACTAAACATTATTTTTCCTACAGTTACCTAACAATGTACATGTTCTCTCACTCATTTGAAAAAGCAAAGTGGCCAATTCTCTTATCAGTGAGACAATGTTAACATTGTCTCACTCTAATTACTTTGTCTCACTCCAGTTTTGCAACTTGAAGGCACGAAATAGTGAGCGCGTAACATGCAGGCAACGTCGTATGCGCGCGAAATACGTTGGCAGCACTGGCTGTAAATCAGCTGGTCAGCTGTTGTACTGTTGTATTTGTCACTTCACATTAAATGTTATATTAAAAGTTCACTTCTGTGTAAAAATAGGCTATGTTTCTTCACCAATTTATTTGTTTTATGGTAACTGTAGGAAAAGTATAATGTGCAACTCGAGTTCAAAGTACAATTGCCTCACTCGAAAAACCATTCCTCACTCGCCTACGGCTCGTGAGTAAGGATTTCTCTCGAGTGAGTCAATTGCTCACTTTTCTCACTAGTTGCACAAATAACTATTTCTTCTAAAAATCGTTTTAAAATAGAATTAAATAAGTTTTTTTAATGGCAACAACCCTTTGAAATTGTGTGTTTCTATTCTAGAGATACTAGTAAAGGAATTCTATTTCATAAGGTTGATTTGGAATTACGCTTTAAAAATTATTTACATCTATCATTTATCTTAAGTACGTACGGTTAAAGTATGATGTTCAATATCATTTTGAATGTGAACATTTTAAGAAATTAATACGTTAGTTTAATCAGTCAATACTAATTATATTTAACTTTGATAAGTTTAATTAATTAATTTCATAATTCTTTATAATTAATTAATACTTCCTTGAAGTTTCGTTAATATGAATGTTTCCCTTGCGAGCGATAGTCATTAACATTACTTATGTTAATGTAATACAATTCCATACCTTTCAGTGTTAACAGACAACATTTGTGGGTATTTATAACTTAAATAAGCTTTGAGAGACAGAAATGAGAGGATTTAACGTGTTTCATTCCTTTGAGAAGGATCTTTTTGTGTTTTGAAAGATAAATCAAAGCCTTTTCCCTCTGTAAGTTACAACTCTATTTTACAATCATGTTTAAACAGTTTACAGTTGGATTGCCTTCTTTCATAAATAAATCTCATTACATAATTATCCATTAAATTATGCTGTATTGTTTTCATTATTTCAACTTGTATCTACAAAAAAGTAGTAAATTTAGTGAATTGAGTTACTTTTCATGGTACCACTCAAGACTAATTCTCATTAAAACTCATTTGTCTATCTTTGTTTCGTTATTAACATAGTTTTTTTTTCTTTGAACAGTGAAAAGGAATAGTTGAGTCAATTTAGTTAAATTACCACACATTAATATTATTTAATATAACGAAAGATATTCATATACATTCGTGTTTATTTTAATTTATTATATTTACATTAATTTACCATCACAATTAAATCGGTTTATTTATTATTTTAAAACATATTTTGAATAGCCCGATAAATAACATTTAAAAAGGTAATTATTAAAAAAAATGCCTCCTTATTAATGATAAGTGACTAAATAATAATAATAAGTTGATAAATAAGGAGCTCTTAACGGTAAACAAAACTAATTTAAAACATGAAATTAATTACACAAATTAGTATTTCACTTTCTTTACCATCCATAATGTTTATGTTAAAACTTTAATAAAAGAATGTATTGTATCCTGTCGACGGAACAATGCTCCATTATTAATTTGTTACAAAACCTTACAAAATGTATTTTAAAGTTCAGGTAAATGAATACAGCTCCCGTGTAACCTACTCCTCTTTATTATTGGATTTCATAAATATAAATTTACTTAAAATAGATAATAAAATTCAATAAAGTTACAATAAGATGTTTTTAGGTTCTATAGCTTATATTACAACAATCTCATGGGGCTATGACAGTTAAGTTATATTTTTGTCTCCAGGCTAAGTTGTAGATAACAATTTTGATAGCAATGATCTTAATCTAGGGGTTGGTTCGTGCCGGGTGTGAAATTCTGATAGGCTAATTCACTTAATTGATACTCATGTAGGCTAAATAATATGAGATAATAATGAGAGTCAAAAATTTAGGCTATAAGTTCTTAGTTTGAAACATTCACTTGAATTTAGTCTATTCACAATAGTGTGATGGTGGTTGGAAATTAATGGTGATTTTTAAATGTCTATTGAATTTGATACTACCAATTTTTGTTGAATACTTATCTTCTTTCTGGATTTCTCTTTATAGGCTAATCGATATTTCTATATGATCTGAATGAATTTTATAGACTTTTGAATGTTTAATCACTGGAGACTTGACTCCCACATCCATTTCCAACTATTTCACCAAAAGCATATTTCTTCCTTTGTTTTAGCTTTTTTCCAACAATGCTACTTCACACCTGGACACTAGACAGTACATAAGAAATATTTCCTACCTAGACACCATTTCATTTTAAGATATTATTTTTGAATATAGTTTTTCTTCTTCACTAATTTATATTTAATTAAATTTAAATATATATTTTTTTAAATACTGTAATTAATAAATACTGAAGTAATTTAGTTACAATTCACATTTGAATACATTCATGTTTTATCTCAAGGGCGTAAATAAATTGTATAACATGGACGATATTATACCTCGTCATTGCTACCTCAACATTCAAATTGGCAGTACGTAGTTTTAAAACTTGTAAGATTGTAATAAAAAAAAAAAATAAAATAAAGAAAAAATATAAGCAAAAAAGGGAGATGAACGACATTAAGTATATAAAAATGTTACTCTAAAATTAGGTGATATTTTTTTACTAGCTTATACAATATTTAAAATTATTCAAAACCAAAATATCAGTTATACTTACCTCATTGAAAATCCATAAACATTTATCAAATTAAGGTCAAATTTTGTTTTTAAAAGCGTTGGTGGATGTATAAATATTGTATACAACAGGTTTAAAAATCAATGTTTCTGTTTCGCGTCCTCATCCCGTTGCAAAGCACGGGTACAACGGCTAGTTTACAAATAAAAGACATTTCTATCATTTGCATAGTTTATTTCCAACGAAGCTGTACGTCCATTTAGCCATGGCTATATGGCCATTTAACCTAGATTCTGTAACACTCTACAGTAGGAAGGGATAAACTAGTGGGACACTTTAGACTCAGACTTGGATAATGATTTTGATTTGTGAAACTAAAAAAAAAGGGATACTGAAAATAACTATTTACAACATTGGAACAGATACTATTAATAATATTAAACATATGAAATGCATTCCTAATTCAATTACATTGAAACATAATTTTCATGGACATAAGAATTGATCTTCAATAGATTAAAGGTTTGGGTTCACTACAAGTATGGTCCACTCCACCCAGAAAATGAGAAAGAGATATTATAAGCACAACTTTATGTAATTGATATATTCGAGACAAATAATTGTCATCCACGTGTCAAAGAACTGTTGTTGTTAAAGAACTTTAACAGGAACTTCAAGACTAAATTACGCTGGATGTTAATCCATTGTCCCAGCAGTACAGAATGATGATTGAGGTGAAGAAGGAAGGAATCGATCTTGCACAGCTTGATAATATACATCTCTTTGAAGTAGGAATGTCTCTGCTTTTGAAAAGACAGATATTTGTGATCAAATCTTAAAAATTTAATCTGCCTACCGCTTATAAAATTAAGGTGGTGTTTACCAACAAATTTAAATACAATCTAAAGGTTTTCCAAAAGGAGATGGGTCCAGTTATGTTAGTATTATTAACTCCGATGAAGTACCAAAAATATCGCATGCAAGTAATTAACCAAATTTTGTAACATATTATTGTTAGTGTTGTCTTATTCATTATTTTTATAGAGTTACATTATTAAAATTTCGATCATAACTCATTTTACTGAGTTAGATGAATTGTATCCCTGAAAGTAATACTCGACTAAGACTGGTTTCACCTAGTATTTTTCTAATCTTAATATATGTATTTGAACGAAGTGTATCCCATGGACACTATAGTAAGCTCTCAGTAATGTTGTCTTGACGTGGAATTAAAAAGTGCGGAATCGGTTGAGAAGAGACACATAGAATTGTCACTATATCGTCTTAGAGTTTCCACGGTTCTTGCTTAGTCTTTTGGAAGTCAATATTTAAGATGTAATGACTAAATCATATTATAATACATATTTTATGAGATAAGATAGATCTTAGTAACTTGAGTACTTAAGTAGACCTTAAACAGCTTCAAGATCACCTTTAAGATAATATACATAATATAGGATATGATTCAATTCAAATAATTAAATACCCCCGCCGCAGCAAACCTGCCGACTAAGCGAATTTCCATTTGTCTGAATTGATTTTCAGTTAAATATATTTTAATAACATTAGGTTTAACGAGTACCTTGGTTTGCTGCTACAAGGAAACTAATAAAGTGTGTTTTTGAGTAAAATATTGATAGCTTAGTACAAAATAAATAAATTTGCCAAGTTTGATCAAAATATATCCATAAACATGCAAACTAGAACATTTGACAATATTCTCCATAAGAATAACATGGGAATTTTAAATTTACAATTTTTTTAATTTTCTCCGTTACTAATAATCGAACAAAAATACTTTTATATACTAAATTATTTGTTTTTTTAAGCTCTTTAAAAAGGTTTAAAGAGAAATCGGGAAATTTTGTGTTTTGAGGGTCAAAAGTGAGAAAAACCAATTTTTACCCCATAAAACCCCCCGTAAAGCCCCGTTCCCATGGTCCGATCGTGCTGGTTCGCGAACTCATTCAAGTTTATCCCGCTTTACACATTAAAACCAAATTTCATCAAAATCGGACAAAAATTACTCAAGTTATCGCGTTCACGGACGTATATATATATATACATATATAAAAATTTGAACGAATGGTGTTTTTGGCCTCTGGGGACATCAAAATGAAAAAGTAAATCGGTCCCGGGTCTAGGTCTTACCGTGCCACCTACGGTAATAGCTACTTCCCTATAGGGAAATTCGCCAAAAAGAAATATCAATTAATAAATACTCTAATAATCCAAGAGGAAGTATCTAGCAGTGAGCGGAGAAAAAGATACTTCGGAGTAAAAACCTGCTCAAAAAGATAATTTACAAAATTGTATTAAACATTTATCTAGATCATAACTGATTTATATTAAAGACTAGCTGGCCCAACAGACGTCGTCCTGTTCTAATGTGGTTTTATGTCAAATGCTCGTTCATTTTCAAGACGAGCTCGTTCGCATGGCTCAATCACGTCCTGGTTGAAGTTCGTTCGCTACGCTCACTCACCTTTAGGTTGGAGCTCGTTCGCTGCGCTCACTTGCCTTCAGGTTAGCTCGTTCGCTACGCTAACTCGCCTCCAGGTTGAGAAGTTCGTTCTCTGCGCTCACTCACCTTTTGGTTGCAAATTACCTGTTGTCATAGATAAAAAAAAAAACAATAGTACTGCACCCTGTCAGTAAACCTATTAACTTTTTAATGCTATTGAACATCACAGTATCAAATTGTGTAGTTGAACCAGCTGTTAGATTCTTTAATTCCATTTAAATATGAGTACTCATAAGGCTAACATGGGAAACTCCAGAGCCACTGGGGCGGAGCCCTTTTGACGGATCTGCACCAAACTTCACACAAAACAATCCTTGAATAATGATTAATAATTCCTGAAAGTTTCATTAAAATCAGTCGAGCGGTTTCGGAGTCCATAAAGGACAAACAGACATACATACATTGGATTTTATATATAAAGATTGAGCCCTTAACTATTATCAAATGCATCATGCCTTATGATGAATAATTTAGATTAGCTTTCAAAAGGAGATAGCAACAGTTGTTTTTATATTTTAACATTTTTGGATACCAGCAGCGAAACCCGGTGCTTCCTGGGTCAAAATGCAAGATAATATAAAACACTTTGAAAGCAACTATTGCATCAGTGTATATTTTGTTTAATATTGTTTCAGTAATTATATTAGCACAATAATTAATAATTTGACTTTCCCTTTCATACAGCCCTACCTGCATTTTAATCTTAAAAGTAATACTTGGATTTCAATATTAACATTCTGTATTACTTTCCCCAAAAGTAATACCCAAAAGTAATGTTCATAGTATTTTTCTTTGCATTAACGACACACTTGAAGCTCTAACCGCTAGTTTAAATAGTTTTCTTGACTTACTGTACCCGTTCCTCTGAATATTTTATATTGCAAACATTGTTACACTAATATTGTTATTATATCACAGTTTCCATGAAAGTCAAACGAAAAATAATTTTATGAACTTAACTTTCAAAACTTAGGGACAAATCCTAAGTTAATATAGAAAGTCTTATTGAATCTTATTTATTCCAAAAGTCAATGACTCCTTCTTCTAGTACATTTTCGAATTAGGTTTGTGGTGTTATTAAATATTCAATTGGCATAATTCATTGATTGATTGATATTGAAATAAATGCATTATTTTTTTCAGTTTTTCAACGTGAATTTAAGTATTGTCATTCTGAGAATCTTTATGGTTGCCATGGAAATCGATCAGTGTGTTCTTTAAAAACCCTCACCTCATACATTGGAAAGCCTGCGGAACAGAGTCCTAGGTCAATGTTGATGTCAAATTACTATTGAAAGCCTTAAAAAGTAGAAATATTCTTACTTTGGATTGCACACCAGTAGTACTACGACCATGAGTGGTTGACTGTGTGGTCATGGAGAAAACGTGGTACATACCCATACCCACACACACTCTTTTGTATTCTTTTTTTATGTATCCATATTGATTCGAAAAATCTATAAATTTGCATTGATAAATGATTGCAGTAAATGAATGTTTATTTAAACAGCAATTTTATTAGTTGTTTCACTTAAGGAGCCATACATACATCAATACCTTTTTGAAAATAAATATAAATTGAACATAAAATATTTTTCATGTTCAAGTTTTCAATTAATAAATATCAAAAGTTCCAACGTAATAATAATTAATGGGAACCAACACAACGGAGTCTTTTCATGAGAAAAATAATAATTCCAGAAAATCATCCTATCCATTTAGGAAACACGATCTACAATTAATTAATCTTGATTATACAACGCGCCACTTATTCTTCGTAGGCTGAGCACGTTCACCATTTTATACATTACGATTAATAGTTTTCTTTTCATTTATTTATTTCGATGAAATGTAATTATTTTGGTTAACTGGCACTAGAGTTTATGGACGTTAGTAGGTGTATCTAATTGTTTCAAGGTTTTAATTTGCCACCAGTAATGTATCTTGTACCGTAATTAGACTAAACGAATGAAATAAAAACTGTTAATATTACAAATAACACAATAGATACCTAACTAAAACGAAAACATAAAAAAGTAAACATTTTTCATATGGCTGTTGATATTTCCCCGCTGAGATCAACTACACATTAATAAATGTGTCCTTATACGGTGTTGGTCCTTATATATCCACGTGGTTCTTGAACACTTGTCCTAGTCTTTTAATGAGTTTACCGGAGTTCCATCGTATATTTTCCAGTGTCAGTTAACCAAAATAATAAAATAAATAATCCATACGTATTATTTACATATATAGATTTATACATATGAATCAATGTATCCTGTGTGTATATTAGGTATTTCCAAACCACCCATCTCATCGTCATAAGCTTTTTAGGAACAGTTTTAACTATACCTGGGAAGGTATGTGTCTTATTTCCGATCTCGAATGTCCTCAGGGCTTTACCAAGTATTCTTTTTGATCCAGGGCCAGACCTAGTATGGTTTACTATTCTTTAAAAAAATATCAAAGCAAATGTAGGTCCTCATTGCGGATTTTGTTAGTGATTTACTGAAAATTTTTAAGTGTTTTGAAAGGGCGTAGGGGGGAGAAAGGGTCCTCTATCGAGAGAGACAGGATTAATAAATGGTTTCTGAGTGATAATTCAGGTGACTTCAGCTTTGCTAACTCAAGTAAAGCTTATGGCATACTTTGAGTGAGAACAGACCGGATTTTATTGGAAATAATTCAACTTTACATCCGTCACTTTTATTTGTTGGTCATTGCTATGTAGTTCTTCAAATCACCTCTGAATGACATGGGCTAAGTTTAACGTACCAACACTTAAAATATCGTTTAAAATATGCCAAGAAATAACTGTTTCCTTATAACAGTTGACATTTAACTCTTATGTATGTTTATACATAGAGGAAATAAATAAGAGTAAAGCATCCTAAACTCTATCTCTGTTAAAAATGTGTGAGTTCTGGTTGCAATTAAACTAAACACTTGTGGTAATACATAACGTATTACAACTAGTGGTAGTTTTATCTTAACTCTTTCTTGTGAATCCGTATCTCCTTTCATTGACCTTTATTATTTATATTTAAAATGGAATCGAGACTGCTCAAAAATAAAAATTTGAATGTTGACTAAAACGTTAATATTTTTAAAACGTAATCTATTGAAGAATAATTACCATTTTTTTCCAAACTTGAATTGCTAACATAAGGAGATGCTTCGTATACACATCACTGTACATCGAGTGCATCGTTGGGTTATCAAAATAATTATTTAATCAGTTTGTGCGGCTTCATTCTGTTATTTATGTATTATACAAACATGGGTATGTGAATAAATAAAATAAAATAAAGTTTGCTTACATCCTAGTAGGTGCAGGGGATATTAATTTAAAATAGGAAATTGTATTATCAAACACCTTAAATATATGATAAGGTTTATTAGATCATAAAATATCAGGAAATTACAAATAAGTCAAGTTGCAATTTGGGGCATTGGGAAATTTTTATTTCAGCTAAATACAGTACTCCAAGGAAATGAAGTGCAGTGAGGGAAGGGGGGTAGGGGGGAATAAATCGAAAATCTTAATCCTTTACTCAGGTTGTCATATTTAAAATTATGGCTGGTAATAAACTCTGTACAGTAACATTATATCATTAAAATCGTGTCAACATTTAAATTTACACGTTAGTTTTTTCCTCTACAGGTTGTTTCAATATTCATTCTTAGGGACTTGAGTGTACTTTGAGAAATCTTTTATGGATGAACTCCCAGTATTTGTTTATATTTTATGTTTACATGAAAATTGTAAATGTGTATTAATATTAGATTTATAGGCAACTAACCAAGCTGCTTAGTAAAATGTAGTTAAACTATTTATATTTCAATGTGTAACTTATAAAAAAATACATTTCATATGCATTCAACCTTAAACATCATAAGGGCCATTCAAATTGGACAACAAAATTGAGCGAAATTGTGTTTGCAGGGTTATGTTGTTTTAGCAAAATCGAAAGGCAACGAAAAATAAAATGCTTATAATAGAACAAAAACCCATTTGTTAAGCATTTAGTGGCACTTTTTTCCCGTTGTGTTGACATAACTTTACAGGATTACTTTCAACATGTTTTTTGTCACGATGTGTCTGGTTTACCCCTGTAATGTGTCAACGTTGTATTTTACTGCAGATTGGACGTTTCATTGGTCGTTAATGAATATTTTTTCACAACTCCAAGTTGAGATTTTTTTTTTTATATTCAAAGTTTTTCTTAACAAACTACGTAAAGTCAGTTTGGGAGTAAACTTGTCCAGCTCTTTAGGGCGTATAATAAACTTAAGTAGGCATTTAACAATAATTGTATTACAACAGCCTTAGTATTAATGATGAAATATTAAGTCCTTTCCATTTTATTCATAGTTCCATGAAAATGATAAATAAAATCATCTGTTTGATAAATTTAAGTACAAACGGTTACACACATCTCCATGTTTAGTAAGCATGTGTCCCGCTCTCTGGGCAGTGTGAAAAAGTCTACTATTGAGAGATAGATATTGAGATATACTAATATACTTGATTAAGAGTTAACATGTTGTTTATAACATTTTGCATCGGCTGTTGGAAGAAGAAGTTGTCAATGCCAGCTAGCCCCAGCTGAGCAAACTATCCTCTTTTTAACTTTCTAGAGGGGTTGAATTACAGCTTATGGTTTCAAAACCACATTATGTTAGCATAATGACATAGCTAAATGTCATTTTGATCCCTTTCAAGATTCAAACCCGGGCCATCAGACCAGCCGTCCCAGCCCTAAGTAAGAGAACTACAGTAGGTTTAGGAAAAAGAAACCGACTTAAATGAGAATGTAAATCTAGACCCGGTTGCCATTAGACCAGAGTTTCAATTATCAAACGACTAGCAGAGTACCCGTCCTTCGTACGGGGTTGGCATATGACTATAAAATGCTTAGTGCAGTTATGGGTGAGGACATGGTTTAAGACAGTTTGGTTCTTTTGTTCTACCACTGCCCCTGAACCATAGAAAAAGTAAAGGTCGCATTGTGTAACACAGCTTTTTGTTGCTAGTTGGTTAAAATTAGCTGTTGTCATAAATGCAAAAAAATAATAGTGCTGCACCCTGTAGGTAAACCTTTAAACCTGTTAATGCTATTCAATATCATAGAACTAACTTGTGCAGTTGAAACAGCTGACAAAATTCTTCAATTCCTTTTGGATATATTTTTATCAAACTTTGCAAATTTATCTATTCTATACTAAGCTAATAGTATTGTCCTAAAATCACACTTCGTAACCCTCCCTGTAGCAGCATAACCTAGATACTCGTTAAACCTAATTTTATTGAATTAGATTTAATTGAAAATAGGCTGCAGGTGTGCTGTGGCAAGGGTATTATGGAATTGTAATTGATTTAGAAAGAAGACTTTGTGGTAGTAAATGGTTAACTCTAAGTTATATAAGATAAATCAATCCCGTTGGTCCCAATTAGTAGCGCCGGTCGCTTAAAAAATTTGACTGGCGCTACTGCAACCAGCCCTACTATTCGTATTCGCTAGCAGCTATACCCTTGCCTTGCAACGGGGTCAGTATGCAAAAGAGTTAATGCTGGTTCCTTGAAAATGCCAAATGGTTTGACTCCCTACCATTTATTTTAGAAACGAAATTGAACTGTACCTATTACTTAAATTGACAATAGTAATAGTACTTTTTTGTTAACTCATACTGTGAATACTTATTTAGACTACCTAGGATACAAAACCAATGATATATTTAAGGTATAATAAAAGAACTTGTATAATGGTTTGGACTGTAAACGAAAATCTATCACAATAGTTCCAAACCTGTCAATAGGGTAGTTTTCTAACATATTTTAGGGAAATTACAATCAGGCAAATGGAAATTCGCCTAGTCTATAGGTTTGCTGCAGCAGGGATATCAAATTACTGTTTACACAAAAATAAATCTAAAACATTATTCTCATACAACTAAGGATAAGGGCCTAGGTTGATACGGCAATGATTATAGAATCTTAATTATTTCATATATCCATGAATAATTTCTTTTTACAATGAAATATTCCCTGAAAAATATTATTACAGCATTTCACAAATATTAGAACATAAACATAAACAAATGAACTACTGGTAACTGAAAGAATCATATACTAATGAAATGACATTAACATATGGTTTGAAAGCTCCATTTAAGTAATGTTAAATAATGTTTACATTCGGGCTAGTGACATCATCATTTTAAATTCATAATCCTTACCCTTTCTGTTCTAATATTCGTGCAATATTAAATATGTTTAAACCAGCTGTGTGGTATTGTGAAATCAACATTCATTTGACGGATGGTTTTACTTGTTTACATTTTTAAACTTTGTAGGTTTGTTCTGTGTTACCATGGTTACCATCAATCAATATTTACTTTTAAATCTCTCACCTCAAATTTTTGAAAGCCCACGGGGCGGAGCCCTAGGACAATATCGAAGCGGGAATAGTTCTATATGTATCCTCGGAGCTGTAGCTTTATTTGTGTGCAATTTGAGCCCAGTCGGTTCAGTAGTTTTTGAGATTATCTCATACAAACACACAGACACAAAGACACACACACAGATACCACATTTTCTTTATAATAGTACTAGCAGAGTACCCGTCCTTCGTACGGGGTTGGCATATAAGTATCAAATGCTTATAGCAGTTATGAGTGAGGACATGGTTTAAGAAATTTCGGTTCTTTTTGAAGTTCGTTCGCTACGCTCACTCACCTTTAGGTTGGAGCTCGTTCGCTGCGCTCACTTTCCTTCAGGTTAGCTCGTTCGCTACGCTCACTTGCCTTCAGGTTAGCTCATTCGCTACGCTCACTCGCCTCCAGGTTGAAGTTCGTTCGCTACGCTCACTCACCTTTTGCTGTTGTCATAAATGTAAAAGAAATAATAGTGCTAGTGCTGCACCCTGTTGGTAATCCTTGTAACTTTTAATGCTATTGAACATCATAGAACAGAACCAACTTGTTTAATTGAAACAGCTGTTAAGATTCATTAATTCCATTTCTCATAAGGTTAACATGGGAAACTCCAGAGCCACTGGGGCGGAGCCCCGAAGGATTTTTGGGATAAAAATATGCCTATATGTTAATCGGGAATGTGAGCTATCATCATGCCAAATTTCAGCCCCATCCGACCAGTAGTTTTTGAGATTAGCTCATACAAACACACACACAGACACCACCTCTTCTTTATAATAGTATAGATAGATAGATAGATAGTTTATGGTTTCCCAAGTCAACAGGGTAGACTTAAGATCTTCAGAAAATAAATTACAATCTTGAATGGATTCATAAAAAAACTAAACATTTTACTAAATTAATTTTGACCACGGGTAAAATTATGTGGAGGAGAAAAAGTAGATGATACATTTCAAAAGGGGCACATACAGTCTTAGTTGATATCACCCGTTCATATGCCCCTTAGTCATTGCAAGACTTGAGAGCTCAATACTGGTTTCTAAGCATTGCACAAGTGCTATGGCTAAAAATAACTCAACTTATGTGAATTGTATATTATATTATAGTAATACATACTATTTTTTACTAATGAAATCTCATAACACAATTAAGTATATGTTTTAGTACGAGTATACATTTTAGTTTTAATCCCGTTATTCTAGGCTTTCTAAGCATATGAAAATTACATAGCTTCAACCAACACTTTTACTTACATTACGCAGTAATTGCCACTTTTTTTAACCTAGCTAAAACCCGATGACAGGTTTGCATACGGGGTGTTTCCAGTCAACATCTAACTTATATTTTTATTTTAACTACAGCTCTAAGGTATGAAACGTCTTTAATTCCTATCTGTAAAACATTAGAGTTCATTTCATCATCATATTTTTAATGTTACCAATTATTCTGATATATAATTTAATTTCAGACAAAAGTCCATTAGGAGTACTTTACTGTCAATATAATAAGGTCACACAACATTTAATTGTTTATAATGTTATTCACATGGTAAATAACTCCATTTTGAAAGCCGTTAGGCCTATGCCAAAAAATTATGTGCAACAGATTCCTGCATTACGATTTAAATAATGATATAAACATGTTATACCAATATTCAGATGATGATGGTAGTCTTAAAAGTAGTTTCAGTCTTTCGTTTCTAGAGAAAGGTAAACAAAATTTTAAATGACAAATTACATTTTAGTTTTGTATTAAAATTTTAAGTAAAAAATGTTCAGTCGAAACAATATTGATAGTAGCTTGCCATAGTTGTATCGTGTAAACTTAAAAGTATGGTGCAAACCTATTAAATTTGAGTATTAAAAGTTTAATCAAGCTTAATTCAAATCGTTTTATAACAAAATATCAATAACACATTTTACAATATCCAGGTCAACACAAACCTACTAATACTTCAGTATTACTTCTTCTATTATTTACAATGATATAGATTTCACATTTCAAAACTCGTTAGGGGCTGTAAAGGGTTATTCGTTGGATGTTTGTGTTGACCCTATACTCTAAGTAACGAAATCCACCCTTCAAGTCCTCATGTTAATTATTATATTTTTTTAAACAAATTAGTTATAACCTAAACGCGGTTTTCATATCCTTAACTATTTCTAAAGAAGAAAATTCAATTCAAAACAATGGATTTGGATCGATAGTAGTGTACACACAAACCCACGTATAATATTGTTTGGTGAAATTTGCCCATACCTTCAGTATAGCTCTTGTAAACACGGTCCAGAAATACAGACCACATCGGCCCCTCGTGTATAAACTATTCAAAGGCCGGAACAATTTGGTCTCAGCCGCGCTCGTGTTATTTGCATCGCCTCTCTAACTTCGGCTTTGCTAAATAACACCACACGAAAATAAATAATAATGGAGTTGTACAAGCCGCCACAAAGTTCGATGGTTACGTAATAATTGTATCGGTTTTTACGTACATTTACAAAATAATGTGGGTCAATAAAATTCAAAAGTCACGATAGCAAAATAAGTTATTTAAAAACACCACTTGGGTGAGAAAATGATTAAATATTGGCTGAAATCGCAGGACATATCCTAAAGCGAATAACCAATCACCACAGTTTTGTATCACTGGCTCTATTATAAAATCAATTGTGCAAGAGATTCTACGCCTAAAGGTTCGAAGGGCCAAAGAATACAATTGTAATAACACATTTCAGTACCTTCAATTCAAAAGAGTCAGGGTTTTTTGTAAGAACTTCTCTGGAAGTGTGCCCATTTAACACCATCACTGCTATTTCCTTTTTTAGATCGATGGCTCTCCACGTGTTTTGTTCGCACTGGTTGTCTCAAAACGCACAGTTAATGACTTTTCACCTCTTCTTTTTATTTTTGTACTTTTCATGCCCTGGGGATTATGATAAAGTTTTGTAACGCTGTAATGACCCGAGTCAACATTGGCATTGAACATCAAGTCAGACACTTCTTCGCCAGAACCGAAATCGTAAGTCACAGTTTTTCAAGCAACTTCCCTGCGTACTCGAAAATATAGTTATAGGGTATAGTTCACTGATAAATTGTAGTTCCTCATATCCAGAGTACTCGCCATCTCGAGAAGGTAAAGTTTGAAATCTAAGGAAGTTCGGAAAATCTACGCACTATCCCCTTTAATTTGAGACATAAATCTTTATGATCGGTCCAGTAGGCCTAATGACTGAGAAAAGAGACTTACACCATTAAATATATAGATAAACAAACGTTTGTAAAGAAATATTTAATCCATTATGTGCAGGGTTTTACTGCAATTATATATTGTTTATTTCCTCAGTTATGATCACGTAAAGCACGATTAAATTACCTTTATTACATTAACTTAATAATGGTCTATCATATGAGACATACCGATGATGACGGAGGCTGAGAACAATTGGACCTGTGTGTCACATTACATCCAGGGTATTCTCCGTGCCAAGAAGCTCGACCTTGACCGGGATGCAGTGTAGGTCATAAAGTATCTAAATGCCAGAAACGGTGAGAGCCCTGAGCGAGGTCACATGTTGGCCTGACTTGAAGTAATTTGACAAACAATTCCAGGTCCGTGTCCAACAGAGTAGAAGGGTTTTTTTGTGAGTACAGAAGTTTCACACTACAGGCTGACTACCTGTGTGCGTATCCCTCCTCTCCCTTGAAAAAAAATCATATGAGACTAGTAATAAGAAAGATTCTAGTTTCTAATAGCATTAGACAGTTTCTAGATCTACTGATATTACATTTCAGATACATCGTTGCTAATTACCTATTTTATTTAGCACTCATTTACCTTTTGGAATCTCCACCTGACATTTCTTTTGCAAAATTTGATAAACCAGCTGTTTTCTATTGTTAACACTTTGTGTTCTGTTTTTTTTCTATTTTTTTAAATGTATGATTCAATATTTTTCAATTTTGTTTTGAATCAAAATATTTATGAAATGTTAAATAATTATTATTTATACAAAAATAATAGTATTTAAAACGTAGTTCCAGAAAACAGGAAATACAACTATTACAACAAGTAAAGATAAGACTATTATAATACAAGATTTTACAACTTCCATTCAAACTTCGCTTATAAAGCTTTCGAAAGTGTGCAAGTGAAAAGGATCCATAAATGAACTTTATCCTCTCGACTTAAGTCGAATAAGAAAAGAAAAGGTTGAGATAAAGTCTGATGAAGGAAATGTTTTACCAAGTTTATGGCGGAATTAGATTTCTTGTACTAGTTTGTCCCAAATATCTTTCACAATATCAGGAGGTATTTTAACTTTTGCAGGAAAAAGATTTTTTTAACACTTGTTTCAAAGTATTGAATTTTTTGTATGTGTGTCAATAGAATTTCGCCCAAAAGGGTTTTCTATTAAAACAGTGCAAGTTTCTAATGTTGGTGAATTTTCAAGTTTTACACCTAAAATAATAACTTGTTGAATTCAAATGACAAACAAATCAAGTCGCGATGGGCATTTACCCATAAGAAATCTTATGCCATATTCTTATTATTCTTATGGCCATGTGGCATAAGAAATCTTAGGACCTTTACCAATGTCATATTGGTAGACACTGGTGGATATTGCAACCATGGTTTCGATCGTATTTCTATGATTCAGACAGGTAATATCTAGTCAAAAAGGGGGTCTTACAAAATCATTATAATATGGTACTACAATCTTTATATCTCTAATTCTTTTTGTTTTACATGTACTGGATACTGAGCAGTTTTTTAACGTACAGTCACTGTTAGCTTATAGTATTCCTCGAGTTTAATTAGGTTTTGATGCTTTTTAGAGTTAGATTTACGGTTTAAAGGCTTAAAAGAGTAAAAATAAAAAATAACAACAAATATAATATTAAGTTATTTTTGCTGTGGATTTCTAAATTTGCACATGTGTTTGGCTTCTGAATATTCATTAATGTCACAAGTTCTTAAGCACTGGAGCTATTTCTCTAAATTATTGAACTATGTATGAACTATAAAAAATCGTATTCTAACAATAAGATTACAGTCTATTGTTCGTATTAGTATTTGTATTAGTTCAACATTCATAGACGCGCAATTTGGGAATATCCATAAAACAAAATTAGTTTAAATTTGTTTGTTGGTTGCAGCCATCTAATAGGTATTGGATCTCAACTGGTAAATAGATGAAATCTGATGTTACAATGCTATGAGGCTGTGTTATACTTACAGGTCCTAAGCCATCGCCCGTAATCCGATTTAGCTCACCGACCCGACTCAACAAGGCTTTTAATAGGATTTATTACATAATGCTTCGGAAATAAATATTGTGGCACTTTATTATAGTAATATTTTGATTGGTGCATCATAGTCTTCATATATTTATATAGTTATCATCAACTCACATCCTCGCCAATTAACTTTCATTTGTGTATTATGCTTGCAGTAAGATACGTCAAAGTTACGTTAGTATAGCTACTAAGTAACTAATGCACAAAGTACCGGTAGTTAGTAAAATGAATTACATGTCTACAAAACCAATATTTTTGGATCATTTATGGACTGACATATGATAGCATAATATTATATTAGAAAATTTTTGACCTTCGGTAGCTTACTAGGCAATTCATAATTTATTACGATGGTGTAATTTGTTGAGCCGTTTAGTCAAGTTTAATCAATGGCAATAATGTATTAGAATAACAAATTGATAGCAAAAGTAACAATGGTACGCCTGTACACGCCATGTGTTTAATATTACAGCTTTTGTGGCTAGTAGTTCCCACAGCGCATCCACACCTCATAAATTAACCAACACTTCTGTTCGATATTTGCAATACTGCACTTCAACTTTTTAAAATTTGTTTGGATATAATTACTATATTAATTGCTAACCCTGTAGTTAGAACAGACCAAAGTAGTAAAAAACCATATAGAAACTTAATCATAAATTAATTCTGTAAAGTAGATTTTTTAACACATCCAAAATCAAACCACATGGTGCACTATGAAAGTTTTTGGATGTTTAATTTTAATATTACCAGTCCATGCATTAACACCTTGCACAATTTAAAATAGGGTTTGAAAAGACTTTTTCAGCATGTCAGTCTCCTTAAATTTACAGGCCAAGTGCTAGTTACACAGAATGCTGAAAGTGTCCCTAACTACTGAGCTAGAGTTGAGAGTAGCTTACAGCACGGATGTTAGACTTGTAGAACCACAAGCGTCTACATTCTCCTAAAACTTCGATGCAACCTACAAGCCAACTGCTAGTTACACAGACTGCTGGAAGTGTCACTAACTACTGAGCTAGAGTTGAGAGTAGCTTACAGCACGGATGTTAGACTTGTAGAACCACAAGCGTCTACATTCTCCTAAAACTTCGATGCAACCTACAAGCCAACTGCTAGTTACACAGACTGCTGGAAGTGTCACTAACTACTGAGCTAGAGTTGAGAGTAGCTTACGGCACGGATGTTAGACTTGTAGAACCACAAGCGTCTACATTCTCCTAAAACTTCGATGCAACCTACAAGCCAACTGCTAGTTACACAGACTGCTGGAAGTGTCACTAACTACTGAGCTAGAGTTGAGAGTAGCTTACAGCACGGATGTTAGACTTGTAGAACCACAAGCGTACATTCTCCTCAAACGTCGATGCAACCTACAAACCAACTGCTAGTTACACAGACTACTGGAAGTGTCACTAACTACTGAGCTAGAGTTGAGAGTAGCTTACGGCATATGCATGTTAGACTTGTAGAACCACAAGCGTACATTCTCCTCAAACGTCGATGCAACCTACAAACCAACTGCTAGTTACACAGACTACTGGAAGTGTCACTAACTACTGAGCTAGAGTTGAGAGTAGCTTACGGCATATGCATGTTAGGCTTATCTAACCTCAAGCGTATACATTCTCCTCAAACTTCGATGCAACCTACAAGCCAACTGCTAGTTACACAGACTGCTGGAAGTGTCACTAACTACAGAGTTAGAGTTGAGAGTAGCTTACGGCACGGATGTTAGACTTGTAGAACCACAAGCGTCTACATTCTCCTCAAACTTCGATGCAACCTACAAGCCAACTGCTAGTTACACAGACTACTGGAAGTGTCACTAACTACAGAGTTAGAATTGAGAGTAGCTTACGGCACGGATGTTAGACTTGTAGAACCACAAGCGTCTATATTCTCCTCAAACTTCGATGCAACCTACAAGCCAACTGCTAGTTACACAGACTACTGGAAGTGTCACTAACTACAGAGTTAGAATTGAGAGTAGCTTACGGCACGGATGTTAGACTTGTAGAACCACAAGCGTCTACATTCTCCTAAAACTTCGATGCAACCTACAAGCCAACTGCTAGTTACACAGACTGCTGGAAGTGTCACTAACTACTGAGCTAGAGTTGAGAGTAGCTTACGGCACGGATGTTAGACTTGTAGAACCACAAGCGTCTACATTCTCCTAAAACTTCGATGCAACCTACAAGCCAACTGCTAGTTACACAGACTGCTTGAAGTGTCACTAACTACAGAGCTAGAGTTGAGAGTAGCTTACGGCATATGCATGTTAGGCTTATCTAACCACAAGCGTCTACATTCTCCTCAAACTTCGATGCAACTTACAAGCCAACTGCTAGTTACACAGACTGCTTGAAGTGTCACTAACTACAGAGCTAGAATTGAGAGTAGCTTACGGCACGGATGTTAGACTTGTAGAACCACAAGCGTCTATATTCTCCTCAAACTTCGATGCAACCTACAAGCCAACTGCTAGTTACACAGACTGCTTGAAGTGTCACTAACTACAGAGCTAGAGTTGAGAGTAGCTTACGGCATATGCATGTTAGGCTTATCTAACCACAAGCGTCTACATTCTCCTCAAACTTCGATGCAACTTACAAGCCAACTGCTAGTTACACAGACTGCTTGAAGTGTCACTAACTACAGAGCTAGAGTTGAGAGTAGCTTACGGCATATGAAGGTTAGGCCTATAGAACCACAAGCGTCTACATTCACCTCATAGTTTGATGAAACTTACAAGCCAACTGCTAGTTCAGCAGATTGCTATGAGGGTCACTAAGAACTGTGATAGAATCCATAGAACTTTACGGCACGGAGGTTGGGATTGTAGAACCGCTCCCCGAATGTTAAGTTATTTTTTACTTTGGCTGACTGTTTAATTTATTCTCATGGCTTAACTATTGATATATTTGTTTTCACTAATATTTACTTAATCCTAAAAAAAAATACGAAATTGGTATGTACGTACTAACCCATGATTTCTCCAGGCGTATTTTAAATTTAGTTTTTTTTAGATGGGATTTTTTCCATAAAACCCCATAAAATAACCAAACATCAGATTTTAGAAAAAAATCTGATTTTCTCAAAAATGGCGTTAACGATTTTGATAACAGTTTAGTATGTTATAGTCCTTTAAATACTGAACCAAATTGTACAAATCACATTTCCGTAAAAATTATGGTTTAAAGTTATTGTCCCATAATTAAGTTGTCTTAAGTTATTTTCCCATAAAATAACCAAACATCAGATTTTAGTAAAAAAAACTGGTTTTAATTCAAGTTAGTATGTTATGGTCATTTAAATTCTAAAAAAGAAATGGTACAAATCCCATATCCGTAAAGAAATATGGCACACAAGTTATTGTAACTGAGTAAATTTCCTATTGCAATCCCATAAAATAACAAAAACTCAAATTTTAGGAAAACCCCGAATTTGATTAAAATTAATGTGTTATGGTTCTTATAATTCTTAACGAAATAGTGCAACCCCCCCCCCCCATTACTGAAATAAATACGGTTCAAAAGATATTTTCCTTATAAAATATCATAATTACTCCCACTGCTTACTCATGATAATGGTTGTAGACAAGCTTATAGGAGAAAGTATTTGTCAGATTGCTGCTACAGTTTATTATCTTTATAGAGTAAACTCTCGTTTGCTGTGTTTTTCTAAGTATTTTTTTTAATGTCACGTAAGCTTGCAGCTGCACCATATTTTGTGTTTTAATATTCGCTACAATTTAACTTGACCTCGGTCTGTTACTACTATTCTGACAATTTTTTTTCTGAGACTGATAGTAGGAGATTGTGGTTTTTCAACATAGAATTCAGTTTAATAAACGGTGATAGAATATTAATTTGAAGGGATACGTTATGAAATATTAACAAGGTTGATATGGTTTGGCTGGAATTTAATATGCCACTGCAAAGAGGTAGGTAAAATAATGTGATAAAGGGATGAATAATGTAATCAAATTTATTCAACCTTTGTTTACTAATAAAATATTCAAAATACTACGGATTTCAGTAAGTTTTAAACATATATAGTAAAAATTATACAAGTAAAATAAAAAACTATGGATTAAATAACATCATTTAAAAAAACCCCGTAGGACAAATATTTTACATAAATGTAGATAATGAACTCCGCCAACGTGGAGCTCTATCGTATCCAGACACTATCCTCTGGGCTACGCATTTAGGTATAGCATCCTCTAATACAAGGCCGTGGCGAGACAAAGGTGCCAACATCGCTGTCCTGTCAAACCTAAACAGCTGTTGTACGATAGTATAGGAAATGCTTATGTTTACACTTTTGTTATTCCTGTTATTACCGGGGCAATTACACACGATGTTGCGAAGATGCCTCACACCAACGCCGCCTTGTGCCACAGGAGGTTATGCCAATATAGGCCATCTATGGGTTCAAGATAGATCTTTAAAAATTTTTATTTAGTCCCTAAAACAACTAAGAAAACAACAGTTTTAACATTTTTACAAGATGTGTGTGTTTATATAACACTATTCATACCATTGTCAAAGAATTTTATTTTATTTCATTTCAGGCAGGGTTGTTAAAACTGTTTTCTATCCTTAGCAGCGAATCTAGGTAATCAGAGAGTTAGTAATACATATCCTTGGCAGATTCTTTTATTTGAATAATAAAACTTGTATGTTTAACAAAATAAATCACATTTATTGAATAGTGCTACTTTGTAGGTGATAAAATTATTCTAGAGTATTGAGTAAAATATGCCAGAAGCCGCGGAATCCGATATGCCAATAAGGTTCAGGCACCAGACCGGAATTGTAAGTAGTAACGCTGTTAGCTTTAAAACGCCTCATTTGCTGTTGTTTTAAATCTGGTACTTCTTGGATATCAAATATGTGCGTATTTTAAAATCATTTTTGAGAAGAACTTCTAAACAATTATTATTTGTATGTGTCACACACACTTGTATTGTATGTATTGTAGGCTATTGGTATTGCAAGTGTTAAAGTGTTAAAATACAAATCTATGTTGAGTGTTTGTAATTTTCACGTGTATTTATTAATTTGTAACCAAACCAGTAAATGATATATATTTATGTTTGTATTAAAAATATTATTTATGAATTTCAAACCAATTTTTAAAATGTATTATGATAATATATTCTTTTATAACATTTTAAATCTGTATTAATCAGAATATTCAGCTTAAGTATCACAGTATTCGCTCTCTTTAGTACAAAGAATCTGTATCTGAAATGTAATAAATCATAACAATTCATTTCATTGTTTATAAACTTGTTACGGTGCAGTGATAAATATCAACACCAGTAAAACACAAACCGCTTTTTTAACACAGGTTTTTTATCAAAGATTCTAAAAGTTTTCTGCTTTCACTGAACACCCTCTTCAGCCAACACGCTTTATATGTATGTTTATACGATAGAATAATAATTTTGTTAGTCTTTCTTTAATGATAGATGAAGAGGAAACATACCTTTCTACGAAATCATTAGGATGCAATTATCAATTATCAATTGATATAGAGACTCCACCTATGCGCAGATTTTAACCAAAATATAAATTAAGGATGGGTGTAGAATTGAGTAACTGGTTTCAATCACTTTGGTACAACTGATGCATATAATGGCACCGCCAAACATAATTCTAAGTACTAATACTATTCTGAAATAGAACTCTAATCAAATATGTCGCCTAAATATTCAGAGCGTCCTTGCAGTTTTAATACCTATAGTTGAAAAATATCAAACGTATTTTTAATGAGGTGTTACGATTCAAATTGGTAAAATGATTATATCAAAGGTATGTGTAGTATAGTGTAATATATATTTGTATTGTGTACAAAATATAATTAAATATTATAAATAAGTTTATAGTAGTGTAGGTATGACAAAATGTAACACAAACCACCGAATAAATCTTCTAATTGGTCCTACATTTGAAACTTTAGAGCATTAATTGACTCCCAATGGCCACTGAACAAAACAACAAAACTTAGGTTTACTTATTTTATTCGAACAAAAAATAAACAGAAAATTACACAATCGTTGATTAAATTTACCCTTGCACATAAAATGTTAAAGTAAAATTGAAAACACTATTTTATTATTGAAAACCAATTTGAATTATCAAAACTGTTATACATGTATGTGAAATCAATAGCAACTGTAGGAACAGTTTTTGGTTTTGTAAGTCTCAAAGTGTTTGTCACAATTAGTCTTACATAACTAAAAATGCGTATACTGTACGTAGAACAAAGACTGCAATAGAGAATATTTTTCGTAGAATTTTAATTTTGTCAGCAATGGCATACCTTTGCGTACGTACAAAAAACTGTAGACAAAATAGATTGTGCAACTCGCATTCAAAGAGTCGTTTTAAACTCTATATAACTTACTCACTCGGCTCTCTTTTAAAGTCTCTTTAGCTTTCTTCTTACTAGCTAGACAAACCTGTAATTTACTTCAAAAATACATCAAAGACACTAATATTTCTACCTATGTTTTACTCGCAAGGTTTACGTAATAGATATTCTTTCTTCGTGGATAGATGGTTTTTTTTTTAATTCGAGTCTTTAATGTACGCCTTTGGTTAAAAATTATAATTAATCATCGTTCTTTGAGAAAATATATCCAATTTGTTCCAAAGAGATGTATTCTTCCTTTGATTTCCGTAAGTTAAATCATACAAACACCGGAGAATCGTATCCGTTAACTGGATTGTTCAGAGCTTTGCGTCGTTTGCCCTTTGACAAAGCACTTTTTTGCAAATAAAAAGACTTTGTATGCACGTTTTACACTTGGTAGTATCTTGTGATTCAGTTTTTGGTTTTGTAAGTCTCAAAGTGTTTGTCACAGTTAGTTTTTAAATTTGTAAAAATGTGCACATTGTATGTACAACAAAGATTACAATATGTCAACAGTGTGGCTTAGTCATTAAGTCTTTTGATTATATAAAACAATAAAATGAATAAGATCACAATTTAGCTCTTTATTTATCCGTTTTTTATCTGTTGCCTCTTTCAAAATCTGTAGGTACTATTGAAACTAAAGCTTTAATGACAAGTTCGTATGTGTCAATGTGGACAGTTCTGGTATTGCCCAAACTTTAGGTGGTAAACTGGTGCTTTACTCTCACCAAATGAACAAGATACTTTCCATCTTAAAACACTTTGAACCAAAAAGCAAAAATGTTGCCAATTTGCAGCTAAATCCATGCTGTTGACTTAGCACTGTGTGATCATTATCTGTCACATAACGTTGTTCAAAACATGCTCAACAACTCTTTATCTGACATACTTGTTACAATCGTTAAGCTCTTCCATACGAAACATCAAATATCCGATGGCATGAAAAATGCATGGACCATCAGGATGCGTCCAAACAAAGCCCAAAAAGTGAAAGTTTTTTGTTCATCAAGTAAAAGTTCTAGATCTTTATTTTTGAAAGAAAGTAACCTTAAACTATTAAAATTAAATCAAAATACTTGAAAAGATAAACTAGTTTACAACATACAAGTAGTTTACAAAACAGTTAAATTTAGAATATATAGGTACATCTTGATTTAAATAAACAAAATTAAAAACATTTTACAACATTATGCTATTGATACAAAATTTTCAAACATATGGTATATGACAACCAAATGGCAAACTGTTATGTCCATGAGAATAGCATTGGAAATGTATGGTAAGGGCTATTAATTTTTGGCGAAACCGTTTTGTAATATAATTACGAACAGTATTCACCTTTAAAATTTTTTACCCGAATCGTGTGTATAACAAATTTCAGCCTTCTAGCTAGTCCGAATGCTGGAGAATTAGTGATGAATCAGTCAGTGGGGGGATTTCACTGTTATTTTATATTTAGATTTCTCCTGCAGAATAAAATAAATTTTATTATTCTCTGTGGCTAAAGTAAAGAACAGTGTATTTTCAGTATGCAAAATAATTAACAATATTTTAACAAGTAAAGCCAAGACCAGGGGGTTTATAACACGGTTATAGTGGCACAATAAAAAATAAAAGCCTTGTTTGTTACTTTCCCCGCCTTTAAGCAGAGACACACGCACCACCCTCTGTTTAACGGGAAAAGCAAGAAATAATTGTTATGTCTCTTACTGGGATGTTCAAGTCTGTACTACACACATTTCAGAACACTCTGTTTCCATACTATTCCAGCCGAAAGTCTGGCGTACGATACACAAGTTCAAAAGTTTTGGACATTTTATTGATGAAAGAATACTGCTTTTAAAAGGTAAACCCCTATGAACAATGATGTACGCTTGAGTTTATGTTCATACATAATTTATCAATAAGTATAAGAAATAGAAATCTGTTGGTGCAGTTATGTAGGCCATTTGTACAGAAAGTGATATTAATTTAATATTAAAGAAGTATCATTTATGAATGTATTCCAATGTCACAAAACCGCAAGAGCCAGCGTCATTACAGAATGTTGAGGTTGCTAGTAATTAATTGAGCGGAGAAACCTCTGACAGAAACTGACGTCAGATTTGCTTTAAGTCAACTTGCTCTTGACTCCTGGTGGGTGGGTTTAATGAATTTGACTAGAGTTCTAGAATTTAAGTTCCAACTACCAGTTACATAAAAGCGAGTTGCCAACTAAAAGGAATTACAGCTGAATAATCATATAATGCAACATTAAATACAACATTTTCGTACAGTTTAAATTTTTTTCAGATTTAGCGTAGTTTTCAAGCCCAAAAATTTTGAAGCTTTGGAAATGTACGCACGTAGGCCTACATGCAATCCCCCTTCTAAAAAAGAAAACGTAATAATTAGGATTTGGTTAAGGTTTTTTAGCTAATAGCTTAGTTTTTCGATATTAAATTGGTTAGATACATACAAAATCCATTAAAAATTGACAAATGTAGTTAGTTTGGCAATTCACATAGTAGATACAGGTATCAGAACAATGGCAAACGTCTGTGATAAAATGTGTAAGTAAAGTTATTTAGAGCCTAATCTAATTCAAATTTTTCAAGACGGTTAGCCTAATTATTATCATTATAAATTGGCATTACATTTAAGTTTTTTTTTAAATCATACTACAATGCAAACGTCACAACATTATAGGCAATACAGAGTATAATAGGTACGAGATAAAACCTACTAATGCCATCAATTTATCAAAACAAACGTCACAACATTATAGACAATACTAATTATAGTAGGTACTGGATTAAAACCGACTAATGCCATCAATTTATCAATACACACGTGACAACATTATAGACAATACAAAGTATAGTAGGTACGAGATTAAAACCAACTAACCCCATCAATTTATCAATACAAACGTAACAACATTATAGACAATACAAAGTATAGTAGGTACGAGATTAAAACCGACTAACGCCATTAATTTATTAAAGATTGAAATGATCAATTTTGGATATAGGTTTGCTTGTATTTACAGCTTAATAGTATATTACGTTACTAGTCCTGAAAATAAGTGTTTACCGGACGAGTGAGGTTGTTCTCGTGCGAGACGAAGTCGAGTACGGGATTACCATACGAGTCCGGTACACACATTTTGGACGAGTTACGTACGATAGTTTACGCCATACTACTAAATCTGTACAAATCCTTATATATTTCCACCAACTAAAGGACTAAAAATCACTAAGACCAACTAAGTAGAGGTTATGTTTTTGTTTATAACCGACCACGCATTGCCACCTAAATACAGTATATTCAGCTGATTGGTGTCCGGTAAAACTCATTGCAGTACAGTAGTACGCAATGAAACCCCATTTGAATAAGCTGGCAGCAAACAGCTGTTTTCTGGACTAAATCCTTGCGTGGGAAGTTCCTCAAAATAATTTAGTGTGGCGTAAACATATTTTTAAGCCACACTACACTATTTTGACGAACTTCCCATGCAAGGGTTTAGTCCAGAAAACAGCTGTTTGCCGCCAGCTTAATCAAATGGGGTTTCATTGCGTGCTACTGTACTGTAATGAGTTTTACCGGACACCAATCAGCTGATTATACTATATTTGGGTGGCAATGAGTGGTTATAAACAAAAACATAACCTCTCTTAGAGGTTATGACTAGTGATTTTTAGTCCTTTAGTTAGTGGTAATATAATAAGGATTTGTACAGATTTAGTAGTATGGCGTAAACTATCGTACGTAACTCGTCCAAAATGTGTGTACCGGACTTGTATGGTAATCCCGTACTCGACTTCGTCTCGCACGGGAACGACCACACTCGTCCGGTAATAGTAGTTTACGCAACGATTGCGTTAAGTGAGTCTTTACGACACGAGTAGAAAATTTAAGGCACAAGCCTTGGCGAGTGCCTTAAAAACTTCTACGAGTGTCGTAAAGACTATTAACGCGAGTTGAGTACACTACTTTACCTACGACCGTTTTTTAATTACTATCAATTATTCAATCTGGATTTAATTACTAACAATCACTGATAACTTTTTAGAGAGGTTATGTTTTCGTGTATTGTCATTGCCACTGAAAGTGATGCAACGACTTGTTGTATAATCAGCTGATTTCCTGTAATTACGTGTTTGTTAAACTTCGTTAAATAATACATTGCTAGCAGCATTCTTACCATAAATAATATTGTATCAGGTACAATTCGGCAAATATTTCATTTATTTTTGGACTTCCACCAACTTAATTAAGAATACGCGAGTATCAACATGAACAAGTCGGATCAACAATTAAATTGGTCAACTAATCAGCTGATCAGCTGATTAGTTGACGTTCGAAGCATTACAATTTTAATTCTTTTCTCTCAATACTTGAACCTTATTGGTCCGTTACCTGTGTGGATATGAGAAAACTATGCGGATATGAAATGAAACTATGCGGATATGAAAGTAAACAGCTGTATAGTGAAACTTTTCAATTCTAAGAACTGGACTGAAATGGCTACTTTAAAAAACGGTCGTAGGTAAACACTTATTTTCAGGACTAGTAACGTAATATAATATTGTAGCAAAATTATTTGATGGATTACCACGAATTTAAGTTGTTTTATCTATTGCCACAAAGTTTTGTAACAATAAGGTCTATGTTTAAGCCAGTAGGCTAGTTCCAAAAGTTAACAAAGTACAAGAAAAAAAAACTAATTTCTTATTCAAAAAATTTAAATGAGCTAAAAAATAGACCTGAGACTAACTTGAAGGAATAAACAAATTTATTATCGTAGGTAAGGCGATTTACAACGGTTCCAATTATTGTGATTCGAGAGAGATAATAGATATTAAATAGTAAGAGAAATTAAGAAATAATGCTAGCCATAAAAAATGCTGTGAATTAATAATATGGCTTTCAATTCAATTACTTCATCATGTATAATTTGTCTATCGCCTATATAACCAAAAATATAGAACCACAACTTAAGTATATATATATAATAAGTAATAATCAAGGTAAAGGGACTAATGCAGTATAAAGAAATAACCAGGTTTAAACAGGTCGAGTTATGAATAAATAATTTTAATTTTAAAATACGTAACTAAAATTATGTGTAATAAGTACAATATGTATTTTTTTAATTTTCTCACTAATATTGTATAACAATATTGCTATTAATTTGGACAGATTAGCAGCGTTAATAAGCGCTAAGGGCGAGTTTCACATGCAAGAACAATTACAGTGTTTCACCGTTATCTGGGTTTCAACAAGCTGCTAACACACAACCGAAAGGGTAAAACCCTATGATCCATAATGTTTGTTACTTATTACTTATCTATATAAATAAAATTAGAGTTTTGTCTGTACATTGCTCAGAATCATACATTTTTAGGTTATTTTTACGTGTTATACATTAAAGAAGCCGAAACAAGTCTCATCTAAATTTCTGTCTGTCTGTCTGTCTGTCTGACACACTCAAGATGGCATTTTACGCAATCTTCTCCAGGAAAACGAGAGTACCTAGCAAGACCCAAGTCATTTTAATGTATTCACTGGATTGGCGAGAGTGTCTTTAGCCATTAAAATATGGTCTCACTACTTTGTAATTAAAATTACGGACGTTCAAAAATGCAGTTTTGTGCGATTTTTGTCAAGTTTTCTTCCAATTTGTATCACATAATCATCTATGAAACAACGAACAGCTGTTCGGATCAAGATTATTTTTCTAGCTGTCACTGAAATGTTTACAAATGCTGTTTACAAACACCACGACCATTTCCGATCACGTTTCGAAGGCAAATCCCATCCAAGTGAGATTAAAAACGTTTTTATTACATAAAGGATTTAATTAATCGCAAGTGGAATAATATAGTGTAACCGTAAATTAAATAACTAGGCATCATCCAGGTCAGGAACCAGAAATATGTGTATAAAATTGTTTTAGAGTTTTGATAACCAGAAAGAAGACATTGAATCAAGATTGAATCAGTGTTGTATACGGCTGGGAAACTTAAATTTACTAATGACCGTCGCCAATAGCTTAGAAACAATGTTCCTCTCATTGACGGCTCTTCAATGGCGGTTGTGTAAAGTGTAAAGCAAAAAATTACAACTGCAGTGGGTGATTGTAACAGAGGTTTACGGATGATGCTGAACTCGATTTTCCAATGTGTCACTTTCTGTTCCTACCATTGACTATGTAAAGTCAATAGTTCCTACTCACCGTGTGATGCAATCGCTGGACCATACAGCCAATAGGCCCATAGCCCTTCTCTTGGGTACGTGTGGTACGTACGCTCACCCAATTATTTATAACATACCTTTCGACAACGATCCTTGATACCGGTACTTTTCCATAGAATACACGGCCTACCTAGGTACTTAAGAAATAAAATTATAAACGTCCAAAAACCCAACTTTGTGTGATTTTTGTCACATTTCCTTATAATGTTAATATATATGCCAGCAACCATTGTTTAGAGAATACGTAATCTATTAAATAACAGAAAGTTATGTTGTATAAGGTTGTTTTTTTTTTTTTTTTTAAACTGACACCGATAAGTTTACATTAAGAGTTGTGTACAAATAAAGCAATTAATGGGAAATAACTTTGATTGCCGATAACTTTTTACGAGAAAATCCAAAACCAAGAGATCAATAACCTTGATTAACGCATATAATTGGTCGGCTGTACTACAGTTCTTAACTGTAAACGTTGGTTTTTGGTACGGTACTGGTTCTTTTCCTTTTAACCTTTAGTAGCAGCAAGAATCATTTTTACGTACCAACACATCACAGTAATTTACAAATTAGTTATCGTTGGTGTTGCACCTTATTTATTACAGGCGTAGGCCTATACAATTTAATTGATGTCTTAACTGTATAATTTTTGCTTTTTCTGTCTGGATTCCAAAATGTTATGCTAAGAAAACTATAACGCATTTTAATAAAAAATTTATTCAGCAAACCATCATGAATTGTTCAAACACTTTGAACGTTGTTTATGTATCAATAGTTCGTGGCCTATTTTGGTAATTTTTATTACAAATTACCAATCTAAATCGGCTATAGTAGGCCTACTGTACTTCATTTCGTATAGCAAACCGATTCAGATAGCATTTCGACAGAATTTCAAGTCATCTCCGGTCCAAGCAAATATAAATTGTTATGATCAAATTTTATGGCATTAACAAATATTTCAAGTACTAATTTTATATGTACTTTTTTATGCTTAAAGCTTAGCAGATTCCCTAATTAAGTTCGGTATTTTTGTGTGTATGTATGATGGTAACGCATTAATGTCCTTGTTTCTCAATGTTTCACGGAAAGGACAAGAGCGCCTTGATAATGAAAATGTCAATCCGAATAAAGTGTTAAATTAAGAGGTTGAGGTAGTACCCTAAATACTTTTAACCAATGGTTAATAACCATTATGTTATAGTCCTTTAAATTCTGAACAAAATTGTACAAATCCCATTTCCGTATATTTACTCTCACCGCTTACACATGATAAAGGTTGTTGACAAACTTATGGGATAAAGTATGTGTCAGAATGCTGATACCGTTTATTTAGTTTAATCATTGGATATAACATATGGACCAACAAGATCCGGGTGACATTTAATTGCGAAGCATTAGTTTTGGCTTGAAACTGTCAGATACCTACTGTATTTGCGAAGGAATAGTTTTGTCAGCATATCTGAAAGTATGCAAACCAACTGCTGTGCTTTATATAAGAAGGTTTTAACTGACTATGATAAGATTCCCGTGCGTAGAACGGGCACACGGCTAGTAAGACATACAATGTTTATCGTTGTCTCAGTGACGGGTTTGTATTTTAAAGAACTAGTAAATGAGGTTCATTGAACCAATGAGATCAGACATGTTTATATCCAAGTGTGGAATTCTTTCTTTGATGTAAGTTCCGAAATAGTACTGGTACTATAGCAATTAATTTTAAAACATATTGTTGACAGGCTTACCAGCACACAAAGGTTTCAATTAATTTTCTGTAGTAGTATTTAAAATATGTGGACGGTTTTGAGAACAAAAAGTAACGTTAAGCTATGACAAATCACATTTAGTAGAGTATAAGTAAGATTTTCTCGGATTTAACAAATAATCTTTTTTGGTGTATTGCATTAATATAAAGATTTTGCGTTACGGGTTATAAAATAGAACTCAAACAATAAAAGACGCAACCAAGTGTGCGTGTGTGATATGAATATGGCAATGGTCACCTGTGTAAACGGTGTCCTTAAACGACATGGAGGAAGAAAACATGAACTGACAAAGCTTGTCTAACTAGTACGATTTTTTCAATGATGTTCAAGGGCAGCTGACAAAAATAATGGTGCTATATGACTTCCACGTAGCCATCATTGACTACTTCCAGATTTGCCAGAACCATGAAGAAAACTGAGACGAAGAGTACAACCCACTCTCCAAGATCACAGAAGAAACAGCAAATGGGAAAAAAGCAAGCAGAAGAGATGTAGAATCTGCAGCATAGAAGGCGCAAAGAATCACCTTCCCCAACTGAAGGAACAGAACTTCAACAAGCTTTGAGTTGTAAATCTGAACTTTTTATTTGGAAAACCAGGAATTGTCCAAGTGGTTTACTTTAATGGGATACTAGACACCTTCATTGTTAAGTTTGCTTACAGAAATAAATGTTTTTGGATTTTGAAGAGTTGATTATGGAATCGTATAGTTTATAATATTGGATTTCAGTATTTATGACTGGCCCTAGGTGCTTGGCCACTTAATAGCAAGTAAAGTAGACAAGCTTTCAATTGTATCTATACAATTTTAACAAGCTGTGTTTTTCTAGTGATTAAATTACAAAATGGTTTAGTACTGATGTAAAGCTTCGTGTTAACTTGCCCTCTGTAATCATTATTATCTTGATTAATCACTTTATTCTCTCAACTTTTGTATTCATTTTATTTGCTAACTCATGTGTAAGAACATGAAACCTCCTTGTTTAAATACTTAAAAACGGAAAAAATAATTTGTTAATATTATTGTTGAGATGACCATTTTGTTTTGTCATTGGCATTGTGAATACTTTCCTGGTAACTTTAGGACTTTATTCTGAATTTAAACTTTTTTTTCAAAACGATTTAGTTAATGACCATTATGTGGCTGTTAGACCATGTTGAGAGAATTTTCCCAAAAGTCCCCACTCCTCCCCCATGTGCTTTCCTCTCACCCCCTTTTAAGATAAATTTGACCTTGTCTCTTAGGAAATTTGCTATAACTTTAAAACAGGTAAGGATAACAATTCCGTCTATTGTTAATCATTTTTGCGACAAGATTTTCTATAAAAAGTGTATTTACCATGTTAGCCTAAATATTCATAGTTTCGTCAAAAAAATTATTTTTACGGATTAATTTAATGAAAATTGTCCTTGTAGATTTGTTATATGAGGTCGTACGACAAAATGCTTTGCGTATAAGTTGTAGTATATAATTTAATCTTCAAAATGATATACAGTCAGTAACAGTTTGTTCGCATATCTATAATTATTTAATACACAAGCAGGTTTTTTTTTTAGAATTATTTCTCCGAAACTACTGAACCGATTAACATGTTTTTGGTGTCATTGGAAAGAGCGTAACGTAAAGTTGTGCAGGACTTTCTTTTTAGGGAAATAATTAGAGAGTGTGGTCCTGGGGCCCTTTACAGTTTCGTATTTCTCCATAAGATTAACATGGGAAACAAACATTGTTATGAAACTCCAGCTGTTGTCAGAAATTATAAGTGAGAAGAAGAACATATGTTTATTGTAAACAGTCAATAAGTTTGCTAATTTAACAGTTTGCTACAAACATATACTGACTTGGTTGAGATGAAATATTTACTATTAGAATTTGGGTTGGCGTAAAGATTACAATGGAAATAAGCGAAAGAGCCTGGATAATTTTTTTATACTAAAAAGAAAACTGAATTAACACTATGCTGCATTTCTTAGTAACACAAGACACAAAGTAACACAAAGAATCTCCAGTTTCTGACCTGGGTGATGCCTAGTTATTTAATTTCATTTACGGTTACACATTATTGCACTTGCGATTAATTAAATCCGTTACGTAAGGAAAACCTTTTTTAATATCACTTGGTTTGGATTTTCTCTCAAACGTGATCGGAAATGGTTGCGGTATTTGTAAACAACATAATGTAAACATATCAGCGGCAGCTAGAAAAGAAATAGCCTTGATCCAAACTAACAGCTGTTTGTTATTTCATAGAATACGTAAGTGATAAACACTAGAAAAAAAGGAAACTTGGGAAAAACGCACAAAATTGGGTTTTTGAGATAAGACTTGTTTCGGCTTCTTTAATGTATAAAACGTAAAAATAACCAAAAATATATATAATTCTGACCAATGTACAGACAAAACTCTATGTAGATTGAAAATCCTATCAGGCAAATGGAAATTCACTAAGTCTGCAGGTTTGCTGCGGCGGGGGTATTGTTGATTTGCATAAATGTGAAACTTATGGTTCTTTGTATATCAACCAAGGTACAAAAACAAACTTTGGAAAGCCTATCCGTAGTTTCAGTTTTTTTTGTTTTTTTTTTTACAATTATAAATTTTAACATGAAAGAGTAAGGCTTGTAAGATTAAAACAATGATACATATAACATAAAATAGTTAAAAACTAAATAGAACTAAATACTTTAAACCATTCTTGTATAGGTATTATAAGTAAACAATATACACGATTTACCATGTAACACACATCAAACAGTTACAACAGTAAACAAGTCAAGATAAACAAGCAGACCCAAGCATTACAAGAACATCTATTGTCCCAAGATAACGGCTCGCATAACTGAACTCAAACAAAGCTTCTGCTCAAGTATTTAGTAGCTTAAACTCAATGCCGTCTTCTAACTTGTCAATGGTGCTTAATTTAGATGTATCAACTATCTCGAACTTTTGCTATCCATCAAACGTTGTTAGATAGGTAAATGCGTTGCGTTGAATAAAAATAAACAAAATTAAATCTTAAAAATAAGAAAGAAAAGTTTAATTGACTGTAAATTATAATAACAAAGAAAACAATGAGAGATGTTAACAAAATATTTACAAAAGCAAATTTCAACATAGAAGCAATAATTCATAATCTCTCAAGACTTTCATCAGTGCTTTAAGACATATCAATTTGGAAGCCAATAAACTTTTATACGACATACTGTAAAACACAAACGGGTTTAGTAAAATAAAACTGTGGCAACATATAGAGGATTCTCAATTTTACTTAGAACTATGTCCTAGTTGAAAAAAGGTAAGTTCGTTGAAATGGGACTTAATCCCCAAGTGGAAAAATCTCTTCCACAGGTTGGGTACCCAAAATGTAGATATAACTATTGAAATTAACAATTGAACTTGATACGTCTGTCTTGTTTTGGGTTTTATTTATTTCTTATTTTATAGTTACGGGCAACAAGAGTGAGAAGGTATGTCCCATCTTTTTCATATATTAGAATTTAGCGTAAATGTAATTTATTCCATTTGGTACTTGCCACAAAATAAGTGTGGAAAATAAAATTTAACTTTTTAGATCACCATGTTTGTATGTTTTAGATCGTGGACTGATCAGCTATTTTCCTAAAGTCACCCGACAAAGTTGGCCTCCTTGCACTGATTATTGTACAGAAAGCTGCTGATTGCTGCATTTACTCACTTTGCCTCACACTTATTTTTAACTTTGTCGCACACCAGTATTCCAACTAAACGTGTGCTTTTATTATGCACGTAATACGTGTACGCTTAAAAATAAGTTAACAACACTTAAAGATATTACTACGATCAGCTGGGGCAGCGTTTACTATTTTGTTTGATGTTTGGATTTAACCTTACCTAAAAACGTGTTGCACAGTGTTTGAAAGACTAACTATTTATATGCTTTATAGTAACTGTAGGAAAATATAATGTGTAATGCGATAGCAAACTGCCTTTGCTATACTCGAGAAACATTCCACGCCCGTCTACGGCTCGTGCGCAAACATTTTTCTTGTGTGCAGCAAAGTGCCATTTCGCCCACTAGTTAACCAAATAACTAGTTACATATATTAAAACATTACTTTTAAATTATAGACAAGAGGATAGTTTCGTAATATAAACTTGTTTATTTAAGAGACCAAAAGAATTTCCGAGTTTTACTACATAAGTCACTATCATTAAAGGCAGTAAGTTCATATTGAAGTGCAACAATTACATGCATATATAGTTAGTAAATGTATATAGTACCTTTATTGAAACATATATAGTAAGAAGAAGAAATAAATTTGAGTTTAGAAACTCATTTCCTTTATGTTTGTTCTGCTTTGTTGTTTTGTAAAATGGGTAAAGAATACCATTAGAAATCTCATATGATTATAGCTCTTAGAATATTAAGATTCTTAAATAGAGTTCTTAAAGCTTTTCTTCCAAGTAAAATGTCACTTCGATCTTATCCATTCTGTAATGTATAACAGTGCTTAATTATTTATGTTTTACACTGTAAGCTGTAAGACTATTATGACTAAGAGATACAGCTTCACAAATCACAACTCTAGAAGCTCTACTAAATTACTTTGTTCTCTTAGTAACAGGAAACATTGTTAATTCATTGCGCTGGGATAAATGTTCATTGTTAGTATATATTCTGCTGACTTTGCTACAATTTATAAAAAAAAACCTCACGTCCAAGGTCATTAAAATAAGGATTTCAAGCAATATACAAGGGAAACATTTTGTGACAACTCTCTTACTTAAAAGAATGAGTCTTTACGCAAAGTATATTTTTACGTTTACAGCCCAAATTCAAGTTCAGAGTAAATAGCTTACCTCAGAAGGCTTAAGAAATATTGTTTTTACCAACAATTCTGAGCAATTATATAGACAGCAAACAACATTGGTTGGATTACAGAATGTATTTACAGAAATGCACACCCAATCTAGTGCATACAGATTTGTATGCATTCTGTTAGGATATAAATGTCTGTTATAGTTTATTTTAGAATCAGGTTAAAATATAGATTATTAACCTCTTTTAGGAACACAAAAACCTCTACCTATCGTAAAATAAACGTTTTCCATAATAATAAGTTATGTAGGCTATACAATACAAATCACTGAAATTACGTGGAGTTTTGAAAATCTGTTTTAACCTCGGTAAACTTGACGCAAGCATATTGAATCATCCACACCGTGGCACGTTATTTGTAAACAAGATTGTGTTGAACTTTGCATAGTTGCTTCTTTGAAAAAATAATTTCCGAAAGGAAATTGAAGCTATTTCATATATTCACTTTTTACTTTGTGTTCCTACTCATGTAGGTTTCCTTTTCCATCCATTAGTTAAACTAAAAGACACCTAGGTAATAATAAGTAATAACATAAATAATATTTCAAGTCCTGTGTTTCACAATATGTGGTGGTGTTGTTTGCGTAGCCAAAACAATTATTGCGTGATAAACTATATTCAGTTAGCCTATTATAATGCTTATTAGACAGTACTGATATACGACCCTCATATGAACTAGTGTCCTAATACGTTTAAAAAGGAACGGGAAATTTGGGCACAGTTTTATTTTAGCTCTTATGTTATTGGTTTCTATGGATAAGAGTCAAAACTTAACTTAGGCTATTTAGTTAAGAAACCCTCCAGAAAATTCTATGTATTATTTCTTGGAGCAACATTTTTTTTTTTCCTAGGACGCTAGGCATGAGCCAAGGATTGTTTTTCACATTACTTCAGGCTATACGTAGGGGTTGCGGCATTATCGCTTGGATCAAATACATTAGTAATTTTGGTGGTATTTGAACCTGAGACCTCTTGGACTGAAGTCCCGCGCTCTAACCACTAGACCAGCTCACCCCCCTGGAACAACTTATTAACGATGCACCAAATAACATAGTTTTATAGTTTTGTCAAGCTTATACTCTTTTAACATGACATTGTGTTTTACTGAATTACTGAATTCATGTGCATAATGTTAAATACTTATAGATAGTGGTAAACAAATTTTAATTTGTAATAACCAGAATGATATTCAGGTAAATACCAATTTTAACTACTTTCTAATATTTACTGGGAAATGTTCCGGTTAATTATTATTTGAGGCATACTTAGCTATTTGAAAATTATTGGTAATGTTATAAGCTATGTATAAACCTATGAGATAATCACTTATACACGAGGTTGAAATTCCCTGAGATAACATTACCGTTGCTAAGCAGATTTGCCTGATATAGCATCGAATGTGGCTTAATATTGTGTTTAGAACGTAAACCTACCGTTTTTATTTTTCGTTTTTTGCTATGTGTTACTTTCTAGATAAACCTGAAAAACGAAAAGATATACGTCCAATAACACTAGTGACTAGTGTTACTAATTCACTAGTGCTAAGTAATAATATATTTACACTTATACTGTTGACTCGCGAGACGGTAAATACATACGAAAGATGGTAAGTGGTGATCGATTTCGATTGGACACTCCAATCATCATCAGACCCAATTGGCGAACCACTCTCATTATCTTTCATATGTATTTACCGTCTTGTGAGTCATCAGTATAATTGTAAATATATATTATTACTAGTGTTATTGGACGTAGGCCCTATATCTTTTTGTTTTTCAGGTAATTTAATAACACCTACGATGCTGATTAATAAGTTATTCACTTTCTATATATATCGTTGCATTCCAAATAGTATAACAATTAATAGTACGTTCCAAAGTTTCACTTTACAACCACCCTAAACCACCATAGGCCCAAGTTTATTAATGGAACATTATAGCTACAGTTGGATTTGAAAATTTATAGTTAGTATTTTAATTAAAATAACATTACATTTTGCCTTCTATACGTATTACCTTCAGCTTTAATCCTCAGTCGGAGAGTTGATTATCTCCTGATAAAAAATTATACATTATAAATAAAATAATAAAATAAAAACATAATTGTGGTAACCTTAGACACTTTTTTTATTTTATCAATATACCCATAACACTTATTAATAGTATTCAAATTGTTAATACTGCTACACATTTTCAAGGAAATTCAACAGATTTTTATGCGGTTATACGCACGGATTTGTCCACGACGTCTGAGGATTAGCAATAGGTCTCATTTACAAGCCTTTGGATTACAAACCAGATTTGTTCTAAACTACTTACACTATCAGAATTGTAATTTTGTAAATATCGTGCACACAGTCACATTGCAATAGTTTACTTTTATTTACATTCAGTTTAACAACTTTCTATAATCACACAACATTAAAAACAACGGTAATATGAGATTTATTAGCGAATTTCCCTATAGGGAAGTAGCTATTACCGTAGGTCTCATAATAAGACTTAGGCCCGGGACCGGTTTACTTTTTCATTTTGATGTCCCCAGAGGCCAAAAACACCATTCGTTCAAATTTTTATTTATTTATTTGGTTTTTCTCACTTTTGACCCTCAAAACACAAAATTTTCCAATTTTTCTCTAAACCTTCTTAAAGAGCTTAAAAAAACAAACAATTCAGTATATCAAAGTGTTTTTGTACGGTTATTGGTTACGGAGAAAACTAAAAAAAATTTAAATTTAAAATTCCCATGTTATTCTTAAGGAGAATATTGTAAAATGTTGTAGTTTGCTTGTTTAGGATATCTTTTGATCAAACTTGGCAAATATATTCATTTTATACTAAGCAATAATTATTATACTTAAAACACACTATTTATTAGTTTCCTTGTAGCAGCAAACCTAGGTACTCGTTAAACCTAATGTTATTTAAATAGATCAATTGAAAATCAATTCAGCCAAATGGAAATTCACTTAGACGGCAGGTTTGCTGCGGCGGGGGTATTTCAGTTACAATTGGTTATCTAATTTCTTAAATGTTTATTTTCATTTCCCATTGTATTCTATAAAAATTATACTAACTAATGGAAGTATTTTTATGATAAACCTAGGCTCCTCGCAGGAAGCCACCGTGTCTTACACTAAACCGTAATGCTTCATAGAACCGTCTACGTGTTGGCATATATCTTTCTTTACAGTACATTTTTTAATTTAAAATTATAAATTCAATTCTGGACTAAAATCAAAAGTAAAATGCCTGAAATCAAAATGATTAATTAAAGCGAATGAAACTAAAAAAAATCCTTAATTTTTTTCCTTTGTTGAAGGGGATTTAACTGTAATGGTGCATGAAATATATTACAATTATAAAGCTATATTTAATGAAAAGAAATTTACAAATTTGTAATTTTATTTCGGTCACATTATAATTTATAACCAAAATGTTTGGAAATTGACATGCAATTATAGCTTAGACACAATATGCAGTAATCATAAATACTTTGCTGAAAAAAACAAATATAATATTTGGCTTACCGAAAATCTTCTCTGAATGGATTTGACAGTGAGCAGACGTAGCAGATAAATGTGATGTTTGTCCGGCCTGGTGTCCAGAATTGATCGCAGGTCCTCACCGGGTCACCCCAGAGTCCATTTATCTCTCTTACCGCGGCTCAACATTGAGGATGACAAATAACTATGTTTTTTATTTAATATTTGCTTTCCGCATATTAAAATTTGTTTAATTTACCTTGCTCAATTTCTTATATATTTAGATTTTCCAATGAATCTTCGCTTATTGCTCTCAGCCTAGTTAACATAAATAGTAACTACTGAAATAGTTTTACCTTGATTATTATGTTTGAAAAAATAGTGAGATAGTGGAAAGTTCTATTTCTCATCCAGTCTACAGTGTCAGAGGTTCTATTTTGAAACCTCGTATTTATTTCTTTAGTAAATTCAGGGTGATGCAATTAGAGCACACCCAAAATTGTTTATGCTGTCACAGGAAAATAATATTGCATCAATGAAAGAACTGCTATGTTTTTAACTTCAACTAAACTAGGCTATTTTAGTGCAAACGGTGCTAACACCATGCTATTGCTGAGGGGAACGCGTCAAGGGCTCCCGACTGCAAAGACTCCCGACTGCAAACCCTACCGAACGGTGACGTCACGGCCGACTACCCCTCTCTCTATCTGAGTGGAGTGGGAGAGAGTCGCTGCGGCAACACCCCCCCAGTCCAGCCGATGGCTTACCCACAAACGTAATTCTCTGTAGCAACCCCCCTAGGTCCAGCCGACGGCTTAACCTCCACACGCAATTCTCTGCGGCAACGCCCCCGGTCCAGACAACGGCTTATCCTCCACACGTAATTACCACTAAATTGGCAATTTATTTTGAATCAGTTTTTACGCATACCAAGCCTTACACACATATTTCCACGTTGAAAGATTAGAATAACTTATTAGAATTATTAAACTAGTCGCCCGAAATCTTTTAAGTAAAAAGTCAGAGCAAAATTTAAGCACATTGTCTTTTATTGTTTTCATTATTACAATAAAATAATTATATTCAATAGCCAACATTCGGTTCAATCAGTTTATTGGTTTACACGTGGTTTTTATACTTACTCACAAATGTAAACACTTTCCCAATAATGTCTAAATGGCTTAAAACTATGTTCAAATCTGATTAGAAAATGTATTGCTAATTTAGTGGGAATGACCAATATAAAAAACGCAGGAGACAAGGCTAATAATTTTAACAATTTTATTTTAATCTTCAGAGGAAAAAATATAGGTCCATGGCATGCTTAACAAATCTGATTTAAAACAATTATATCGTTTATTAAGTGGGAATCAACAACATCAAAATCACGGACGAAAACTCACATTTCCCCACTTTACCCGGAGAGAGGGATAGACGGCCGTGACGTCATAGTTCTGTAGGGGTTTTCGTGTGGAGGACAAGCCAGCGGCTGGACTGGGGGGGGTGTTGCCGCAACGACTCTCTCCCACTCCACTCAGATAGAGAGAGGGGTAGTCGGCCGTGACGTCACCTTTCGGTAGGGTTTGCAGTCGGAAGTCTTTGCAGTCGGGAGCCCTTGCTATCGCACCTTGCTGAGGAACATATATAGAAAAGTATTGATTCTTAGCAAAAATACAGTAACTGTTTAGAGTTATTGTCTATATTTCAACATTGTATATCTGCAATTTCTCCTATGGGGCAATTTTATGTTTTAGGGCTTTCAAGGTCACCTAAAAGGGTTGTTAGAACTTAAGTAATGAAACGCCCAGGTAATTCAATAATTCTCAATTTCTTAAAAATGCTAGAACGCGTATCCAACTGATTTTAAATGACTCAAGGAAGGTAAATAGTTCAAGGACGTTAACAAGGACATTGTTCGCAACGAACAAAATTATTTAACCAAGCGAAAAGTTGTTCGACAAATTTTGTTTTGATGGACAATTGATATGAAGAGGGTAATAGATAACAGTATAACAGATTAACAGTAAGCACTGTTTACACATTGGGGTATTCTCATTGCTTCAATCTGCAAAGTCCAATGTGTTATTAAGTGACTATGTTATTTTTATGGAAAAAAATGTAAACTGCTGTATTTTGCTGGTTTATGTATATATTCTAATCAAATTTGTCATTTTTTCATTCTTTACTGATTAATTTATTTTACTCGATACGCACCTTACTCGTAGCAGTAAACCCAATTACTTGATAAACCCAATCTATATCTATAAAAGAGGAAGTATGTCTGTATGTACCCTATGGACACCGAAACCGCTCCACAGATTGAAATGAAACTTTCAGGCATTATTCAAGGATGGTTTGTGTAAAATTTGGTGCAGATCCGTCAAAAGGGCTCAGCCCCAGAAGGTTTTAAGGGGTCCAATGTCAGACTTTTGGAACTACAATGTTTACAAATAAATATAATTTAAAAGCAGATGTTTACTTTCACCGACTTTTTTGTACATTTGGATGGTTACAACATTCTGTATTAGTCATGATTTAATTTATAGACCAAATTTCTAACAAGACTTACTACCTTAATTTTGTTTCAACTTGTTTCACGTTACATGGATTAATCAATCTTCAATATTGAAAATGAGTATTAACAATGAAAATAAATGCATTGAAACTTTTCAAATGAAAAATGCTAATGTTGTTCAAAGAATAACTACTTTAGAATAATTACTAAATAGATTGAATGTTGATCACGTTATTGAATCTGATGATAGTAACGAGTTTCAAGTTAGGTACTACTTAATTAAGTAAGTAATTATTGATTAATTACTTATAATTGACTCGATTAGCGGGCAAATCTGCCATAAATGGATTATGGCAGTTATCTTTTTATCTTGTACATGTTGTGCATCTTAAGATTCTTTTTCTAGCAGTACTTCGGGAGGATGAAATTCAAACAGATCTTTGAAGAAGTGACCGAAGTGTTCTGGGTCCTGCGTGAATAGTAGTTTACGCAACGATTGCGTTAAGTGACACGAGTAGAAAATTTTCTACGAGTGTCGTAAAGACTATTAACGCGAGTTGCGTACACTACTTTACCTACGACCGTTTTTTAATTACTATCAATCTGGATGTAATTACTAACAATCACTACTGATAACTTTTTAGAGAGGTTATGTTTTCGTGTATTGTCATTGCCACTGAAAGTGATGCAACGACTTGTTGTGTAATCAGCTGATTTCCTGTAATTACGTGTTTGTTAAACTTCGGTAAATATTACATTGCTAGCAGCATTCTTACCATAAATAATATTGTATCAGGTACAATTCGGCAAATATTTCATTTATTTTTGGACTTCCACCAACTTAATTAAGAATACGCTAGTATCAACATGAACAAGTCGGATCAACAATTAAATTGGTCAACTGATCAGCTGATCAGCTGATTAGTTGACGTTCGAAGCATTACAATTTTAATTCTTTTCTCTCAATACTTGAACCTCATTGGTCCGTTACCTGTGTGGATATGAGAAAAACTATGCTGATATGAAATGAAACTATGCTGATATGAAAGTAAACAGCTGTAAAGTGAAACTTTTCAATTCTAAGAACTGGACTGAAATGGCTTCTTTAAAAAACGGTCGTAGGTAAAATACATATCATGATAATGATCAATGAAGAGATTTGTGAAGTGGCTGTTTTTCGGTAGGATAGCAGAGTGGCGAGATGAGTATTGAAGTGAAGAATGACGAAGTTGTCCTCCGACTAGAATTATTCAACCTTCGTTACGTTATGTCAACAAATGAGTCACTTATTATTCCTTACTCCGAAAATAAACTGCATTATTTACATCAGCTGGTGTCATTACATAAAGTCGAATCACTTGGTCATCACTGAGTATTGTATTACAATGAACATGTAATACAATGTATTACAATGAATTGTATTACAAATGTATTGTAAATCATCCAATGATTTTTATAAGTTAATTTTGCAACAGTTAGTAGTTTAGTTGTACGTGCAAATATATAAAAAAATCAATTGTTATAGCTTAATGTCATATGAGAGTTTACGCAAATTCTCTTTAACAGTAAACCTTGAGGGGATTTATTTGTTGTTTTAATTTCGTGAATCATAAATCCTAGAACTGATTTAGTCAACAAAATGTTGTTTTTACATATGATTTGTTTATTTACTAGAATCCTGTAACGGGATTACCTCAGAATGAAAACGAATACAAGTATTTTACAAATTTGAAAGAGATAATCTTGATAATTACTTCTCTGTAATTATAATCAGCAAGTGTAATTACATATTGTAAATGTGTAACATGCCCATAGATGATATCACACCAAAAACAATAGACACAAGACAAATAACACAATATTATTTAAATTAAAACGCACAAGCAAAATTTAAATAATATGTTATTAGGAAAAATCTAGTAATTTTGATAGAGACAGTGAATAATAATTTGGATTGAATCCAAAAGTTTCTTCCAATTTTCGCTGACTAAGTCTTATAAAGAAAATACAATACGGGGTAACATCTTAACTGAGCAACCATTGGTATCTCAGAAACTATTACATTTAGAAAAAACATGGAGAACTTAAACAAGGAGAACTGAATTGTATGACAGAACGAAATATGAATTCAACTGTTTTCTAAAATGGCCGTTATTTTCCAATATGGCAGCTAACTTTGAAATTTCTTATGAAACAGCTTGTATTTAATGATATTTTTAGAATGTAATTGTAATTTTAAAAGACTCTTTACTTTTTATTCTCTATAGCTGCTCGTTTAGGAGCTACAGTTCCATCTAGAAAAAGTGGCTGGCTGTGTACACTCTATATCCTGTATCTACCAAACGAGTAAGATTGACGAGAATATGCTGATAGTAAATCCGTTTCAAAATTACATCTACTTTCTAAAAATATCATTAATAGTCCATTCATTGAGTTGTGGAAGTTCGACAAAATTGTTTGAAAAGATTTTTCAACACAAACAAATATTATTATATATATATCCTTCGTAAAAATAATCCATGTGCCCCGATATCCCATCTTATGTCACCGTCTCATGATGTAAAATCTTATATTAACTTGCATATTTAGTTTACTGGGCTTTGTTAAAGTTAAACTCGACATACCTACTACAACTTATTTCTTAAGGTAAAATTTTGTTTACCTTTTTTACTTTATGGGTCGTATTTTTGTGACTTAAACCTTAGGACATTATATCAGATACAATCACATTTTAAGTTGAAATTTTGATTTCGCCACCCTTGTAAGCATTGAATTTGATACACTACACCCTATATCTAAAGGTAAGTTTTATTTTAGTTTTTTCTCCATGAATCGTATTTTGGCGGCCATTTTGTGGCGTCAAATGAGGTCAAATCACATAAGTTGCAGATTTAATTCCCCACCCTTGTGAACATTAAAAACGATATACTACACCCTATACCTAGCAATAATGTTTTAAAAAATTATTATTTGGGAGCAATTATTATTCTAATTTAAATATCCTAATAATCAGGTACTTCCCCAAGTCATATTTCGGTAGACTTTTTTGTGTTGTGTGGAGGTATAAAAGTATTGAAATCCGTTTAGAAACCTTTTGAAACAATTTTGTTGAACCTCTATTATATATTTATCTTTGACGACTAGTCAAATACATTAAAAAATAAACTGTATCAGCAATCTGACACATGCTTTCTCCCATAAGCTTGTCAACAACCTTTATCGTGGGTAAGTGGTAGGAGTAATTATGATAATTTTGTAGGGGAAAAACACAAAAGTTGCAACAACTTTTGAACCGTAGTTTTTACAGCAATGGTAAGTTGCTCATTTTTTTGGAATTACAAAGACACACATTAATTATTAAATACCCCCGCCGCAGCAAACCTGCAGACTAAGCGAATTTCCATTTGACTGATTGGATTTACACTGAAATGTCTACTTAAAAATATAACATTTATTCTTGATTTAAATAGAATTAGTTTAACAAGTACTTAGGTTTGCTGCATCAGGGAGGGTAAAACTGTTTTTTTTTTTGTAAAATGTGAATAGTTAGTAAGAAATAAAAACATTTTCCAAATTTGATCAAAATATGTTCACAAACAAGCAAACTACAACAGTTTACTTATTCTCCATAAGAATAACATGGGAATTTTAAATTTACAATTTTTTGGAATTTTCTCCGTAACCATTAGGCGCATAATAACGCTTCAATATACTAAATTATTTGTTTTTTTAAGCTCTACAAAATGGTTTGAAACGAAATTGCTAAATTTTATGTTTTTTGGGTCAAAAATGGGAAAAACCTTTTTTTACCCCATAAAACCCCCCGTAAACCCCCGTTCCCATGGTCCGATCATGCTGGATCGCGAACTCGTTCGAATAAACGTACGTTTACACGTTTGTACCAAATTTCATCAAAATCGGATCATTTTTGCTCGAGTTATCGTGCTGACGGACACACACACACATATATATATATATATATATATATATATATATATATGAATTTGAACGGATGGTGTTTTTGGCCTCTAGGGACCTCAAAACGAAAAAAAAATCGGTCCTGCGTCCAGGTCTTACCATGAGTACTACGGTAATAGCTTATTCCCTATATGGGAAATTCGCTAAAACCGACTTTTCCCAAAATCCGATTTTTGTTGGGATTTTTAATGGGAAAATAACATAAGCTACAATAACTTTTGAACCATAATTTTTACGAAAATGTAATTTGTACCATTTTGTTCAAAATCTGAAGGACTATAACATACTACATTTTTATGAAAATCCTTCGGACCATTTTCGAGCGAATCAGATTTTTCTATTATTTTATGGGTTTTTATGGAAAAATTGCCATTAAAAATCCAAATTTCGACAAAAAAATAAGTAAATGGAGATACCATGTATTAGTACCTACATACCGAATTTAATCAAAATCGAACGACAGGTGTGGTCTGTAGCTCTGTACACATCTAAACACACCCATACACTGACAGACATCACTTCGAAAACCACTTTTTTGGGTTCAAGGAGACCCAAATCGGATATATCCACTCAAAACTCAAACTCGAAAATTTTGACGAAAACAATACTTTCACAATAAAGGGAGAAAGACATATTAAGTCCACTTTTTCGGTGGGCAATTGTGGCTAGTTTTGAAATTTCGTATTAAAGCAGTCAGTATTAAATTGAAAAAGTGGAATTGAATTTTTTTTATTTTATGATCTGTTTAAAATCTTACAAAAGGACCATCGTAACATCACCGTTGAGGCATGACTTAAAGCTAGTGTCCCCCTTTGGATCTTCCATGTATATTGCAATATTAGTATTTATTATGTAGAACTTTTAAATTATCAATATTTTGTATTGTATTTTAAAGAGAATTCATGTAGGTGATTGTACCATGTTTCGAATGTAATAAGTAGTAAAGTGGGAGTTTTCAAATAGTTATGTATTAAAAATGACGCCAACCAAACTTTAGTAATCTTTGAATATTATTAAAAAAGGTCGTCGTCTGCAATATATATATGGCAAATGCAGGATTATTTCAAAACAGAGAATATAGCGATTTGTATTCAATTGAGCCACTTGAAACCATACACCCCAAAAATTAATATATAATTTGGGTTTTATCTTTATCAGGTTTTCAATTAAATAGCTATTATTAAAGGATATCTCAATATAAAAGCTATAGTTTTAGAATATTACAATAGTATTTAATTGTATAATTATATTATTAATATACAACATTATTAAGAAGCATGTTATTGAAACAGTTGGCAAGCTAAAGTAGTTGCTACACGGAGCAATCTGAAGTGGAGTTTCATTTACTAACTCAGAGATTAAACATAAACAGAGGGGTCGAGTGTTCCCTTGATTGAAATGATTCCGTAGCACAGGCGAAACACTACTTGAGTACTACTGTTGCACATAGAATAGCATTACTAACATTGCCTTTATATCCTAGAACTTTTGACTTTTCCTCTGGCCTAAGAAATCTGGTAGCCTACTTTCTCTATATTTCTAATTTAGTTAAATATTATTTTGTAATACTTTATTACAAGATAATATATTGAAGAGGAAGCTAATATACAGGGTGACAAAAAAGTCTGGAAACGGCTTAATATCTTTTTAACTAAATCCGTTAGAAAATTCAAATATTTCACATAAACTTACATGTATGAAAACTACTTTTTGCAAGCATTACCATATTTTTACCTTCACCAGGGTACGGCCCATGAGGAGTAGGTACATAATCTTTAATGTAAGCATAGATTGATTTTATACACATCATTTTAAAGGTCTGGCCAAGTGGAGTTCATTGCCGGAAACCGCGTATCAAATGGTTCATCCGTTACAAAATAGCGGCAGGTCAAAGTTCTTGGGGAAAATGCCTGCACAGGCCTTAGTATTGGTTAATAATCGTATTAAACATTAGGTTGAGAGCTGAAATTGTATTTTAAAGTCAACTAGCTCATAGACTTAGTTTATTCAATCTTCAAAACAAATTTAACCAGTTTTCAGATTTCCCGGCAAATTTTGACTATGAGTGTTTATCAATTTTCAATACTAAGGCATGTGCAGGTATATTCCGCAATAACTTTAGACTGCCGCAATTTTGTAACGGATGAACCGTTTTTGACGTGGTTTCCGGCAATGAACTCCACTCGGCCAGACCTTTAAAATGATGTGCATATCAACCTATGCTTACTTTAAAGATTATGTACCTACTCCTCATGGGCCGTCCCCTGGTGAAGGTAAAAAAATGGTAATGCTTACAAAAAGTAGTTTTCATACATAAAAGTTGATGTGAAAGGATTTAATTTTCTAACGAATTTAGTTAAACAGATATCAAGCTGTTTCCAGACTTTTTTGTCACCCTGTATAATCAGACTACTCTGTTGAATCAAACAACATATTTCAATAGTATGAACTTTATATACTTATATTGGCGAAGAATGCGATGAACCCCAAAAGGACCTCAAGCTACGAGTTACCTCATTCATCATTCATAGTGTGTTAGAAGAGTGACATATTACAAATCTACATTACATGAACCTCGACTTATACTTAAAATTGATGTTATTTGGTCCAGGATCACTTCTTGAATATTAAAATGGTATAATATTGCCTGTTTCCGTCTGTGATCCTATATTTGTTGTATAGAGCAACCGGTTTCAAGGTTATAACCTCATCTTCAGGCTCTTGTCGTCACTCTTGCGAGATCGTCAAGTTTTATAAACACACAAAAACACTAACATTGAAATAAATAAACACGAGACATTGACAGACGAAGACGATTAACATAAATTCGGGAACTAGTTCCACACACGACGCGGCACGGGCAAACGTTTTGTCATGACAAAACGACGATCTCGCAAGAGTGACGACAAGAGCCTGAAGATGAGGTTATAACCTTGAAACCGGTTGCTCTATACAACAAATATAGGATCACAGACGGAAACAGGTAATATTATACCATTTTATTATACTTAAAACCCTGGAATGTATGTTAAGCAATTAAAACCTTGGCAAAAAACTTGAATTTGTTCAGTTTGTCGATTATTGGTTATTATTATTTGCCACTAGGAGAAGGATTACATATAAAATTCTAAAACTAAAACTCTATTGGGACAAAAATGTATTGCACACTATCCTTGAGCATAAAAATGAGTTAAATTACGTCACAAAACCAAAATTGCGATGCTGATTAAACGTCTTTGTAATTACAGCAAAGTGGGTGTGCTTATGTAGCCATTGCACGTGTAGGACGATCGTTGTAGTCCACACGCTCGATAACAAGGAAGCCGCTGTAGATATTAGTTAAGCTCTATTATATTCTTTCAATTGTGTATGAACACTTGAATAAGCTTCCCGAATCCTGTATGTTAAATGAGTATTGTAATTCAAACTTTGACGTATGTCCATGGCAATATATTGTTAACCGAACATTATTTAACACTATCACAATCATAATGGTAAATACAAATAAAACTAATGGATTCTTATTCAACCTGTGCTGTGAAGTAGGTGGCTCAACACTTCTGTGGTTATCTTCACAGCTTCCATGGTGTTTGTAATATTTTTGCCGAGGCCCTACATGTCTCTTACCTCATATATACTAGTTTAAAAATAAGCGAAACAGTTGTGGTGAGCAATCCCTATTTCAACTTCCATCTAAGCCGGACTACGTTTGTTTGAGGAGGGCCCCCTGCTGCAGCTAAGCCTCACATTAGCACGCTTAATATGGATTGCACATGTACAGGATTCGAACCCGCATATAAATATTACCTCAACGCTGCTTTGAGAAAGCATAACTAATTAATTATGGGCCCTTCAGCAAAAGATGTTGTTTTGATTGCGGATACAAAAATAAAACTATAGCATAAAATATACATACAGGATGGGGGAAAAGTCCCGGGACAGTTAATTATTCCAAAAACTAATCAAGATAGAGCTACAAAACTTGGTACTAAGCAATATAATCATTTTAACACATCATTCAGTGATACGCAACCCCCTCAGGAGACGGCCCGCTAGGAGTAAATATAAAATCTTGAGTGTAAGCACCTTGTAATGTCCATCAAATTGAACGCATTTACTAGTTAAATTCAAAGCAGCAACTTTGGACCTAATAAACTGCAGAGTCAAAAATAGCAGCCGTTCAAATATTTCTAGAATCCACCATTTTGAATCTGAAAAGGGCTGCCATTTTTACTCATTGTTTTTAGCTCAAACTTTCAGCATTGTATTCTACTAATAAATACCTTGAATCTGATGTGAATGCTAACCTATGCTTACCTTTATGATTTTCTTCCTACTTCTAGCGGGCGCCCACGTTGAATGAATTCAATAAATCTTTGAACATCAGTCATTTTTTACTTGGCTGTCCATTTGAATTCGGGTTTGGGGTATTGTAATAATTTAATAACCAAGACCTTTAATTTTATGTGTACATCAACCTATACATACAGTTAAGATTTTTTTCTAAATATTAATACATTTTTAAATATATATCAGTGCTCAATAACTGTGTAACAAGTTTTGAAGCTCTATCTTAATATATTTTGAAATATTTATTTTTTTCTACGCTGTATATCGAGGTGGTATTTAATATTTACATAGTAATCAAGATGCAAACTATTTTACCACGTCCAAAACAAAGTAAATTAACCGTTCATGGAAACGCAATTGTGAAAACAATTCACAAACTCTACAATTAGGCTGTAATTATTTGGGCTGTAATTTTAATAAAACAGAAGATAAACATCGTAAAAGACCACTTATCAACTCTCTGTTGTCTTGCATTGTCGTTGGCCGTGATGGTATTATCCATGAACAAAAACCATTGTTCTTTAACGATCAACATGAGAGAAATTGTTTTTATGCTGTCAAGTCCATAAAATGAACTATTAACTCGTTAATGATAAAGACTAAATAAAATGTTCGTTTTTCATTCCATCAAGACCTCCCAAAACCTCCTAAATCATTTTTTTATCATGAAGAACCCTCATTGGAAATAAATGAAGAAATCACATAATACGTATTAGGTTTGTATTACACGTACTCATGGTCTCCATCACAGTATCTACTTCTATAAGTAGCCCTAGATCTTAATAGAAATGTTCATAATTTATAAATACTAAGTTACAGCCAAAGGTTAATCTTTAATGGATTGCATTTTGGTTTAAAAACAAAACTATGTTACAATCCTCTAACACTGATCACTGCAGAGGAACGCCAACACAACAAACAGAGACATTAATGAACCAACAAACCAACTTTACTCGTAGCAAACTCTGGGAAACTGTGAGTGAAATGAAATAAGTTTTGCAACAACCAAGTCATGTAGTTACCTTCATAGTCGGTTTCCCATGTATCAAACAAGTCAAATGTACTATCAATATAATGTTGGTAGTTAATTAACCACCGTCTGGTTTTAAATAACCAGGTTGATGTTTGGTGTACGAAGCCTACTAGGCATTAAGTAATTTTTTCTGAAACTAATTTTATTAATGTTACAAATTTTAGAACTAGTTTATACTGTTACTAAATGTAGTTTTGAAAATCTTAATCATTATTTAATAGAATCTTGGTATTCTCATGGCTATAGGTTTGCTGTGATGTCCATAAGTGTACTTAGTATTTTTAACCAACTCCTTATGATCCCATTGGCTTAACCCATTTATACATTTTGTTCGTGTATATAAGACTGTAGTTTTTAAGTAAAAAAGTAGAAGTAAAAAACACCACAGCCTCTATATCCAAAAAACATAGTCCATACCGTCTGTTTTTGTTCAAGGTAATCATGGGTCTTAAGACTAAATAAAACACTGAAGAACAATTATTAGTTAGTGCCGTATACTATTATTTGAGTACTAGCTGTTGTACCCGTGCTTTGCAACGGGAAGAGGACACAAAATAGAAACATTTTAATCTGTACATCAGTTGCATATAGTAGTTACACATCCGCCAAAGCTTTTAGAAACAAAATTAAACTTTTATGGCCTTAATAGAAAGGTTTAAGTTATGATTTTTAAATCTCGTAAGTAGTGGATACCACCATTTTGGTTTTGATTAATTTTAAATCTTGTGTAGGCTGATATGAGAAAAACTGACCAAATTTTCGAATTAAACTTTCACATACGATTTACCTTCATCTCCCTTAATTACATATCTTTTTATTTATAATTGGCATTTTAAATTTCAATTTTGAAGTTGCAAAAATACTTATTATTAAATTTAAATGGACATTTTTTTTAAATTTCACTCTTCTTCATAATAAATAACAAATCCTTCAATCTTCAGTTCCTTCACTCACAATAAATCATTAGCAAAACTAAGTCAGCTGTTATAAACTTTAGAAATATTCTTGTGCCTTATCAATACAGTCTTTTGAAATATTAAAGAAACTATATCTATACTATAAAAAATGTTAAACAAATAATTTAGCACTAAAGACAGCAGACAAAACTAATATGATTATCAAAGCGTCGAGGACTAAAAATGTAATAGCAAATACAGTATATGTTTCATTGCATCTCTGATTCTACTCTACAAAAATATCAACAAACAACTTAATATACAAACCAGTTCTTTTAATCAGTTCCATCATCCATTGCCTTTAAATTTTCACACTTACCATTAAGTAAACATAGGTAGTAACAGATATTTTATTGATTTTATAAACAAAAGAACACTGTGTACTGCTTAGTTTTATGATACTTTCCTTGGTTTAATTTAATCAGTGGTGTGGCAAAACACAAATAATAAATTTATCAAATAAAGTAAATGTGAACTGAAAGCTATGTTGAGATAAATAAGAGTATTTTGTATTACCATTTGATAATTTAATATAATTACACATATACAACAGATTTTAGAACACAAAATCAATGACGTACAATTTTGTTATTGATGATATTTTTTAGTTTAATTGAAGCATAGTTTTAGCAAAAAACAATAACTAAATTTACCTAAATATACATATAAAAAACAATGTGATGTGCAAGTGATGTTAAGTTAATCTAACACATGTAAAGCAGTTCAAATTTATTTAAAATAGCCTCCAAATTCATACAAAACATCTATAGGGATTGTAATTTTCATACTGTATCCATGAAAACATATCAATAACATTATTTTCATAACTGAGACGAAAAATCCAAAGCAGAGCCGGAGTTGATACAGCAACGGTTATAGAATTTTTTTTATATAATCATTGACAGTTTTAGAATAAATAATCCATGATAAAAGGATAGATTAAAATAAACCTACCTCATAGTTATGGAAAATATTATATTTAACTTCTTTGTATCAGCTGTCTGAAATTGTGAAATATGCAATTTAGCAGTTCTTCTTGTTTACATTGAATTGAATCAAATGTAAACAAACATTGTTAGTGTTCTAATCGCAGTCATGGAGACCAATCAATATTTACTTTTAAAATCCTCACCTCAGAACTGTAAAAGCCAAAGGGGCAAAGCCTACGGTCAGTATCGAAATGTGAATAGTCCTATAATGGTCCTTGGTATGTTAGCTATATTTTTGTAAAATATAAGCTTAGTTGGTTCAGTAGTTTTTGCACCTATTAGTAATACACATACAGACAGACACCATTAGATTTTTATATAATAGTATAGATAGACATTTGTATACTGCCAATAGCGTACTGGATTTCACACCAAGTTAAGATGAAAAATGAGAGATTTTAGGCTCAAGTTAGTGTTTTAATCTTAATGGTTGCCAAGGCTTTACATTGCTGAGAATTAAAACAATTGGCCAAAACAAGTACACAGTAAACGTAAAATCTATAGTATAATTAATTGCATTTTTGTTTTTATTTATAAGAACCCTGAAAGTGTGAGTGTTGTGTATAACTAAGGTAATAATTTAGGTTAGTATACAAGGACTACGTATTAATGCAGCAAATTAATTATTTTCACACATCTGCAATTAGTTTGGTCTAATACAGTATAGTGTATTGTATTTATCATGTACCAATAGCTTAATCTGTTGATGAGTTTATGGATTTAATCTTTCTGCATCAGCTGAAGCTAATTTAGAGATATTTTCAAATAGTTCATAGGTGTAATCCTTCATGGATTTTATTTCCATAGCGTTGAAAAAATATTAGAACTTGTAATAATGTAATTGTGTGTACTTTCATAGACATCATAGACGTTCTGTTTATTTAATATTTTAACCGTTGGACTAATAATTTATAGTTACTTTATATCATAATAACAATAATAATAATCATAATAATAATTTTAGACTTAGGCCTACTTTTTGATTTGACTTACTGTTTGTTTGATTAAATAACTAAAGAAAATAAACTGTTCAATAAAAAATGTGTAATATTTGACTACTTGCATCTGAAACAGCACTTTTGGTAAGAACGCTGCTAGCAGTACCTATAACCTGAAAACAGTAAAATACATCAATTCAAAACTTTAAAACCTATCGACAGTAAAGTAGTTTAAGCAACTAGCGTAATTAGCCTTTACGACACTTTTGCCTCAAAGAATATCTTTACTCAATTATTGCATTAACTACTATTACTTAATGCTCTATTGTGTTAAAAAATTTCAATATTGCTATATAAACAAATTAACTCATTTAAAACCCCCACACCCACACCGTTTATTTGCCATATGTTCAAACTTCTTGAACTAGTAACTTTATTTGAAACTCTTCTATTCCGCGATACTGAACTAATCGGACTTAATTGTTTTATAATTTATGGATAGTTAGTGTTGAATCTTGTATACTGTAAGTATTACTTACTTAAGCAACATATTACTGTTCCCATTTACCCCAAAAACATCAAAATACGCAATTGCTAAAACTAAGAAAACATAAGTATTTCTTTTCATCATTGGTTTCAACCCCTTTGTATTGAGGAAACATTGCTCTCTAGTGCAGGAATCGTATTTAATTAACCCACCTCAGACATGTCTGTCCATCTTTGTCTGTCAAGTTCAATTTCTACTCTACTTCATAAAGGAAACAGGAGCCTCTGCCTCGCCAAACAAACTAGATCATCTGGCACACAATATTTGAAACACCAAAGCAGTCTTTAATTTTGAGTCCAAACATAGTCTTAAAAACTTTTTTATTAGTTCGCTTTCTTGTCCGGTACAAATTTTGCAATCGATATTAAACCAATTTCCCGATGAGCTAGAGACTTGATACTTGAAACATAGTTCATAAAAGGATGACAAATCATTTTATACTCATATTTCCCCTGGGCTCGTTTTTATTAGCTCGCTTTCTTGTCCGGTACAAATTTAGCAATTGATTTTACACTAACTTCCCGATGAGCTAGAGACTTTAAACTTGAAACATAGCCTACAAATGCATGACAATGCATACTAAATCATTTTATTTTCATATTTCCCTTGGGATACGCCCCATGGGCTTCCAAAGTTTCAATGTTTCCATTTTAGAAGAATGTAAATAGTCAAATATATACATTTATTGAAGTCATCTGTAAATACTTAAATTTGACACTTCAAAGAGCAGAGGTTAGGGTTCTGCCCCTTAGAGATTCTATATATAAAACAAACCTTTCAAAGAAAAGATAAAACATCTAATTGCATTTAATAAGGTTTTGGTTATGTATTAACATGTCATATAAAATAACATATTTACATATTAAAGACTAGAAATTAGAATATTATTCATAAATAAAAATACTTTTGAAAAATACCAGAGTTTTAAACGCACTAAAAAGTAGAAAATAACTTATAAATATGTGGAGAGAAAAGATTTAAAACGAAAAACGTGGGGTGCATGCAATAGATAATAATAGTTCAATGGGTGAAGGTAACTGTAAATTAACTATTGCACGCACCCCACGTTTTTCGTTTTAAATCTTACAAGTATTTATTCTCTGCACATATTTACGAATGATTTTCTACTTTTTAGTGTGTTTAAAAACGTGGTATTAAAAGTATTTTTATTTTTATGAATTAGTAAGAGTGGTTTCCTTACAAATTTGTGAAGTGCCTACTTCCACCCACCAGCTGGTTTTTACGTAAACATGGTCCTACAAAAAAGAACCTCATGTCATAATTAAAGTGTTTTTTTCGAGTTGAAATGAACTGTAAAATATTCACAAAGATCCAAACTATGCCCTAGATTAACTGAAATTTCGTAATTAAATCTTTAAATATTTACAAAATAATTTGGAAAATTCGTAAATGAGACTTTTTTACATGTGATTTTAGCCTCTAAATTAAACATGGATTTATCCCCATCTATTGTAAGCTCTTATATGTAAAGAGCACAAAAAACACACAATCATTGGAAACAAATTACCTTTAGAGTGTTGGGAGCTTGTACCGTAAAGGAGGCATGTTTAGAAACATTAGCATATTTAGCCACCATCTTGAGTTGGCCGGGTGAAACCCTCTTAAGAACAGATGTTTAAAATAGGGGTATTTAATTTAGAAAAATAATTTCTAGTTACACGATAGGGTATTGTTTGAACATAAGAAATATGAATAAACATTAATTTAAAAATAGCTAATGCCATATTTAAATAACGGTAAACATTATCATAAATTATTCAAAACAAAAAATCAATAATGGACACTATGGTTTTTACATATTATGTGTTCTAAAATGATTCCTAATATAAATAACAATATAGTTAAATATCAAATATATTGCTTGTAACTTGTAGACTTATTATATTTAAAGTTAAACTATACATAATATAAGACGTTTAATTAAAAAATCCAATCAAACTTTTTTATAATGTATTTAACTCCTTGTTTATATTATTGAATAACTTAATCATGTGCCGCCAAAATTGTTTTCGTAAACTACAGTAAAAACAGCCGTTTGTAATGCATGCGTCGCCTCTAACTCCTGTAGCTCTTTATCCACAAGAAAGTAAAAAACCACTTTAGTACCTAGTGATTTAAGGTCAGATGTAGTAAGCAATCGCATGTATAAAAACTATTTTTCACTACACTACGATGTTTTTAGCTGTTTTACATACGTTAATTGGTGGCTGAAAGTTACGTTTTGCTGGCCATGCCAACTAACTGTCATCTTCATTTGGGGACCAAGCAGGTTTTTACATCCATAGGGGTGCAAAATCAGCTACCTGCTTACTTTCTTAAAACGTGAATGCATATTAACTACACAATCAGGATCTATAGCATTACAATAGAATTGTTTTATTGTCACAGCTGCCTAGCAACTATTTATTATTATTTTTGCTGATTCCTCAAATCATTTCTTCACATAACCTTATTGTTGTAGTTGTCTTGACTATCAGTGTGCATTATTATTGTGGTGAAAAGTGTAACAATAGGATATAGTGTGGTGGATAACCGAAATGGTTTTGCAGCTCTTGATCGTCTTCGTCTCGAACTTAAAAACTAAGTATCTGGAGCCGCCAAAACCTCATTTTTGGCCCTAGGTACGAAATATACTGTATCGATTGATTTAATCGGTTGTAGCTCATTGTTACATTCTTGTCAATTGTTCGACAAGACATCGAAAGTATAATGTCTACAATCATAATAAAAACAATTGATCGAATCACTTACATAACATCTGCTTTGCATTAGGAAATGTGAAAACAAACAGTTATCTATACATGAAAAGTATTTTCATTTTATAACTTTGTTTGTTAATTAATGTTGCATTAAGACGAAAAATATAAATAAATCATCACACGGCAAAAAGCGTCTCTTTTCGACCTGAGACAAGTTAAACGACGAAATATACTATAGTACTCAATCTTTAAAATACAAGTTGGTGTCTCATACTGCTGGTTATTATTGGCGAAGAGTAAGAAATATAACGTAAGCTTTAAAACATTTATCAAGCACATTTCGTATAAAATCTTTTTTAACACCAAGAGCCAACAAAAACTCACCTCAATATTCTTTTTCCGTATGGTTACTACAACTATAGTAATTATTGTTACTAATAACCACAAACCCAATCAGTATTTTTCTACGAAACCCATATTACCAAAAAGTTTAAGCCACCAGCTTTTAAAATGTATGCACCAGGTAGATTGCAAACTAGATTTACTTAACTCCAATGGAAGGGACAACAATGTAACGTTGAGACGAGGAATAACACAAGTTAGCCACTAGCCCAACATTGATTGTCCTGATTACAAACTAATTACAGCAGATTGCTTATTACATCTTAGATCGCAGGAGCTTCTTACCATCTAGTTACAGCTAGCCCCTGTTTCAATAACTTAATAATGTAGAACTTATGGCTTTTAAGGATTTGTGTATATACCACTTTTCCCCTTATCTTTTTAGGGATAAATTATTAACATTACTTCACAAGGACAGATTTAAAACCAACTAACAACAGAGCCCGTTAAGGTTATATACAATGGTATCTAGTAAAATAATAGTTATGAAATCCATTCACCACTTAACTCACTTAATATGGTACAGATTTGGCACATAACTTTATAATCACACACATAACATAAGGAACACGCTTTAACCACAAATGCGAAATGTGAACAACAACATGTAACAAAGAGCTGTTAATATTAACACTTGTTTCACGTGATTAGATTATACATATTGCCAACACAATTACTACCATAAATCTTTTAAAGAACTGTCATTATTATTTGCTAATTTACATAGATGAAGCTTTAGATTTACCTATTAATCAATAAAATTAATCCAATAGGATTGTAGTCCAAAGTTAAAGAATTATCTCTAATTCAGTATTTTCCCACCACTATCAATTTGGAGATTGCTTAGCTTTTTGCAAACAACTTTTAAATGGTGGGAAAATCGACCAAAGTGGAAGGTGATGTTCAAGAAAAGAATAAATTTCCTACAAATTGTTTTTATGGATTTCCTGAAAAGGTAGCCAAAAGTTGCATTTAAATGAAAAATGTTAAAACCCAGGTTTTCAATGTATTTCTTATGAAACACGTGTTGTTTTTATTTTAACCATAAATCATAACAAGATAAAATTTCATGATTATTTGCAAATCTACACAAATTAAGATTTCCAAAGACCCATTAATTAATCAAATTGGTCCAGTAGAACTCTAGATTTAGTTGTACAAATATTTTCAAAACTGAATTATATATAAGTAGAGTATTTAAAACTTAATGGATTCATATACAAATCATGCAATCTTTTAAGTATAAGTTCACAGTTTACTGGAATCAATACTAACTATTATTTTATTCATACGTCTTATATTAGGTGACAGATGAATAGAAATTTTGTTATTATGGCCTTAAAAGAGGGTCCTTAAGCTGTAGAAAAAGCTGTACAAATAAGAAAACTACAACATCTCAACATATTACTTTTATTAACACTACGATATTTTATTTCTTTAATGAGTAGTTTAAATGGTTAAACTACAGCGTAAGAGCTTCACGGTGAGCTCAAAAGACGGAGTAAGGATCATAAATATTAAAGGTCTACTTAGACTTTCTGGCCTTTCGAGCATCTGTTTGTGCTGGTTGACTGAAAGTCTAAGTTTTGCTGCGAGAAGATTGTACAGAACTGCATCATAAAATACATAGCTGTAGATGAACTGTATCTTTGACATCGAGTAAATTACGCTTCACTGACGTTTTACATGATTTCTACAATACTCACTTTTAATACCTAAACATTCTCGAAATGTGCCAACTTTTCAACTACACATTAATGTAGCTATATTATTGAAAGTTTTGATTGTGAAGTTTTTTTTTCTTGATAGTATAATGTTGTCTATATTTGGATTTGTTTAAACTCAGAGAAGAGTGTTAATAACAATTTCAAAAAATTTCCTTTTAGATTACTTAAAATGATATCCTGATCATTTCCCTAATTTATAAATTATATTTATTATGATAACCCTCTCATTACAGTTAATTACCTTAGACGAACTGTGAGATGTTTTTATATTAGTAACACTCAGTACACATCAATGCAGCATGCTCGTTAGAAGAGTCAAACCCATAAAAGAACACGACATATCTTCAAAGGCTTTAACGCAATATTTGTGTTAGCAATTTAATCCCTTTAAAAGTTACTTTACTAACACCGTATTTTACTTTCACAGTAAAAGTTTAAAGCATTAAAAGTCTTAAACTATTTACCTAAATAGCCTTATTATATATCATCTTATAAACAGTCTTGCATAATCTAACTAGACCTAACAGCACTGATATTACTGAATAACACTTGATACACCTGAACTACACTGATATTACTGATTTCTGAAATAATAACTTTTGCAAAAGTTGGTCTCTAGACTGGCACACATACATATAATGATTTCATCAACTGACCTCCGGAGGGCATTTGGTCTCTAGACTGTCACACATACATAATGATTTCATCAACTGACCTCCGGAGGGCATTTGGTCTCTAGACTGTCACACATACATATAATGATTACATCAACCTCCCTCCGGAGGGTAGTTGGTCTCTACACTGTCACACATACATATAATGATTACATCAACCTCCCTCCGGAGGGTAGTTGGTCTCTAGACTGTCACACATACATATAATGATTACATCAACCTCCCTCCGGAGGGTAGTTGGTCTCTAGACTGTCACACATACATATAATGATTACATCAACCTCCCTCCGGAGGGTAGTTGGTCTCTAGACTGTCACACATACATATAATGATTACATCAACCTCCCTCCGGAGGGTTGTTGGTCTCTAGACTGTCACACATACATATAATGATTCCATCAACCTCCCTCCGGAGGGTAGTTGGTCTCTAGACTGTCACACATACATATAATGATTACATCAACCTCCCTCCGGAGGGTAGTTGGTCTCTAGACTGTCACACATACATATAATGATTACATCAACCTCCCTCCGGAGAGTAGTCGGTCTCTACACTGTCACACATACATGTAATGATTACATCAACCTCCCTCCGGAGGGTAGTTGGTCTCTAGACTGTCACACATACATATAATGATTACATCAACCTACCTCCGGAGGGTAGTTGGTCTCTAGACTGTCACACATACATATAATGATTACATCAACCTACCTCCGGAGGGTAGTTGGTCTCTAGACTGTCACACATACATATAATGATTACATCATCCTCCCTCCGGAGGGTAGTTGGTCTCAAGACTGTCACACATACATATAATGATTACATCAACCTACCTCCGGAGGGTAGTTGGTCTCTAGACTGTCACACATACATATAATGATTACATCAACCTACCTCCGGAGGGTAGTTGGTCTCTAGACTGTCACACATACATATAATGATTACATCATCCTCCCTCCGGAGGGTAGTTGGTCTCTAGACTGTCACACATACATCAGTTATGAGGTTTTTTTATAATGGAGCATGGCTTTGTTTATAATGCGTGGATAGGATATTTCAAAAACAAACCGAAATCTCTTGTACTTATTCAAAAATTTGGTTTTTTATTGTTTTTGACGTATCACAATACATTATTAAATCTTGTTATAACTGCATTACACAAGGAATACTATTTTCGACCGAAAATAGTTTAAATAAACTTTTCTTTTCTCTAGTTTTCAATTGTTTTACTACTCTTGATACATGCCTATTGATAAATAACAATCAGATATGTAGGCTATAATCATACTATGTTTATATTCTGGTTTTAACTGTGTTGACAATACTACAAACCTCGAAGGTAGGGTTTGTGTAGAATCAAACCCTACGAAAAGATTTCATTAGAATAAATCAAGTATTTAATAATATAAAGGTTGATCAATAATTTTGTAAGATTTATTTGAATTTGTGAAGCGTTTGGATTTTAGTTTGATGTGGTCTGAAATTGTTTTTGAATTGATCGTCGAATAGATTGGCTACTTACGTATGCCAGAAGGTGTCAATTATTGTAGATATTATTCATGCTGTGCATGTTTCGAGCCTATCACGGCTCATCTTCAGCAGCATTCTTGTATGTAAGATTTATCACATCGACATATGAGTGTTGACTCACACATACACACATATAAAAATAAACATAGAACGTTTTAAATTGCTATTTATTTACACGTGTTTGCGTAGCATAAGCTCGATTAGATAAAACTCGACCGGACGACATTTGTAGGCCTAGTGAGGCACACGAACGTGTTCCTCAGTAGTTAGATCTATACCCTACTAAAAGATTAAATGGGAACATTTATTTTCATACGTATGCATAAACTATCTTATTCTAGATTTATGACACGTATTCACATTCTCAAAAACGTACCAGTTTGGGACACGAGCCTGTGTACCTAATACTTGTACAAACTAAAAGTACTAAATTTACATCTGATTCGATAGTATTTCATTTAAATTAATAACCTACAATAACCCACCAAAGTGTCAATTGGTTCCGTCACAAATTGTGTATGTATTTTTAACTACAAGAATAGTATATTCAAACAGAGCGTGGACGTTATTTCGTTTTAACAAAGCAGTGTCCATCGAGGACCGCTTATCTCTGTTTTACATGTAAATAACGTAGAGAAGCATGCTTACAGCTACGAGTGCTAAACACGTTTAACAAATATCCCTCCTAAGTATGATTACACTTATGTTCCTTTTCAATTACCCTATATATGCAATTTTAATTTTCTTCATTTCATTCAACTAAGTGGGTATTTCAGTAATTTGCGTTGTAGATGTTTTCTAAAGGTTTTAAATTTGGATACAATCATTACATTTTTCAAATCGTCCATTATATCTTTATATTTTTTATTTAGTAAAACTATTTTTGTTTATACTGTATTTTAATTTTGTATGAAAATAAATCTTGGGATAAAATAACGCATTACCTTGCAAACCATCACTTTGTAATCAATACCACCTGGTAAACCACTTCCAAGCTATTTAAAGAGACGAAAATGAATAATATTTCACTGTTAGCCCATTTTGAGAATAAAATATTTCCGTCAGTAACCACTCTTTAAATTATTTAAATTTTTTTATTGGTGTTTTAAATTATCAGGAATCATTCAACTTTGGTCCAAAATGTTGAGGTGATGCTTCATTTGATCCACAGTCTTCTATGAAACAAAGGTATTTAACAGTAATTACCCTTTGTTAATCACCCACCATAGATTAATACCATTTACATAGCTGCAATAACAGTCGTACAAAGTTTACAAAGCACGAACCCCGTTTATGCATACCGGGCGAACCACGTAAGCTTGACTCCAACCTAACAAACAATAATATCGTTCATTATCCCTGTAATGCGATTGAGTTTTATATTTAAAGACGAAGCTCGTTTGAGATTATTGTGATTCATGGAGTTTGGTCATACATTTACTTTTATGTCTTTGTATGTGTCATGCAACTTTTAGACAAATGTTTAAAACTCCTTGTACACATAAAAGCTTCGTTTAGATTACATTCAATATAGATTTCTGAATGGCTTGGTTTTAAATTAAATGACCTTTTGGTCATTTATAGCTATAGACATAAATTTACAAATACCTAATGTAATGATGGTGATTAACAGTGAACCATTTCATTAACCGTAATGCTAAATTGAATATAGGGATGTACAAGTATTATGAAATGAATTAATAATAAGTCGTTACATAGTTATAAATAGTAGTATAAATTATTTCTATCCAAGGTTGTTTTTTAAACAATATGACCTTAGCGTATTATTTTTTTTATTAACTACTTTTTTTTTGTTTTAATGGAAACCCTTCGTAATATAAGCAAACAATGGAAAAATTGCTGAATCAGGTTTATATAAAGATAAAGATTCTGTACTCTTTATGTCTACAAAGATAAGAGTTAATTTGATGAAGAGAGATAAGATGAAGAGATGTGATGTTTTATCCTCAATCCAACACAGAAATGTTGGATGATACAATAAATGAGATAGTATAAACGCTGCATTATAAGTTTTTATTGGTATAAAAAAAATATTCTAAAAGCAAAATATCTAGATAGATTTAATAAATTGTATGACTTAATGAATTTATTTTGTAAGTCAACATTCAAAAGGTATTATTTGCCAGTTGTAGAAGTCAACCAATCATTTTTTTTTCACCATACTACGGTACCGATGTTTTTAGCCGTTTTGCAAACGTTTGTTGGAGGCCGAAAACTACGTATTGCTGTCTATACCGGCTGTTATAGTAATTTGGGGACCGACCATGTTTTTACATCCCTAGGGCCGAAAATGAGCTGCCCGCTTACTTTCTTAAAACATTAATGCGCATATTACATACACAATCAGTTTCCTTAGCATTGCAATAGATGGTTTTATTGTCATCGCTGCCTAGCATCTATTTTTTATTATTTTTGCTGATTCCTCAAATAATTTCTTCACATAACCTTAAAGTTGTAGTTGTGTTTACTATCAGTGTGTATTATTATTGTGGTGAATAGTGGTAATAGGGTATAATTTGGTGAAAAATAGCGTTCGTACCACGGACCGAAATGGTTTTTCGGCCCTAGGTAAGAAATATACTATTTAATACCATTTTGTTTGACTATAATTATGCTTCCGTGATCCTGTTGCTGATCAAGAGGGAAAATTCTCTTACAATACGTGTTTCTGAATAATAATGCTTTAAATCAGGATGTATTACTGATTTATTTTATCCAGTCCCTTGTATTTAGCAAACTTCCCTATAAGTTTGTATAATATAATATAATAATATATAATATAATAATATAATCTATAATAAGAAGCTATTTCCGTTAGTGGCACGAAAAGCTCCCAACACCCCCCCCACCCCCCCCCGGACCCGGGACCGATTTCTTTTTTCATTTTGATATACCCAGAGGTCATAGAACTCTATGCCTTCTAATTTTTATGTATGTTAAGTATGTTATGTATGTCTAGTTTTATGTTATGTGTGTGCCTAGTGTCCGTCAACTTAATTACTCGCTAAACTGTATTTAACTTGGGAAACATTTTACATGTTCTATATACAGTAGTTGTAGGTACACAGAACATACATTGGAAATATTTTTGTGAATATCCAATCAGGCAAATTTCCATTCGCTTAAGTCTGCAGGCTTACTGAGATCGGGGTACTTGTTTTTAAACTCAACAAAACAGTGCCACCAAGTACCAAATAGAAACAGTAAACTCTAATTGGTTGTTATTAAAATAGTATATAATGCTAAATTGTGAACGTTAGGTAAAAACTATATTTTTCTTCGTGCAACAATCAGTACTACGAAATGGCCTAATACCAATTATTGTCAATGACTACGGACAGACATATTATGTTTTAATTATTTTTTTCTTTTGTTAAAAGCCAATATTGGTGTTTCAAACATGTTAAAAGGATTGTGCCAAAGAACATTGGCCATATAAAAATTAGATTTTAATATCTTTGTAGGTTCTATGCTTTCTCTCCTCTATTCAAATATTTGTCCTCAATATCAATACATATGGTAAGCTTATACATGCGGTGCAATTCAGTCCGAGACCAAACGATCCTAGCAAATGATGCGGAATGTTGTGGGATATTGCAACTGTGCCGCTAAGGAAAATATTTCCGGCGAATATTGCTTTGTTGTGTCGTGTTATTGTCCAAAAAAACAACGAGATCTCCGTTGTAAAACAATGTGACGAGTAAATGAAATATGCGTTTACATGGTAATTGTAACAACAAATATTGGGTCGTTCTTTAGCAAACTTAACCTAACTCTTCAGCTAACTTAACTAGAAACTTTCGCTAATAAAGCCAGTGTTTACAAAAACTAATTGATGAAAATCCCATATCAATATATATTGTTAGCTAAAAGTTTTATTGAAAGTGACATTTACGCTTTTAAATTTTAGATAAGAATTACCAATTTCTCGAACAAACCAAGCCAGTCAGAAAATATTTAGTGTGGACGACTTTATCCCTAAATAAGCCAGACAGTTTTTTTTTTCATAGTGTAGGAGCATTTTTAAATATAGGAAAGTTCGTGGGACTTTGAATGAAGCAATTATATGATTGGTGGCGATAGACAGGTGAACATGTAGAATGACGTGTACTACCGGGTGAATAATCTAGTTTAAAATTATGTGTCACAACACTATCATTACATAAAAATGTTTCATTTATATCCAGTATTGTGGATCCAAGATGGCGGCCGAAAACGCGTTGAATGAAGTACTAAATGAAAGATAATGAAAACGAAATGAAGTATTGACTACCCAATAAATATCGACGGTAGTCGAAAGTCAATTTCAGGAAAAATGTGTATACAAAATTCCAGTGGTAGTTTTTTTATGTGTCCAATTTTGGGAAAGGCTATTATTTTTAATCGTGATTTTAGCGGTTTTCCCATGGACCGATTTTTTGCAACTTTTAGTTTGTCACTATGCACACCCAACTTTACATTAAAAAACCATTAAACGTTGTCTTGAACTTTTTTACGATCCCTGTGTCTTTTTCCTACTTTGCTTGGACTATTACTGTTTTTTAATGATGCTTTTATTTTTTTTTTACTTAAAGATAGCAAATATGCCATCAACATATCTAATCCAAATTCCAATAAATCAATAAAACCAAACAGAAATATTAATTGGATTTACACTAAAATATATCCTTTAAAATATCACATTTATTCCCTATTTATATATCATTAGTTTAACGAGTACTCTAGGTTGGCTGCAACAGGGACGGTAAAAACGATTTCTTTGTAAAATGTTAATTGTTTAGTATGAAATAAATGCATTTTCCAAATGTGATCAAAATATGCTTATAAACAAGCAAACTACAACAGTGTACTTAATTCTCCAAAATAATGACATGGGAATTTTAAATTAAATTTTTTTTCTCCGTAATCATTAGGCACATAATAACACTTTGATATAGGCCTACTAAATGATTTGTTTTTTAAGCTCTCCAAAATGATAAGTAAATACAATTCTAAAATTTAATTTTTTAGGGCCAAAAATGAGAAAAATCCATTTTTATCCCGTAAAACCCTCCATAAACCCCCCTTCCCATGGTCTGATCTTGCTGGTTCGCGAACTTGTTCGAATAAATGTAGGTTTACACGTTTTTACCAAATTTCATCAAAATCGGATCATTTTTGCTCGAGTTATCGTGCTAACGGACACATAAATAATTAATTATTATAACAACATTATTCATATTAGAAAATAATACGGTTCATTAATAAATTTTTAATAATAAGGTGAATATAATAAGGTTTACTTACATTCACATTAATTCATTTGATATATATATTCTTGAGGAGATCTTGATAGAGTTTATGATAAATGAAACATGAAACATTGCAAATTTTCGTTTAATACAAACGTTTTCAAGCAACACAGCTCAAAGCAACGTTTTTAATACACCAGCTCGGCCACACTTTTAGACAAAACACTTGGTAGCACACGGTTCTACATGTCCTTACCTATCACCACCAATTGCTTCATTCAAAAAGAGAAATTAATGAAAAATGTAAAAATGAACAAAACAAATAAATATGAACTGCTTACAAATAGTTGAATTTGGAGAACATATGATTGAGTACAGATCAAAGAAAATAATAAAATCAGCCTAAAAGAAAATTAAAATTCAGTTTAGTTTGAGTCACTTTTCTACTATCTTAAATTTGAACCAGAGGGGAACTTTGTTTTCAGTACCAACTAACTGGTGAGCCAATTCAGAATTTCTTAAGACCAGTTGGTTGCATTTAGGGTTTTGATGTGGGTTCACTTTGTGAAGGGCTTTAAGGGTACAGCAGCCTTCAAAATTTTGGTTATGGTGAGCGGCATGATTATAGATTGGTTTTCTTTTGTCTTCATGTACCACATCAAAACGATGGCCTGTCATTCGAACTCTTAGAGTTAGAAGTCTGGCCAATGTAATATTTGGACAATGTTTACACGATAGTTGGTCAATCACATTGTGAGATTCACAAGTTGATCTACCAACAATCGGATAAACCTTGTTTGTAACTTTACTATCACATTCAGTTGTATTACTCATAATTTTGCAAATACCACATCGGGGCTTGTGACGTGGTTCACAGCCGTGTTTAAAATTGTTTGAAGGCTGAGAATTTTGAATTTTGGGTCTCACCAACATATTTTTTTTAATTTTGTGGCCTTTTAAAAATAACACGTGGTGGTCTGGAAAATAAATGTTCACTACTGGGGGAATATTTCAAAATATTGAATGCTACTTTCATTACACTGTTAATCTTTTGTAGCCCAGGTTAGTATTGAGAAATAAATTTAGGATCACTTGAAAAACTATTATCTTGGTTGAGTTTTTTGGGTTTTTTGATCTGATTGGATATTAGTTTTTGAGGATAGCCTCTTTCAATGAAAGCAGAATTCAATTTAGTGGTATGTTTTTCAAAATTTCAGATTTTTCACTGCAGAGTGTTTTAGCACAAATTTATAAGCTTTTTGGAATTGATTTTTTCATATACATAGGGTGACAACTTTGATAATGTAAAACGAAAAAGTTAATCGGTCCTGGGTCCAGGTCTACTATGAGTACTACGGTAATAGCTTATTCCCTATATGGGAAATGCGCTAACATGTCCTTTAAAAAGATTTCATAAAATCAACTGTAAATAAGTTGCAGCCCTCAATCAATGTCGCCGTTAGCGGACATTTAGGAATAATGACGTCATACACCAGCTCGGCCACACTTTTAGACAAAACACTTGGTAGCACACGGTTCTACATGTCCTTACCTATCACCACCAATCATACAATTGCTTCATTCAAAATCCTAAAAAATTACATATGCCCCAGAACTGTTATCTTTTTAATACAGTTCATTAGATAAAGTATTAATTTATTTTTATAAAATTAACAAATTTAGCTAGTGAACCCGTTTTAACTCCGTTACTCACCATATTACTTATAGCACCATACTAGGAGGTAATAAATTATAAAACGATCGAAAATACAAATACTATTTTTATAAACAAATCTAATCCAGTATGATCAGTAAACTTTAAAATGGGGTGTACTAATAATTGAAGATCTACTAATCTTCACTAATGTGATAGCATACACCTTGTAGGGAGGATATCTTTGATGCTCTTGGCCAAATTATGCAACGTAGCTTGCATAGTGTCATCTCGCCATCCAGTTAAATCTTAAGCCGGGATCAATAGTTTTAAGTGCAATGAGTTCTAGCTACAGACTGTTTGTTAACTTCGTAAAATCCGACGGTCTTTTATACATTAGTGTTGAATGCCTTCTTAGAGAAGTAATAGTACAGCTCATAAAAAGTAATGGTTTAAATTTGACATTTATTTCACAACGTAGATGTAAATGTTTGTAAACACGTAGCCTCGGTCACGATGTTTGCTGGATCGTGTTGATAAAGTTATCGACAATTCAGCCTTTGTTTTCAATATTACAGTTTCAATTGAAATTCACATCAATGTTTTATGTACGATTAAAAAATCTAACAATTCAAACAGAAATATCTTTAGACTTAAAACACGTACAAATAAGTTTCAGGTGAGGTCAAGATATTAATTTACTTTGTCAACTCAGATGTGTCTATTTGGTAATCAGATTACAAGTTTTAAATAAATTTACATATAAATAGATATGTGCCCTTTTAAGTTATTTTTGGAATCCCTCTTCTTAGTTATTTATATTAGTTAAATGAGCGGATCAATCAGTACCAATTATTTGTAATATGTTTTTCAAATTACATGGGAGAACTATATAAAATAATAAATATGCCCAGTACAAATTGTACCGACTTAATACAGAATAGCAAGAATGTTAATTGCTTCTTAATGATTCCTTACTTTGTATTTCTATCAAAGAGCAGGTTTGAAACACACCATAGTCAATGGATCAAATTACAGCTTTAAATGAGAAAAGTTTTGGAAATCGTTCTTCCAATATAACCTTTTGAAGATAAATGTATTCAACCTGCAATTTATCTTTACCTTTTCATTTATAAACCATAATCAACTCAATATTTCCTTATAGCAGAGGGAATGAGTTATTTAACTTTGACTGGCCCGTTTAAAACCTGTTTTATATAGCAATACAGTTTGAGACACAAACCACAAACTAGTTTGGTAAAATACGCATGTCGCTCTTTAATAACCAATAAAATACAACGTCATTTATTTATTCATCTATTTACGGGTACACCATGTTTACAGGCAAATGCAGAATGAATTTGTAACAAATGACTGGTCAGTACATAAGTAGTGAAAGAAAACTGGAGACAACAAGATTCGAAGAGCAAGACATGATAAAGAAAACCTCAAGATAATGATTCACTATAAATAACTAGCAGGACAAAATAACAATGCAATAGATTCTTACAAAATTACAACAAAGAAGAAGAATGATAACAACACGATAAATACCATACAACATGAGTAAATACAGGCAAAGCAATCTATACCGTACTTATTTAATACGCAAGCAGGTTTTTTGTGACAATTACTCCTCCGAAACTACTGAACCGATTGACATGTTTTTAGTGTCATTGGAAAGAGCGTAACGTGAAGGTTCTTTTTAAGGAAATAATTAGAGAGTGAGGCTCTGGGGCCCTTTAAAGTTTTGTATTTCTCCATAAGATTAACATGGGAAATAAAACAAACATTGTTATGAAACTCCAGCTGTCGTCAGAAATTAAAAGTGAGAAGATGAACATATGTTAATTGTAAACAGTCAATGTGTAAAATTATCTAGAAGATAAACATGGACAACCTTATGCGGCTGTAAGTGGGAAACATTATTAGAAACACTAAAAACAAGATCAGCCTTTGAAAAATGATAAGATATTTACAAGAAATGTTGATTACATTAACCTGTTATGCACATTGCGAGTATTTCCATTAGTTAAATAATCCTAGAGTAGTTTGAGTTGACTCTTTTAAGTTCATCGATAATTATTACCGTCAGTCGTTTTCAAGCAACTCCTGTAATACTTTGCAATTGCTCGATTTCGAGCAACATGTAGGCCTACACTAGTGTTGATAAAAAACAGATACAACTAAAAATCCGACTTTTTACAGGAAAGTTCAAAATGTAAATTTGTTACTAAGTAGTAATAGTGGCAAAACTGGAACAAAAGAATAAGAACAAGAATTAAACATAAAAAAGATAGCATACAAATAATGGTTTTCTATAATACTAGCAAAAATATAGCAATATAATAGACTCTGCAACCACAACAAAACAACATATAGCATAGTCGTAGCATGACATGAGAAATCCGTTTACATGCTGATAGTATCTCATTGTTATTTATTGAGACAATGAAAGTAATCCTGACAGTCACTACTAAGTATGAATGTGCATACAATTCTAATAAGTACGTACCATAAACCCATTGGTAAAAAAACAAATATTTTAATATAATATCAGGTAACACAAACTTAAAGCAAACTTGGTGGTACATGCATGCAATCACGAAATATTTTAAATATATAACCCATTTTAGGTTTAAATCATACGTTTATCTAAAAAGGATGCTGGTTTGAATCCTAAAATATTTTCGAATTGTAGGACTGCTAGGTTTGTAAATGAAAAATATAAATCAATATAAAACCCTGCGAATTTCATTTCTAATTGGTGCTGAGTCTGAGCAAGGATATCTTCAGGATACTTGACACTGGAGATTTCTAACTATAGTATGGACTTTTTAATAGAATCCGATAAAATCTGTAAAGTTATTCAATCAAAGGTTTTAAATGAAGTCTTGTAAAGGAAACATAACCGATTTTTTATTGTATTTACTTTTAGATTAGTATATTACAGGTAAAGTATAATAAGATTATTATAAATTCTGTGAAGTCATTTTTTGTTTGTTTAATTTGAGTAGCTCTGTGGTTATAACATCGAGTAGTAATCGATGGGTTATAAAGCTCGTCTGGTATCAAGACGTTTAACCAATTTTATCTTTAGAAAATTCAGTAATCCTTGATAATTGAGCTCTTAATAAACAGTGATGACCAAAGAAACGTCTGGTCTTAGACACAAGGTGTTTCACTTTAATCCAGCCTCATCTATCATTCCTATTTAGGATAATGTACACCCATTTACCTAATTACCTAATAACAAACATTGCCTAATTATAATTTTAATTTAGTTTTTGTTTCTTCCTAACCAAAATGAAATTATTAATAAGTAACCAAATTTGCCCAATTAATACAAGCTGGTCATAAATTAGATTTGCTAGAATATACAAACTCTTAGGTATATTGTTTTCCCTCCTATTTTATATCTTATTAATCCTAATTCAACCTGTTTTGCAGTAATTAAGGGTTATTTAGTAGCTACGTATTTTTACAACGTAGTAGTAGTCAGGGTCTGAGTCTTCTACACCTCACTAGGTTTTGTTCAAATACACTGTCATGGTTTGAATGCCTAATCTTCTCCAAATTCCGTAAATATGATTGATTATAGTGCACCACTTACAAAATAATTGAAAAGTAAACGATAAAACATTCGACAATTATATATACCTAGGTTTAGTATCCCAATACTGTACAATGAGCATTATTATGTTATCATAATCAACAAAGGTACCTTCAAACTCTGTCTTGTTCGTAGCTAAGCTGATGTGTTATTGTTAAAAAATACGGTTGATAGAACAAGATTCAGTGTTCAGTATTTCACAAAAATTAAATCTGTCACATTAAGGTTTGGTCTATTATATATTAATTTAAAAACTATAAATATTCGGTTTTATCCTTTGGTTAAAAACAACAGATACTATACTAACACACTTAAAGACTTCCACGTCTTGCGAAACTTCTAAGCATTCTATTATCCTCACGTTACCTTGACGGTCTTTCGACTGAGGCTGAAGTCAGGGAGGCTATCAACAAGGCCATCCCTGATATCCAAAATGCCGACTCCCTTAAAGTATGGCTTACGCGGCCCAACCGCAGCGAGCAACGCATAGCTATCGCTGAAATGCGAAACCAAGATGTCAGCAAGCTGCTTAATCTCACACACCTGAGAATTGGATGGGTCAATTGCAGGCTCAGACGGAGGGTGGTTGTACCGCGATGCTTTCGCTGCCTCGGGTTTGGTCACTCTTCCCGAAACTGTAAGGGACCCAACCTATCCAAGAATTGTTTCAGGTGTGGCGGCTCGGGCCACAACAGGAAGAACTGTACCGCAGCAGATCGTTGTTTTCTCTGCGCAGAGAAAGGCCAAAAGGACGCCTCATTAGGTCACATCCCAGGGGCTGGGCGATGCAGTGTTTTCAAGGCTGCACTCGACCTTGAGAAGGCTAGGTCTTCGAAGTGAGGATTCTCCAGGGTAACCTTGAGAGGTCCAGAACGGCTGACTCCCTCTTAGATCAGCTGTCCCAAGAGATCGGTGCGGACACCCTTCTGATCAGCGAGCAGTACCGTGACAGGGACCCACACTTCTGGTTCCCAGATTCTCTTGGTACTGCCGCTTGTTGGATTCGAAACAGCACGGAAGCACCAGTGCGAGATCACGGACGCGGCCGAGGCTTCGTTTGGGTCAGGTGTAGGGACGTCACGTTTTTTAGTGTCTACCTTACCCCCAACGAGCCAATTCGGGAATTCCGTCTGAAGATTGACCGCTTAGAAGACAGTGTACGGGGTACCGTTGGGCATGTCGTTGTTGCTGGTGATTTTAATGCGAGGGCTGTGGAGTGGGGTATGACCTCTACAAACTCCCGGGGGAAATACATCCTGGACTTTGCCGCCAGGGCCGGACTTGTCGTCTTAAACGAGGGCGACACGCCTACTTTCCGGCGCCCCGGCATGAGAGGTACGATCCCCGATATCTCCTTCTCGTCGGAATCACCACTAGCACGGATCTCTAACTGGAGAGTCATCGAAGACCTCACGGCAAGTGATCATCAGTACATCGTTTTTGATATACTGGATGAACACCATAATCAGGCGCCTGTATCACGATCTGGACCACGCCGATGGAATACGGACAAGCTGGATGTTGAGAAGTTCACTGACGTAATCTCACGGGGAGCGCTGCTGAATTCTGCTGCACCTGTTGACGCCGAGGCATTGGTAACGTCCACGATGGAACTGATTGTCTCGGCTTGTGACCAGGCCATGCCACGCAGGGGACGCCGTCGCGATAAGCAAGCTGTGTACTGGTGGACTTTAGAGATCTCGAACCTTCGGAAAGCTTGTCTGAAAGCCAGACGTGCCGCTATGAGGGCCAGAAGATTCCCGGATTTCGAGCCTAAGTCAGCGGCTTATAGGGCTGCGAAGAAAGCTCTTCGTCGGGCTATCATCAGGAGCAAGGTTAGCTGTTGGAGGAGGCTTCAGGAGGATGTTGACTCTGATCCTTGGGGACTGGGCTACAAGGTTGTGACCCAGAAACTCGGCGCCCGATCACCACCTTCCGTCATGGAGGGCACCACCATGGACAGGATCGTCACCGCCCTCTTTCCGTCTCATCCTCGGCGGCCTTTTTTCGACTATGGCGAGGTAGGGGACATTCCACTCTTTAGCATTAAAGAGCTGGAATCATCTGTCCTCTCCCTGAAAAATAGAAAAGCACCTGGTCCTGATGGTATTCCCAGTGAGGCTCTCAAGAAGGTATTCTCGGTTAACCCCCTCTTACTGCTGAGAATGTACAACACATGCCTGTGCGAAGGGGTTTTCCCAACTCCTTGGAAAAGGGCTAGGCTTGTGCTAATCAGCAAGGGGAAAGGTGACCCGAATATGCCGTCGTCTTACAGACCCCTCTGTATGTTGGATGTGGCCGGAAAACTTTTCGAGAAACTGATCCGCTGCCGCCTGACGTCTGCCGTGGAAGCTGCCGGAGATTTGTCTCCTCGTCAGTACGGCTTCAGAAAGGGTCGGTCAACAATCGACGCGATATCCGAGGTACACAGAGCGGTAGAGCGTGCCGAGAGCTTCAATCATTACTCTCGCCGTATCGTGCTTCTTGTTACGCTAGATGTCAAGAATGCTTTTAACTCGGCGAGATGGGTCGATATGTTGACCGCGTTGAGGAACAGCTTCCGCGTACCAGCATATCTGTTGAGGCTGATCGAGGACTACCTGCGCTGCAGAACTCTTAATTACGAAACTAAAGATGGTTCGCGGACGATGGATGTTACTTCCGGTGCCGCGCAAGGTTCGATACTCGGCCCAGATTTGTGGAACGCTGCCTACGACAGCCTTCTGAGATCTGAGATGCCAGAGGAGACCGTTTTAGTTGGGTACGCCGATGACGTTGCAGCCCTCATTGCTGCACGCAACGTTGAGCTAGCCCAACTGAAACTGAACCAAGTCATGCGCGTTGTAAACGCCTGGGGATGACTGATCATGGTCTGACACTCGCTCTGAGCAAGACAGAGATCGTCATCCTCACGAAAAAACGGATTGAAACCATCGTTCCGCTACGAGTTGGGAACGTAGTTGTCCAAACCACGCGAACCGCCAAGTACCTTGGTGTCATGGTGGACAACAAGTTGAGCTGGAGGGACCAGATCTTCCGTACGACGGACAAGGCTGCTAGGAGTGTCGCTGCTCTTAGTAGGCTTATGGCCAATGTCGGTGGTCCCCGGTCCAGCCGTAGAAGACTACTGATGTCTGCAGTCCAGTCCGTGCTTCTCTACGGCTCTGAGGTGTGGGCAGACGCGCTTAACAAGGAGGCGTATAGGTTGAGGCTCGCACGAGTGCAGCGTCAGGCGGCACTCAGGGTCGCTTCCGCGTACCGTACGGTGTCCGAACCGGCCGTTTTGGTGATCGCTGGAGTTATCCCAGTCAAACTCTTGGCAGCGGAGAGGAAGGCAATCTACCAGAGACAAGGCTACATCGGAAAGGACGCTGCAAGAACAGAAGAGCGCTCCCGCACTTTTCAGATGTGGCAAGAAAGCTGGGAAAGGGAGACTCGAGGACGTTGGACTGCCAGACTCATCAGGCAGGTCCAACCGTGGGTAGAACGGCGGCACGGTGAGGTTGACTATTACCTCACGCAGTTCTTGTCAGGTCACGGCTATTTTCAGTCGTACCTGCACTTGATGGCCAAAACGAATTCACCTGACTGCATTTACTGCCCATGCATTCCCGACGACGCGGAACACACTTTTGTCCGCTGTCCACAATGGGATATGCTTCGCCAGGAGGCCATTCAACATCTTGGGGTGCTGTCGATTGAATCGATCTGTGAGACCTTGCTGAAGGGTGAGGACAACTGGGACTGCTGGTCGCACTTTGTCCGGAATGTCCTTCAAGCTAAAAAGAATGATCTAGATCGGAACATAGTCTAGATTTGATAAGAAATAAACGGCTAGACACGGCGTAAGCCCCTCGGGCGTAGGCAAACTCGGCCTAGTTCTGATGAAGTGCGACAAGTGTTCCCAGGCTAGTGTCCGAAGAGTAGAGGAGGGTTTAGTGGGTAGTCTCTGGGCCTTAAGCCCGTTGGAGTCCCACACTACAGGCTAGCAACCTGTGTGCATAAATGCATTTTCCCACCTCTCCCTAAAAAAAAAAAAAAAAAAATTATCCTCACGTTGTTTTCAATGACAAACAATCATAATTATCGAAAGTAGGGAATACATCAGTTTACTGACATCGGCATTTTTATTTCCACAACCAAACATTTTTTTTATCTGGAGTGCAATTAATAAACATATAAACTATTCTTAGCAGTAATTAAATCGAGCCAATTAAATAACTAAATCCCTAAAATATGCCTAAGAACACTACATTATTTTGATCTCATTATAACGTAAGATTACACCGTAAATTTACTTCAACTAATGCACCTTTGCATAAATAACATTTCAATTAAGTTATAGAGTTAACCTCTTTGTTTATGTTTAATCACCGAGTTGATGGATTAGATTCCCCTTTCCGCTTCGTCAACTTCACTAACTTACTTCATCAACAAACTGCCTGTGAACTGATCAAGCTGTAGGCGACCTACTAACTGTACATGTATACAATTATACAGTGTAATTTAGAAAATGTAGCATAGCTTAGGGTTAACTCAAGTGGTTGTAATTTTTTCATTGTATGGATTGTAAAATACCAAAATGTTTTTTTTTATTTTTCTTATTTTGTGAATATTTCAATTTTAAACTAAAGTTAATTTTAAGCCAGTAGATGCCAATATAAAATAATCTTTAGAACAATTAATTACATTTACAATCTTTAGAACAGAAAGACTAGTCTTATTACCTGACTAGTATAAGACAACAAAGATGGTTTTGTTAAGACTATGAAAATTGCAAATATTTATTGTGAAATTTTTTGAGCTTTTGTTTCTAAAATTTACAAAATGTTTGTTAACATTTAACAACTTGTGTAGGTTTTTTAACACTAAAAATATCATCTTTTTAGTGCATTAATTACTTTTGCCTTGGTTGAATGAAACATAATCTCGGCCAAAGTAAGATAAATATTGGTGCTATATCTCAGCTAGATGGAGAAACCTTAAGTCTCAAGAACACTACAACACCGAAGCCCCACTTTCTCTCACGCGTTAATTCTCATCTCTCATCATTTTGTTTACTGCCATTTGCTTTAGCCAAAAGAGTTCTCTAAGCAAATTTCTCCAAATTCCTAAATTTCTTCCTTAAGAGGGTTCCACCCGCCATCTGGTTACCGCGTTAGCATGGTCCTACAAAAAGACCTCATGGCATTATTCAAGTGTTTATCGTGTTGAAATAAATTGTAAAATAGTCTAAAAGATCTAAACTGTGCAACTGTGCACTGGATGAACAGTAATTGTTTCTTAATATTTTTTTCTTTGGGTATTTACAAAATCTTTTTGAAAATCCATAAATTAGTATTTTTCACATGTGATCATTAAAAATAAATTTTTCTCCTTCTATTGCAAGCTCTGATGTATAAGGAGTACATAAATCACACATTCATTGGAAACAAATTAGTTTTAGAATGATGAGAGCTTTTACAATAGAGGCATGTTCAATCCCGAACTATATTTCAGTCCATATAATCCACCATCTTGAATCGAAATTCAGGCTGCCGGGTAGAACCCCCTTAATAAGATCATTATTGATTTGTATGCAATGCATTTTCACTCTTACCGCATTGTGGTGGTTGTTAAATAATAACAAGCTCTTTATATTAAACAAATTATTATAATTTTGCAATAATAATATTTGAATCTTTTAAATCTAATGTAAAATAATGATCTTAGACATTCAACCATTCTTACCACTTGCTTTCTTGCAGATATAATCCAAATCTGGGTTTTTAATATTGTTTGGTAAAAATTGTAATGTTTATTCTCTTATATTTTAATACTACCATTTCATATTTTAAAAATATGACTATTTTTAGATTCTAAATTGTATGGACTATACTAGGCTTACAACAAAAAATTTTAAGAATCTATTTTGTAAAATGTTTTATAAAATGGCGTTTCGTTACATTAGTTTTTTAAACATTAACTATTTCCGATCTTGTAAAAAATACAATTTTAAAGTTCTAGTGTTAAACATATTTACATCCACCATGGAATCATAAAAGTGGTACATGTGGTATAAGTAGAGAAAATAAGCTATTACCCCTGCAATTTTGCTAACATTTTATATTGGCAGTTGCTTTGTATAAGTTGCATTTTATTTTCTTATTCTTTAAGTAATAGTTAACATAGTGTAAAACACACTTTGTTAAAGTAATCTAGTAATTTTAAGTGCTTAATTATCTTTCACACACTAATATCAAAGCAATAATAGACATGTATATTATGGCTCAAAGGTAAACAAGTCACATGTTACAGATAAAAACGTTCATGAATTAAATATTAAAGTCGACACTCAGTTTTCGATATTCCACCGTTTGGCTGAACTATTTTGTTTATTGAATCTTGGCTTATCGAGTTTTTTAAACATTGTATGGATATTTTGTTGATTGTTACATTTATATAAATGCTCCTGTTTTCATAAGACCAACAATAAAATACAATAGTCTTTAAGCATTTTCAAAATGAAAAGTTTTGTAATATACCTGTATATATATAAAATGAAATTATGTGCATAAGGCTTGGGTGATATTCAGAAATTTGTGTATACTCACAAAAAACGTATTTTAATTTTTATTACTTATGATACATAACATCAATCAAAATTCTTTAAGCCATTTGGATCATTACATAGACTAGGAGTACGCTCCGAAGTCACGTATGAGAATGAACGAAGACCATATCATACATACAAACAATTTGCCAACAATAACCATATTATTATCAGCTGATTAAGCAGGATGGTTTATGACAAAGCCAACCTTGGTCCAAGGTCATAAGGCAGGTTTGATATTGATCAAATCCACAAAGGGAACAGGTAAATATTCCCAGTTTCTGCAATGTATAATCAACGAATATTTCAATGTGTTACAAAAACAGCAATTGTTCTAATATGCTGAGTAATAGTAATATAGGTTTCACAATCTATCACCAGGAGCTGTACCATTTTCAAATACCAATGCTGTAGCAAACCTGCAAACTAAGCAAATTTCCATTTACCTAGCTGGATTTTTACTAAAATATTCCCTTACAATTGTAAGATTTATTTCATAGTACCTGGGGACCGAGCTTTGCTCGGGGAAAATCATTAGTTTACTCTGAAAGCAGTCTTAGTATTGCAGATACATTAATCCATCTCAAACTCCACAATGCTCGCTCTTACTACTTCTTTCCCATAGCATTTTAGGATTTCAGATACATTATTGCAAATGCCACATAGTTCCCACAGTCTGCACTGCTAGCCTTACTACTTCCTTTACCATTTCCTACGTCATGGGCCTGTTTCCTTCCCTTCTCATAGCATTTATGTATTACAGAATGATACATTAATCTAACTAACACAATGGTTCCCACACTCAGCGATGCTAAACTTTACTACTTTCTACACCACTTCCTACTTCGTGGACCTGTTTTCATATTAAAAATCATAAAAATCCATAGCATTTTAGTATTTTAAATACATTAATCTAATTGCCACAAACATTTCCCACACTCCGCACTGCTAGTATTTACTACTTCTTTCACCATTTCCTATGTCATGGACATGTTTCCATCCATTCTCATAGCCGATGGATATGAGTACCATTCTCATAGTGGATTTATGTATTGCAGATACATAAATCTAACTGTTACAGACGGTTTCCAGTTCCCACACTGCTCGCCATTACTACTTCCTTCAGCACTTCCTACGTCGCGGACCTTTTTCCTCCCATCCCATAGCATTTTAAGATTGCAGATACTTATTCTAATCGTCATAAATAGTTCCCACACTCCGGACTGCTCACCTTTACTACTTCCTATGTAGCGGACCTGTTTTACTCCCTTACCATAGTATTTTAGGATTGCAGATACCTTAACCTAATTGTCATAAACAGTTCCCACACTCCGGACTGCTCGCCTTTACTACTTCCTTCACCACTTCCTACGTCGCGGACCTGTTTTACTCCCTTACCATAGTATTTTAGGATTGCAAATACCTTAATCTAATGGTAATAAACATTTCCCACACTCCGCACTGCTAGCATTTACTACTTCTTTCACCATTTCTTATGTTGTGGCACAGAAAACGTACTACGATAACCCAGAATGCCAACCGCATGGTAAAAAGCATTAAGCGGTTTGAGAGAGCTTTGCCTGTCAATCCGTAGGCAGCGCCACCAGCGTTGCCATGCAATAGCACAGCAACGCTGGTGGCGCTGCCTACGGATTGACAGGCAAAGCTCTCTCAAACCGCTTAATGCTTTTTACCATGCGGTTGGCATTCTGGGTTATAGTAGTACGTTTTCTGTGGTTGTGGACATGTTTCCATCCCTTCTCATAGGATTTCAGTATTGCAGATACATAAATCTAACTGTTACAAACGGTTTCCAGTTCCTACACTGCTCGCCATTACTACTTCCTTCAGCACTTCCTACTTCTCGGAACTTTTTTCCTCTCTTCCCATAGCATTTTAAGATTGCAGATACCTTAATCTAATGGTCATAAACAGACCCACACTCCGGACTACTCACCTTTACTACTTCCTTCACCAATTCCTACGTCACGGACCTTTTATCCTTCCTTCCCATAGCATTTTTAGATTGCAGATACCTTATTCTAACCGTCATAAATAGTTCCCTCACTACGAACTGCTCGCCTTTACTACTTCCTACGTAGCGGACCTGTTTTACTCCCTTCCCAAAGCATTTTAGGATTGCAGATACTTTAATCTAATCATCATAAACAGTTCCCACACTACGGACTGCTCAACCTTACTACTTTTTTCACCACTTCCTACCTCACAGACCTGTTCTCCTCCCTTCCCATAGCATTTTAGGATTGCAAATACCTTAATCTAATGGGCATAAACAGATCCAACACTCCGGACAGCTCGCCTTTTCTACTTCCATCACCACTTCCTACGTAGCGGACCTGTTTCCTTCCTTTTCTATAGCATTTTAAGACTGCAAATACTTTTATCTAATCGTCATAAACAGTTCCCACACTCCGGATAGCTCGCCTTAACTACTTCCTTCACCACTTCCTACATCGCGGAACTGTTTTTCTCCCTTACCATATAATTTTAGGATTTCAGATACCTTAATCTAATCATAATAAACAGATCCCACACTCCGTACTGCTCGCCTTTTCTACTTTCTACGTAGCGGACCTGTTTTACTCCCTTCCCATAGCTTTTTAGGTTTGCAGATACCATAATCTAATCGTCATAAACAGTTCCCACACTCCGGACTGCTCGCCCTTATTACTTCCTTCACCACTTCCTATCTCATAGACCTGTTCCCCTCCTTTCCCATAGCATTTTAGGATTGCAGATACCTTAATCTAATTGTCATATCAGATCCCACACTCCGCACTGCTAGCCTTTACTACAATGTATCGAGTAATCTTCAGTATAATCTTTGCTCAATAGTAACAAGTGATGTTTTTCCTTTTGTACTGTATTTCGTAATTTGCTAGTATACTGTAGGTAGATGCCTTTATAAACACATGCTACAACTTACAAGACTTTTGTTTAATTTTTTCTTGTTATTTAATTCAACTAACATGGTTACTTAGCAACCCATAAGACTATTGTAAAAAAATGTGACTTTCAGTTTCATTTTTCTACGTAATTAGATTTTTTTGGCAGTTCTAACTGCAGTAAACTCGTTGTAAGGACAGAAATAAATTATTTACAACATTTAAAGAAAATTGTCGAAGCCATTTTTGAGATCTATCTGCAAGCAAGCATACATACATACATATATACATACATACATACATACATACAAGCAAACATTGCTCATATTAGAGTATAGGATTTAAATCACTTTATTTTAATGAGTAATTAGGTTTGCTGATACAGAAAATGAAACCACATTTGTTTTTGTATTGAAATGTTCATAGCTTAGTATAAAATAAACAAAATTGCTAAATCTGATTAAAATATATCAATAAACAAGTAAACAACACTTTATTTATTCTTCGTAAGAATAACATGGAAATTTTAAATTTAATTTTTTTTTTATTATCTCCGTAACACAAAACCAATATCTCTGTTAACCTTTGAACAATATCTCCGTAAGTCAAACTGTTAGGCATAAAATAACGCTTCAATTTATTTTCTCTTGTAAGCTGTAAAAAATGATCTGGTAAGAAATTGTGAAATTTTGTGTTTCAGGGTCAAAAATGGGAAAACCCAACTTTTACCCCATAAAACACCTTACCGTACCATATAAACCCCCATTCCCATAGTCTGATCATGCTATGTCACAAACTCGTTCAAATAAACATAGGTTTAGAGTTTGTACAAAATTTTCTTAAAATTGGATCATTTTTGCTTGAGTTATTGCACTAAGTGACACATATATATATATATATATATGCATTTGAACGGGTGTTGTTAGCCTCTGGGGACCTCAGAACGAAAAAGTAAATCGGTCCCAGGTCTAGGTCTTACCATGAGGCATACGGTAGTAGTTTATTCCCTATAGGGGAAATTCGCTAAAATTATAAATAATTATCATACTGCAACCTACTGGTAATTTTGTTATGAGAATGACTAAACAAAATGTTTAACAGGAGAGGGATACTTATAAAACTTAAATATTTTGGATTAATATTCTACATTATCATTAGATGACAATACATGAATATGTAGGTTCTGAATATCAAGTATATTTTTTTACACTGCAACCTCACAACCAACCAGCCCATTGCAGAGTACTGCCAGATGGTTGACACTCTGGAGGGTGAGATACTGAACATCGATGGTGGCGTCACTGTTTGCGAGAATTTCATTGCAAGGTGGAGTGGGAACACGGATGATGTTTTCACCGTTTGTTGCCCTCTGGGAATGGAGAGGCAGTTCCTGACATCTCTCTGGCATTGAAAGCCTTAGCCTACTGTATGGGGGACTGGCGAGTCTCTGAAGACTACTCTGCAAGCAACCATCAGTCTATCGTCTTCCAGAAACACACTAAGCCACCTCAGTGCACCTGTCCTGAATTTGTCCGGCCACTTTTCAGGGTTACATAAAAAATTAAACTGTTGGGGACATTGGAATTCCCTAATTTTGTGCCACTTGGACAATGCGTCCCCCTTTCTTCAACATTTGACCACTCGATGCTAATGATTTCTACCCCTGCTGCCAGCCGAACCCAGTTTACTGCTGGACAACTAAGATTACGTAACTCAGGAGAATATGGATTTGACTCCAACGAGCAGCGCAGCATTCCAGAAACTGGCCTGAAGCTAATGCTAGATTGGCAGAGCACCAGGCCGCGCTCCATCACAACCTACGGCAATGGAACGCCACCTCAATTGCCGTAACTGCTGTCATCGACATGTTGTTCTAAAGTACCCAGCGTGACCAGCATTGGAATTCCCTATATAGCCTATGGGAAATTCACTAATGCCACACCTATCAAATAGCATAGGAACCAAACAAAAAAATCATAACTTCTTGATCAGCATTGTACGTGTTATTAAATTTACAGAAAGCAAATAAAAGAAACGTCTTATAACACTTAAAACATATATTTACGCTTATACTGTTACTCACAAGACAGTAAATATACAAAAAAGATGGTAAGTGGTGACCGATTTCTAATCCGACCCAATTCTTTTATTTACTTTCCGTAAAAAAAATCATACAATTGTTTTGAATAATTTATAGGCCCCAAAACTTAATAATCATTATTATGATAATAATATTAATAATAAATAATATAACAGGGAATAATTATAATAATCTATAAACTTACAGGGAACAATATGGGTTTACCTGTAACATCCCTTTTCCAGCAGTCCCACTTTATTGATTTTTACAATTGATGTGACATTTCATAGCTTGGTAGGTAATTTTGTATTATACAGAGGCCACTATTTTTACAGCGCACTGTGGTGGTTAGGTTAGGTTGGGTTATCATACATTTGTTTTTTTTTGTAGGACTTTTCACGTTTTGTTATGAATTAAGTGATGGCAGATTAGTCGTAAAAAAATTATGATATAACCCAACCTAAGATAACCACCGCAGCGCACCGTATTTGGGTGGCCTCCGTATAATACGAAAGTACTCAAACTTTTTCTACAAAGCTACGAAAATTGCGCTTTTGCTTTAGTCTACCATTGAGTTGGCTATGTTTCCTGTTCCTATTTTTTTTTGTGTCATTTTGCCAGATGGAGTAAGTTGTAATGTGAGTTTAATATTGCAGTTGGGTGTTCAAGAGTTGTGTGAGAGTGTTGTGAAAGAAATGGAAACACCTATAGGACTAAGAAAAATTGCAAAGAAGATCCTGATTAGGCCCAATATTTAAAGTTCATGCAAATGTCTAAAGTAAAATTTAGCTACTGCAACTGATACTGCCTCGTATATAGAAATCAGACAAGGTTATGAAACATGCAAAGCCTGCAAATTTACGCTGAATATCACCGATATTTAGCAACCTAGGCGACTCATAGTTTAAAGTTGTCTGAGTTCTCTTTTAAAATAAGTTAATTATCATTTGACGTTTCCCATTAACAATCGTATGTTTTGAAAACTTCTAGGCCTAGATTTTTAATTACCATATCTGTTGGCCACATCAGTTCAACTTTTACAGACATTTTCACATAACTTAAAACACACAACTGACTATGCCCAAATCATCTTTGAAAGTTGTATAAAAGTGTAAATCTTATCCAATGTGTAAAAGTTTGGAATTTTGAGTATTTGAAGTTATTAGTTTGAAAATGTGGACTAAAAGGTAGATTTTCAACTGAGCAGATATCTACCCTCCTATGTAAAGTAATTAATTAATTAATAATTAACTTAAAGTAAAAAAGTGTTGGTAATTTCGTATTTAATAACTACAGTATGTAACATATCTACAGTACACAGTAATTCAAAGCTTTTAGTTAAAGTTCTCATTAGTAACATTTCTGTTACCGGTAGTAACAAATCCTCCTTACAGTAGACTCCCTCTTATCCGAACTCCTAGGGACCGAGGCAAGTCCGGATAACGGGTTTTCCGGTTAAGCCGACGTCCCCAAAAACTCATTAAAACGGACCGTTTACAGTGATATTCAACTTAAATTTAGGAGAGCATTGTATTTTGCAAATTGTATTCAGCATGTGATAACTGTTCTCAAATCTTTCCCACGAGAACAGTCGTTTCAGTACCGGCTACTTCCTGCCGATCTAGTCCGGTTAAACCAATGTCCTGATAAAAATTGTCCGGTTAAAGAGATGTCATTTCTGTCGAGTGTAGTCCGGTTAAAAGGTGTCTGGAAAAGAGGGAGTCTACTGTACTGTTAAAACTTAATATTAATTGGGTTATTTGAGGAATCTGAGTAATAGGCCTACAGTCAGGAAATCTGAGAAATATAGTTGGGAAATCTGTGATTACAATTAATGTGAAAAATTAAAATTGTGTCCCCCTCCCAAAGTTTTTTTTTGTACGACACCCCTGGCTAACTCTCACTGTCAATAACGAATTGCCAGCAACTGCGATCACCCAAAACACAGCACTGATTCGCAAGCGAGTTTGGCAAAACCGCTGCTAATATCAACCATGTTCAAAGTTACCAGCGAGCGTTTGCGTGAAGCTAAAGCAAAATGCTAGGAAAGTGATCACACAGGGTTTGGGGTTCGCCAGCACTTGGACGACAAGTTCAGGTGTTTCATTTGTTCAACTAAACGGTTCAGATGAGGGTAGGCTACTATCAATAAGTTTAATCTTTTTATCACTATGGTAGGCTTAGGCCTAACAGGTTCACCACTACAGTAATGGTAGCCTATTATTTATCCCATTACATAAAATTATGCCAACCACAACTACTTATGATATTGCTGTGTACAGGTATTGCCAATCTATGTTATTCCTTAATTGCTAATAGAAGTTGGGAATTTCTTTCACCTAAACTGATGCCTAGAAGTGTGTGACCTGTCACAGGCTGGGCAAGGTCATATTTAATTATGGAATATATTAAATGGTTGCTTAGTAGGCCTAAGGCATATTATGTTAAAGAAACACAATTAGGCTACATACAACTTATCGAGGACCTACCATTTAGGCTACAAAAACAAAATAGCCTAGACCTATGCAAGTTATCTTACCAATTGGCTATTAACAGATATTTCTTTTGCTAAACTTCATCCGGCAAAGGTACATCATTGATCCAATGCAAACCCTTATTAAAAATTAACAATAGGCACTACTTAGAATCGCTTATTTAGACCCAGCAGGAATAATCAGCAAACGACTCATTTTCTCTTTTCCCCATCCATCAGTAAGCTTACAGTATAATAATATCAGGATCAAGTTTAATATGAAACATGTAGGCTGTGTAGCCTATATATTCATGGTGATACAAGCCAGTTTAAAACCAAGAAATAGGTAATGTGGAATTCTGTGGTAATTTTTTTGTAACTCTCGTCACATGAATTTTTATCAACTTAGGTGAATTACGGACGCTTAAAGCCTGCACCTACTGTAAGGTTCCATAAAGGGATCCCTATACCTAACCTATGCTATTTTCCCAACTTAACTTATAACTTTTTAATCAGTTAGGATAGTGCCTGCATTGTTTAAATCCAAATTAAGCTCCAACTATCGATGCTAAAGCCAAATTAAATTGGATTCAAAGAGAAGGGTACAGTTCCACAGAGAATCTGCAATACTTATCATTGGATTAAATATCAATACACCCTAAATCGATTAAGTTATAATTCGGTTCAATATTAATATTGCATCAAATTTAATTTTCCTACAGTCACCTGACAAAGTTGCCTTCCTTGCTCTGATTATAGCACAGAAAGCTGCTTAGGATTACTACATCTAACTTGCCACACTTTTTTTGTTGCCACACACCAGTAGCCTATTCCAACCAAACAACACAAAACAGCGTGTACGCTTGAAAATAAGTGGGCAACACTTAAAAATATTGCGATTACGATCAGCTAGTGCAGCGTGCATGTTTTTCCCATTTCGTTCAATTTTTGGATTTGATTTAACATAACATAAAACGCAGAAGATAAGCGTCCAGTAACCGGACGTGGATTAGGCATCCGGCAGTTACTGTCATAACATAACCTAACCAACCAAACTTGCTGAGAATGAAAAAATCTAATGAAGGTAAAATTCTGTTCATAAAATACAATTATAAATGACAAAAATTCTAACTAAAGATGAACAGTTAAGAAGAAAATTGCATTCTAAGCTAAATCTTTGACAAAAAGTTAAAGTTACCAATGGGATTCGAGCCAGGGACCTCTTGCATATCAGCCGAGCACTCTATCCACTACACCACGAACACCGATGGCAGTACATCGTATCGTTGTGGATATGGCGTTCCGGGCCCCCACAACCCAGTGTCGTCACTGCCGGACGCCTAATCTATGTCCGATTACCGGATGCGTATCCTCTGTGAACCTAAAAACGTGTGGCACAGTGATTGAAAGACTAATCATTTATGCTTTATAGCCTAGTTACTGTAGGAAATATATAATGTGTAATGTGTATGCAAACTGCCTTTCATGCACTCGAAATACTTTCCATACTCGCCTATAGCTAGTGCCAAAACATTTCCCAAATAACTATTTCCCATAGGCCTATGATTTAAATAACCCCCACCGCAGAAAACCTGCAGATTAAGTGAATTTCCATTTGCCTGATTGGATTTACTCTTAAATAGCTCCTTAAAATATCACAATTATGTTACAGTAGGCTTATTCCCTATTTAAATAACATTGGTTTAGTGAGTCTACTTAGGTTTGCTGCAATCGGGAGGGTACGGTAAAACTAAAAAAGTGTTTTTGTATGTTTATTCTCCATGAGTAGGCCTAATGAATATTTTTTATTTAGTTTTTTTTAATTTTCTCTGTAACCTTTATGCCCATAATAACGCTTTAGTATAAACTTAGGCCTACTAAATTGTTTGTAAATAAAATTGTATGTTTCAGAGTCAATAAAGGAAAAACCCCAATTTCACCCAATAAAACCCCCATAACCCCTGTTCCCATAGTTTGATCATGCTGGTTCGTGAACTCGTTCGAATAGATGCATACCATATTTCATCAAAGTGGATCATTTTTGCCTTGAGTTATCGTGTTAACGGACACACATAAAAATGAATTCGAACGAATGGTGTTTTTGGCCTCTAGGGACCTCAGAATGACAAAGTAAATCGGTCCGGGTGCATGTCTCAGGTCTTACCATGAGTACTACAGCATTTTGCTTATTCCGTATAATGGGAAATTTGCTTCAAAAATAGGCTTAAGATAACAAAAACATTTAACTTAAAATAGCCTAATAAAGTTGTTTCTTTTTGATCATTTTTGTAAATTTTTATGTCTAAAAAAAGAAAGAAATTACTACATTTCGGAACCCTAAGTTGATTTATGTGGTCTAGTCTCATAACTAATCATATCAATAAGTTTTGGTTATTGTTTCTGTATTTTTAAGTTACCTTTCATAAAATATATTTTGTTTTTTATTCAATAACTTACTTAGTGAAGTTAGGCCTAGTTTCATTTACAAAACATCAATAAAAACTGTAATTCACTTAACTCAGATAGATGTTTACATTAATTTAACAGCAATACAAACTTACACAGCAATACAGTTTATAACTCGATTCAATGTTTAAATTGGGAACATTTTTGGCTGCACTTTAGCATCTGTCCTACACTCATTCGATTGCAAATTATCAATAGGCCTAAGTATATTGATTATTTTATTCGGTTAATTAGGTTAGGCTAACCAAACTTGATATATAAAATGAAGTACCGGTAGGCCCTACATAAGAAATAATTGATATATTCATTTGAATGAGTGTAGGACAGATATTTTAACTTACTTAAGTGCAGCAACAATTTTTAGTACCGTAGGTACTTAGCGATATAAGTTTTTAAACCGAATAATAATCGCTACAAAAGTTATCAATATTACAACCGAATAAGATAGGCCTAGGTTATAAATCACATTTACAGGTCCTCTGCGGAACTGTAAGTTAACTCACCCTAACCAAAGAGAGTTTTAAACTAACTTGTGCATTTCAACCGATTAAATATAAATTGCATTTGTAGGTCCTTTGCGGAACTTAAGTTAACTTACCCTACCGTACCCAAAGAGAGTTTTAAACTAACTTATCCATTTCAACCGATTACGATATAAATTGCATTCGCAGGTCCTCTGCGGAACTTAACCCTACCCAAAGAGAGTTTTAACTTAAAACTAACTTATGCATTTCAACCGATTAAATATAAATTGCATTCGTAGGTCCTTTGCGGAACTTAAGTTAACTTACCCTACCGTACCTAAAGAGAGTTTTAAACTAACTTATCCATTTCAACCGATTAAGATATAAATTGCATTCGCAGGTCCTCTGCGGAACTGTAAGTTAACTAAAGAAATAAACCCTACCCAAAGAGAATTTTACTATGCTTATTAGTCTTAGGGAGGCTGAGTAGGTCTAGATGGACTTAAAAGTAAAACAAACCCCTAAACCTTCATCAATCACTCAGAGAGCTCTTACCTAGGCCTACCTACCGGATAACAGCAGACAACCAAGATCCGACAAAAAGAAAAATGTTTGAAAAGGCAATAACTTACTAATAGACCTAGTTAAGCTGTAATTTTAATATTGAAAATTAACATAATGAATAGCTCCAACTCAGTTACCAACGTCTGTGGTCACTGGTCTTACAATAACAATAACATAACCTACAAAACAACCGTACCATGGCTACTGACGACACTGACTGAGACTGACACGTGACACGACACTGTAACGACTTCAACTTGTAAAAACTTAAAAAAAATTAACTATATATTTTCATCGATTTCAATAAACTTATGTCATATGTGGATATCTTTTAAATTCCCCATTTCTTTTAGTAGACCAATTGTTATTTTTTTAGAAACCGTAGAATGAAAGATTCAAAGATTTCTTAAGCAGACCTGTATACTCCATGGACAGAAGAAACAAGAGACTTTGGTCGTTCTCTGTGTCTCAAATATACGACAAAATTGTTGCTTGTAAAATGTAAACAAAAAAATAGAAGAAGAAGGTAGCTCTTAATGTTATTCTTATGGGGGAAAATTAAAATGGTTTTTTTAAGATTTTATAATTATTACAGAATAAATATTCTTCAACAACTGATATTCTCAAGATATTATGCTATAAAATCTTTGTGCAACACTTCAAGTTGGATATACATAGTATTTCTAAGGCTATTGCGTCCCAAAGAGATGCATTTTGTCATGTATGAGAATTCACTTCGTTCATTCAATAAAAGCTTATCCTGTAAGAATATTAATCAATGTACATTTTGATTATTACAGTGTATCAATAGTACAATTTATTGAACTTGTTTAAACGTGTTTCATTGTTTTCATTTGTAATAGTTTAACTACCTAGGTGGAGGTTTTAATAATCTTATGTGACAAATGTTTAAGATATAACTGTGAAAGTTTTAAATTTTGTTAATAATACCAAACTTTGGCGTTTACACGATCTAAAAGGTAAACATGTTAAACAGCAAGAGAAACGAAAGATACGTTAGGTGAAGTTGAAACTAACAGGCTAAAATATGTTAGTTGCCGAGAAAGCTTTCACACTTGAGCTTAACTTATATTTTATCAGCAGTCCCTTGGGACTGGATTTCTTGCTTAAAATCCATTGATATTTTAAAAGGTTTTCAGTTTCATGAAGATAAAACCAAGTTTTTAGTTACTTTGAATAGTAACAAAAAAACTTCCTATAGTCAGAAAGCTTATGTCGGAAAGTAAATAAAATACAAACATTCAGAAATCTTAAAATAATGCACTGTTGATTGTGCAAACATTTTTTATTTATAACAAAGTTTATTTATATAATAATTTGTCATTGTTGCTAGATCTAGATACTGAAAGCAACGGATTAGTTTGCTTCTTTAAGAAGATTACTATCATCCTGTGGAGTAAAACTCTTAGTGGTAAGTCTTCCTTGAAGTACTTTGATGACTTATCTCTCTAATCATAGCATTCAGTTTTTGTGACACGTAGGTTTGTGACAAAGTTTGGTATAAGTAAAAATATATCTATATTATTCCAGTGATTATCAAAGACTTACGGCATTTACACTTATTTTTAAACTAGCATTGACTTACGTCATAGCTAAACAGAACAGTTACCGGTACTCTTGGTTGTTCTCTTTGGCTCACTGGAGGGTATGCTATATGAAGTCCTCATTCATGAAACAACTCTCTAAAGTGAACAACATAATGAAATGAAAAGTGATGTGATAAATAACATTATACTATCCTAAAAGAATATACTCAAGACACAATTCCAGCACTACATGCACAACATCCAATTTGCTTCGTCTCACGTTTTGTCAGCCCCTACATTATCCTTAGATGGACTGATTTCTTTCCACACCGCCCGGCTTTTCAGATCTTTTTTGGGGGGTTTCCAGGACTCTCTAATTGACTGACACTTGCACAAGTTTTTATGCATTTATTAATCTCAAAACTATTGACAGAAATATATACAATTGTCTTCGGCCCAGAGCCCAGGGCAATTTGTAACGCGGTCCGTTGCCGTCTGAGTTGGTCGGTTCTAAGCCCCTTTGACCTGTCGCGTTGTCCTGGGTCCGCATCCTCCTTGATCCCTTTGTCCTCTATACTCGGCTCCTGCAGTCCTCAACTGGTGTTCGGTTCCATCTCGAAAATTGCTGGACGGCTCACTAGCAGGATCCCAAACGCAGCAGCTCCTACCGAAGTTGTCAGTCCCACAGTCGGATGCCGCCTCCAGTCAATCCAATACAATGTGGTTCCGTCTCTAGAAGTGCTGGGTGACTCACGGTGTTCCAATCACAACAGCCTCTCCTACCGATGTTGTCAGTCCCACAGTCGGATGCCGCCTCCAGTCAATCCAATACAATGTGGTTCCGTCTCTAGAAGTGCTGGGTGACTCACGGTGTTCCAATCACAACAGCCTCTCCTAACGAGGACGGAAGTCCCACTGCCGGATGCAGACTGCCGTCCCTTTCAGATGGTTCTATTCTACATTAGGGGAGGTGCCTCTACACCCCCATCTTGGCGGAACCACGGTCCCGGGAGGCAGCTTCTTTTGTAACCGGGAACTTATACGGAAAACGGATGCCGCGGCCCAACACGCATCTACGTTGCACCGGACTCAATACGCTTCTAATGCGTACCCCACCGGTGGCTTCTACTCGAAGGCCCAACTGACAAGAGTCTCCCAAGAATGCTCCTTAAATAAAGGGGAAAGGTGGGGGGAGGTACCCGGTACCAGTCCGCAGCGAAGGTCCTGGGCACCTTTCCCTCAGCTATTTCCCTGAGTACTTTTCTCAGGGAAATTCACTGAGCACTTTTCTGGTGCTTTGGTGTTTTGCGTATATTACGTGCCCATACCTTTGCTTTCAGAAATATTTTATTAACCTCCACCATTTATGTATAAAAACAACAAACAACAAGAACAAATCTTCCGTAGAAAATAAAACAATAGCTTTCTTCAGATCAACAAATAATAATTTATATTAGCTTCTTCCACCCAACACAACAAGTCTTCTAGTAAAAAAATGTTCACAAAATGTAAATCTCAATAGGAAACTTTACGTTCGACATTTAAAATCGAAAAAATGAAAACCGTTTTCCATTAAAGTCTGAAATATTTACCTTTCTCTGTCCAGTCCCTAAATTTACGCTCTCTCTTGCTTGGCTTCTGGTTCACCCCCTGCCATTCCCGATGCCTAAATGACCATTCTTTCTCAAATTTAAACTTTACGGAATGGGTATCAACCAGTATGGTCTGGAATCTCTAGTATTTGGGGAAGTTTTGATCCCCCATCTGAGAGCAATGTTTAATCTCTTTCAGTTTAAAAATGTAGATTCAATTTAGTTTCGGGATAACAGACTGTACACTCAGTGGTAGGCCTACTCACGGTTTCCTTCCCTGCCTCTGGTACCTGTGTTGTATTGAGGTAATCAATTATCGATACATTTATCACTCGATTTTTTAGACAATTTAGCACATCGTGATATCGATACTCAGTTATTCCTAGAGTTATTCCTCTGATTTTTATAACGGAAGATCATTAGGAGAGAACAAAATTTATTGTAGCACCTAGATGAAATGTCAAGATTTTAAGAGGGGATACGAATTTGTTAATACCTTACGAACAAATCTTTCTTCTGTTTTGTATCTATCAGTCATTTAACCTTTCTTTGTAAATTTATGAGTAGACAGTAATGCGACAAAATTCAATGTCAACAGTGAAAAGCTTATTGCTAAGGTAATGTTCATTGACCAGAATTTGTTTCAATCACAACTGAATATTATGAGATGGAGACCATTTCTGTTACATTTGTATTATTGTTGTTGGTATCAACCCAGCTCATGTAAAAAATTCCAACTACTTTGATTACTTTCACATTCCATCTTCGAAGTCTCAGCTCTCACTTAGCCTCACTTCCTCACTTTGCCTGTCAAAGTCAAACCACCCAAAATTAAATTTACTCCGATTTCGATAACCCGATTCGATAACTCTAAAACAATTAAGCGGTATCGATATTCCAGTTTCGACATTCGTCAACTAATTTGAGGTGAAAAAGTGCACACCGTCTCAGATGGGGGCTCCAGATAAACCCCCCCCCCACAGATACTACTGAGGGTGCGCATTGCATCTCTGGTGGTAGGGGGACTTACAATTTGTTTCAGCACCTCCTGAAACTGATTAGTTTTCGTTTATAAATCCACGATGTTCAGAGATTTATCTTATCTTGTTGTGTATGTAGATGTCCAGTTTTAGATTCATCTCTAGACATTGTCTTTATAATATTGATACACTTTTCTAGCTATCAGACAGTCCTTCCCCGGTCTGTTTTACAAGTGCCAGTCAATATGCCCCTGTTCGGGCGTCATGTTATGTAAGGTACTTTCACCAGTTTTTCTTATTCCTGCATTCAGACCTTTTTCGGGGGTTTTCAGGACTCTCTAATTGACTGAAACGTTCAAAAGCTTTTATACATTTACTTATCTCAAAACTGTTTACAAAAATATATACAATAATAGTCTATCTTACAATAATATCGTACAATAATAATTATCTTCGACTGAAATATCCCAGAGACCAGGGCAATTATGTAAGGCTGTCGAAACAAAATAGTGCTACCCCCAAAATATTGCTCTAACAATTACGGTTCAAGTTATTGCAACTTTTGTGATTTTTCCTCTGTAAAATATCATAGTTACTACCACCGCTTACCCATGATAAAGGTTGTTGACACTCTTATGGGAGAAATTATGTGTCAGATTGCTCATAGCGTTTATTTATTCATGTTTTCATTAACTAATTAAAACATAAGCTTAAATTTCCCATCTAATGAATAAACCAATCAAACAGTTATGATTGGTACTTTTCAATACGAATATTTATTGTTACATACATACTTGCACTTATGTTTATGTTTTAATTTGACTAAAAGAGAAATAATGCGTATGGTTAAATAAACTATCCTTATTACTAAAAAAATCCAGTTAATCATTAATTAATTGTTGATAATTTTTTTAATCAATTTTCTAAAAATATCACTTTGTCATATATTTACAAATACCTAGTTTATTAATAAACTGAAAAGTGAGTAGGCAAAGTAAAGTAGATCAAAGTGAACCTTGATCCAATTACACAATTTTAAAAAGAACCTTATGAGAACGGTCACACTAATTAAGAGCTCTAGATTGCCTTGAGTGTCTTTCAGACTAATTATGTTATAAAAACCATCCACCAGTGCCGAAGATTGAAGTCTTTGACTGTTTAAAGAGTTTAATTACTGGCTTTAAAAGACGTTTAGTTTCACGTTTATTTATTTTATAAAAAAAAATAATAACAGTTGAAAAGTACTACTAGTACAACTAGTCCATTTTAGTACCAATAGTACTACTAAGAGTACTACTAGTGTATATTATTTGTACTACTGTATACTAAACTTTTTCAAATTCATATTTTTACACCTATTTTATGTTTAGATCAAAGAGTCGAAATACTTCGGTTGTAATCGTTTTAAAATGTAATATGATAGTAATAAACCTGGAACTTCGGTATCCGAGGTCGCAGGTAACAACCCCACCAATCACCATACCAATCGATGTTATGCAAGGGATCCTCTAGGCCTGGCCTGCAGTAATGTAAAACGTTTCTGTGTTAGTGCCTAGGATGTGAAGGTGGCACTGAACGAATAACACACCTTTTTATATGGTAGTCTAACGTTACTTGATATACTAAATATTACCTTACAAAAGTGAGTAAGAGTGATAGTGTTTATATAGTAACTTAGTGTTTTCTGGTTCTAAACCTTATTTTTTTAATACTATAGCAGTAGGAATAACGCCGTCTGTATCGAAGCCGGCGTTCTTTAAACATAGCATGAAAATGTGTCATAAAGTATAGACAAAGTTAGCTTCCTTATCAATACTTTTGGAAACTAAAATAAACAATTATTGCAATTTTAAAGTGATATTTTCCATCACATTCATATTACAAGTGTGCCAGAATAACTGCATACAAATCTAAAATAATTCCGTTGAATTTATGGAAGATGATCGCTGTTGAATATAGGATCCAAGTAGAAAGCAAACATTTTAAATAATTAGAAGTGTCGTGACCTTAGTAGTTATCTTACCTCATATAATATAAATATAAATCATATGACTTGGCTAAGCTAGGAAATAATAAAATAATAATAATAATAGTAACTTAATTAGTGCTAGCTAATAGTCACATAATAGATGTTAGATTTAAAAAAAACTTGGTAATAACAGTTTTTGTCAATCATCCCCATTGTAGATAGTTTTACTTTAGGCTGAATAATCACAGGCTAAAGTATAACAATAATTTCCATTTTTATGCCAAATAAATCCTCAAAACATATCAAAATACAAAGAAAAGTCAACAATTCTGTGAAATGTCACATACCTCATATTACAAGCAAGATATTTGTGGCCTCGTCCCATTCAAGATTCTCGTGCCAAAGCTAAATAACCATTTCAGGATCGGTAAAGTAAAGATTCTATTGAATAACCACTTTTCATGTAGTAAATTACCGTAACCCCTTATCTGGTTAAATAATCTCTTATCCACATGATTTCTGATCACATTTGGTGTTTTCTAGCAAGCAATTAATCCAATAGAAAACATATTTTCCAAAGCTTTCAAAGAAAAATTATCAAAATTTAGTAAATTACCAAAATTGGTAATTTAGGTTTACTGGTTTCGCCCAAAGTTGAGATCCAGTAAGTGGCCAGATGAAGTAATTGTTTAAGGTGGACATTACAACATACAATCACTTTGATTGGCTTCCGGTGCTTGCTTGCCTATAACTCTGCAGTACTTTCATAAATATTCATAAAATATTTATCAATATGTTGAAAACACCAAGGTAATGCTGAAACGAAACGATGATTCATAGAATATACAGAAATACTTATATTAGTAATCCTTAGCATAAAATTATACTGCGGCCTAGACAGAATCATTTTGCAATATGATAGCAAATCATTCAGCTTATCATAAACATGTAGTGAATTGTGTTTCGATTATTGCAAGGATTTATGTGTATTTGATAGTTATACATGTAGTAGATTTTTGTTTCACTATCAAATGCCCGAGAGATGATTTGTCCTTGTCCATATTCAGACGGATTATACTCTTTCGGTGCTATATATAATATGATCGCATCAAAATGGTTTATATGCCATAAATAAATATCTCTTATTCAAATTGTGTAATACTATTACAGAAACTATTACCATAGATAAAACGAATAAGGACTCTTTTAGACGGGGCTCTTGGTTACTACTGTAAACCTTTGCCAAGGCTGTTTTCCAATTTTACTTTTCTTTGGTCCTAATTATTTAAGGAATTCATTATGGTGTAAGTTACTACTGTCACGGTTGTAAAAAGAATGGTATTCTATTTTCATATGTTAAGGTAATAGAATTGAATGCCCACAAATCCTGGAAAACTAGAAGAACCCGATTTAACTGCAAACGCGCCGTCTGGCGGCAAGTGTTCGAGTCAAGGCTTTAGTGATCATTCATATCTTGGAGCAGAACCACATTGCCCCTCTCTTTCTCTCTCTCATTTTGCGTAGTTGTGACCGACAGTCAACTTGTACCCTCAATTTAGAGGTATGTAGAGCAAATGATTAAGCAATTTATGATTATAAGGTTATTCCAGGAAAAATCAGTAGAACATCAAATTGTAAATAGATAGCTAAGCAGTTTGTAAAACAATTAATATTTTTTACATAAATGTTGGTAGACATGAACGCTATGGGGTTTGGCTCAGGTTTTAACCAGTGCAAAAAAATTTCAGCTTTATATCTCAAAAGGAATTAAATTTAGAGAGCCGTATGTCAATCCAAATTAATTTTAATAACATTTAGTAACTGTTCAGAGAGGATATTTAGATTGAAATTGTTTTTTTTTATAAGTTTGGTTTGAAATTTATGTTCTAGGTGAGCCTACAGGATTATAATATTGTTTTAGTTTGGAGTAATTATTTAGGATTTGTTATTCATACAGTTATTTATTTCAAAGTGGAATAAGGATATGCTTATTTGAGGTTAATTGTGTTTTATTAAATTGTCTCAGTAAACTAATTTGTAAAATATAAAGAAGTATTAATCACATGTTCAATACGGTTGTTTTAATATTGTTTTGGTCAATTTTATTACTATGTAAATTCATTAAGATTTGTGTAAAAGGTAATATGTAAAAACAGCTCATATTTTTACTTGCAAATGACTTAGTTTAGGGGGCTATTTTAGAAACAAATAGTGGAAAATTAACTTTGCTGGTTAGATGTGTGAGATTATATGTAACTGGACTAGAGGAGTGATAATAAAGAAGGGATCCATAGTACGAATTTGAAACTAGTCCTAGGGTTCAAGTCTCAGAGTAAAACATTGTCGGGGAGATTTCCCTCGCCTATCTGTTGTCTGCTGGAGTCTGGAGACCAATCTCACCTTCTTGTGGACCTACCAACCATCCGGGGACAATCTGCCTTACCAAACCATGGATTTAACATCACCACCAGGTCTCGCTGTCTCCGGGTCAGATCGTCCCACTGAAGCTCCACCAAGCCAAGGATGGAAGTCAGCGTTCGTGAAGTGCGAAGTACCCTCCACAATGTTACACCAATAATTTCAAAATGTATGATTTAAACTTGAGTAGTAAAGTAGGAATGTATGAACTTTGGAGAGGACAAGAAGTTTAAGGGGAACGTTTATTGTTTGATCGACCAAAGAAAGGAGAGAGATTTGATTATGTAAAATTAAGGGGAGTTAGTAGTGGTAGTAAAGTTTTGCATTTTTGTTCATGTTAAGGAAATGTGTTTTGTTAATTTTGTAAGATATCGCACTAAAATTTGTTTGTTAGATATTGTTCAATATAGAGAATTTTTACTGGAATAATACGACTTCTTATTTCAGCATGCCCTTCTTGCCTCCTTTCACAGCACTTGGCACTTGATTTTAAGGTTAACACACTAAGGTGTGTCACTAACTAACATGTTATGATCCACTAGCACCGTACGCTATACACTCACACTTGTGTGAGGTTAACTAGGTCTCGAGTCTGTGATGAACTGCATTCGTTAATGGAATTTTGCAGTACATATATTAAAAACTAATCACTTTCCCATGCTTAAACGGGTATGCTGTATTAGAATTCATCGTCCTACTTCTGGATATTACTTTATATTAACAAAATAATTGTATTAATACTGTATTATTCCGCACTACACGCTTACTATTTAGTTTTGAATTATGGCTGAACGAAAAACTACCATTTACTTCAAGTTTATGTTATATATTTTTCTTTTGTGGCAAAGGTACAATTTTAATTATTTTTCTTCCTTAGTGTCATTGCTATTTCCAAAATAGCATTTAGTGCCTCGATTATGCAATTCCAATTTACCCGTCAACTGTACGGTGGATCCTGGTGCAGTAATGGTCTTACGTCACCTTGACAACAATCGCAATATCCTTCTGTAAACAACTGAGTTACTTCCAATACCACTTTTGTTACGCATTATCAGTGCATATAGACCCCAGCGCTCTTTTAATCATAAGGACAAAGATTGCTATAAGATAAATTATACACACAAAGACGATAAATGTAATGTAATGTTTAAAAATCTTCTATATATTTAATACACAGTTGTAAGTCTGTTTTCTCAGGCATTACTGGACCGAGATACAAGATTTATGTCTCAAATTACAGGGGATAATGCATAGATTTGCCGTACTTCCTCAGAATTTACGTTTGTTCTATGGGCTACGACCTACAGCCCTTCCAAGGCCGAGTCAATACAATTCTTATTGAAGAATATAATACACAGTTTATAAATTATTCGACAGCTGTTTTATGTTTGTCAGACATTTGTTATCATTTTTATAACCTCACTTTCAGTATGGGTATTAATCTAGGACTTTATAAACACTTGATTTCTAACAAGGAAAAGTGTATTTGCTATACTTTTTATAACAGACAATTGCTAATGACTGGGAAACATACAAACATTTTATCATAGGTGTTTAATCTTACTCAATATCAGTGTTTGACGTTCAGCGGTACCAAACTTCACTTTCTAGAGATGGTGAGTTCGCTCGATACGTGGAACTAGAATGTAAATTTTGTATGTTTGAAATATGTGTTACTTTTCCAGCGAAGTAATGCAAAGGAAAGTGGTAGTTGAGTTTAAGTTTTAAGAGTATGGAATGTGAAATAATACCCATAGTAGGGGACAAAAACTGTTTGTTCTTATCAATACAACAGACACACGTCATCAAGATGGCGGCAGATGAGGATAACTGTCAATGTGGCGTCTGCAAAAATATCGTTAATAATAATGACCATGCCCTGCAATGTGAAGGAAAATGTAAAAATTGGTTTCACATTCACTGTATTAAGTTAGGGAAAGTTAAATATGACCGTATTGTGAGCCTTGGTGATATAGTTACTTGGTTTTGTTCAGCATGCAAGAAAGACATTGAAGAAGGACATGAACCACCTGTTCCTGTTTGTGAACTGAAGGATGGTCCCCCTGCTACGATAGAATTATTGTGTGATCGTCTAGCAAAATTAGAAGAAAGTAATGATAAACTTTTTGATGTAATTATGGGTCTCGTCGGTGAAATCATGCCCAAGAAACAAAGCAGTGTTGATATTGAATCGGTTTGGTCTAGGCCTAATCGTGAGGAAAATTATCCCGCCAAAACCTTTTCTGATGCACTTAAATCGGCTGCAAACAAGGAAAAACTTAACATTGTGCCTAAAAAATGCACTTCTAATTTACCTAGTGTTTCAACTGGCAAGATACAGGGTAGTAAACTTAGTAAGCCTGTTACAGGCCTATCTTCAGTTAAAGCACCGGCAAACCCTAGTCCTAGGCCTCAGCCTTTGGAGTCTTCATGTGATCATGCAGAGTGTAGGAGTAAGGATGAGGATGGTTTTTCGCGAGTGTGCTATCGCAAAAAGACCAGACAACCTAGGCCTAGATCAGTCAAAAGTAATAATCCTAGGGTGACTAAACTGATATCTGGTAAGAACAGTAGTAACAAACTCCTTGCAGTTCCTCGCCAATCTTGGATCTATGTCACAAGATTTCAAGCTACTACAACTGAAAGTGACATCGGTGACCATTTGAAAGCATCATGTGGTGATCTCAGTTTTGTCTGTGAAAAACTTCCTACGAGACATACATCTTACAATTCTTTTAAAATCGGTGTACAGCCCGAGTGTGTAGAGGACATCATGAACCCTGATATCTGGCCTACTGGTATATTAATCGGCAATTTTTTTCCGCCTCGTTCCTCTAGGCCTAGGTCGATAAGTAGCTCCACTGACGATAGGCCTACTCAGACTGTGAATTTTTTAGTGGAATCAGTGCCAACCGACTCGAAGAAATAAACATGGATGGTACAAAAAATAAAGTAAGTAAAATGCCTTCAAATTTGAGTTTTTGTGTGCTTACTCTTATTTTCCTCAACATCCAAGGACTGATGGGTAAGTTAACTCTACTTGAGGACTTTACGATGCACCAGCGGTGTGATCTAATATGTCTTTCTGAGCACTTGATCAATTGGCAGGATAAATTTGACCAATTTTGGACTTCGACTGACTACACAGGTAACGACATATTTTCTGTATTTTTTGAAATTTTTATGCATGTGTTTGACGAGTGTTTTCCTGTGTGCAAGTCTCGCTCAAAACCAAACCCAAAAGGGAAACGGTCACGTGCCTGGTACACTCCTGATCTTGACAGGCTCAGGCAGCAGGTAAGACATGCCTATGATCTGACCTGTGTAAGTAGTGACAATCTTTGTAAGTTAGAGTATAAGACCCTAGTTAAGAACTACAAACGGGCAGTAAAGGAGGCCAAGCTCAATTATAATGCCCTATTCATTGAAAACTCCAGCAACAAATGCAAATCAGCCTGGGCAATTGTAAAAGAAAATTCCCAATCTCTCGGAAGCGGTAATAAGCTTCCATTTCATCCAAATAAACTAAATAGTTTTTTTATTAACTCTGTTAACAGTATTAGAAACAGTATTAAGAAACCTGCAAATACTTATGATCATTTCTTACAAAAAGTTCCTTTCAACAATTCAGAGTTTCACTTTTCTTTGGTCACTTGTAGTGAGGTTATGTCAGTCATAACTAAAATGAAAAATACCAAATCCAAAGATATCTATGATATCTCCAACTGGTTCATTAAAGAAATTGTTGATGTAATAATTTCACCATTGACTTACTGTGTAAACGCCTGCCTACAGGGGGGATTCTTTCCTGATTGTCTCAAAATTTCCAAAATTTGTCCTATTTTCAAAAAAGGGGATAAAAACTGCCCAGGAAACTATCGGCCTATTAGTCTAGTACCTGTTCTGTCCAAGGTTCTAGAACATATTATTCACAATCAGATTAACAGTTTTTTTGAAAATAATTCTCTCTTTAACAAACAACAATTTGGCTTTAGAGTTGGACAGTCCACTGTGGATGCAATTGATGCCATGGTTCAGGACATTCACAGGGCTTTTGAAAATAAAGATTTTGCCTGGGCCACCTTCATTGATCTTAGCAAGGCCTTTGATTGTGTTGACCATGGGATCTTGCTGCATAAGTTGGAGTTTTATGGAATCAGAAACAGTGCTCTAAATCTTTTGTGGTCTTATTTAGCAAATCGTAGACAGGCGGTATACGCTGATGGTGAATGGTCCTCCATCGCCCTCAGCAACTGTGGGGTACCTCAAGGCTCCGTCTTGGGCCCCCTTCTGTTTTTAATTGCTATAAATGATCTGCCTATGAATCTTAGTTGCAATTCCTATCTCTATGCGGATGATACTACCTTGCTATCTTGTCGCAGTGACCTTTTGCATCTAAAGTCAACTGTCAGAAACACAGTCAATACTGCTGCTGAGTGGTTTTCAGCTAATAGTTTTCTTTTGAATAAAGACAAAACACAATCAGTCATATTTTGCCTTAGACCTCTACATGATATAGGCCCACTTGAAGCTGAACTGTCCAATGTGGTAAAGTTTCTAGGTGTCCATATTGACAAACAACTGACTTGGTCTGATCATATAACGCAACTCTGTACTAGGTTAAGTAGAATGATTTGCCTTTTTCGTAAGCTTAATGATTTAGTTCCTATTAGTTATTTAAGATCAGTTTACTTTGCTTTATTTCAGTCTGCCTTGAACTATGGTATCATTTTTTGGGGTAATAGTTCTCATGTCTCCGATGTCTTAATATTACAAAAAAAGGTCCTGCGCATAATGGCTAGGGTTGATCCTGAGGAACATTGTCGCCCCATTTTTATTGAATTTAATATTTTAACTGTTATTAATTTATATATATTTAATATCATGTTAACTAGTTTTAAGGAAATGGACTCACATGTCATAAGGAGTGATTTTCATGATTTTCAAACTAGAAACAGACATCAATTTGATATACCCCATGTTAGACTGAGCAAAACAAAGAAAAGTCATAAAATTCTGGGCCTAAAATGTCTAAATAAATTGCCCAACAAATTGCTATCACTTCCTTACAAAGTTTTTAAAGCTAAAATTCATATGTGGCTAGTTAAGAATCCGTTCTACAAACTTAACGATTTTTTAGAATTTCCTAAACCATTAAATATTGAGTAATGATTGTACTTTTTTTTCTCTTATAGTTATCCTCATCTGCATGTATTTTATATTATCTTTGTATATTTTGATTTGACCTTGTACTCTACATATATTGTACTCTTCCTTGACAAATGTTTCCCAACATAATACCTTCATTGCCCATTCCACATGCATTTGTAATGTCTATTGGAAAATAAAGCTTTGATTTGATTTGATTTGAATAACATTTATTCTCTATGGCCACCAGAACAATCATAGGGAAATTCGCTTGCTATTTGTAGCCTACCTAAAAACAATTGCTAATGACTGGGAAACATGCAAACATTTTATCATCGGTTTTTAATCTTACTCAAGATCAGTGTTTGACGTTCAGCGGTACCAAACTTCACTTTCTAGAGATGGCGAGTACGCTGGATACGTGGAACTACAATGTAAATTTTGTATGTTTGAAATATGTGTTACTTTTCCAGCGAAGTAATGCAAAGGAAAGTGGTAATTGAGTTTAAGTTTTAAGAGTATGGAATGTGAAATAATACCCATAGTAGGGGACAAAAACTGTTTGTTCTTATCAATAACATTTATTCTCTATGGCCACCAGAACAATCATAGGGAAATCCGCTTGCAAGTTGTACTGAAAATTGCTCATTAGTAGGAAATATACAAAGATTTTATCGTAGGTCTTACTCAAATTCAGTACTTGACGTCCAGCAGTACCAAACTTTACTTTCTCAAGATGGCGAGTACGCTGGATACGTTGAACTACTATGTAGGCTAAATTTTTAATTTTTGGATAATGTGTTTTGATAATCTGTTTTCCTGAATGATCCAAAGGAAAGTGCTAATTATTGAGTTCAAGTCTTTTGGATACGGATACGTGCAACTACAATTGTTTAGTGAACTATACCCTAACTATTTTTTACGAGTACACAGGGATGTTGCTTGAGAAACTGTGACTTACGATTTCGGTTCTGGAGAAGAAGTGTGTGACGTTTAATGGCAATGTTGACGCGGGTCATTACAGTGTTATAAAACTGTATCATATTCCTCAGGGTGTGAAGAATACAAAAAGAAAAAGAAAGGTAAAAAGTCATTAACAAGGTAAATAGAGGTAAATAGACAACCAAAACAAAAAAAAACTTAGAGAACCATCGAATTAAAAAGGTTAATAACAGTGATGGTATTAAATGTGCTCAGGAAGTCCCTACAAAAACACCGACTCTTTTGAATAGGGTTGAATTGGATTTGTCACTACTGCAAATCTATGAATTTCGAGTCAGAACAGACTAACAGGGACACAAATACAGGGTGTTTTTTTTTAGTGTGCCACCATTGGGATCTCAGTAACTAATGATTTTACAGCAAACTTTAAATGGGGAACTGTGTATTTTATGGTCTTTATGGAATGTGGATGCAATTTTAAGACTTGTTTGACTTATTTACTACTCGCATTTTCGCTATAAACCTACTTGTTTAGGAGCTACATGATGTAAAATGTACACCGGAAGTCATTGTTCCATAGGCTCTCCTAAACGAGTGGGCTTATTGAAAAAATGTCAAGAATAAAAAAGTTTTTAAATTGCATTTTCCATCCGAAAACATGATAGCATATAGGGTGTTCCATAAGAAATTTCAAAGTTGACCGCCATATTGGAAAATGGCGGCCATTTACAAAAATGTTATTTAATTATTTTTGAACCTCTTTAAAACAAGGGAATGTTTCCCATTTAAAGTTTGCTGTAAAATCATTAGTTACTGAGATCCCAATTGTGGCACACTTAAAAATACCCCCGCCGCAGCAAACCTGCAGACTAAGCGAATTTCCATTGACCTGATTGGATTCACACTAAAATGCCTCCATAAAAATAGCACATTTATTTCCTATTTAAATAGAATTAGTTTAACAAGTACCTTAGGTTTGCTGCAACAGGGAGGGTAAAAAAGATTTTTTTATAAAATGATAATAGTTTAGTAAGAAATAAAAGTATTTTCCAAAATCGATCAAAATATGTTCATAAACAAGCAAACTGCAACAGTCAACTTATTCTCCATAAGAATAACATGGGAATTTCAAAATTACAATTTTTTTTAATTTTCTCCGTAACAATTAGGCGCATAATAACGCTTCAATATACTAAATTATTTGTTTTTTTAAGCTCTACAAAATTGTTTAAAAAGAAATTGTGAAATTTTGTGTTTTTAGGGGCAAAAATGGGAAAAACCTATTTTTACCCCATAAAACCCCCCATAAACCCCCGTTCCCATAGTCCGATCATGCTGGTTCGCGAACTCATTCAAGTTTATCCCGCCTTACACCTTCAAACCAAATTTTATCAAAATCGGACAAAAATTACTCAAGTTATCGTGCGGATGGACACACATATATATATATATATATTTTGTTATTGTATACATCAATGATTGATCATGGCATTAATGTCCGAAACATGTAAGTAATATAAAATAAAATGTTTCTAGGGTACTGTGGTATTTTGATTTGCTTAATAATATATATATATTTAAATATATATATATATATATATATATATATATATATATATATATATATCATACTAATATTATAAATGTAAAAGTTTGTGTGTTTGTTTGTAGTAGGATACCCAGCTCTTGCGGGGACCAATCAGAGAGCAGCATTTCATCCCCACCCCTCCCCCTAGGCCACGCCCCCTTTTATCCCACGTGGTCGCCCTCTGGTGTCCCACGTGGTCTAACCTCACTTTTGTTTTTTCGCGCCAAACATCTAACCTCACTTTACGTATTGCATACGTAGGTTCCTGCCAAACGAAAAAAAAACTTCACCTTCCCGCCAAGTAACATAACCTCACTTTTATTTTCGCGCCAAACGAAAAAAATCACCTTCCCGCCAAGTGACATAACCTCACTTTTGCGCCAAACGAAAAAAATCACCTTCCCGCCAAGTGACATAACCTCACTTTTATTTTCGCGCCAAACGAAAAAAAATCTTACTTCTTCTTCACCGATTCTCGCCAAACGAAAAAAACCTCTCCTTCCCGCCAAGTGACATAACCTTATTTTTATTTTCGCGCCAAACAACGTAACCTTCCCGCCAAGCTTCACTTTACGTATTGCGTAGGTTCCCGCCAGCTTATGTAACCTCTGTAATGATTAACTCTTACCAAATGAAATAACCTCCACTGAGTTATGTGTCCTGGATAATTACACAGATTGTTTGATTTAAAATATGTTTTAATGCTACTATATCTATGATTTATGTTTACATACTTTTAAAAATATTTACAAACACTAAACTAAACTTCTTCTTCTTCTTCTTCTTCATCTTCACGGCTCTGTAACAAAACAAGGAAGTGTTAAAGGTGTGTATCCTGGTTGCTGATTGGTTGTAATAACTTTGTACCTGATTGGTCATAAATAGGTGATCTGTTGTGTGATTGGTCAATTTTTGCTATTTAAACTTTTCAGTACTTATTTTCTTTCACTTTGCTCTTGGCAATTGAACGTGTTGGACGTGTGCTCTTGTGTTTGATGTTTTGAGGTTATGTTTGCAAGTTATTTCTAGTGTTAAATGTTAGTCTGATTATTTATGGTACATCAGTGGTAAGTAAACTCTGTTTCTTTAGTGTAACGTATTGAGCAATCGGTGTGCTATATTTAGCTTTGTGTGCGCGCAGCTGTGTCCCCACCACATCTTGTGTCTCAGTGTTGTGCAATCGGTGTACCATACTTAGCTGTGTGCGCGCGCAGGTCGTGTCCCCCACTAGATCTTGTGTCTCCGCGTCTGTTTTACTTTGCTCTAGGCGTTTGACGACGATGGATGTTAGTATGGCTGATAACGTATCTGACGAAGTAGTTGAACCCGTAAAAGTAGTTGAGCCTGTTAATTTGATTAGTACTGATCAAACTTATGTAAATAAATTTAGATTGTATGGGAGTAAAACTGTATTTAAATTCACCAATCCGCCTCCGGAGACTAATGAGATTGATTGGTTGAGACAGGGGTTTGCACAAATTGTAAATAGTATGAAAGAACAAGCTTTTGAAAATGATCAACTTGGGTTTACTTTGGAGAGTCTCAACTTGAAATCAAAAGCACCAGGCTATGTAAATTTTCGTCCGGCTACTGAAATTGATGAAAACGTTTTGTGGCAAATCTTTGGCGGTATTGTGCAATCAAACTCTGAATCCATCAAATCTACCGACACCTTTAAAGTGGAATGCACTAGAATTAACCTTCCTGTAGGTTCTGGAAGGGTAAGACCAGGGTTTTACAATACGTTTGACGAGGAATGCAAGGCAAGACGGGGAATTGTTGTCATTAATAATAAAGATAAATTGTGTCTTCCCCGTGCAATTGTAGTGGCTATGGCCAATGTAACCAAAGACCCCCTTTACAACGCAGTAAGGAAAGATGATGGAAAAAGACAGACTGTTAGGGCTCAAGAACTTGTGTGTCGAGCGAGGGTTGAAATGCCAGAAGGTGGAGCTGGCATCCCGGAACTTGAAAAATTTCAGGGGTTTTTGAGGGACTACAAAATTGTTGTGTATAACTATGACAGGAAAGGACGCGATGTGTACTTTGAGGGAAATGTGGAAAATGCAAAATTCACACTAAATTTAATTTTTTACAATGGACATTACAATGTGATTAATTGCTTGACTGCTGCTTTTGTTTGTAATTATTTCTGTGAAGCCTGTCATGTACCCTATGATCACAAAGGAGAGCATCGTTGCTCAAACATTTGCCCACAGTGCCAAACTATTTCACCTCCCTGTGTAGAGGAGCATGGAGGTATTTTGTGCCCTAAATGTAACATGACCTACCGAAACCAGGAATGTTTTATTGCGCATCAAGCTGACAAGTGTAAAAATGTAAAGAAATGTCTCGATTGTGGGAAATTGGTCTGGATTAAAGAACGATCTAAGCCTCATAAATGTGGCGAAGTATTTTGTAAACCTTGTAGTTCATTTGAAGACCCTAACCACAAATGCTATATGAAACCTGACACGAGAAAGCCCAAGTCAAAAGATTTTCTGTTTATTTTCTTCGACTTGGAAACCCGCCAAGATGAGTCTCTGCCCTCAAATACTGATGCTAAGGTCCATAAAGTAAACTTGTGTGTGACACAACAGTTTTGCTATCAGTGTATTGAGGCTAACTTTTGCATGGCTTGTAAAAATCGAACAAGAGTCTTTAAATCTGAACCAGTCACTCAGTTCATGGACTATGTGATGCAAGTCCGTAAAAATTTCAAAGATGTCTGTGTCATTGCACACAATGGGCAGGGCTTTGATTTTCAGTTTTTGCTCAAATATGTGTTGGAGGATACAAAGTTCACTCCGAAACTTGTAATGCGGGGAACTAAGGTAATTTTGATGGAGATTGACAATGTGAGGTTTGTTGATTCACTTAGTTATTTCCCTATGTCTCTAGCTGCACTGCCCAAGGCCTTTGACTTGCCTCCAGAAAAGAAGAAAGGCTATTTCCCTCACCTTTTCAACACCCTTGAGAATCAAAATTATGTGGGCCCTATGCCGGCAAAAGAGTTTTACTGCCCAGAATCTATGTTTGAAAAATCATACAAAGATTTTGAAAATTGGTATAATGATCAGGTTTCAAACAATGTTACATTTGACTTTAAAAAAGAAATCCTCGAGTACTGTGTATCAGACGTTGAAATCCTAGCCCAAGCTTGTTTAAAGTTCCGTTCAATTTTTCTGCAAGAGTGTAATGTTGACCCTTTTCTCGAGGCTGTAACCATTGCCAGCGCATGTAATTTGGCCTTCCGTCGGAACTTTTTGAAGAAAAATACTATCGGCATCGTTCCTAAAAACGGTTATAGGCTTACAGACGCCCAATCAGCCATTGCGTTACAGTGGCTATCGTGGGAAGAGGAGAAACGTGGAGTTAGAATTGAACATGCTGGTCGTGGAAAAGAAGTTAAGATCAATGGAATGAAAGTTGATGGGTATGATGGCCAAAATATTTACGAATTTCATGGCTGCTACTGGCACGGATGTCCCAAATGCTTTCCGTACGACCGTGAACTTGCTTTAAAAGAGGATCCCTCTGACTCACTCCATTTGCGATATGAACGGACCAAATCGAAAATAGCAAAGTTGGGTGATAACGTTGTACAAATGTGGGAATGTGAGTTTAGAAAGTTAAAAAAAAACAGAAAATATGAAACATTTAGACAAGTTGCCGATCCTCAACAATTTACCTCTGAATCCGAGGCAAGCATTTTTTGGGGGGAGAACTGGGAATGCCAAAACGTATCACAAATGCGCCGAAGGGGAAACTATTGAATACGTGGATGTATGCTCCCTCTATCCCTGGGTATGTAAATACGGCAAGTACCCTGTAGGCCATCCGACAATCTATGTAGGTGATAGAGAGTGTAGACAGAGAGGTCTTAATGTTGAAGGCCTATTAAAGTGTAAAGTACTCCCACCACGCGATCTTTACCATCCTGTGCTCCCGGCTAAAATGAATGACAAGTTAATGTTTGTTTTGTGTGCGACTTGTGGAGATGGTCAGATTCAAAGTGATTGCGACCACGAAAGTGGTGACAGAGCACTTATTGGGACCTGGACCATGGACGAGATTCGTAAAGCCGTAGAAAAGGGTTATGTTGTACTCGACATGTATGAACTTTGGGAGTATAAGGTAGCCACATATGAAAATGGGGGATTGTTCACTGACTTTATAAATAAATTTTTAAAAATGAAACAGGAAGCATCCGGGTTTCCAGGCTGGTGTGAAACAGAGGAGGACAAAAACAAGTACATTGAGGATTATTTTCAAAAAGAGGGCGTCCAATTGGAAAAAGACAAAATTGTAAAAAATGGTGGCTTAAGGTCGTTGGCTAAACTGATGTTGAACTCGTTTTGGGGAAAATTTGGACAGCGTGAAAATCAGACCAAAGCTACAATTGTCAGGGACCCAAAAACACTTTTTAAAATGTTAACCAGTCCTGAAATAGATGTAAATAGAGTACAGATTGTCAATGATGAGGTTCTTGTTGTCAGCTGGGAGTACATTGATGAGGTTGGTGAGCCATTGCAAAATGTTAATGTCGTGGTGGCTGCTTACACTACTGCCCAAGCGAGATTGAAGCTCTATGAGCATCTAGATGCCTTGGGTGGTCAAGTGTTGTATTATGATACTGATTCTGTATTGTATGTATACAAGGGTGGTTTGTATAGAGTTCCTACGGGAGATTATCTCGGTGAAATGACCGATGAGTTGGCCGAGTATGGACCAGGTTCATACATAACAGAGTTTGTATCTGGAGGGCCAAAAACCTATGCATACCTCGTGTGGTCAACAAACAAACAAAAATTGATTCCCGTTTGTAAAGTAAAAGGGCTTACATTAAACATGAAAACTTCTAAAAAGATTGGATTTGACAGTTTGAAAGAGATGGTCCTTGGTGATGCTGCACAAACAATGGACATTGAGGAAAATAGAATCAGACGAACAAAGGATAGGAATATAGTTACAATCAGTGAGGTCAAACAGTTTAAAATTACGGGACCAAAAAGGAAACATGGTAGCAATTATGATACACTTCCATATGGGTTTAAAATTCAAAAAACTCACCAAAATCTCAACTCCTGAATCACTACCATCACTGTCACTCCACTCCCAGTCCCCAATATCCACCTCGTTCCACCCGTTCCACCCTCCCGGTCCCCAATTGACCCCAAATTCCGAATCTGTGTCTGAATCGTTGTCTTCTTCATTCAAATTCAAAAATTCACATACTCTGCGATATAAATAATGTTGAACAAAATCACTAACGACCAGCATCAGAGAGATCATGTTGGACACTGAACACATGTTGCACATGCTGCACATGTGTTGCGCTCCCCTCTCCACTATCACTACATACCTTTATGGTGGCATATTCTCTGTTTCTTGGTGGTAACGGTGGTGGCCTGAGATCCAAGGGTCGAAGTTCTTCGTAGATTGGTTCCACCGGCCTAAGAAATACCACTCTTGTCTTGACGATAAATGGCGACGGCTCGTCGCGCTTGATGGAGAATATCCAGCCAAAACACGATGCGAAACACATGGTGGCTGGGATCCAACTGGAGTGGGGCTATTTTTGAATGTGTTTGTACATTGAGGCGCTCAAATCTGGAGGGACTTGAGCTACTCCTTGTGCATGTGTGAATGATGGTCACTGGCGCGGCTGACTAAAAAGCCCGTAAACCATGTGTGAAGGTCACTGGCACGGCTGACTAAAAAGCCTGTAAACCATGTATGAAGGTCACTGGCGCGGCTGAAAGGCCCGTAAACCATGTGTGGAGGGGTGAGTGTCATTCCACTTGGAACCTTCTCGCCACCATGTTGTCCCTACTTGAGCTCTCAGCTAGAACAATTACTGATAACTTGTTTCTTTTAAGTGCTGTAAAGCAAGCAGCAATCCCACCTGTGATTAAAGATTACATATTCAATTACCACCATGAAAACTGTGGCTATGTCTACTACCATATTTGTTTTCTCGACAATGAAGAGTTTTGTAAGGATTGTGGAGAGGCAGCGAATATTTCTTTTCGACGGTTTGGAACAATTGTATGTGTACCAAAATTTAAGACTCCAAGAGATAGATGCACCATCTGTGCAGCACGTCTATACAATTGGACCAGATTGAGAAGATGTTCCTGTCTACAATCTTTGATCCCATCCTTGAGAAGGTGGTAAGAAAAATTTTGGGGAACGCAGACGGCAACTAGTTTGTTTTTGGAGGCCGTCACGAGCTGTGGCGGTGGAGGGGCCGCAGCTTTTCTGGGGGGCAAATAAAAAGACTATTCTATTTGGAACCTTCTTGCCATCATGTTGTCCTTGTCTGAGCTTTCAATTAGGGAAATTTGTACAAATGTTATCCTTTTCCCTTATGTAAAAGAAAGTGTTGATCTTCCATCAACGCTAAAGCAGGACATTTTGAACTGTCATAGAGAAAACTGTGGTTACGTAACCCTAAACTACTACGAGTCTTTTAGAGGCTCTAGTAGGTTATGTATTGACTGTGGAAGAATGGTTGATCTTCCTTCTCGCTTAAAGCGAAGAGGTAACTACATGTATCCAAAGTTTAAAGTCCCCAAAGAAACATGCAGCATTTGCATAGCTCCTTTATTTATCTTCCATAAAGTATCTTGTAAATATTGTAAAAACTAAATGTTTGTAAAACAAAAAAAATAAACGGAGGTGGCAACTAGTTTGTTTTTGGAGGCCATCACGAGCTGCGGCGGTGGAGGGGCCGCAGCATTTATAAAAACTTAATAAATTATCAATACACTGTCAAGTTGTATCATTTTAACAATGGATGTCAGACGTGCTATAGCTGAAGAGCTACACAAACCTGCTAGAAAGAATTACACTAGACGGAAAGTGACTCTTAAAGGGTTGAATGATTTGTACCAGGCCGATCTCGTAGAGATGCAGCCTTATGCAAAGTTCAATAAAGGTAATCGGTACATCATGACTATGATCAATTGTTTTTCAAAACTCGGGTTTGCAGTCCCGTTAAAAGATAAGACAGGTCCGGCAGTTGCCAAGGCACTTGAACCTATTTTGATAAAACATAAGATGAAACACTTTCAAACCGATCAGGAAACCGAATGGTTTAATAAACATATTGGTGCTCTTATGAAAAAGTATAAAATTAACCATTATTCTACGTTTTCTGATTTAAAAGCTAGTATCGTGGAGAGATATAACAGAACTTTGAAACAGTGGATGTGGAAAGAGTTTACCGCAAAGGGTACATATGAATGGTTGTCATTACTTCCTGATATTCTCAAACGATATAATAACTCGGTACATAAAACAATTGGTATGAAACCAAAAGATGTGAAACAAAAGAATGTAAAGGAAATATTAAAAAGGATAAACAAGAAGGGGAAAAGGGTGACACCAAAATTTAAACTGGGGGATAGTGTTAGGATTAGCAAGTACAAAAGAGTTTTTACTAAAGGCTATCTGCCAAACTGGACAAACGAGGTTTTCACCATTTACGCCATCAAACCGACAAAACCACCTACATATGTACTCAAAGACCATAACGGTGAAATACTAAAGGGAGGGTTTTATGAACAGGAGCTAAATAAATCAAAGACCGGAGATGTATATTTAGTTGAAAGAGTGTTACAGCGGAAAGGAGGTAAAATAAAAGTCAGATGGCTTGGCTTTGACAAGAGAAGCGACACGTGGCTTAGTAAAAGCGACATTCTTATTTAGAGCATCCGGTGACGGCTACGTGTAGATCAAGCAGCTGCATCCGGGCGTATTTATAAACGATAGGGTGAGTGTGCTACATCAGTTGAACACGATGCGTGTGGCACAGCAGAGTCCCCCTTTGACGGTAAAAAACTATGACGAGTATCTCGGCGAGGGTCTGGCATCTAAAAATAAACATGGCCGTCTGCTACCAGACTCAATTCGCGGCATCCTTTCAGGCCCCAGCAACTCGGGTAAAACAAATGTTGTGTTTAATTTATTATTCGATCCAAATGGTCTTGTTTTTGAAAATATCTACATTTTCTGTAAATCCCTGAATCAGCCCAAATACCAGTTTTTACCATTGGCTCTACCTAAGGAAATTGGTTATTTTGCATATGGTGACAACAACTTGGTAGTTCATCCAAATAAAGCTAAACAGCATTCAATAATGATATTTGACGATATATCCTGTGAGAAACACAACAACATTACAAACTATTTCACTATGGGTAGGCATAACAATATTGACACCTTTTATTTGGGGCAGACGTATAGTGCTATACCAAAGCAGCTTATCAGAGACAACGCAAACCTTTTAATACTATTCAAACAGGATGATATGAATTTACGACATGTATATAGCGACCATGTCACTACCGACATGCCATTTGATAAATTCAAACAGTTGTGTTCACTGGCGTGGAAAGACAATCATGGGTTCTTAGTTATCGACAAGACTCGAAACACTAATAAAGGAAGATACCGTATAGGATTTGACAGTTTCATTGAGGAGTTATAATGGTTAACATCTACACCTACAATGACCTTAGAGGTTACGATACCAAACTTCATAATGTTAAATCTAATCTTTGCACATATTACTATTCCGATAAGAAAAAGTTTTGTGGAAACTATTGTAGCAGAAAAGGACGTCATGGTCACAAGTACAATAGGCGGTGTTGGAGACATAAAGTGCCAAAACAGAGCGCTGTACTACCCCCGGTTATTTTGTTAATGATATCTGCGAGTGAGCGTACGTATAACCGTGAAATCTGGATTAGATTTTTGGAAAAATGCGAAGAAAAGAAAGTTCCACTTGAACTGGTGGTCTATCACGAAGATATGAACAACTGCACAGTTAGAGAGTCCCATAATATTATTTCGAGATTTAGACCGTTTCCGGATATTTTTGGTAAGGTTTTACCATTGCGCAACCTTCATGGTAGCATAAACTTTACCCAGGTTTACCTCCGAATGCTCGAATACGGTTGCAATATTCCCCACGCAGCAAGATGTATAGTATTGACTGAACGGACTCTACCAATAAGATCACCTCTGACGATTTATAAAACTGCGATGGCTTCGAAATGCCATATCGATGTGAGTTATAATGTAGCATATGGTCCGGTACCTCCGGGATTACCGAGATCTCGTGGTAAACCTTATGCCGGGGTAAACAACTTGTGCCAAGGACTGTTTACAACAGAATTTCTAAAGGCTGCGTTGCCAACTTTACAACAATATAGCGAACGTTTTGGAATAAGTTTCAATAATGGTGTGTATACGATAACTGATCGTCAACTGTTTGACCAGTGGCGTGAGTTCACTGGAGCGAATCCAAGTGAATTTTGGTTATTGAACTCGTTTCTGTTACACCACAATGAGATGAAGCGTCCAATGTCTTTTTTGCAGAGGTATATGGAAAAAAGTGACGTTAGTGAGCGGTATACCGTAGCGGAAATACCACAATGGAGAGATAATTGGAAAAGAACGTTTGTTTTTCGAAATTGGTCAAAAAGGTACACTATTCCGCAATTTGATCTAGTGACAAAGAGATACTACCGAGATATAGATATTACCTCGGGCATATCTTTGAAAGAAGTAGTGCACTACCTGCGTAAACATAAGAAACGTGCACTATTTTTTCGGCAGATTGAATTGCCTTAAGAGGCTAGCTGTGGTGTTTCAGGCTCATTATCAAAGATGACGCGGAAGAATAAACATCTCACCCTGCAAATAGCAGAGTTGAAAGAAGCAGTTAGGCGTAAATTTAGACAGTTTAAAGATGGCAGTGTGGAGAGTGAAAAACTGCTGGAACAGCAATACAAACCGTTAATTAGAGAACTGAAAAAAGGCGAACCGAAAACAGATGTTAAAATTGAACAGCTTTCTAAAGAAGAGCCAATGGACTATGAGAGCGATGACGATGATTACATTGGTCAACCGTTTAAACCAGAAGCCATATCAACACCTAGAGCTGAAACTAGTCAATTGGAAGAGGTTGTTTCGTCTCCATTAGGCTTCCAAACAGCATCCAGGTACATTGAAGAGCAGTTTGAGAACCCGTTAACTAGAAAATATATGACCCAGTTTATACGAGACGCCGGTGGAAAACATAGAACTATTGACCACGACTATGGTCCAAGGTTTGACGAAAGAGGAAAAACTTTAATGATTGGAAACAAGGTGATGGAATTTGACACTGACGGTACCATTATTGTTAACAACACGAGATACCCACCTTCCGAGGGGCTCTATGAGCTTATATTTAAAAGACTGCCAAACAGCGATGTGTATACAGAGGACGATTTAAATGCCTACAAAAGTATATTGATTGCGTCAAATGCTCACAAAAAGGGTTATAATTTTGACAATCAAATCAAACGTGATAGTAGTTTAAAATACAGACACGTGATCAAGGATCTGTTTCCCGTCAGACAGGGTAGAGGAATGTCGTGGAAAAGTACAAAGTCTCGCGATATAGTGCATTGGGATAATCCCAACGAGTTGGTCGATAGACTAAAACTGTTGGTAGCATCAGCTGAAACGGGAAATACTTCACACGGTAACGAGATTGTAAACATTGTAGAGGAACTGCACGAAGCAGGATACATAAAAGGTAGCGGAAACAGTCGATACAAGTCAGTCTCACGATGGGCATAGACAAGTTTGGACGTTATACTAAGAAGGAGAAGGGTCTTGTTGGACCCAAAGGCGTAGGCTTTGCATTGTCACAGGATGGTAGCTATGATATGCAAGGTAAACGTCTGTGCAATGTCGACGATCCAAAAGACAATCTTGATGCGATGAATTTTAGATCGCATGCGAATTCACTTTTAAACTGTATGACACTGCAAAGTGGTCATTTTGATGCTCAAAACACACGTGTATGTAATATAGCTGATCCAGTTTATGTTAAAGATGCGGTAACAAAACAATATATGGATCTTCATACCCCGCTAAAGTTCTCTGACGCCACCGCATACTCGATACACCATTACCGGCTGCAAGATGTTGCTCCACCAAAGGCGGATGGAGATGCCGTTAACCTATCATTTCTCAAGGAAAACACTATAACACGAGGTGCGGGGTCTTTTGATGCAAAACAGTTGGTAATACAGAATGTTGCCTCCCCAGTTGCCAACAAGGACGCTGTAAATCTCGAGTATTTCAATAAAAACACGTTGCAAAAAAATAAAAATGGAGCTTTTGATGTTAAAAATACAGTTATTCAGAATGTAGCACCCCCCAGTAAAGGGGGAGATGCCGTAAATAAACAATACTTGGACAATCACACACCTTTACAAGGCGGACTAGCATGGAATTTCAAGAATAAACGGTTAGGACAGGTCTCCGATCCTTCCCACATTCACGATGCGGTTACCTTGCAATATCTACAAAATAATTCAATTTTACCCGATAAAGATAAACATTGGGACGTTAAAAGTAAACGGCTGACAAACGTAGGTAAACCACGGTGGTTAAACGATGCTGTAAATAAAGAATATGTCAAGGAAGTGGTGGCAGATCTGGCCTATACACTGTACAAACAGATAAACAGGGGGAGGGCTAGTTACCCTAGTTTTGAAGATTGGAATACACAGGTTGTCCGGGAGCAGTCTACATGGGACGACCTATTTAAAACATTGTAGTACGTGTCAGTCATCAGTTATAAAATGGCAGGGAAGAGGAAAACATCGGTTAGACGCAGACGAGCAGTCACAGGAAGAGGTATTATATCCTCCGTTGTAAACAAAGCTGTAGATTTGTTACCATTTGAAGCTCACTTACCTGGTTATAATTACTGTGGACCAGGTACAAAATTAGCCAAAAGATTAGCTAGAGGTGACAAGGGAATCAACGGATTAGACGAAGCTTGCAAACAGCACGATATTGCGTACTCGCAATACAAAGATTCCGAGAACAGACGGCAGGCCGACGCTGAGTTGGCCGAGCGCGCGTGGCGACGATTTAAATCCTCAGACGCATCTTTGGCTGAAAAAGCAGCTGCTTGGGCTGTTACTACAGCCATGAAGACTAAAACAAAGTTAGGGGGTGGTAAAAAGAAGAAGAAAAGCCCAGTTAAGCGTAAATCTCCCACCAAGGGAAACGGGTTGTACCTTAGACCGTACCCAAAGGGTAAAGGTTTGTACCTAAGACCTTACCCAAAACAAGGGGCTGGTAAGAAAAAGACAAAGAAAAGAGTTAGTAAAAAAAAAGCTCGATCCCGATAAGGCCTTTAACAAATTATGATTTATTACACTATGCAAAAGAACTACGTATACCACACTTTAGAGGAGTTTATATGAGAGACACTCTCCCTAGCGCACCAAAAGAAAATGAATCGGCTATTATAAACTTGGATTCTAGTTTCGGCAACGGTACTCACTGGGTGTGTTATAAAAAAGTAAAAGATATCGTGTACTATTTCGATAGTTTTGGTAATCTCAAGCCACCACGTGAACTTTTACAGTATTTTGGTAACTGCGACATTTACTATAACTACGAGCGGAAGCAAAATTTCAATTCAGTTGTATGCGGACACTTGTGCTTACAGTTTCTCGACAATGTTTAGCTTGAGTGGAAGGGGTTCCTATGTTTCAAAAGATTACTTCCCATCTGTTGACGTTAGTGAAGGAGAATGGGAGATTGGTCTTATAGACTTGATGACGTTTCACTCGATCCCAAATATTGAAGCGGGTAAAAATAACAAATTTTATTACGGCGATGGTAGAATGATTGAAATAGCTGAAGGGGCATATGAGATTGAAGATTTAGAAACTGCTCTAAAAGAAAAAGTAGGGAAGGATGTGGAATTTGAATTGAAAGCAAATAACAATACGCTAAAATCGGAAATAAAGTGTAGCCAAGCTATTGATTTTACACAAAATAACACGCTTGCTCCTCTACTGGGTTTTGATAGTAAAACTTTGAAAGCGGGTGAAAAACACACTTCCGACAGAACAGTAAGCATCATTAATGTAAACGTAATACGCGTAGAGTGTAATATAGTTCGAGGTTCGTATGACAATGGAGCTGAGGGCCATGTTATACACGAGTTCTACCCGAACGTGGGTCCAGGCTATAAAATAGTGGAGGTACCCAACACAATCATTTATTTGCCTGTGAACGTCAAGAGGATAAACAACGTTACAATCACTCTCAAAGATCAAAACGGTGAGAGAATCAACTTGAGAAACGAAAATATATCCATCAGACTGCATATAAGGAGGAAAAATGGGTTTGGTATTTAGGGAGGTTACAAAATCTTTACCCGTCAGTAAGCGTCAAGACACTGTACGGTTAACATCAACCAGCACAAAGTTTTTGCGTTCATTAGGATTTAAAGTTCAAAATGCTGGACATAGAAAATAAAGCAGAGTACAGTGATGTAATCACAGGTATTGAGTTTCACACTCATAAACCGTACGCTTCATCGACCTTTAAGAATAACGATGAAATACGTATACCAATCAGTCAACAGGACATAATAACTGCACCGTTTGACAGTACTCTTCATATCGTGGGTAGGGTTAGCGGAAAGAAACAGGATGGAACCGCTGCAGAAGTTCATTTTGTCAATAATGCTGTGGCGTTTCTTTTTGACGATATTAGATATGAAATCGGGGGTGTCGAGGTCGATCGAATAAAAAATGTAGGTATAACAACCACCATTAAAAACCTGTTATCGGTACAACAAGGTGAACTGGAAAGTTTAAAAAACGCTTGTTGGTTAGGTTCTGGGAAAACGGAGAAAATTACAGAGTTTTCATTCAGTGTTCCTTTGCACATGTTGCTGGGTTTTGCCGAGGACTATAAGCGTGTAATTGCTAATGTCAGACAAGAATTGATTCTTTTGCGGTCATCGACCGATTTAAACGCAGTGCACAGTACAAATGCTGCTGAAATAGTTTTGGAAATTACAGGGGTATACTGGAGGGTACCACATGTTACCGTATCTGACCCTTACCGTTTGAAACTACTAAAGATGATTGAAAAAGATACAAAGGTACATTTACCGTTTAGATCGTGGGAACTGCACGAGTATCCATCAGTACCACAGACCACTTTACAATCGTGGACTGTAAAGACCTCTAGTCAGCTTGAAAAACCCCGTTACGTAATCGTAGGATTTCAGACTAGTCGCAAGAATGACATAAAAAAGGACATGTCATGTTTTGATGCTTGCGATCTAAAAAATATTAAAGTTTATTTAAATTCGCAGTACTATCCATATGATAACATTCACGGTGATTGGTCTATCTTCTATGAAATGTTTTTCCGTTTCCATTCTTCGTACTACGGGAAACAAAGCTATCCAGCAGTGGACAAAGAAAAATACAAAGACAAAGCACCCCTGTACGTTATTGATTGTTCAAAGCAAAATGATTCCATAAAATCAGGCCCTATTGATGTGCGAGTAGAGTTTGAGTCCGGTACAGCCTTTACAGCAAATACGTCCGCGTACTGTTTACTTTTACATGATACTCACATGACATATTCATTACTGACAGGTACTGTTAATAAAGTAACCGTTTAAAGAAAATTTAGTATGAGCGATGACGTTGCAGGGAGCGGATGTAAGTATAGAGCCGATGCTCATTCCCAAGAGCAAAGAACCTATAAATTTACTAACCGGGGTTTTCTTGAAATCAGACTATCATTTGGATAATGACCTAACAAAATGTGTCGTGACGGGGATTTTTCTAAATAGAGGGCTCGGAATATTATTTAAAGGTAGAAAAGGTTGTGTTTATTGGTCATACGATGCATTTTGTCAGCTTGCAACTCACTTTAATGACGTCACCCTAGCACTCGAGGGTAAGAACCAATACTCGTTCAAAGTAGATACGGGGGAGGATATTAGGGTAAACATGGTCTTTGGTCATCAGTATGCTTACGTCTCTGACGGCGAGCACTCTATAACTCTCAACCAGAATGAATGGTGCATGTTTATTAATAACCTCCCTCTAATTTACATTTCACTTAGGGAGCTTTTTTACCGGGACGATTTAATCAAAGAGTGTATCAATCAAGTCCTTTCTGGTGTGAACGAGTGTACAGATCAGTTACCTACTTTAATAGCCGAACGTTTGTTTAACGAGATATCACTGTACAAAAGGTGGCCAAATGGCGTTTGCAGTAGTTGAGTTTCAAGCCTTCACAGATAACGATAACAAATTTATAATTAAAGAGTTGGCCGTTGTCGGCGGCTCTTTGAACTGCCAAATTATTTTCAAACCACCTTATAGTATTACAAATTTAAATGATAAAATGCAAAGAACCGCTCGCTGGTTAACTCGGCATCATGGTATCCGTTGGAATGAAGGGTCTGTACCATACAATGAAGGTTTAATACAGGCAGGGAAAAGGCAGAGTTTTTGCGAGGGTTTCATCCCAACGTACGGGAAATCTCTGGCCCATCCATTTACAATTTCTGCCTACCGGGAATAAGCTGTGTCACCGGTGACCATAAAAGGTGCGCTTTCAGCGCAGCCTACACTCTACAGTACTATTTAAACCTTTCACTCCATGAAACCGGTCAGTATGAGCTTGGAGATGGAGAACGCCTGGTCACTATTGTCTCAGGAGAGCAAAGAGCCCCACGGGGTTCTAACAGACAAATTTGTCATGAAATTTAGTAGATTTTTAGATTGGGAAATTTTATCGTCCCATTATGATTTTTCCATTGAAATGCTCAGAATATACTTTCACAGAGTGAACTATGCTCCAATTTTAAAGCGCCAGAAATTCCCCGAATACTTTCTTCGGGAAATGGCTGTAAACTTTGACGGGTGCTGGAGTATTGTATGTAAATATCAAAAGTTGTCGGAATCTTTTATCCACGACTTTGCAAATAAAGTAGATTGGGACAATGTAGTTTTATATCAAGATGTAAGTAGTAATTTTGTAGATAACCATTTAATGTACATGGATAGAGATGTTCCTTATTAAAAAACGGATTATAGTTCGAGGTGTTTCCTTGTGTGTATGTGAGTATGTGTACTCGCCCAACAGGCAGGCTTAAAATCCATAAGTCCAGGGGCTGGTACGGAGGTTGGCCTAAAAATCGTAAAACATTGCGTTATCCTCCCTATGTGTGAGTGTGTGTTTGTGAGTATGTGTACTCGCCCAACAGGCAGGCTTAAAACCCATAAGTCCAGGGGCTGGTACGGAGGTTGGCCTAAAAATCGTAAAACATTGCGTTATCCTCCATATCACCTAATTTCCGTCTCACCTCGGACTATAATCTGACAAAAAAATAACAAAAAATTAAAAAATCTCTGTCATTCTTAGTAAATAAAATGTCGTAGGCTAAAATGAACGGTTCGCCTAGTAAATGGCCTGATGACTTTTAAAATGAACGGGTTGACAGAGACAAAAAAAACATATAAAAATAAAATATCCTTTGACAAATGCAAAGGGTTAATTGAAAGGCTTCACCGAGTAAATAACCCTTTGCATTTGTCAAAGGACCAAAAATTGGGAGGTGGCAAATCTGTTATGGAGTGGCCATCACCGTAGGCTGCGATGGTTGGGGCAGCCTACCCCAGAGGTTAGGACTCTTGGTGAAGCTCTGGGTTAACAAAAAGAACGCGCTGGGACCCTACGGCCTAGCCTAACAGCTTACCGTGGTGTGGAAACTGGGTCACTTGTCTAAACTCCAAAGAACGGGTAGAATCTCTCCACAAACAAAACATTTGAGTTTGTCAAAGTCCAAATCACAGATATTTGTAACAAACCAACCACATTCTTCATCAGCACCATCAATCAAAAAAGAATTACACACTCTACAGCAAATGAATCTATTGAATATCGGATAGTACCAGAATTTCACTAAACACTGTCCGTACTCCATAGTTCACGCGGCGGAAGTACCTGGAGGGTTCTCTCCCTCCTGTCAAAAGTACCTAAAGGGGGGATCTCCCCTTGTGATTTTATATTTAGAACAAGGGTGCCTATTTAAGCACAAAACACGTGCAAGCTTCTCAAAGCCATGGCTCCTGTCAACGTGTGTGTTTTCCTACTGATGCTAGTGTCCTCTTCTGACGCTGCTCCAGAAAAACGTCCAAGAGTAAGTACTAGTAACATAAAGTACTAAACAAAACACACATTAAAATGTAAACTGATTTGAGTTTCTTTTCAGGAAGAATCCCCTCCTAGGACAAGAGACAGAAATTATATTTTAACAAGTACAACCTTTTTAAGTGACGAGCGAGCTACATCCGTTATCCAAGCGGTGGGTTTATTTGTATGATTTTTGTTAAACTTTTATCCACCATTTAAGCTGCATTTACAACATGTCTATGTTATTATTTAGATGGCTGAAGACCGTACATCTCCGATTGACAGAGCTCTTGTGGAAGCCGAGGATGCGGCTAATAATTCACGCGTGAGCTTGGACCAGCCTCCACCAGTCTACACTACATTGACCCCTGTACAAAGATCTCAAGAACCCCAACCATCAACATCTTTAGGGGTGCCAAGAGTCCTTCCACAATGGATGCGAGCTCACCCTGAACCATCAACCTCAACAGGAAGAACTAGGGTAAGGAGATCGGGATTGGGGAAAATACATCTAAGTATACATTTAGGCATACAATAAACACTTACCTATGTTTCCAGATGCGACGGTCTGCTGCTCGGTGTGTATCATGCCAAGTTGAAGCCGACCGTCAACAAATTCGAGAGTTTAGGCTGGCCGACTTTTTACAAAGATGGAGTGGTAGCCGACCGGAAGGTTACGATCTAATTGACATCTTGACAGTAGTACAGACTGTCAGAGTGGAATTGCAGGACACACTATGGCTAACTAACCACTTTATGGAGGATACAAATGTTCCAGAAATGATCCGTATAGCCCCCGCAATTTGGGAAGACATCCGAGACTCGTTGGAAGCAATACTAGTTTCTACTGGAGAGCGAATAAACAGAACCAGAGATATCGATAGCGATACCAGTTCTAATGAAGAATTGCCCTCTGCAGGAACAATCAGTTGTCGTATTTGTTTTGAAAATCTACCGACTATAGTATTAATGACTTGCTGGCACACTCTTTGTAAAAATTGTGCTAATCGTATTGTTAGGTGTCCATTCTGTAGAAAGGCCGTCCTCGGCAGGAAAGAATTATTTTTCTAAGCCCCGCCCTTGCGCTCCCCACTACCCCGGTATAAAACCAGAGGCATCTGCCGAGGGGTAGACACTCTCCACAGCCAACCAACTCCACAACTCTCTCAAGGTAAATATCGCTGCTGTAGTTTACTAATGTAGCTTGTAGTATAAAAATAACAGCATAGGTCCTCTTTGCTATCATATTTACATAGTTCCCATAGTTTTTAGGGATCGACTGGGGATCGAACCAGCAACCTCCAGATTTGAAAGCAAACACTATAACCACTCGACTATCCAGACAATATTATTACGACAATATTATATGGTTTTAGATGGATCTTTCTACAAAGCTGTCGTCTTGCGAGGTGCTCTCTTCCCCTTTGAAGGTCCCCATCAAAGATCTGACCGAGCCGGCGAAAATTCAGTCTGCTAGACGAATCAACACGAGATTTGGAACTATGGTGATCGTACTACACATCACCACATCTGCCGGCGAGGAGAGGGTGACATTTTTACCCTCGAGGTTCACCAACCTCCTCACAGACGAGGATTTAGAATTTTTCACAAACTCTAAATTATATAGTGTTAAATGTACGGGGATGGTGGGGAGTTCCCCTAATGTGCTTATCTATAAACACTAGTTTTTAGCATGTAGTTCAGTAGTAGTAGTGCTCAGTAGTTTTAACATTTGAACTCAATTCTTTATAAATTAGTAATGTGTCTTGCTTGTAGAATAAATATTTGTAACATTATTACTGCGTTTTCAATTCCAAGTGCACCCTCAAAATAAGGGAGGGGGGTATTATATGGTATAATACTAAGCCAGTTCCTCTGGATACAAGTACGATACGATATAATACCTGAACCTGGGGGTGTCCTTCAGACACTCGGACAGTCCCAAACCCTGTCCTAAAGGGTGCACAACAAGTTTTCTTTGCCGGGGACATGAGGTGAGGTTATGTCACTTAGCGGGAAGAGGATTTTTTTGTTTGGCGCGAAAATAAAAGTGAGGTTATGTTACTTGGCGGGAAGAGGATTTTTTTGTTTGGCGCGAAAATAAAAGTGAGGTTATGTTACTTGGCGGGAAGGTGATTTTTTTCGTTTGGCACGAAAATAAATGTGAGGTTATGTTACTTGGCGGGAAGGTGATTTTTTTCGTTTGGCGCGAAAACAAAAGTGAGGTTAGACCACGTGGGACACCAGAGGGCGACCACGTGGGACAAAAGGGGGCGACCACGTGGGACAAAAGGGGGCGTGGCCTAGGGGGAGGGGTGGGGATGAAATGCTGCTCTCTGATTGGTCCCCGCAAGAGCTGGGTATCCTACTGTTTGTTTATTTGTTTGTTTGAAGTTCAATCACGCATTAACTACTGGTCGGATTGTGTTGAAACTTGGCATGATGATAGCTTACATTCCCGATTAACATATAGTCATATTATTACCTCAAAAATCCTTTCGGGCTCCGCCCCAGTGGCTCTAGAGTTTCCCATGTTAACGTTATGCGTATTCATATTTAAAAGGAATTAAATAATTTTGCCAGCTGTTTCAACCACACAATTTGTTTCTATGATATTCAATAGCATTAAAAGGTTATAAGGTTTACCGACAGGGTGCAGCACCCTACAGTTCCTTAAACATTTATGACAACAGCTAATTTGAACCAAGCAGCAACAAAAACCCGAGTGTGAGAACTTAGCTTCTTTCTATTGTTTAGGTGAAGTGGTAGAATATTATGGCTATGGTAGGTTTTCTATATACTATAGTATACCGTAGATTATAGTAAACCAAATTTTCTCAAAACGTGTCCTCTCTCATTGCAAATGCAAAGCACGAGTATTTAACTACAATAAGCATTGTATACCAACCCCGTACGAAGGACGGGTACTCAACTAGTATCTCTATATATAGATATATAAAAATTTGAACGAATGGTGTTTTTGGCCTCTGGGGACATCAAAATGAAAAAGTAAATCGGTCCCGGGCTTAGGTCTTACCATGAGACCTACGGTAATAGCTACTTCCCTATAGGGAAATTCGCTAAAACACCCTGTATATTCTCCTTACGTTGTCACAAGGGGAAGGTAAAATTAGCTCCTATCAACATTCTGAGTTCATGGAAAATCTTATCAACGGGGCTACTATAAATAAAGTATCAAAAGAAACAAAAAAAACTATAAACAACTATTTGAATAATATAAAATCATACTACTCTGCATTTGCAATGGCAAGTTCTAAGTCTCACTTAGATGAATCAACATCATTCTGGTAGGCTATATAATTTTAAGAGTCAGGACCTCTTTTACCATCGGAATGGACCAACCCTCTAAAATTGAACCAAAGTATGGCCATATTTATGTATACGACGTAAACATAGCTGTTACTCACAGAATGGGTCAACGATTCATGAAATGCGAACAACTGCTGATGTGTGTTTAAGTGACCATCTTTATTCCATACAACGAATGTAATGAACAAAGAAACAACTAATTTAGGAACAAATACATGAACAAATTAATGATCTCCATAGCATAAGTGGCTTATTAGGTTATCAGCATCGCCCAGTTCGAACACTATTTATTTTTCAAATGAAACTCAAATTAATATAAGATATTCATTTGGTTAAACTAATATATCGGTTTGATTAACATAAATAGTTTATACAGGCAGTTTAAATGGTTTATCAGTTCTATTTCATGTAAAAAATAATAAGCAGTCCCAAAATAAAATGCAAAGATGAACAGTGTTTGTTATGTTTTTTATTGCTGACAATATTCCCGTGGTGGCGCACGGGGGGTTAACTAGTAGAAAATAAAACATTAGGTAACAGAAAAGTTAAAAGGAATGGATACTATGACTAATAGAAATACTGGTACGAATCAGTATTGTTTTTATACAATTTTTTTCTACTATTGGGTTAAGCTATTATAGAAAATGCAGGAGGGATCATTCAACTGCTTACTAAGATCAAAAATTAATATAAACGAATATATATGGTCCTTTTCTGATCTTTCAATAGATTTTCGTCTGCAGTTTTGAAACGTTGACCCAAAAATAAGCTCAATGGTCAATTCGGAGTCTGAATTTGTATTTAAAAATTTACATGAACTATTGTTTGTAACTTTGTGACACATTGTAATTTGTTCTAGTAAGCTAGTTTGGTTTAAAACTTCACGGATGCTGACTACTCGAAAGACAGCATCTCATGACTTAAATAATTAACAGTTGCCTATACTGTATAGCAAACTGAAACACACTTTCACCCATTAACAAAAACAATGGGTAGGTGGCTGGAGTAGGTAGCTGGTTTTTATTGGGAAAACTGCACAAAAACTGCAATAAACTTAATACCATAAAATTACGGTGTTAGGGTTGTCGCTATAAAATACTATATTTTAATGAAAATTGTGAGAGTCGATATTGTGTCGACGGGTTTTACATGAAGATCACAACTATTACACACCAACATTTAAAAAACTAAAAAGACTTCATGGACTTTCATCTAAATTGAACCACAGGTGTAGCCTAGTTATTTTTTATTTACATTTGAAAAGACTGTTGACAGTATCGTTTATCTTAAGGAACAGTTTCAGTATAAATCACGTAATGTTTTGGAGAAACGCACCCGGAAATATATATATTAATAAATGAATACGTTCTCGTACTATTTCTGAAATAAATACTTATTATTCCAGCAACAGTCATTAGTATTACTTATTTTAGTTTAATGCAAATTTATACCTTTCAATACCATGAAGCAATATTAAATAAGCCTTGGGAGACAGGAATGAGAGGATTTAATGTATTTCATTCCTTTGAAGAGGTGCTGTTTCGTGTTTTGAAAGATAAATAAAATCCCTTTTCATTCAGAAAACTCTTTTTACATATTTAAAATGATTTAATGTTAGATTATTACCTTTCCTCTTGAATTTAATAAGCTGTTTAATTAATAATCTCTTAATTTATGTTATATTGATGAGTTTACATAGTGATTTATTATTTATTTGTAAAGCTTATGTCTTGACACAAGTGGTTAATAGATATAAATGTTGTTTTATATTGGTTATTTTGTAAATTCATCTGAATGTCTGGTATCTTTAAATTTCACCCTTTGGATTCTTCCAGTACAAAAACTATGACAGTTAATGAAATAATTACAGTAATCATAGCTGTGCTGCTTGGAATATGTAGAGAAAATACGATTTGTTTGCACCACGTATATTGTTCTATTTTACTCGCTATAAGAAATGTTAAAGGCTATAGATACATTCCCAAGATTAATTATCACTAAAACTACATGTTAGGTACTAAGTCAAAGAATTTAACATCAAAGTTTAATTGGTGTTCCAGAATGTTATCTTAGCTGAGGGTGATGAATAATGTCCATAAAACAACCATAACTTAGCGAACTTTCAAGAAACTGTCAACATCGCTTCTTGCTCTCATGCATCTGAATATGTAGTAACAGTTTAATGTTGTTTATGGTAGTAATCACATCATTGCTTGTGAAAAGTTGAAACTTGTCTAAAATGCTCTTAACAAAATATTGTGTAGCAAAGCCAAAGGGAACCACGAATCTTGTTGTTTTGACATATCATTTAAACAGAAACTAAGGACGTAACCACATAAAACCAACGTGTAGTTGTAACAATAAGTTAGGTGGTGAAAGATTTAGGGCATGTTTTTGAATTTAGTTAGTTTTTAAATTTCAAAACATTTAAAAGATTAAAATTAATTGCGTGAAAACTTTAAATCTTACTAATTCTTACTAGCAAGATGGGACCGATTTACTTTTTTCGTTTTGATGTCCCCAGAGACCATCAACACCATCCGTTCAAATACGTGAGTGTGTGTTTTAGCAAGATAGCTCCAGCCAAAACAATCTGATTATGATGAAATGTAATACAAAGGTGTAAACCAACTTTTTAACGAATCCTGATTGGGCTAAGGGTTGGATGGGGGATTTTATGGGTTTTTTAAAATTGGGTTATCCTATTTTTGACCCCCAAAACTTGTACTTTCTTTCTAAAGTATTTTGTAGAGCTTAAAAAGACTAATAATGAAGCGTCGTTGTTAACTTGAGGTACGTCAGGTAATAACTTATAGAATAATCATTGCCAATCATCGTCAAGCTTGTTATATGTATTAATGCGTGACTAATACTGTACCGTACCTGATTTCGTTTTAACCTATAGGTACTATTTATCCCCCAAAAAACAAGTTAACTACTGTGTTACGTGTAACTGTAGCAGTGTTCCTTTATTTTAATCTTGCAAACCAAACATTGATAATGCTGTAGATAAAATTCATGTTATATGTCTCTCAATTTATGTATTACTTATATTATTAAAGTGATACAATCGAATTGTATGTAAACTGTTAAAGCCATTTACCGAATGAAAATATAGGCATATGACACAAAAAATAAGCTTAAGAGAAGCTTAAACTTCTCAAGGTTTCTGCAAGACAGGCCGATTTCCAAAGGGCTACGCCTGACATGCTTAAGTTTAAATTATTAGAATGATATTATTTAATGAAACTGGACATGGACAGAAAAATTAACTGGCGTTTGTTTATTTACTTAAAAAAAAGGTTTGTGATGTTTTTTTTACTGAGGAAATAACGTGCGTTATTCAATAAGATAACTTTAGTAAGATACGTTTGATAAAGAAACGTTTTGTAAGTTTTCTAGAGTATTGCTCACAGTTTAATTTGTAATTTATATAGTAAGCTACATGCAAAGTGGCTTGACTAGAGTTGAACAATTATGGTAAAACCATATTATTCATGAAGCATTTTTATCAAGTAATTGATGTTATTGTTACACTAATGTTCAACACAAAACAGCGTGCTTTTAGGTATAGCAGCTCGTATTGTAAGAAAACGATACAGCTTAACAACACTGTCCAGCTTGGGAAAAGCTTTGTTGAGTTTTTATATCCAGAATTACGTGTTGTAATGTAAACAAAGTTGACGCGTTTGCATGTCGTTCACACAAGTCACAACTATTTTTTCATCAAGTAATAGATAAATTGATGTGTTTGGATCGCCCTACGAATACTTGGGAAAAGCTTATTTGATTTTTTCATAGTAGCCCTCAGGCCTATATTAGCAATTCATTGTTTGAAATTAAAACGTTCTGCTAATACAAATTACAATGGATTTTTGATTTTAATAAGACATGATTCCATGTTTTAATGTAAATGGAATTCGCGTGTTTAGCCTACAAATCATACATAGATTATCTTAATTAAAAGTGGCTTAGTTTATAGTGTGTTTTTTTTTTTAATATAGAAGGCTTTTTTGAGAGAAGCTTAGTTGAATGTTTAATATAAGCCCATATATCACTAATGAATCACCTTCAATGAAAACATTACGGACTTGTATATTGAAAATTGCATTTCGTCAGTATAAATCGCGTGGGATTTCAATTAAATGGGCCACATGTTTTAGGTATACAACGTTTAGGTTTTTACATACACAGATTTCGTTACGGATATTAGAACAGAAGCGGGACTATTTTAATCTCCAATAGTCTATATCCCCAAAACATTGTCTGCATTAAACAATATACATAATAATAATTATATGGTTAGGGTCAATGACAATTTAATGCTCTGACAACTCCGCTAATACTTGTGAACGCAACTACTACCACCACCTAGTAATTATGACATAGCAAATTAAATAACGAGTACATGAGAATTCCCACACATTTACAAACATCTAAGAAACTACAAACGGTACAAGCAAAATTAATTTTGATATTTCAGTTTGACTAGAAGGATTAGGAAGGTTTCTCTAAAAATAAATCCTCAAACATTTCCAAATACGGTTGCAAGTCAAAAAAGTGTTAAAAAACTTACCATCAGTACAAAAATTAAAAACACAATCTCTCAAGAGAAAACAAAGATTCCAAAAAAAAATTATTTTCCTAAAAATTGTGCATACAAATACGTTTCTTCCTCTTAAATTCAAATTAAACCCGTGAAGTTACTAATTAATCCTGTCTAAATAAATAGTACATTACATTACTAGCTCGGTAAGTGGTTTTTACCGTGCGAATATGACAGTCCCCGCGCGAGGCGTTATTTTGTGCGAGTAACGTACCGGGCTTACTTCAAGCTTACCGGGCGAGTAACGTACAATACTTTACATCATACTACACAAAATAAAATATTTTTACATTTTAAACTCAAAACACAATTTATTTAGGACATAGCATAAATTATTATATTTTTATATATCAAAAAATAAAATAGGCCGTTGCAATTAGTTGTTTATTTCATCAGCTGACTAAGTGTACGGTAAAAGTACATTGTGTTACTATTCCGTGTGTAGGCACCGCAAAGGAAAACTTTCTAGCCTATCAATACGGTTGGAAAAGTACCTGTTTCTGTGTAGTATGGTGTAAAGTAATTTACGAGAGTGTAACAAAAACTACTGTACAATTTAAATAAACACAACATTGAATGTTTATTAACCGTGTGACGAGTTCAATAACTAAAACTGTGCTATATACGTGTGTCCTCGATTCCGGCCCTCAATTTTCTGCAGAGGTCTCGATACCGTAGTCAGCAGAAGTTGATGGCCTTCATCACCGTTTACTTATCATGATGTGAGTGTAAGTGAAAAGCACGTGCTTCGTGAAATATTTACCTAATGCTTGGTGAAGTACCTCACATGGAGTTCAACTACTTCATTGTGAGACTTTGTATTTTTTTAAATGCATACTTAAAAAAAATGTTTTGCAATGTTAAAGTTAATGTTGTTTTGGATGACCTCCACATAGTAGGCCTATTAGTCACATTGGCATTTCTCCCTCTCAGTAAGAAAAGGGTATTAATATTAAGGAATCTTCTAAGATCTTTTAATTGAGAAAATCTTTTAATTGAGAAAATTAAACTTGTGGGAATATCATTCTCATGGTAAAATTCATTTTTCTGGTAAGCCATAAGTTTGACTTTTCATTAATCGGCTACCAACACAACATTCGTATCAATCGTTTTGCACTCTCTAAGTTATTTACAAATTGTTTGTGTTGTTACAATTATGGAAATTAGTTAACTACGAAAAAACTTGTCCTGTCCACAATCTACTTTAAGATTTAGAAACTCAACCTGGAAGCCAGTTTTTACTACCAAACTTTTTACTGGATCTAGTATTGAATTATACCTTTTTGAATTATACTTCCCAACATGTAAAAAGAATCAACAAACTAACTTCACTCATAGAGAACTTTGTACAGCTGCAAGTGAAATGAAATAAGTTTTGTAATCATCAGGGATTGTGTAACGTACCTTCACAGAAACCCTTGTTTGTAGTATGGAGGGAGAGTCAATATTAGTTAGCAAACTGAGGATTGCATTTATTTCATAATAATTGTTATTTATTGGTTAAAAAAGTTGTTTGCATTATTTATCTTCGGTCGGTAAATCATAGCTTTTATCCTAGGAATGGGTGTGGCCGGTCCAATGGTCGTAACAAACGACTTCTATTCAGAAGACTAAATCTTCCCAATTATCAATCGCTCTAGGATATGAGATCATATCTTTACAATATGGTAAGGAGCTCACATAAAGTTAGACAAAGTCCACCTATAATGCTCATAAGGTTAAGAAGCCTTCTCCTAAAAAATCCACAAAATAATTAATGAACTAATCTGGGATATTAAAAAACCCAAATCAGACCTATTAACAACCTAATAAGTTAGATTAATTTTCTTTAAGAGAGGGATTTTGTTATGTATATTTTTTTTATAAATCGTAGTAAAGTACTTAAATGGCATTAAGTTGAGGAATCCATTGCATATTTAATGAACCTTCTCAGAAAACTAAATTGTAAACACTTCTTGTTAATCACAACAAGGACACTATGAGTACTTTTTTCTGCTAAGTATAACGCAAAATCTATCTATATATTAATAGGCAAGCATGTTTCTTTAAAACCTTTTTTCTCAGCTCGTGTGAATCGTAGGGAAAATCTACGCATACCGTTGGAAAGCTATTTTCCTGTAGGTGTGCAGAATCCCTTTATCTATCTATATATTAATAGGCAAGCATGTTTCTTTAAAACCTTTTTTCTCAGCTCGTGTGAATCGTAGGGAAAATCTACGCATACCGTTGGAAAGCTATTTTCCTGTAGGTGTGCAGAATCCCTTTATAAATTTAAATAGGCTCAAAGATAAGCACAAAAAATGAGTTTAAAAATTTGAAAAAATTAACATGGATCTTATGCGTTGCTATGCTGGTTACGAAATAACAACGAAATATAAACAGAAAATCAAAACAAATGGAGGAAACTCCAATCACATGTTTTATTTACAGTGTGGGGTGAAAATAGATAAGTGAGTACATTACATATTTTTGGTCGAGTTTCGACCACTGGACGACCTCTCGTATTTATTAATAGTAAAAACATTAAATTAAAGAAATAACTTTACTGATTAGTATGAATACGATTCCACGGACAGTCTAACCAAACCCCAGGAATATACTTCACTACCTAAAAAAATAACGAGGAAATCTTCCCAAAAAAATAATCAAGATTGTTTGTTTATGGACGTATTGTCGTTAAATTCAAATAACTTGATTACATTTAATGAATTTAAAGTACAACCAATACAGCCTGCATTTTCATGATATACTAATTATTGCCAGATTTGGAAATATAATTGTAAAACGACACCCTCTGTTAAAAAAAGAAAATAAAAAGTAGGATTGCGTGTTCATTTTTTTATAAAGTAGATAAAACATTGTGTAATGGTTTACGAATGTTTAAAACGTAATACACTAAAGGAAAGAGCTAAGCCAGCTGTGGGGCATTTCCTCCCAGGGGTGTTTCAGTACCTGTCCACTATGTAGGAGCTCTCACTATAATATGCCACGTCTAACATCCTTTAAACGTAATACACTAAAGTAAAGAGCTAAGCCAGCTGTGGGGCATTTCCTCCCAGGGGTGTTTCAGTACCTGTCCACTATGTAGGAGCTCTCACTATAATATGCCACGTCTAACATCCTTTAAACGTAATACACTAAAGGAAATAGTTAAGCCAGCTGTGGGGCATTTTTTCCCAGGGGTGTTTCAGTACCTGTCCACTATGTAGGAGCTCTCACTATAATATGCCACGTCTAACATCCTTTAAACGTAATACACTAAAGGAAATAGTTTAACCAGCTGTGGGGCATTTCCTCCCAGGGGTGTTTCAGTACCTGTCCACTATGTAGGAGCTCTCACTATAATATGCCACGTCTAACATCCTTTAAACGTATACACTAAAGGAAATAGTTAAGCCAGCTGTGGGGCATTTCCTCCCAGGGGTGTTTCAGTACCTGTCCACTATGTAGGAGCTCTCACTATAATATGCCACGTCTAACATCCTTTAAACGTATACACTAAAGGAAATAGTTAAGCCAGCTGTGGGGCATTTCCTCCCAGGGGTGTTTCAGTAGCTGTCCACTATGTAGGAGCTCTCACTATAATATGCCACGTCTAACATCCTTTAAACGTATACACTAAAGGAAATAGTTAAGCCAGCTGTGGGGCATTTCCTCCCAGGGGTGTTTCAGTACCTGTCCACTATGTAGGAGCTCTCACTATAATATGCCACGTCTTACATCCTCTAAACGTATACACTAAAGGAAATAGTTAAGCCAGCTGTGGGGCATTTCCTCCCAGGGGTGTTTCAGTACCTGTCCACTATGTAGGAGCTCTCACTATAATATGCCACGTCTAACATCCTTTAAACGTATACACTAAAGGAAATAGTTAAGCCAGCTGTGGGGCATTTCCTCCCAGGGGTGTTTCAGTACCTGTCCACTATGTAGGAGCTCTCACTATAATATGCCACGTCTAACATCCTTTAAACGTATACACTAAAGGAAAGAGCTAAGCCAGCTGTGGGGCATTTCCTCCCAGGGGTGTTTCAGTACCTGTCCACTATGTAGGAGCTCTCACTATAATATGCCACGTCTTACATCCTTTAAACGTAATACACTAAAGGAAATAGCTAAGCCAGCTGTGGGGCATTTCCTCCCAGGGGTGTTTCAGTAGCTGTCCACTATGTAGGAGCTCTCACTATAATATGCCACGTCTAACATCCTTTATACGTAATACACTAAAGGAAATAGTTAAGCCAGCTGTGGGGCATTTCCTCCCAGGGGTGTTTCAGTACCTGTCCACTATGTAGGAGCTCTCACTATAATATGCCACGTCTAACATCCTTTAAACGTATACACTAAGGGCCGGTTTCGGAGCTCGGGACTAACGCTATTCCTGGACTAAAATCCAGTTCAAACCAGTTTTTATTCTAGGACTTAAAATCGGGTTTCGGAGCTCGAGGATTACGCTACTCAACGACTAAGTCTATTCCGAGAGTTAACTAGTCCCTGACTTACTCTCATGGGTTTCGGAGTCACGGGTTACTTAATCCTCGAATTAAATGTTATTCGATCGGGTTTCGGAGCCAAATATTTAATCCACAACTGGGCAACAAAGACTAACTCGAGGAATAAATATGGGCAATTTTTAGTCCAGGCGAAGGGCAGGATTAAGGGGCGGACTAACTTAACTTTTGGTGTAATTACTCAATTTGTGAAGTTGTATCTATATAAATGCCAAATTCTTAATCGGCATAAAATTTACTTGCAATTTCATACCTCTTGATATTTTTTCGTAAAATTTTATTTTTCTCTTAAGTATAAGCAAACCCATCTTTGAATGAAACCCGTTTATCTACAATTTATGCTTAAGACTATAATAGGCCAAACGGTCCCTAAAATTAATATTATAAGGTAGGCCTACTAAACGTAGAATTTAAAATAACAATATAACGATGAAAGAAAGAAAAACTTAACTGTATTAAATAATTAATGTAGGGCCTATCAAATCTAAATACGTATTTAATACGCTTGGTACATAATGTTACATAGGGTTACATGCATTTAAATGGTCCATTTAACGAGTTTTTGGGGACGTCGGTTTTACCGAAAACCCCGTTATCCGGACTGGCCTCGGTCCAGAGGAGTCCGGATAGTCTACTGTAATGCAATATTTTACTAAAGAATACTTTTAACCAAAACTAACAGTATGCATAACAAAACAAGACTTATGTATTAGTATTATTTTCAATTGAAACTCATACCTAGTATAATAATTTGGAATTTGGGTAAAAAAAAAAAAAATATTTCAGCCGTGAGCTAACTCGGACAACCTGGAGTCTCAGATAACCGGAGCTCAGATGATTGGAAGTTAACTGAAGTTGCTTGGACACCTACTTATTCTCTACTACACATTGTACTTCCAGAGGAATTGTTAAAATACAAAACAATCAGAGAACACAAATACATTCTAAGCAGATAAATTATAACTAGGCCTACTCTTAAATTGTTGTAATAATGATAATTTTTTACTGTTGATTTTCATACAAAGAATAATAAAATATTTCCCTTTATTTTTTATCATCCTACAGTATTCATTTTAAAATAATTGTAAGATCTTAAATAGACAATTATTGGGGTTTGCATTAGGATTACAAAAGTCACAACCAATCTCTAATATCTCAAATGCCTACAGTTTTTAGATTCTCATAAAAAATCTTGGACAAAGTAAAGGCATATACTAATACATTTGACACCTTATTCTTCAATCGGGAAGTTTTTTTTTTGTTATCAAACTTAACAGCAATAAACAAACCTGCAGTTTTTTATTTATTTTTTTAATTTTTTTTATGATGGTTCCCATAACAGGGTTTTTATTTCGGCATTCGTTTTTGAACACGATCTCTTCTTTTAGTTACCATCTTCAGTGAAACTCAAGGAATCATTATCCCAACTGATAAGTGATTAGAACCAGACTAGACAGTAGACGCTAGTGTCGCTATGAGCGCTGTCCGTGAACAACTTTGGCAGGTATCGTCTCAAATTCGTCTGTCTGCTGCCACTACCAATACTAAAAAACTAAAATTCCCCGTGATTCCTACCTTAGTCCTAGAATAAGTAGTCCAGAAGTTGACGAATAAAGTTAGTCGTCGAATAGACTAGTCCGCGGACTAGGGAGTTAGTTCGCGAGCTCTGAAACCCGATTTTTTATTCGATGACTAACTTTATTCACTGATTAAGTAACTCCAGGATTACGTATTCCCGAGCTCGGAAACTCGCCCTAAAGGAAATAGTTAAGCCAGCTGTGGGGCATTTCCTCCCAGGGGTGTTTCAGTAGCTGTCCACTATGTAGGAGCTCTCACTATAATATGCCACGTCTAACATCCTTTAAACGTATACACTAAAGGAAATAGTTAAGCCAGCTGTGGGGCATTTCCTCCCAGGGGTGTTTCAGTACCTGTCCACTATGTAGGAGCTCTCACTATAATATGCCACGTCTAACATCCTTTAAACGTATACACTAAAGGAAATAGTTAAGCCAGCTGTGGGGCATTTCCTCCCAGGGGTGTTTCAGTACCTGTCCACTATGTAGGAGCTCTCACTATAATATGCCACGTCTAACATCCTTTAAACGTATACACTAAAGGAAATAGTTAAGCCAGCTGTGGGGCATTTCCTCCCAGGGGTGTTTCAGTACCTGTCCACTATGTAGGAGCTCTCACTATAATATGCCACGTCTAACATCCTTTAAACGTATACACTAAAGGAAAGAGCTAAGCCAGCTGTGGGGCATTTCCTCCCAGGGGTGTTTCAGTACCTGTCCACTATGTAGGAGCTCTCACTATAATATGCCACGTCTTACATCCTTTAAACGTATATACTATACATTGTGCTCCATTAAACTGTTTTATCTAATGAAAATATTAATTAAGTAGCATTGTATTACTAGGTCTAAAATATATTTGCTAAAGACTACTTTTTATAAGCATAATTGTTGTTAGCATTAATAAAATTAAGAAAGGATGACTGTCAATAACTATCGGGCAAGAGGTCACTTAGATCAATTGCATTTAATATATTGTAAGCATCTTAAGTACAATACTGTTTGTTTGATTTTACGTATTTCATTTATTTAGATAGGTACTTATATATTTTATGGAAATTATAAAATGTTTTCTCGGTTTAAGTAGGTCCTAAAGTTTTATTTTTTTCATTGTAGTCTCACCAAAAACTGGTGGTTTTTTTTTTTTTTAATATGCTGCATAACATTTAGCATTAAGTGACAACTTATGGAGACTACTTAGACTATAAACTAATCAAAATGTCATACTTTCTCTTTAAATTACGTAAAAACATATCTACTTTAGACTCTACATTGAAGGTTACATTTAAAGAAATATCTCAAGCTCCCAATGGAATGAAATAGAGTCAATATCATCATCCAATATAAGATTAGGATTACATTTCCATTAGCAGTTTTCCTCAGAGCATGACTATCCTGCAAATAGAGCAAATACTTTACAGTGACATGTTGGTAATAGTATCTAACACGTCAGGGTGACATATTGAAGTTACCATCTACTGCTATCAAATAATGTTATAAGTAATGTTTGTATATGTGTTACTTCGAACACAGAATCTGTGCCACCTTAAAACTAAGTTCTGCATCAAAAATAAGTTATAGACCAGTGTTATAGCCAAGGAAAATTATATTTTCACTATTTTCACATGTATTGAAGTTACCATCTACTGCTATAAAATTATGTTATAAGTAATATTTGTATATGTGTTACTTCGATCACAGAACCTGTGCCACCTTAAAACTAAGTTCTGCATCAAAAATAAGTTATAGACCAGTGTTATAGCGAAGGAAAATTATATTTTCACTACTTTCACATGTATATACTTACTACACTACTATATAACTTTTGAACCTATAGTATGGACCTCATAGGTTCCATGTCACCACGATGGTTTTACAAATACGGAAAAAAATAATCGTAACATTATGTTAATACGGAGCAAAAGAAAAGAGTAGTCAAAATAGTAACTAGTACCTTTGAGCATATTATACTACAGAATGGATAACCGATTAGATGTAAATTGAGTAGTAAAGCCACGAAAAGATAAACGAGGTCGTAAACAAAAAAAAATAAATCAGCCGATTTATACCGAGATTTAATTTTTTTGTTTTATTAGGCCTAAGTTAGCGTTTTGTTAACGTTCATCCACCAAAAACACTACACATTAATAACATGTACAGGTAAGTGAACAGTTACATGTTGACACTTTGTGACATTGACTATTCTGTGACGCTTCCAAATTCTTTGATGGAGAGCTTGTACTATGTGCCATCTTTTGAGCTGAGTTAGTGGAATATCAGATTGGTCTTCTTCTGGAATTGATGTCAGCGGAGATCCTATGAGGAAATATCCTGGAGTGAGTGCTGAACAGTTAGAGTCATTAGATAATGGTGTCAAAGGACGGGAATTGAGAATTGCCTCTATTTGTGTAGTCAGAGTTATGAATTCTAGGAGAGTAAGAATGTGTTCACCCATGACACGGCGCAGATGGTATCTGACACTTTTCATTGCTGCTTCCCAAAGACCAACCTAAAGGGACGAAGCAGGAGGATTTAAGTGAAAATTTATTTTCCTGGGTGAAGTAAAATGCAATAACTGTTCTTCAGACACTTTGGTGTGCAGGATTTTTTTGATGGTTCGACGCAGCGCAGAATCAGAACCTATGACGTTCGTGCCACAATCGGAATAGATATCTTTACAGAATCCTCTTCGGGAGAAGAATCGTGTGAGTGCAGCGATGAATCCCTCAGTTGTTAAATCTTCTACAACTTTTAAGTGCAATGTCTTTGTCACAAAACAAACAAAAACACAGATGTAGGTTTTATATGACGCATTCCGCGTAGATTGAAAACTTTCACATCAAAGGGGCCATAACAGTCAATGACAATGGTCGAGCTGGAGTTACTCTTGCGGTAGGGAGATCTCCAATGAGTGGGGTGATGTTCTTTGGTTTCACTTTGGAACATTTTACACATTTTGAAGATTGACGATATGGTGCTTCTTTGGAAGTACTTTTAGGTGTTTGACGTTGAATTTCAGTGATAGCTTCTTAAGCCGGCCTCCCACACGAACTATATCGGAAGCATACAGAAAAGGATCTAAACGTTGAAGATTAGAAGGTACAGGGTTTGTTTTTGTAAAGTAGAGTCAATTCATTCGTAAAACATGTATCTTGGACACACTTGATGATGGTACGCTCTGAGTTCTTAAGTTCAGAGACGGTGATATGCCCATGTCTTCAGTCAGAGCTACGTGCATTATGGATAAACCGCAATACATAGATTATTACTCTGAGGAGTTTGGACCACGATGAGTACTTGGAGAGAAGATCCCATTACTACGGATACTATAGTGTCAAGATACTCGCCAAGGAAACTGTTTACAAAACTCTGTGTGGCAGATGATCCACAAATATTGTCAACTGATACATCTGGTCACAACTGAGAAATACTTCAAAAAGTACATTCAAGTTTGTGATGTTTCAGATTTACTAAATAATAGAATGTATGATATTTGTCATAAATATATGCTACTAGCTGTAACCCGCGGGCTTTGCCCCGTTTAACTTCTTAATTTTCAAGATTATCTCGTTCGCATGGCTCAATCACGTCCTGGTTGAAGTTTGTTCGCTACGCTCACTCACCTTTAGGTTGGAGCTCGTTCGCTGCGCTCACTTGCCTTCAGGTTAGCTCGTTCGCTACGCTAACTCGCCTCCAGGTTGAAGTTCGTTCGCTACGCTCACTCACCTTTTGGTTGCAAATTAGCTGTTGTCATAAATGTAAAAGAAATAATAGTGCTGCACCCTGTTGGTAATTTTTGTAACTTTAATGCTATTGAACATCACAGAACAGAACCAACTTGTTTAATTGAAACAGCTGTTAAGATTCAATAATTTCATTTCTCATAAGGTTAACATGGGAAACTCCAGAGCCACTGGGGCGGAGCCCGAAAGGATTTTTGAAATAAGAATATGCCTATATGTTAATCGGGAATGTGAGCTATCATCATGCCAAATTTCAGCCCAATCCGACCAGTATTTTTCGCGTTCACTTGTCACAGACATACATCCATACATCCATACATCCATCCATACATCCATACATCCAAACTTTCTCATTTATAATATTAGTAGGATAAGTAATGTTTATGACGGCTATTTAAAATACTGTTAACACAATAATTTTGAGGCAAAATTAATTTTCCTATTTTCATTATAAGTCTAAGGTAGTTGTGGGTTTACTGGAGTAGTAGCATTATGTCTGTTTCGGTTGAAAAGCAATAAAGTTACCAGATATAGAGCTTAGCCAAGGATATGGTATGTCCTTGCGATGTGGGGTTGAGATTAAATGAAATCCTCTGGCAGCAGTCCAAGTGTTGTATCCCTCTATTTCCTGTTATATCACATTTATAAGCATTTCATCCATCAGGAGCCTTTTCTTTATTTTGTGAGATCCAACATAGGAATTAAATTAAAACACCAAGTTTACTTATAGGAACTTAAAATGTGCATTAAAATTATCATACAACAACGACATAACGTACATTTCACGCTAAATCCAATATTTACTTACAGCTTAATCCGAATGAGTCAATCTCATAAATAATGAGTCGGCAATTGTTAATTACGAGGCTTTGGAAACGAACTATGTAAAAACGAAACTACCATTTGATTTTATACAAGTACTTTTTCAATGCCTATGCTATTCTTATAGAGGAAAGATAACTGCTGTAGTTTGCTTGTTGATAGATAGATGTTGATCAAATTTTGCGAATTTCGTTCTATACTATCAACATTAGGTCCAAAATCTTTTTCCTTTCCTGTTGCAGAAACCTTAGCCCTCGTTAAAACTATTGTTATTTGTTATTTAAATGGGCAATAAATATAAATATGACTTGTTTATGGAAATATCTTTGTAAAGATCCAATCAGACAAGTGAAATTAGCTTAGTCTTCAGGTTTGCTGTAGTGGGGTATAATAAATAGCAAACAAATCAAATTCATAAACTAAGAATATACTTCTTTATAGCCGTACATCATTCATCACACTTTGATTAAGCTTATGAAATTATATTGCTTAAACCCTTTAGTAACATTTTTGACGATTCAGATAAATCCGATTGTGTGTGGTCTCCACAGAACCTTACATTGTAGTAACAATGTATCAAGCAGATAAGGCCGACCACACATCACGAGCAGTAGTAACTGGGGCCTGGGACTAGTTTTATTGTACGGATTGCGACGGAATTGCTCATCAATTACTTCGGTTTCAGACCCAGCATTGAGGCAAATTAACAAGCAATATCTCATTGTTCCGATGTAGACAAAACTTCTATTTTCATACACAAAATCCTTAATAGGAAAAAAAACTATAGATTTAAATAAAACATTGAATGATTTTGGCGCATTTTACTGTACGAGCCTATACTGTTTTAGAATTAAAGCTAAATTAATGTTCAATAGTTCAAATAGGAAATCGCCCTAAACATTCTATCAGTTCATGTTATTTGAATCTAATAGTTCACATACAGTGTCATATACTGTAGTTCAACTATTTACTAGAAGAATCAGAGAACCGGGCTTTCCTCGGTTGCCTTTAAATTAGGGTTGACAGTTAAAACAATATGAAACAAACACATTTTAATTATTAGTCACAAAAAATGTGTTTTAGTACAACCAATCAACCAGTGTATAAATAAATCAGTGTCCCAATAATAATGCTGCAATGTAAAAGTTTGCAATACGACATGATTGAGTATGAAACATTTTAACTTAAGTATGACTAGCTGTTACCCACGAGCTTCACCCCGTTTGACTTCATTAGTGATGTATTAATAAAAGTATTGATTGGTAAAGTTAAGCTGAAATAAACAAAGCAGCATGCAGTAATACAAACAAATAATCACACCTAATTTGAAAGGTAATAGATTAAAAGAATAACATACAAATAAGTACAGCTGAAATGTTTTAAACATTAGATATATGGAAAGTTCCCTTTGGAAAGCAATTACGACCTTAAAGGCAATTTATGAAATAATGGATAGTTTTGCGCAAGGTTTCTCGTCATGACGAACATTTTAAAGTATATGGTTTATGGGTGTGTGACTTGTAGTTTTCTCAAAAGTTCGTGGGTACTTTGGGCTTTATATATGGATTACATATCATATGTAAAATGCTACTCATACACCTGTAGTCATTGAAAATCAGTCAATTGTTTACTGTTTTACTCTCACTGAACAAATCCGATTAAAACAATAAAATATATAAAATCACATTATTCAACCCTCTTTAATTGTTATATTGTAGCCCAAAATCTTAAGATAACGTCGATCTGTTTGGCGATAGCAATTACTTTATCTTGTACCATTACTTTCAAGAGAATTTGGCTTCCACTCTTTCGTACAAATTCTGCTATTAAAAAAAATAGTCGAACATTTAGGGCTAAAGCCTCTCCTTTTGATCATTTTCCTAATAATTGTCACTGGCCTATAATTTATACAAATATATGTTATTAATTGAGTACATATTCAGTCAAATACCAAAAGAATTAAATTATTTTCATAAATATCTCTCGCTCGTTTTCGCTGGCCTTGGCACAGGTTCTGCATACTTCAGCCAACTGTCCCTTTTACTTTCTGCAGCTACATCTAATGTTCTCATCTTTCAGACTAAGTTAAACTGAAAATTGATTCATGAAAATTAATTTTACAAACATATTTCATACAATACGTTTACGTTAAAAAGTTGATAAAATAAACATTTGATTATATACTCGGTTTGATCAGACTAGTTTGAATGTTGGGATACCACGTAAAATATGCAGAATAATAAAAAGTTGTTATTATTAATTACGGTATCGACTTAGTTTAAAATGTTTAAATATTTTATTGCACCTGAGTTCTTTATTGCACCTGAGAACATGTAGGATAGTCTCTTAATTATAAGAAATAAAAGAAAAGTGGTTGTCAGCCTGGTCAAGTTTGTTGTAGTCATATGATTTGACTGCGGTATTTTCTTTTTTAGCAACAATGAATTTAAATACAGTATTAGCCAATATAAACAGTACTGAAACTGAATCAGCTGTTTCCATTTTAGTACTGTTTATTATGGCTAATACTGTAGTATCAGGACTGTAATGGGATTCGTTATCTCTCGAAATGTGAAATATTCTATATTCGTTAATAAAATTAATGACACGCCAACAAATAATCTATTCCCACAGTCAACTGACTGGTCTTCCTTGCACTGATAATAGTACAGAAAGTTGCTGTATAATTGCTGTATTTACTTACTTTTGCCGCACGCTTTTTTGTCGCACACCAGTACCAAACAACACAATACAGCTAATGTGCTTTAATACTTAATACCTATACGACTACGATCAGCTAGTGCAGTTGTTTCTCATGCCGTTCAACGCTCGGATTTAACCTGACCTAAAACATGTTGTTTACTGTTTGAAAGGCTAATTATGTCTATGATTTATATATTCTCTTTCGGAATATTACCTTCCACTTTGGTCGATTTCCTCACCATTTAAAAGTTATTTGCAAAAACGTCAAGTAACCTCCAAATTTCTAGTGGTAAAAAAAAGTTGGAGGTTACTTTTTAACTTTGTACAATTAAATCTACAGTTCTGTTGGATCGATTTTGTTAAATGATGTGTCTTTGGAAGGCATAAACTCTTTGAGTTGCTTTTTCGTTTGATGTGTATTTTATAGCGGTAAGTTTAATAGTATAAATATTATAAAGCATTAAAAATGGGTCCATCATTTAGAATTACCCTGTATTTTGAAATATTAAAGAAAAGGTACTATAAACAATTTTAAACAAATAATTTTGCATTAAAGACAGCAGACAAAACTAATATGATTATCAAAACATCAAGGACTAAAAATGTAACAGTAAATACAGTATATGTTTCATTGCATCTCTGATTCTACTCTACAAAAATATCAACAAACAACTTACACAAACCAGTTCTTTTAATCAGTAAATGTAAGAAAATTATTATGTATAACACGAGTGCTAAGTGCCTTTGCACAATAGTTACACAAATAACTATCCCGTTAACAGCCCTAGGGAGTAAAAGTCAGCTGTTGTAAACATCGATTGTAAATTGTAAGCGATCGCATGTATCAAAATTGCATCGATTGATTTAATTTGTTTAGCTGATTGTTGCAGCTTATATATGGTACATAAACTCAATAGCAATAGACAAAATGATTGAATCGCTTACTGCAGCTACATGTGATGTTCTCATCTGTCAGACTAAATTAAACTGAAAATTGATTCATGATACTGAACAGCTGCTTGTTTACATTAGCGAAATTCAAAACAAATCTAAAATCGTTATTAGAGGTTATCTTAACATGAAAAGTATTATCGTTATCTAACTTATTTTGTTAATTAATGTAGCAATATGCATAAATAGCAGAATATAGTAAAACACATGGGCAAAATGTTCTTCTATGTCACTTTACTCCTTTGTGATGAAATGTACTATAACAACTAATAAAGTATATTACAATAATATATCTGGTACTTTTTATATTTAATCTTTTTATAAAATCACTTAATTATAAAATCACTTAATTATCACTTAATTATCACTTAATTTTATAAATTCAATGAAAAGTATCTTTATATTTAAAGAGAAACACAATGGTATCAATATTGCAAAGTTTGGTGGTCAGAGACTCCCTTGTGTGGTGGCCACGCATCATAAATTAACCCTACCTGGTGTTCAACATATCGGGATATTTCACGTTTTATTAATATTCACGTAAATTATTTGAACGAATATCTGTTTTATATACATATTTATATGTTTTGACTATTGAGATATGTTTATAATATAGTATAAAATTATCAAAATACATCAATAATGTGAACGAGGTTTAACCCACATACACTTTAGTAAGTAGTAATGCTGTCTTCGAGTTGCATTGTAAAGTCAAAGCAAATTTATCTTAATATAATTAGCTTGTTAAGTTGGCTTAGACCACAAATGTTCAGTGCAGGAGACAAGATGGGAATTGCACGAGGTGAGACACATAGTAATTGTCTCTGTATCCTCTAAGAATTGCCTCGAATTGTGCATAATCTCCATACCATTCAAATCCCCAACGAATATTTGCTGAGTGAAACGATATCATAAGACTAATGAGATATCTATATATTAATAGTCTATATATTAATAGGTAAGCATGTTTCTTTAACACCTTTTTTCTCAGCTCATGTGCATCGCAGGGAAAATCTACGCATACTGTTAGAAATGCGTTTTCCTGTATATGTGCAGAATCCCTTTTTAAATTAAAATGGACTCAAAAATAAGCACAACAAATTAATTTCTAAATTTAAAAAATTAACATGGGCCTTATGGGTGGCCATGCTGGTGACGAAATAACAACGCAATGTAAACAGAAAATCAAAACAAATGGAAGTAATTCCAATCACATGTTTTATTTACAGCGTGGGGTAAAAATAGATAAGTCTGTACATTACATAATTTTGGTCGAGTTTTCGACCACTGGACGACCTCTAGTAATGATTAAGTCAAGGGATCGGCAAAAGTTTGTTTGAGATAACATAGTCATTTGTACGAACTGAAGTAAGTTAACCTTAAACAGATCAATATTGCCTTTTATTTACACTAGCTGTTGCCCACTGGCTTCGCCCCGTTTGACTTCATAAGTATTAATAAAACTATTGATTGATTAAGTTAAGCTGAAATAAACAAAACAGAATACAAACAAATAATCACAACTGATTTTAATAAAATAATAAATGGAAATAATAACATACAAATAAGTACAGCTGAGGTATTTTTAACACTAGGAATATGGAAAGTTCCCTTTAGAAAGCATACGACCATAAAGGGCAATTTATGAAATAATGGATAGTTTTGCGCAAGGTTTCTCATCATGACGAACATTTTAAGTATATGGTTTATGGGGGTGTGACTTTTAGTTTTCTCAAAAGTTCATGGGTACTTTTGGGCTTTATATATAGATATATCTATACTATTATATAAAAATCTAATGGTGTCTGTCTGTATGTGTGTTACTAATAGGTGCGAAAACTACTGAACCAAATGGGCTTAAATTTTACAAAAATATAGCTACCATACCAAGGACCATTATGGGACTATTCACATTGCTATACTGACCGTAGGCTTTGCCCCGTTGGCTTTAAAAGTTCTGAGGTGAACATTTTAAAAGTAAATATTGATTGGTCTCCATGGCTGTGATGAAAACACTAACAATGTTTGTTTACATTTGCTTTTACATTGAAATGTAAACAAGAAGAACTGCCAAACTGCATATTTCACAATTTCAGACAGCTGATACAAAGACATTTAGTATAATATTTTCTATCACTATGAGGTAGAATTATTTTAATCTAACCTTTTATCCTGGATTATTTATTCTAAAACTATGCCAATGATTACAAAAAAAAAATATTCTATAACCGTTGCTGTATCAACTCCGGCTCTGCTTTGGATTTTTTAAAGCGTCTAAATTTATGAAAATAATGTTATTGATATGTTTTCATGGAAAAAGTATGAAAATTACTATGTATAGATGTTTTTTTATGAATTTGGAGGCTATTTTAAATAAACTTTAAATAAATAAATAACTGCATAACAATTGTTAGATTAACTTAACATAACTTGCACATCACATTGTTTTTTATATGTATATTTAGGTAAATTACGTTATTGTGTTTTGCTAAACCTATGCTTAAATTAAACTAAAGAATATCATCAATAACTAAATTGTACGTCGTTGATTTTTGTTTTCTAAAATCTGTTGTATATGTGTAACTATATTTAATTATCAAATGGTAATACAAAATACTCTTATTTTATCTTAACATAGCTTTCAGTTCACATTTACTTTATTTGATACATTTATTATTTGTGTTTTGCCACACCACTGATTAAATATCATGGAAAATATATGATTTTACCAAGGAAAATATCATAAAACTAAACAGTACACAGTGTTATTTTGTTTCTAAAATCAATAGAATATCTGTTACTATGTTTACTTAATGGTAAGTGTGAAAATGTAAAGGCAATAGACGATGGAACTGATTAAAAGAACTGGTTTGTGTAAGTTGTTTGTTGATATTTTTGTAGAGTAGAATCAGAGATGCAATGAAACATATACTGTATTTACTGTTACATTTTTAGTCCTTGATGTTTTGATAATCATATTAGTTTTGTCTGCTGTCTTTAATGCAAAATTATTTGTTTAAAATTGTTTATAGTACCTTTTCTTTAATATTTCAAAATACAGGGTAATTCTAAATGATGGACCCATTTTTAATGCTTTATAATATTTATACTATTAAACTTACCGCTATAAAATACACATCAAACGAAAAAGCAACTCAAAGAGTTTATGCCTTCCAAAGACACATCATTTAACAAAATCGATCCAACAGAACTGTAGATTTAATTGTACAAAGTTAAAAAGTAACCTCCAACTTTTTTTTACCACTAGAAATTTGGAGGTTACTTGACGTTTTTGCAAATAACTTTTAAATGGTGAGGAAATCGACCAAAGTGGAAGGTAATATTCCGAAAGAGAATAAAATTTCCTACAATCTACTATTACGCATATCTTGAAAATACTCAATAAATGTAGCCTAAATTTGGCTTAAAATAAAAAAGTGCGAAATTAATGTTTGCTATGTTTATAGTCTACATTGAAGACAGGGATTTTCAACTTTTTTTTTCATTTTGAGACAATTTTTGGTACCTTTCTTGAGTATTTTCAAAAAATGCGTAATATTAGATTATAGGAAATTTTATTCTCTTTCGGAATAATACCTTCCACTTTGGTCGATTTCCTCACCATTTAAAAGTTATTTGCAAAAACGTCAAGTAACCTCCAAATTTCTTTACACTAACTATAGATGGTGTAAAAAAGATAGATGGTGTAGATGGTGTGTGGTCTTGATGGTGGTAAAAAAGTTGGAGGTTACTTTTTAACTTTGTACAATTAAATCTACAGTTCTGTTGGATCGATTTTGTTAAATGATGTGTCTTTGGTAGGCGTAAACTCTTTGAGTTGCTTTTTCGTTTGATGTGTATTTTATAGCGGTAAGTTTAATAGTATAAAGATTATAAAGCATTAAAAATGGGTCCATCATTTAGAATAACCCTGTACTGTATTGATAAGGCACAGCAATATTTCTAAAGTTTGTGAGTGAAGAAACTGAAGATGGAAGGTTTTTTGATTTAATATAAAGAAGAGTGAAATAAAAAAAAATCATTTAAATTTAATAATTAGTGTTTTTGCAACTTCAAAATTGAAATTTAAAATGTCAATAATAAATTAAAAGATATGTATTTAAGGGAGATAAAGGTAAATCATGTATGTCAAAGTTTTATTCGAAGATTTGGTCAGTTTTTCTCATATCACCCTACACAAGATTTAAAATAAATCAAAATCAATATGGTGTTATCGTATCCACCACTTACCAGATTTAAAAGTCATAACTTAAACGTTTCTATTAAGGCTACAAAAGTTGAATTTTGTTTCTAAAAGAGTTGGCACATGTGTAACTATTATTATGCAATAGATGTAAATATTAAAATGTTTCTATTCTGTGTCCTCTTCCAGTTGCAAAGCACGGGTACAACAGCTAGTAAACTATAAAAATATATTCATGACTCTAGTAAAGTAGTCTAGTCTGAAAGATATTCTGATAATCCAATTAAAAAACACGTATTTAGCATTGAAACAAAAATATTTAACTGCAGTGAACCTGTATACCATGAGTATTAAATTAATTTACACATGAGATCTAAGTTTCATTAGAGAACTTTAGGGAGATATTTCGATTACGTACACACAGACACTCTTTAACATACACACAGGAGTTTTTCGATCTGAGACCTTTGATATGGTGGATACATTACTTTTTGATAAGCTTTCTTGTCTTGGAGTGCGGGGGCTGTCAGTGATGGTTTACGTCATTAATTATTGCAGGTCGGGAACAGTTTGTGATGGTTCAGGTTGTGGATGCCTCAGGGTATCTGAATACCTACCGCTCGCCTCTTAAAAAAGAGCTTTTAAAACAAACAATTCAGTATATCAAAGTGGTTTGTATGGTTATTGGTTACGGAGAAAACTAAAAAAAAATTAAAAATTAAAATTCCCATGTTATTCTTATGGAGAATATTGTAAAATGTTGTTCTTTGCTTGGTTATGGATAAATCTTGATCAAACTGGGCAAATATATAGATTTTATACTAAGCTATAATTATTTTACTTAAAAATACACTTTATTAGTTTTCTTGTTGCAGCAAACCTAGGTACTCTTTAAACCTAATTATTTGAATAGGGTAATTGAAAATCAATTCAGGCAAATGGAAATTCGCTTAGACGGCAGATTTGCTACGGCGGGGGTATTAACTTTAGTCGTAAAGATATTGGCATGACTAATGCAAATTTTGTATTTGTTATTTTGGTTTAACAAATGAGTTAGTGAGTTACACATTTTTGGTAAAATAGAGATAAATGAGAAATTATATATTGGACGGATTGAAGTTTTCAATTAATAAGTGTTAAAAGTTCAAACTGATTAATGGGAACCAACACAATGGAGTCTTTTACGAAGAAAATAATTACTACAGAAAACCATCCTAACCATTTACGAACACGATCCGCAATTAATCTTAATTCTAAAATTTGACACTCTCCACTTATTATTCTTCGTACGCTAAGCACGTCTGCATTTTTATTCATTGCGTTAATACTTTTCTTATTATTTATTTATTGCTATAAGAGGTACTTGGTTAGTTGAAACTGGTGTTTATTTTGTTAGGTGTATTAGAATGTTTTCACGATTTTCCAATTATCCTTTTAAGTGTGAGTGTTATTGTATAAATGAAACATAAGAAATGTTTGTCCTTTATACTATACTGAACCTCCAATCTGATCGTCATGAAACTCCTAAGATAAGGTGTCTGCCATATTCCCAAAATTAAATACTCTTAGTGCTTTGCAAACAATGCAGTCTATTAACTTTTCTAAAAATGTAATAATTTAAAACAACACAAATTCTACAACATGAACTTAAATACATTATATATTATATAACTAAGGCTAGTTCCGCCAACAACCCGTCACCCAACTATAGAAGAGCCAGATACTCACTCGTGCCTATTAAGTATCTTTTCAACCCGGCCCCATACCTAATCAGTAAGATAAATTCGTGCTCACTGCAGATATAATGAATTATACACTTTTAAGTGCTATGAATAGTCGTATGTAGGAGAAAGGACCTTGATTGAGACTGACAAGATTTATAGTAGGTTCTTAAGATGTTAAGATGTCACACAAGGGTTTCAACTTTACTAAGTAAAGTGTAGCATCTCAGATACGTTGATATATTGTGGTAAGGATAGAGCAGATTTCGGAAATTTGTAGTATAAATGTTTGCTGCATGGGGATATTTTATTTGTAGGCAGTAAATTTAAATCAAACCAATAAAAACATAATTTAATTTAATGTTCAATATTTCGTTTTACCTATTCTAAAATAAGCATTGCATAAAATGCATTCAATACGCTATCTTGATGCAAACAATCAAACATCACAATGGGTCATTCATTTGGTCAACTAAATTACGCTAAATGGTGATTGTAGGTATTTTTATCTCAGCCTATGCTTAAGACAATAAAACAAATATAACGGCTCTATTATTATTTTAGAACATTCTTATAAACTTGTTTACATTTTGTTGCAGCTTTTTACCACTGTATAGACAGAGGATTGCAGGATTATTTTAACGTGTTTGCTGTCACAATGTGTCTGGTTTACTCCAGTAATGTGTCAACGTCGTCGTATTTTACTGCATATTGGACGTTTCTTTGGACAGGATGAATAAGTTTTCACAACTCCGTGGTCAGATTTTTGCATTAAGATAATTCATTGTGTGCTAAATAAACTATGTAAAGTCTCATTGTGACTAAATGAATTATTCATTATTCTTATCCACATCGTTTTCAACTTTAAATCACAACAAGCACAGAAATTATTAAACATTGGATGAATTTAATTTGATCTGCGGTCCCGATGTAATATTTTTTTAATATAACTATACACTCCATTGCTTTTAATCTGTACATAGTGGGCTTTGAATCTAATTACATTTAAATTAACGCTTCTCAATCATTGTGACCAACAGTAAAGTGTAAACACAAACTCACGCTTAGTAATGTTTGGAATTATTTGTCCAAACCTGAAACCTTCAGTATAAAGAAATACAGAAATACAGACCACAACGGCCCCTTGTGAATAAACTATTCAACAATTTGGTCTCAGGCGCGCTCGTGTTATTTGCATCGCCTCTCTAACTTTTACTTTTTTAATAGCACCAGAAAAAGTTTTGAAAAAATAATTTAATGTAATTTTACAAAATAATTTATATTGATGGAGTTAAAAAGTGCCTCGATAGCAAAATACGGCAAAATAAATGTGCTTTTTATAATGGTTTAAGTAGGTACCTACATTCAGTAATCCAAACTGCTGCTTGTGGCAACTGCAGTTTCGGTTCATCAGCCAAGAACCATCTTCAGGCCATACAAAGTGTCGTTCAGGTTATTTACCTCCTTATATGAAGGTCGATGTTGCCTCATGCAGAAATTTGGATTACTGAATGCAGGTACTTAAACCATCTATATATATAATACGCTAAGCCGATTTTTGTAAACAGTACTCCTCCCTCATTTTTGGACCGATTTTGATGATTAAAGTGTCAAAAGAATGGCCCTGATATGTAGTTTTGCAAAATCGGCTGCCCGCTTACTTTCTTAAAACATTGAATGAATATTAAATACACAGTCAGTATCCATAGCAATGCAATGCAATAGAATTGTTTTATTGTCACCGCTGCTTAGCAACTACTTATTATTACTTTTGCTGATTCCTCAAATTATTTCTTCACATAACGACTATCAGTGTGCATTATTATTGTGGCGAATAGTGGTAATAGGGTATAGTGTGGTGCTCACTTGGTTTGGATTTGCTTTCAAAACGTGATCGGAAATGGTTGCGTTATTTGTAAACAACATTCAATGTAAACATATCAGTGACAGCTAGAATAAATAATCTTGATCTAGAATTACAAGGTTTACCTTACCTTATAGTAAGGTGTTACCTCGATAGGTATAACACAGCTGTTCGTTATTTCATAGATGATTAAGTGATAAACATTGGGAGAAAACTTGACAAAAATCGCCTGAAATTGTCTATTTACAAAGCAGTGAGGCCATATTGTAGCTTAAGACACTCTCGCCAATCCAGTGAATACATTACAATTATTTGGATCTTGATAGGTACTCTCGTTTTTCAGAAGGCCGCGTAAAATGGCTCTTGGGCCGTGACAGACAGACAGAAATTGAGATGAGACTTGTTTCGGCTTCTTTAATGTATAAAACGTAAAAATAACCTAAAAATTTATGATTATGAGCAATAGACAGACAAAACTCTACTTTTATTTATATAGATAGATACGCTATAATATAATACGCTAAGTTGATTTTTGTGAACAGAACTCCTCCCTCATTTTTAGACCGATTTTGATTATTAAAAAGTAAAAAATTGGCCCTGATCTGTAGTTTTTCAAAGTTGTTTTCATTTTTTGAAATATTTATTAGTTTGGGCAGGATCTTCCATCGAAGTTGGGTTTTCTCCCATAAAGTTAACATGGAGCCATACTAATTTGTGAGATCGGCTGGGCGTAGAAGCTTGGTAGACGAGTCTAAAGAATTTTTTTTGTATGTAGATGAGCTATCAAAAGAAAAACGAAGTAAATTCCCTTGGGGTTCTGCCCCAGTGGCCTTTAAAGTTCCCTCCCCAGATTTGTTTACATTATGGCCATATGGATATAATTTTACACTACTTTTTAGCGAATTTCCCATATAGGGAATAAGCTATTACTGTAGGTCTCATGGTAAAGACCTATACCCGGGACCGATTTACTTTCCGTTTTGAGGTCATATGTGTCCGTTAGCACGATAACTCAAGCAAAAATGATCCGATTTTGATGAAATTTGGTACAAACGTGTAAAACTACGTTTATTTGAACGAGTTCGCGAACCAGCATAATCGGACCATGGGAATAGGGGTTTAGGGGGGGGGGGTTTAATGGGGCAAAGCAATTCGTAGGCAGCGCCACCAGCGTTGCGATGCTGAGTGCATGGCAACGCTGGTGGTGCTGCTTACGAATTGACAGGCAAAGCTCTCTCAAAACACTTAATGTTTTTTACCATGCGGTTGGCATTCTGGGTTATAGTAGTATGTTTTCTGTGCTAAAACCTGGGACAAACTGAAAAGACGAATAGAAGATCTGCAGGCCACTGGAGGCGCACACGTAGAGTTGTATTACATTTGTACATGGTTATAAAATCTTAAGAAGTTACCTGTTATATCTGTAAATATATCTATATCCTACTATTACTCGTTTTCATACTATGCGGTTTCCTTATCTGACCAAGACTTTGTTTACACCTTGTATTATACATAGGAAATTTTGAAATTTTTACCACATGTTTATTGTCTTATGACTGTGATATTTGATCATAAAAAATGTAGCTGATAAGATAACAGAATTATGGCTTTTCTTTCAATTTATAAAATAAAAATTTGTATTTCAAATATATAATTGCCTATATCTTTTTTTCTGTAATATCATTTTAATTCTAATGATTAAAAAGTGTCTAGGTATTGTAAGGACCAAAATAAAACAATAATAATTACAATTGGTCAACCAATAAAAAAGTTGTTCAAAGTTTAAAAATGTACTAAAAAATTCTAAAAAAAAACTTAAATTATAAGTGTAAATACCTGCTTCTTGTAATCCAGAATGTTGTTGCTATAACGCAACTAGTTTCGACTTCTCACAAAGTCATCTTCGGGCGTCCAGGGGTGGTCACAATCACTTCATCAGAAGGACGTCAATACACATATTGTACATTTACACAGGAATACGAATTCAGAAACGACACACATTTATTTATAACTGATATCCTTATATTATAAGGAGTGACGTCACAGCGCTGACCGACCACGTTGACTGGCAGTCTAGACGCTACATCCATCCGGTCGTGACACATCATCGTTACCGTTGTTACCATTTTTAGTCTTTCACTGGTTATAAATAAATGTACCTTTTAATCGTTTCTAAGTTCGTGTTAGTATTCGTGTCCGTGACCATGTTCTTGTATAAATGTACAATAGGTGTACTGACGACCTTTTGATGAAGTGATTGTGACATTCCCTGGACGCCCGAAGATGACTTTGTGAGAAGTCGAAACTAGTTGCATCATAGTAACAACATTTTTGGATTACAAGAAGCAGGTATTTACACCAATTTTTATATTCAACGTAATCGGGAGGCTAACAACAACAATGAAATTAAATTATTAGTTTAATTTTATTTATTAAAATGGGAGATTTCCCCTCATCTACCCCACAGTCAAGACCTTGCTCCGAGTGACTCGCTATTTTTATAAAATGAATACTTGGTTAGCAGCACGAGGAGCTTGTGTGTCAGACTAGCTAAGATTGCAGGCGGCGGAATTGTATGACAAAAGAATTTCAAATCTTGTTCACACCAAAGATATGGGACTAAATTTGTTTGGCAACTTTGTAAAAAAAGTATTCTTCTTCTAAAATAAGTTCTTCTTTCAAATACAATAATAAATGTTTTTTCTAGTGCAATTTTTATTTTATTTAAAAACGTTCCTTACTTTCTGGATACCCCTCGTAAATTTATAAAAAACTGAAAAACATATTCTTGTTCAGTTTAGGAAATAATGTACTCCCTACAGTTTACACATTTTATCCATATTTTGGACTAGTAGCATTAAGACTACAAATGTTTAGGTCTAATGCAATAAAGGCTACAATGTTTTTAAATTATTGTTGTCAATTTTTGGGACTTAAAATAGCCTAAAACAGTATTGGTCACAGTTTTCAAATAGTCAATATCCCAGTAAAATTCTAAATAGGCAAAAAAATTAAGTTAACCACACATATTTAATATATTTATTAGTTTTCTTTGCAGTAATGTGACAAATAAACAGTCAAAAAACTCCATCTAGGAAACAACATTGATAATGTACATGTCACAACAAAATTAAGTCTGTTTAACAGAAGAAATGTCAACAATTTGGCTTGCAAGTGTTATGGTTTCTTCAACAAACTCGCAGTGTTTCTGTAAACTCTCATTGATGACATCAATTCCATAATAAGCCCCAGCGATGGCCCCAGCCATGCTAGCGATAGTGTCTGTATCACCTCCCAGTGAGATAGCGTACTGGATAGTGCGTCTGAATGGGCAGTCTGTCTGCTAAAACAAAGGGACATTATGGCAAACAATTATCATGTATTTCTAAATGTTTAATTTGTATTTTATATTAAATGTATAATCTATTGGCTAAAATAAAGTTCTTTATTCATTTTTCATTACCACATTGAGTTTGCTAGTTGGTAGTAGCTAAGTATATTTAGAGTTGCGGTTTTGTAAGAGATATCATGTCAAGGTAATTTGTGAGTTTTATCTGGATATTAATACCAACAAACTACACTTAGTTTATTGATACATACTGTGTCAGTGTCAGAACATCGCTCAAGAGGCATTTCACACACATTAGTTGACTAAAAGAATAAAATAAAACAAGAAAAGTTTTCATCGCACAAATATTACACAAAAACAAACAACAGTTAAACAAAATTGATAGGTGGCAGCTGCGCGATGCGGCACTGTCTGGGTCGGCGGGTGACGTCATGCACGTGTCTTCAGCAACCTTTCTCAGTAGCCTCAGTGGTGTAGATAGACCTTCGTCAAAGAGGGGGGGTACCGCAGGGTCCGGGAAATGACCTCGTGACCTCCTAGTAGCTGGATTACATTACTTATGGGGGAGAGGTTGGTCGGGGGAATGATATTGACTGCAATAACACATACACACACATATCTAGAGTCGCGAACAAGGGAGTCCAAAAATAGAAACAATCCAAATATCAGAACATTCTGTTACTACATTGAATATTTATAAATACCCCCGCCGCAGCAAACCTGCCGACTAAGCGAATTTCCATATGTCTGAATAGATTTTTAACCAAACCTATTTAAATAACATTAGGTTTAATGATTACCTAGGTTTGCTGCCACAAGGAAACAAATAAAGTGTATTTTTTTTGGAAAATATTAATAACTTAGTATAAAATAAATAAATTTGCCAAGTTTGATCAAAATATTTTTATAAACAAGCAAACTGCAACATTTTACAATATTCTCCATAAGAATAGCATAGGAATTTTAAATTTTAATTTTAGCGAATTTCCCTATAGGGAAGTAGCTATTACCGTAGGTCTCATGGTAAGACCTAGGCCCGGGACCGATTTACTTTTTCATTTTGATGTCCCCAGAGGCCAAAAACACCATTCGTTCAAATTTTTATATATCTATATATAGAGATATATATATATCTAATATATAAAATTCTCGTGTCACAGTGTTTGTCTGCAAACTCCTCCGGAACGACTTCACCGATCGTTATGAAATTTGGTGTGTAAATTCTGTAGGTATGCGAATCGGACGTAAACTATTTCCCGTTTCGAAATTCTTAAAAGGGCTCCGCCCCAGTGGCTCTGGAGTTTCCCATGTTAACCTTATGAGAAATGGAATTAATGAATCTTAACAGCTGTTTCAATTAAACAAGTTGGTTCTGTTCTATGATGTTCAATAGCATTAAAGTTACAAGGATTACCAACAGGGTGCAGCACTATTATTTCTTTTACATTTATGACAACAGCTAATTTGCAACCAAAAGGTGAGTGAGCGTAGCGAACGAGCTAAACTGGAGGCGAGTTAGCGTAGCGAACGAGCTAACCTGAAGGCAAGTGAGCGCAGCGAACGAGCTCCAACCCAAAGGTGAGTGAGCGTAGCGAACGAACTTCAACCTGGAGGCGAGTTAGCGTAGCGAACGAGCTAACCTGAAGGCAAGTGAGCGCAGCGAACGAGCTCCAACCTAAAGGTGAGTGAGCGTAGCGAACGAGCTCCAACCCAAAGGTGAGTGAGCGTAGCGAACGAACTTCAACCAGGACGTGATTGAGCGATGCGAACGAGATCATCTTGAAAATTAAACGTAACGGTACTTTCTTTCCATCGGTCTGTCTTAGGGGAAACCTATAACTTAGGCGATACGAAGTTCGCCGGGTCAGCTAGTATATATATATATATGTGTCCATCCGCACGATAACTTGAGTAATTTTTGTCCGATTTTGATAAAATTTGGTTTGAAGGTGTAAGGCGGGATAAACTCGAACGAGTTCGCGAACCAGCATGATCGGACTATGGGAACGGGGGTTTACTGGGGTTTTATGGGGTTTTATGGGTTTTATGGGGTAAAAATAGGTTTTTCCCATTTTTGACCCAAAAAAAATAAAATTTTGCAAAATCTTTTCAAACCATTTTGTAGAGCTTAAAAAAACAAATAATTTAGTATATTGAAGTGTTACTATGCGCCTAATGGTTACGGAGAAAATTCCAAAAAAATGTAAATTTTAAATTCCCATGTTATTCTTATGGAGAATGAGTAAACTGTTGTAGTTTGCTTGTTTATGAACATATTTTGATCAAATTTGGAAAATGTTTTTATTTCTTACTAACTATTAACATTTTACAAAAAAAGTTTTACCCTCCCTGATGCAGCAAACCTAAGTACCTAATTAAAATAATTCTATTTAAATAGGAAATAAATGTTAAATTTTTAAGTAGACATTTTAGTGTAAATCCAATCAGACATATGGAAATTCGCTTAGTCTGCATGTTTGCTGCGGCGGGGGTATTTTTAATTTTCTCCGTTACCAATAACCATACAAAAACACTTTGGTATACTAAATTATTTGTTTTTTTAAGCTATTTAAAAAGGTTTAGAGATAAATTAGAAAATTTTGTGTTTTGAGGGTCAAAAATTAGAAAAACCATTTTTTACCCTATAAAACTCCCCGTAAAACCCCGTTCCCATGGTCCGACATGCTGGTTCGCGAACTCATTCAAGTTTATCCCGCCTTACACCTTTAAACCAAATTTCATCAAAATCGGACAAAAATTACTCAAGTTATCGCGTTCACGGACGTATATATATATATGTATATATAAATCTATATATATATATATATATATATCTATATATATACTTTTGTGCCCACCCGGTTTGGCAGTCAGTGCGCTGGTAATTTACTCGGTGTGGCAGTCACCCGCCCGAAAGCCAGTCAGCTCTCCCATAAGCCAGTCAGGTATGGCTTCCCGTGCACTTTATACGTATGAAAACAGCAAACCGGTGCTGCTGCCTGTGTCGATAAGCGTAACTGCAATACCAATGCGGAGACTGTCTCATCGTGTGTTCTATCGTGGAGTAGTGTAGCCAGTACGGCACCCTACCCTACTTTGTAGCGGTAAAACCCAGCGGTATGTAACCTTCGTTTACTCCTTGTTACTATTTGTGTTGGGATAGTGATTAACTACGTGTTAATATTTAAACATGTTCATACTCCAAATAAATATGATGCACCTCTAATAAGGATCGTCGAATATTAATTAATTATAATTGGTTGAATCTTGATCCTACCCGTTCATCATCTCATATTTTAAGTTATTTTGATTTTTTTTACCTTCAGTTGAAATTTGAGTCAACTTCTCCTTTATACAATATTTTTTATCCTAGCATTTACAGTGTTTCCACGGACCGGGAACTATACGGATTTTCTTTATCTCGAGAAATATACGTGAATCTTGTCCGAGATACTGGAACTGTTTTTTACGCAATTGCGTAACGCGAAGGAGTAACTATTACATATGACAACGATATTATTCTATCTGATAAGAATAACCATGAAACTACACTCGAAAGATAAAATATTTTTATAATAATTTCAATTTTACAAACAAACTATTACAGGAATTATATTTTGGGACGGATGAATGATAAGGAAGCAACAAAAAGTGGTCACGAGTGCAAATACGGTGGGGGGAGGGGGGTACAATATAACGAACGCCAGAAACGATTATTTGTTTACTTTTCAGATTCCTTATCAAATCTCTCTCTCTCTCTCTCTCTCTCTCTCTCTCTCTCTCTCTCGCTCTCTAACAATGTACAGATTGTGGACTTTACGATTTAAGTTTTCCTGCAATTATTTCAGTTCAATCCCATACCTATCCTTATGGTTTCCTATCTATTATTTTTCAAAATAAATAGTAAAGCAGGTTAAACTATTTTTTATTTTATTTTCTTGAAACCAAACACTCTTTACCATCCGGTATTCTGCAGAGTCAAATGTTTAACACTGTGTTTATAAAAATTGAATGGCCACACAATTTTGTGTTTATTTTTTTTTTACTAATAGTAACTGGGATATTTATATATACCAATAAGTGCTGCAAGCTGTAATAAATGCTGCTGATTAATATCAAAAAAAGTTATAATTTATTTTGTATAATACATCGGTCATTGAATACAAACCATAATGGGTTATCTATTTGTAACTTTAACTTGCAAATACAGTAGAACCTTGCTTAACTGGAGTCGCATCATCATGATGCCTATATATTATATAACCTCACAAATCCCAAGAAAATGTTTTATTAACTGTGTTTTTCAGTCTAATATTTCGATATGAACGATATATTTTACTATTTACGGTAATTTTTATGTGCAGTAGGTTCCCAATTATTGAAATATTACAGTTCATTTAACAAAAATAAGATGGAAGCAAAACGGAGAAATATCGATCAGTATCGTCAAGGTCAACCTATACGCTCGCACCTACAGACTGACAATCTTGCACTGACACTGACATACTGACAATCATCTGCTTCTGTCTGCTGTCACAACACTACAATATTTTGTGGTTGGGTCGTTGGGTGATTAGTAACCATGACAACTTGTGGATGTAGAGAAACCAATGAAAGAATAGAACAAAGAGAAATAATAAGAGGTGTTTTACATCATTTTTATCTTTATCTTATTTTTATCATTGTTATTATTACCAGAAAGACTTAAGTACAGTACTATGATTTTATGGTGTTTTATGAGTTATTTAATATTTTTATCCCCATACTTCTGTTCTGAAACATCATGTAGTAGTAGCCTAGGATGACTACGGTATCAGTAGTCTTCTAGTCTACATTTTCATTTTGTTTTGTTCTTTACGTGATTTACTACTGTACAGTAAGCAAGTTTTGTTTTGTTTGAGTAAGCATACGGTGTAGTTTTTATTAGTAAACCAAGGTTAATGACTTAACATATCACGGTTGCGCAATACCTATTGTATTTTGACTATGTAAAATGCAAATTTATAATCACGTTAACGTCCATTTATATAGTATCCCGGAACGGCATTGTTCCTGAGTAAGAAACATATAAATATCATATTTAAATTATCCAGAAGTCCTTAGTTACTCTCACTCACACGGGGAAAAAAGTTTTAGGCCTAAATCATTTGAAACCTGTACATTACATATTTTTGGTCGAGTTTTCGACAACTGGACGACCACTAGTTAAAGTTAATTGTATTACAACAATCTTTATAGTAAGCAATATAAGCTTGAATCGGACTTATCTGCCTTCAGCTAATCAATCATATGATAGTACGTTAGAGAGTAGGCCCATGCTGAAGTTTTACTTATACTTGAAGAATGACTTAATTTAGTACCAAGAAATAAATCACACCCCTTACATACACTGTGCTGTTTTAATGCTGTGTAGTTGATTGCTACTGTATTAACCTGTGATCGCATATTAATTCATTCATTAGGAACGTATTTAAAAAAATACTACTTTTATTTTTTTTAATTTCTATGATTTATTTACAATAACAGAAATGTGTAAGATTAAAGTAAATTAATGTTTTGCATTGTCCATTTAAAGTTACATCATAGTAAATTAAAATTCCACTGAAACTTAAACAATAAAAGCCGAAATTAGTTATACAGAAAACACGAGTTTCCTTTATATTGCTTTTACAATCGAAATATACATACTGAGCCACGGCTCGGTCCCCCGGTACTTTTCATTTTAAATATTCAAATAAAGTCGATTATTTTTCATGTTTTATGAAACGTGACATAGCAAATTTCCACGGAACTTTTTTTGTCGGCTACTACTTTATTTAATTTTTTGGTCAGGTTAGTTTAAAAACAGTGGATTCTGTAAACAAAAAGCGAAATGTTCTAAATCATATTTTTTATTTTTGGCTTATGTACGTAATTTAAATTGTACGAGAGGGGCTTCCCACCGTGCCGGATTGCGCCGTGCGGGCATATTTTGATCCAGTGGCGGGTGTTTGGTGTTTTGAATAAGAATACTGAATTGCTCGTTTTAAGATCGTATCATTACAAATTCTATCATTTTAAGATTCGCTTACACTTACGAGAAATGCATTTTCCATTTGTACATTTCTCAGGTACAAATTTTATGAAATAACGTACATTATTGCTTTGTTTGACAAGTAGCTGGGGACCGAGCTTTGTTCGGGAAACTTTACACTTTGAGAGTATTCCTTGGTCAATGTAATGCTATCCCAAAAATAATAATTTGCGGTATTTTTTTTCTTGACATTTAACTTATATTCAAATAATAATATCATAGTGTACTGAAATGATGAGATAGAAGAGTTTTTAAAAATTTGTTTGGTTCCCCAAAATGGCCGAAACTATAGAAATTACCCAGTATTTTTCACGCTGAATTCAAAGAAGGCTATTAGTAGTATGAAAATCTTCCCACCTTCCTTCCTTTGAAGTATTAGTCACTGCAAGAACTTGGACTCGCTCCAAAACCAGAACCGGAACGTTTAATTTACCCTCAATTTTTAAAATGTAATAAGTTACAATTTTCTGGAAACTCAGGACACTTTCTGACTGATAATAATTACGGTTGATCCTTGTTGGTGAGTACCAAAAAGGAACCTTAGGTATAAACATGGTTGTATATCCAAGTTTGGTTGTCCTTGATATTGCACTATTTCATTGACACTGACAAATTAGGGCTAGGCTGCACTATAAGTTAATTGGGAGTTTATTTTATATCTAGTCCTAAGCTTATAGCCATCTTAAGGCAAACATAACCAAAACCTAACCACAGATATATAAATATAAGTGATATAAATATAAACACTCATCTTCTGTAGGCCTAAAGCTACCTATCTATATTTTTTTGGGTTAGGATTAGTACTTTTTTGAGAGAGTGTCATTATGTACTGAGCACACTTAGATGATATAGGGTATCAGTGATTTATGAAATTATTTATTTATAAAAAGCAACCTAACGGAGTTACCTTAATGATGCACCCAGTATTTAATACAAAAAATAAAGCTTATGCCTATGTATATTAGTTTTAAAACAGAGTAGGCCTAGAATAAGGCACCTATAATCTAGATTAGGCATTGATTAGTGTTTATAAACTAAACATGGATGAACCACTAAGTCAAGCTACTAATCCAGTTGTTCAGGCTAGGCTAAACTGAACTGTGAAAGCATCCATCTCAAAACGGCCACAACTTAAGAACAGATCCTAGAATTTGATTTATTTTAAACTTTATTTTTCTGAAATAGATAGCTAAACTGTCCAGTGCAATCATCCCACACTGCAAATAGCAACACTCAAACTTAGTTAGGTAAGCTAGTGGTAGGTTGCAACTAATTATTATCCCTGTGACCGATTCAGTGTAACATCTGACATCAGCCAGAATCAGACGACATTATTGACAACGACACTCGTCGTGTCGTTTCTTTAATTTACGGTATAATATAGTATAAAACATCTACCATATCCATAATAATGTTCTACCACTGCACCTAAACAGCAGAAAAAAGCAAATCACCAAATTGAAATCACCAAGATTCGCACAATATGACAAATTATTTATAAATTAAAAACAGTATATCTTTTGTGCCAGTAGTTAATGCGTGATTGAACTTCAAACAAACAAACAAACATACAAACTTTCACATTTATAATATTAGTAAGATAAGATGTATTAATTAAATATTAATTACTATTGTGTGCCCGTTCTACGCACAGGGATCCTCTAGTGGTCAGTTGAAACCTTCCTAAATAAAGAAAAACTATTGGTTTGCATATTTTCAGATATGCTAGCCAAACTATTATATACAAACAAATACAGTATCTGACAGTTTCAAGTAAAAAAAAATGCGTAATAGATCTATGAGGGGTACACTTCCATATCTGTTGGCACAAACAACTAAATTAGTAATATTGATTATTCGATTGTTTAATTCCATATATCGTTTGGTTAGTTAGGTTAGGTTAACCTTACCTAACTAACCAAACGATATATAGTTAAAATACTATACCTCAACCTCGCCATTAAACATTCAGGTTGGAAATTTCACTATCAAAGGTGCTCTTGGCCTGTCCGTACGGAACACTGAGTTATATGCGCTACCAACTTATGAATAATTGTTTAAGCCTACGAACCCAAGAGATTGATAATTGGTCTGTTGGACGTATGGTCCAGCGAGCAGCACATAGCGTTGAGAAGACACATTAGAAATACGATTTGAGCATAATCCGTAACAATCACCCACTGTAGTTGTCTCTAAACACTTTACACAACCACCATTGAAGTGCCGTCAACGAGTTGAAACCTTATATGTAAGCTATTGGTAACGTTTATGTAAAAAATGTAAGTTTCCCAGGCATATAGAACACTGAGTCAAAGTCTTTTCCCCGGTTATAAACCCAAAACTCGATAGAAATTCTATACACAAAGAAGCTCTATTTTCATTTACGGTTACCCTACACATTATTGCACTTGCGATTAATTAAATTCGTCATGTAAGGAAAAACGGTTTTAATCCAACTTGGTTTGGATTTGCTTTTGAAACTTGATCTGAAATGATTGCGGTATTTGTAAACAATATTCAATGTAAACATATCAGTGACAGCTAGAGAAAAATAATCTTGATCCGAACAGCTGTTCGCTATTTCATATGATGATTATGTGATAAACATTGTGAGAAAACTTGACAAAAATCGCACAAAATTGGGTTTTAAACGTCCGTAAGTTTTTTTTACAAAGTAGCGAGGCCATATTTTAATAGCTAAAGACACTTTCGCCAATTCAGTGGATACATGGATGATTCGAGGATCTTGATAGGTACTCTCGTTTTCAGGAGAAGGCCGCGTAAAATGGCCTTTGGACCGTGACAGACGGAAGATAGACAACAACGGAATTGAGGTAATAATTGATGATTGAGATATTAACGGAATTGAGATGAAACTTTTTTCGGATTCTTGAATGTTTAAAACGTAAAAATAATCTAAAAGTTGATGATTCTGAGCAATGTACAGACAAAACGGGAGCGTTTCATAAACTCCAAATTTCACAAACTCCAACGCTTAAAATATTAAATGAACAGCGCGTTTCATAATGTCCAAATTTCATAAGCTCCAAAACTATAACATTCAAATAATCACTAGTTCACAATGTCCAAGTTTCACAAACTCCAACGTTTAAATATTAAATAAACAGAGCGGTTCATAACCTCCAAATTTCATAAGCTCCAAATCTATAACATTCAAGTAACATTGTGAAACTTTGGAATCCCATGGGGCGTAACTCAAAGAAAACACGTTAAATGTAATCGGTATATTTGTTAACCAGGTACAGGGCTACCTCTTGAATTGATATAGATAATAAAGATAGATAAAAAATAAAGAAATATAAGTTGATTGATTATTGGTTCTTACAAAAGGGTAAACAATCAAGGAACATGATTTAATTAAGTAACCACACATCACTGAGTCTATATCTTCATTCTTTCTTGTAAAAATTGCTTTGATTGTGGCTATATAAAATAGGGAAGTAACATTTCACTGTACAACGAGCTCAAAAAGCTCGAGAACCAGCAATAAGATGGAAATAACCGGCAGAACCTTTCTTTAACCATCCACTGGCTCGCTAGTCGCTACCCCAGGTCGGTCGGTAGCCGGGTAGCCCATCAATGGAACCCGTTAGGCTCGCCCCTACCTCTCGCCACAAAAGAGACAAGAATTTTGCCTTGTTCCTTACGCCTTTGATTGTTTGAGGTGGGAAAACTATTTGTGTGCTACGGCCCGCGCAACACAGGATATTGTTTTCGTATTAGTTGGCCTTTTTCCAAGATGACCGTGACCGTTAACTTATTTTATGGACTCCCTTGGAGAATAATTCAAAACTACAAAGAACATTTCTAATCCCACAGTATACTAGCTATTTAAATTATAAACACTTTGGTGTTTGAAAAATATTTTTGGACGGTAAATTTTGCAGCTTTTTGAAATCATCAAAGATGGCCGCTTGCCTCCAAGGACTCAACAATAGGCCTAATTGTGCAACTATAAAGGAATAACTTCCCACCTTACGCTTGCGAATTAGTACGGTACATATTTGTATCCACAGTTGCCAGGACGACTATTAAGACGACCAAAGATTACATTGACATTTAGGTATTTAATCTGTAGAATAGTAATTGTTAAGTAATCTGGAAGACAACTAATTAAAATGAAGTGCGAAAGATGGGTTATGAGAGTGCTCAATGCCTGAAGCATAATCCATTTGTTTGAGGTGCGGATTTTCAAGCTTGTAGAACAAATAAATATCACAAAGTAGAAGGGCAGGGGTGAAAGTGACTGAAGTGACGGGATACCCGGGTGGATTTTCAGTGACTGGATTCCAGTGGTATGCGGTAAAATATATAGTGACTGGCTTAGCAGCACAAATTTTACGTGACTGGCTTTCCCATGCAAATGCGGTGGTGACTGCATTAGCATAGCATTTTTTACGTAATTATATTTTAGTATTTTTAAGAAAAAAAGAGATATATACGTTCAGATATGTCTAGGCTTAAGATATTTACCAACATATATTATATATATATCATAGTCTTGAAATATATTGGGGGGTGCAACTGACTGACTTCCAGTGTATATTTTATGTGACTGGCTTCCCGGGCGCGGCCGTGTATATATATATATATATATATATACTTTTGTGCCCACCCGGTTTGGCAGTCAGTGCGCTGGTAATTTACTCGGTGTGGCAGTCACCCGCCCGAAAGCCAGTCAGCTCTCCCATAAGCCAGTCAGGTATGGCTTCCCGTGCACTTTATACGTATGAAAACAGCAAACCGGTGCTGCTGCCTGTGTCGATAAGCGTAACTGCAATACCAATGCGGAGACTGTCTCATCGTGTGTTCTAGTTCTATCGTGGAGTAGTGTAGCCAAGTACGGCACCCTACCCTACTTTGTAGCGGTAACACCCAGCGGTCTGTAACCTTCGTTTACTCCTTGTTACTATTTGTGTTGGGATAGTGATTAACTACGTGTTAATGTTTAAACATGTTCATACTCCAAATAAATATGATGCACCTCTAATAAGGATCGTTGAATATTAATTAATTATAATTGGTTGAATCTTGATCCTACCCGTTCATCATCTCATATTTTAGGTTATTTTATTTTTTTTTTACCTTCAGTTGAAATTTTAGTCAACTTCTCCTTTATACAATATTTTATATCCTAGTACAATATTTACAGTGTTTCCATGGACCGGGAACTATACGGATTTTCTTTATCTCGAGAAATATACGTGAATCTTGTCCGAGATACAGGAACTGTTTTTTTACGCAATTGCGTAACGCGAAGGAGTAACTATTACATATGACAACGATATTATTCTATCTGATAAGAATAACCATGAAACTACACTCGAAAGATAAAAGATTTTTATAATAATTTTAATTTTACAAACAAACTATTACAGGAATTCTATTTTGGGACGGATGAATATTAAGGAAGCAACAAAAGTGGTCACGAGTGCAAATGCGGGAGGGGGTACAATATAACAAACGCCAGAAACGATTATTTGTTTACTAATCAGATTCCTTATCAAATCTCTCTCTCTCTCTCTCTCTCTCTCTCTCTCTCTCGCTCTCTAACGATGTACAGATTGTGGACTTTACGATTTAAGTTTTCCTGCAATTATTTCAGTTCAATCCCATACCTATCCTTATGGTTTCCTATCTATTATTTTTCAAAATAAATAGTAAAGCTGGTTAAACTATTTTTTATTTTATTTTCTTGAAACCAAACACTCCTTACCATCCGGTATTCTGCAGAGTCAAATGTTTAACACTGTGTTTATAAAAATTGAATGGCCACACAATTTCGTGTTTTATTTTTTTTAAGCAATAGTAACTGGGATATTTATATATACCAATAAGTGCTGCAAGCTGTAATAAATGCTTCTGATTAATATCAAAATAAGTTATAATTTATTTTGTTTAATACATCAGTCATTGAATACAAACCATAATGGGTTTTCTATTTGTAGCTTTAACTTGCAAATACAGTAGAACCTCGCTTAACTGGAGTCGCATCATCATGATGCCTATATATTATATAACCTCACAAATCCCAAGAAAATGTTTTATGAACTGTGTTTTTCAGTCTATTATTTCGATATGAACGATATATTTAACTATTTACGGTAATTTTTATGTGCAGTAGATTCCCAATTATTGAAATCTTACAGTTCATTTGACAAAAATAACATGGAAGAAAAACGGAGAAATATCGATCAGTAGCGTCAAGGTCAACCTATACGCTCGCACCTACAGACTGACAACCTTGCACTGACACTGACATACTGACAATCGTCTGCTCCTGTCTGCTGTCACAACACTACAATATTTTGTGGTTGGGTCGTTGGGTGATTAGTAACCATGACAACTTGTGGATGGAGAGAAACCAAAGAAAGAATAGAACAAAGAGAAATAATAAGAGGTGTTTTACATCATTGTTGTCTTTATCTTATTTTTATCATTGTTATTATTACCAGAAAGACTTAAGTACAGTACTATGATTTTATGGTGTTTTATGAGTTATTTAATATTTTTATCCCCATACTTCTGTTCTGAAACATCATGTAGTAGTAGCCTAGGATGACTACGGTATCAGTAGTCTTCTAGTCTACATTTTCTTTTGTTTTGTTCTTTACGTGATTTATTGCTGTACAGTAAGCAAGTTTTGTTTTGTTTGAGTAAGCATACGGTGTAGTTTTTATTAGTGAACCAAGGTTAATGACTTAACATATCACGGTTGCGCAATACCTATTGTATTTTAACTATGTAAAATGCAAATTTATAATCACGTTAACGTCCATTTATATAATGTCCCGGAACGGCATTGTTCCTGAGTAAGAAACATATAAATATCATATTTAAATCATCCAGAAGTCCTTAGTTACTCACACAGGGGAAAAAAAAGGTTTTAGTCCTAAATCATTTGAAACCTGTACATTACATATTTTTGGTCGAGTTTTCGACCACTGGACGACCACTAGTTAACGTTAATTGTATTACAACAATCTTTATAGTAAGCAATATAAGCTTGAATCGAACTTATCTGCCTTCAGCTAATCCATTATATGATAGTACGTTAGAGAGTATGCCCATGCTGAAGCTTTACTTATACTTGAAGAATGACTTAATTTAGTACCAAGAAATAAATCACACCCCTTACATACACTGTGCTGTTTTAATGTTGTGTAGTTGATTGCTACTGTATTAACCTGTGATCGCATATTAATTCCTTCATTAGGAACGTATTTAAAAAAATACTACTTTTATTTTTTTTAAATAAATCATAGAAAATTTATTTACAATAACAGAAATGTGTAAGATTAAAATAAATTAATGTGTTGCATTGTCCATTTAAAGTTACATCATAGTAAATTAAAATTCCAGTGAAACTTTAACAATAAAAGCAGAAATTAGTTATAAATAAAACACGAGTTTCCTTTATATATCTTACAATAGAAATAAACATACTGAGCCACGGCTCGGTCCCCCGGTACTTTTCATTTGAAATATTCAAATAAAGTCGATTGTTTTAAATGTTTTATGAAACGTGACATGGCAAATTTCCACGGAACTTTTTTTGTCGGCTATTATTTTATTTTATTTTTTGGTCAGGTAAGTTTAAAAACAGTGGATTCTGTATACAAAAAGTAAAATGTTCTAAATCGTATTTTTTTTAATTTTTGGCTTATGTACCTACGTAATTTAAATTGTACGAGAGGGGCCTCCCACCGTGCCGGGTTGCGCCGTGCGGGCATATTTTGATCCAGTGGCGGGCGTTTGGTGTTTTGAATAAGAATACTGAATTGCTCGTTTTAAGATCGTATCATTACAAATCCTATCATTTTAAGATTTGCTTACACTTACGAGAAATGCATTTTCCATTTGTAAATTTCTCAGGTACAAATTTTATGAAATAACGTACATTATTGCTTTGTTTGACAACAAGTAGCTGGGGACCGAGCTTTGTTCGGGAAACTTTATCACTACACTACACTTTGAGAGTATTCCTTGGTCAATGTAATTCTATCCCAAAAATAATAATTTGCGGTATTTTTTTTCTTGACATTTAACTTCTATTCAAATAATAATATCATAGTTTATTGAAATGGTGAGATAGAAGAGTTTTTAAAAATTTGTTTGGTTCCCCTAAATGGCGCAAACTATAGAAATTACCCAGTATTTTTCACGCTGAATTCAAAGAAGGCTATTAGCAGTATGAAAATCTTCCCACCTTCCTTCCTTTGAAGTATTAGTCACTGCAAGAACTTGGACTCGCTCCAAAACCAGAACCGAAACGTTTAATTTACCCTTAATTTTTAAAATGTAATAAGTTACAATTTTCTGGAAACTCAGGACACTTTCTGACTGAAAACAATTACGGTTGATCCTTGTTGGTGAGTACCAAAAAGGAACCTTAGGTATAAACATGGTTGTATATCCAAGTTTGGTTGTCCTTGATATTGCACTATTTCATTGACACTGACAAATTAGGGCTAGGCTGCACTATAAGTTAATTGGGAGTTTATTTTATATCTAGTCCTAAGCTTATAGCCATCTTAGGGCAAACATAACCAAAACCTAACCACAGAGATATAAATATAAGTGATATAAATATAAACACTTATCCTCGGTAGGCCTAAAGCTACCTATCTATATTTTTTTGGGTTAGGATTAGTACTTTTTTGAGAGAGTGTCATTATGTACTGAACACACTTAGATGATATATGGTATCAGTGATTTATGAAATTATTTATTTATAAAAAGCAACCTAACGGAGTTACCTTAATGATGCACCCAGTATTTAATACAAAAATTAAAGCTTATGCCTATGTATATTAGTTTTAAAACGGAGTAGAATAAGGCACGTATAATCTAGATTAGGCATTGATTAGTGTTTATAAACTAAACATGGATGAACCACTAAGTCAAGCTACTAATCTAGTTGTTCAGGCTAGGCTAAACTGAGCTCTGAAAGCATCCATCTCAAAACGGCCACAACTTAAGAACAGATCCTAGAATTTGATTTATTTTAAACTTTATTTTTCTGAAATAGATAGCTAAACTGTCCAGTGCAATCATCCGACACTGCAAATAGCAACACTCAAACTTAATTAGGTAAGCTAGTGGTAGGTTACAACTAATTATTATCCCTGTGACCGATTCAGTGTAACATCTGACATCAGTCAGAATCAAACTACATTACTGACAACGACACGACTCGATAACTGACCAAAAGAGTAATTTAGTGATAATAATTATTATAAAAAGCGTTGGTAGGTTACAACTAATTATTATCCCTGTGACCGATTCAGTGTAACATCTGACATCAGTCAGAATCAGACGACATTATTGACAACGACACGACTCGATAACTGACGAAAAGAGTGATTTAGTGATAATAATTATTATAAAAAGCGTTAAAAATAAAATGTATCGCTCGTTTATATTGGCAAAAGTATTAAATAAACAGTAATACAGCTGAGGATAATGTAACAATAGTCTTTTAATGGATTAGAAACTCATTACTCTGGAAAGTTTTATAATGTAATACAAATTCTTATACATCAATCTATTTAATGAAGTGGAGCAAAGTCGAGTCGTCCTCTTTCTCTCTGTCTCTAGTTGACAAAATTGTATGTCAGAAGCTAATACACATCAGAAGTACAACAGTTACCTCGGAAAGTGCTTCCAAAGAGCTTTCTGCGCCTGCGCAAGTTGAGGTGCCCGTGGGTACAGAACACCGAGTTATGTCTTAAAATGTAAACAAATGACAATAATGGCGGAATGTTTTCTCATAAGGCCCATGTTAAATTTTCAAAAGTTTGTACTCATATTATGGTGAAAATAGAATTTTCCTGGCTATACCACTGGTCTAGAACTTATTTTTGACCCAGAACTTAGTTATTCCGTAAAAATAAACGTTTTTGTTACTGCGGACTTGCATTTGCTATTTTATATTCAGGTCGGATTTATTTAAAACTAAACATAACAAACTCATTCGTGGTCCAAAAATCCCCCTCTTCCAAGTAAGGCTATAACGGCACATTGCAAAACGAGAAAGTTGAAATTCTCAGAAGTCATCTGAATGTTCCTCTACCTCTGCGCGCATCCCTTGCAGTGATTCAATGGTGTCAGATTCAGACCAGCTTGTCGAGCAACTCTGTCGAGTGCTTGAAACTGTGCCAATGTAGTCTTCTTCTATAGAAATAAAATTACAGTTTTATCTGTCCATTGCGTAGAATCATGCAGTTTTTGGTTATTTTTACGTTTCTAGGCTATGAAGGCTCAAAAGAGTCTCAACTCAATTTCTGTCTGTCTGTCTTTCTGTCATTCTGTCTGTACCGACAAAATGTAAATTTAAGCTGCCTACTCCGAGAAAACTATGTTACCGATTATGGTTCAAATCTTTTTCCTGCATTCACTGGATTGGTTATAGTGAGTTTGGCTATTAAAATATGGCCTCGCTATTTTTGAAATAAAATAACGAACCATCAAATTCTGAAGGTTTGCTTCGGCGGTGGTATTTCACTGTTAGTAGGGTAGTGATTAATATTAAAAAATTATCACATTTTAAAACTTATCTTGCCTGCTATAGTTGGTAGATAATCAAAAATAGGATTTTTCAAGATATGTTTGGCCTACAGGATCTTTTAGCGAATTGTATCACTCAGTTTATACGTACCTAAACTAAATTTACTCCCATGTGCCTATGGGAGTTTTGGTTTTTTTTCCGAGTTCGTTTGGCTCTTCCACCCGACCGATTTTCATGATTGAAGCCTCAAATTGAAGGTATGCACGCAGAGATTTCACATAAAGTATCGGCAATATTTATCTAATGTATTACCCCACCAAAAATATATATTTGATTTTTTTTTTATTTCTACTTCGATTTAAGATGCATTTCACCAGTTACAATTTTATCTAATCCTATATATTTTGGTCTAAGAACCTTCAGTGAAATACCGGCTATAATTCAAGCTATTAGTTATTGAAATCGGAAAGATGAATAACCAAAATAAAACTTATTTTTCATAAGGTTTTTCTATGGTTAAAAACCAATAGTTCCACTGTTATTTATGTTTTAGATTTAAAATAATCCGTGAATTATATTAATTTGAGCTATTAATCTTTGGCTTTAATTTTAACTAATAATCTTTTGAAACAGTTAAGTCCAAAATACTGTATTACTCGATGAAAAAATCTTAAATTTGACATAAATCGAAGGCATATCTTTTAGTGGAGACCTAGGTTTCTACGTCAAAACGTTATCGTCAGTCCTGTTGTATCATAAATCTGATTATTTCTAGGATATGCTATGTTATTTTAAAGCTGCGTAGCAGCACGAGTCCGCTAGTTTTGTTTAAATTTCAAATCACACTTAATCTTATATAGTTAACCCTCTATCTAGTATTTGTCCAAAAAAGGACACGAAAAGTTGACGTGTGGGATAGCAATGTCATGTTTTTACATTTCGGACATTGGACAAAACAATTAAATATTGTAACCAGCAAACGGCCTCAAACCGTAAAAAAAATTCAACGTTGGAGGACACGTATTGAGAACATTTGGTTTTTCTTTAATTTACGGTATAATATAGTATAAAACATCTACCATATCCATAATAAGGTTCTACCACTGCACCTAAACAGCAGAAAAAAGCATATCACCAAAGATTCGCACAATATGACAAATTATTTATAAATCAAAAACAGTATATTTTCTGTGCCAGTAGTTAATGCGTGATTGAACTTCAAACAAACACACAAACTTTCACATTTATAATATTAGTAAGATAAGATGTATTAATTAAATATTAATTACTAGCTGTGTGCCCGTTCTACGCACGGGGATCCTCTAGTGGACAGTTGAAACCTTCCTAAATAAAGAAAAACTATTGGTTTGCATATTTTCAGATATGCTGGCCAAACTATTATATACAAACAAATACAGTATCTGACAGTTTCAAGTAAAAAAAAAATGCGTAATAGATCTATGAGGGGTACACTTCCATATCTGTTGGCACAAACAACTAAATGAGTAATATTGATTATTCGATTGTTTAATTCTATAAATCGTTTGGTTAGTTAGGTTAGGTTAACCTTACCTAACTAACCAAACGATATATAGTTAAAATACTATACCTCAACCTCGCCATTAAACATTCAGGTTGGAAATTTCACTATCAAAGGTGCTCTTGTCCTGTCCGTACGGAACACTGAGTAATATGCGCTACCAACTTATGAATAATTGTTTAAGCCTACGAACCCAAGAGATGGATAACTGATCTGTTGGACGTATGGTCCAGCGAGCAGCACATAGCGTTGAGAAGATACATTAGAAATACGATTTGAGCATAATCCGTAAACCTCTGTTACAATCACCCACTGCAGTTGTCTCTAAACACTTTACACAACCACCATTGAAGTGCCGTCAACGAGTTGAAACCACGAGTTGAAACCTTATATGTAAGCTATTGGTAACGCTTATGTAAAAAATGTAAGTTTCCCAGGCATATATAGAACACTGAGTCAATGTCTTTTCCCCGGTTATCAACACAAAACTCAATAGAAATTGTATACACAAAGAAGCTCTATTTTCATCTACGGTTACCCTACATATTATTGCACTTGCGATTAATTAAATCCGTTATGTAAGGAAAAACGGTTTTAATCCAACTTGGTTTGGATTTGCTTTTGAAACTTGATCTGAAATGATTGCGGTATTTGTAAACAATACTCAATGTAAACATATAAAAAAAATAATCTTGATCCGAACAGCTGTTCGCTATTTCATATGATGATTATGTGATAAACATTGTGAGAAAACTTGACAAAAATCGCACAAAATTGGGTTTTAAACGTCCGTAAGTTTTTTTTTTTACAAAGTAGTGAGGCCATATTTTAATAGCTAAAGACACTTTCGCCAATCCATTGAATACATTAAAATGATTCGAGGATCTTGATAGGTACTCTCGTTTTTCAGGAGAAGGCCGCGTAAAATGGCCTTTGGACCGTGACAGACGGAAGATAGACAACAACGGAATTGAGATAATAATTGATGATTGAGATAATAACGGAATTGAGATGAAACTTTTTTCGGATTCTTGAATGTTTAAAACGTAAAAATAATCTAAAAATTGATGATTCTGAGCAATGTACAGAAAAAAAACTCTAATTTTATTTATATAGATTAGTACCTGTGGTGATTGTTATTAGAAATTTATTGAAGTAAATAAACAGAAAAGTTAAAAACCATCCGACCAGTGTTTTTATTTAAAAATTACGTAGGCCTATTTGATTGGCTTTGTTTTCTGAACTAAAATATCTATTTCCTGATCTATTTTTAGTTCCTGGTTTCGAAACATAATTTGGCAAAACAATTATTTATTCATTAAACAACTTGATCGAAAAATAATTTCTAAACATTGGAGGACAATTAAAACACTTTTGAATTCTAATAAACCTAGCTGCCGTACCTGTGTTTTACATCGGAGAGGATTTTGAAGAGAAAAAGTTTGATACACGTCACATATTTCAAATTCCACTCCAAACACGTCATGTTAATACGTTTACTTCCTTAAATTAAGAAAGTCACAATCTCCAATTAACAGGCCCGTAGCAAAAGTTAAAAGTTTCACAAATCGAATCGTTTCTACCTTTTGGACCGCAAAATCAAAGCACTGCATTGACAGCATTTACAGCTGACTTCGTTAAACATTCTGTTATCTAAATTCTTCAAAAATGTAAACATTGTGAAATTTTGTAATCCCATGGGGCGTAACTCAAAGAAAACACGTTAAATGTAATCGGTATATTTGTTAACCAGGTACAGGGCTACCTCTTGAATTGATATAGATAATAAATCGAAAAATAAAGAAATATAAGTTGATTGATTATTGGCTCTTACAAAATGGTAAACAATCAAGGAACATGATTTAATTAAGTAACCACACATCACTGAGTCTATATCTTCATTCTTTCTTGTAAAAATCGCTTTGATTGTGGCTATATAAAATAGGGAAGTAAGATTTCACTGTACAACGAGCTCAAAAAGCTCGAGAACCAGCAATAAGATGGAAATAACCGGCAGAACCTTTAACCATCCACTGGCTCGCTAGTCGCTACCCCAGGTCGGTCGGTAGCCGGGTAGCCCATCAATGAAACCCGTTAGGCCCGCCCCGACCTCTCGCCGCAAGAGACCCAGAATTTTGCCTTGTTCCACGCGCCTTTGATTGTTTGAGGCGGGAAAACTATTTGTGTGCTACGGCCCGCGCAACACAGGATATTGTTTTCGTATTAGTTGGCCTTTTTTCAAGATGACCGTGACCGTTAACTTATTTTATGGACTCCCTTGGAGAATAATTCAAAACTACAAAGAACATTTCTAATCCCTCAGTATACTAGCTATTTAAATTATAAACACTTTGGTGTTTGAAAAATATTTTTGGACGATAAATTTTGCAGCTATTTGAAACTATCCAAGATGGCCGCTTGCCTCCAAGGACTCAACACAATAGGCCTAATTGTGCGACTATAAAGCAATTACTTCCCACCTTGCGCTTGCGAATTAGTTCGGTACATATTTGTATCCACAGTTGCCAGGACGACTATTAAGACGACCAAAGATTACATTGACATTTAGGTATTTAATCTGTAGAATAGTAATTGTTAAGTAATCTGGAAGACAACTAATTAAAATGAAGTGCGAAAGATGGGTTATGAGAGTGCTCAATGCCTGAAGCATAATCCGTTTGTTTGAGAAGCGAATTTTCAAGCTTGTAGAACAAATAAATATCACAAAGTAGAAGGGCAGGGGTGAAAGTGACTGAAGTGACAGGATACCCGGTGGATTTTCAGTGACTGGATTCCAGTGTTATGCGGTAAAATATATAGTGACTGGCTTAGCAGCACAAATTTTACGTGACTGGCTTTCCCATGCAAATGCGGTGGTGACTGCATTAGCATAGCATTTTTTACGTAATTATATTTTAGTATTTTTAAGAAAAAATTAGATATATACGTTCAGATATGTCTAGGCTTAAGATATTTACCAATATATATTATATATATATCATAGTCTTGAAATATATTGGGGGGTGCAACTGACTGACTTCCAGTGTATATTTTATGTGACTGGCTTCCCGGGCGCGGCCGTGTATATATATATATATATATATATATATATATATATACATATATAAAAATTTTAACGAATGGTGTTTTTGGCCTCTGGGGACATCAAAAAGAAAAAGTAAATCGGTCCCGGGCCTAGGTCTTACTGTGCCACCTACGGTAATAGCTACTTCCCTATAGGGAAAATCGCTAAAACAGCTAACATTGTATTTATTAGCTAAGTTGTTGTTTACAATAATGTCAATGCATTATGAGAAGTTAAATTTAACCCGTTCAACTCTAAATTACATTCAGTGAAAGTTGATTTGTAGCAAAGTAACAAACACATACGCACACTACTAACACCGGATGACTGACACTAGGTGAAGGTGAAGGTCAGATCAAGCGTGGTGTTCTCCCAATTTTCACTTCCTAACCCTTTCTTTTTAGTCTCTGACAAAATAGCAACATCTATATTCAGTCTGGTTAACTCTCATATAACTTCCTTTTTTTGGCTCCAAGGCCTTGTATATTCCACATTCCAAAAGTCATTGTCCATTTACGTCGCAGCTTTCGTATCCTGTTATATCCGTCCAACATACGAAACTTATCAGTGCTGGGTTTTGTAGCAATTTGCCTTTTACATGGGCAGGGAGCTGTCCTACAGCATAACCCCCAACTTGGAGGACAGGTTTTTTATCAAGGTTTTCTCCTCTAGCCTTCAGAGATCCAACTTTGCAGCAGCCCTAGTTTTGGTCCGCCCCGGGCACTTGTTTCCCTGGTACCTACTACCTAGTAGGCTTTCCCCTGTCCGTCACATGGGGAGGCGCCCAATGGTGGCCTAGGAATCACACACGGGAGTAAACCTAAGTACTCATTAAAATTAATTTTATTTAAAAAAATCTTACTATTTTTAGAGAATATTTTTTTGAAAATTCAACCAGGTCTGATGGAAATTTGTCTGCAGGTTTGCTACGCAGGGGTATTTTAAATTTCCTTCAGGATGGAGCAGCATAGAACATCTGAGACGTTTCCACGCTGGACTGGGCAGTAACTTCCTTTTTGCTTGCTTGCAACAACCAATGCTTGGCATAAGCCTCACCTCACAAGATTGCCCATGATTCTTGAGGCCTTGAACGCTGTCTTGTTTATATGTAGACCAAATGAGAGGTGAAGATCTAGCTCAATGCCAAGATAGGTGAGCTGCTTCTTCCACTCAATTACAATGCCATCTAGTGTTAACTTTAAGAGCGCCACTTGTGACATTTCCTCCCGGATTACCCATTCTTTGGTCTGGTAATTAATTGATCTATTTATTTAGCTGTGTGCCCGTTCTACGCACAGGGATAGTGTAGTCAGTTGAAGTCACTGTTTAAAATACTACCTCAACCTCGCCATTGAAGACTTGATTTTTGTTGACATTTTCATTAACAAAGGAGCTCTTGTCTTTTTCGTGAAACACTGAGAAATAAAGACATTAATGTGTCACCAACAGATATACACACAAAAATACAGAATTTAATTAAGTAAGGAATTTGCTACGGTTTAACTAAAGCAAAATATATTTGAAATTAGTAAGCGCCGTCAATGAGTGGAAACCTAATTTTTGTAAGCTATTGGCGACAACGATTTAAAAAAGTTTCCCAGCCCTAACCAACACTGATTCAAGGTCTTTTTCCCGGTTATCAAAACTCAAGAACAATTTGATACACAAAGAATCTCCAGTTCCTGACCTGAATGTTATTTAATTTCATTTGCGGTTACACATTATTGCACTTGCGATTAATTAAATCCGTTATGTAAGGAAAAACTTTTATAATCTCACTTGGTTTGGATTTTCTTTCAAAACGTGATCGGAAATGGTTACGGTATTTGTAAACAACAAAATGTAAACTTGTAAACATATCAGTGACAGCTAGAAAAATAACCTTCATCCAAACTAACAGCTTTTCGTTATTTCATAGATGATGTATGTGATAAACATTAGCGGAAAACTTGGAAAACTGGGGAAAAAACGCACAAAATTGGGTTTTTGAACATCCGTTATTGTTTTACAAAGTAGTGAGGCCATATTTTAATGGCTAAAGACACTCTCGCCAATCCCGTGAATACATTATTAACCCTTTTGCCGCCGCGGGCCGATATATCGTACAGCGGCGCTATTTCGAGGCCCGCCACGGTACGATATGTCAGATGTCTGCCAAATGTTTGCTTACTGGCCAGCTGATCGACCAAATGGGACATATAACCTATGAGACGATTTGTCATGAGTCGGGCTACATGTTGAAACAGCTTTTGCTTTACTTTGAGTTACGTGTTTTGTACGTCTTTGTTGGAAAAATTGGCATTGCATCAGTTGGGTTTGTATACATACAAGTGCTGTTTGTGGTTATTTGTCGTGTGTTTCTACAATTTTTAATATGTTTTACGGGTGATTTTTTTATCTGAAAATGAGTAAACGTCCTTCGAATCGATCACCAGTGAGTGAAAAAACAATTTTTGATTGTTTGGTGGCTGATGGTATCGATGTAAACGACGATGAGTTGAGTGACAGTTTCATCAACAAAATTGAATCATCATCCCCAGAATCTCCTGCTTCAGATTCTGAATCTCTTGCTTCGTTTGTTTGGCGACTATACAGACGAAGACCCTGACTATATTCCCTCTACAGATATTTACACATCAGATGATGACTACCTAAACCTACCAAGTACTTCCAGTGGAGCGCCTAGGCCTAGGCCTTTTGTTCTACCTCCAAAGCGACCTAGAGGTAGGCCTAAGAAAAACAGTTATTCTGTTACTAACAATGTAGGAAATGATAGGCCTATGCCCCCTATAAATAGTGAAAATGTCTTAGAAGCAGGCCTAGATATAAATGAAAATGTATCTCCAGAGAGGCCTCCTCCTGAGACTATAATTTGGGATACGGTTGAAGAAGGTTCAGATCCCGGGTATGAGCATACATTCATCTATGCGGATGAGCCAGGTCCTAAAAATTGCCCTGATCCTAACGCAAGCCCCACAGATTACTTCAACATGTTTTTTACACTAAATTTACTGACAACATTTGTAGATATGACCAATCGCTATGCAAGCAACTATCTTAGATCACATCAAAATCCCTCCCCAAATGCGAGGTCCAGAAAATGGATTCCAGTAACTGTTCTTCAGATGAAGGCTTTTATAGCTACAATTCTAAATATGGGCATCACCAGGAAACCAACTATAGAATCTTATTGGTCTAGCGATGACACGTTATCATCGCCCTGGTTTCACAAAATATTTAGCCGTGACCTATTTGAAGCGTTGTTTCAATTTTTTCATATTGTCGACAACCGTAATATTCAAAATCCAGGTGAATCTAATTACGAACCTGCAGCCAAATTTCAACCTCGAATCATGCGAACAGAGTGTTCAGAAGGCATTATACCCCTCACAGAGAGATATCTATCAATGAAAGTTTGATCGGTACCAAAAGTCGTTCGAAGCTAACTCAGTATCAAACAATCACCATCATCGGTGGGGGATTAAGCTTTGGATGTTGTGTGATAGTGTATCAAAATATTGCTTAGGTTTTACTTGTTACAAAGGCAAAAGTGATGACGGGAGACCTGAGCATGGTCTTGCCTACAAAGTAGTTACAAAGCTCCTTCAAGTTGGTCCTTATCTAAACAAAGGCTACTAGCTTTTTGTCGATAACTTCTTTATGTCAATCCCTCTTGCTGAATAGTGAATACCTATATAGTCAAAATACATTACAGGTACTATGAGAAGAAATAGGAAAGGAATTCCTGATGCACTGAAGGAAAAGTTCGAGGTTGGCCAAAAGGTCTACAACCGTAAAGATTATAAGTTAATGCTAGGCTACAGAGAAAAAGCTTCCCAAAAAAATCCTGTTATCTTATTTTAACCAAAGTTGTGGCTAAATCTATTGAAAAATTGAAAGTCAAAAATAATGAACAAGTAGGCCTCGTGAAGAAAAAACCTGAAGTGATTGATCTATATAATTCCTAAATGGGGGGAATCGACCACTCGGACCAAATGCTCTATTGTTATCTTGACGAACGAGGGTCAGTAAAATATTGGAAAAAAGTGGTGTTCAACATTATTTCAAGGATGATACTGAACCTATACATAATTTATAAGGACAATAACAGTGGTCAAGACCTCAATAGATTGACATTTACTTTGTCAATAATCCAAAGTTTATCTAAAGATTGGTTGGACCAGAGGAATGTACCGGATTATTTGGCAGGAGGGGATGGTCAACTAAGAAGAAATTTTGGAATGGAAACACTCCCAGATAGGAAGGAAAGGAACTGTTGTGTGTGTAGCTCTGTAAGCATTGCTGAAGGAGGCAAGAGAAAGAGGTCTAGGACAATCTGCATTCAATACAAAAAAGGGATGCATGCTGTATGTTTTGGGCGTCACAAATGCTAAAAATGTCTCAAGTAAAATATGTATATAAGTATGTAAATATCCCATGTGTGTTATGATAATTATTTCTATTTTGTTTAGTAACTATGGATTATAAAGTAAATAAACTTAGTTATGTGAAAGTCAATAATTAGGACTAAGTGAGAAGAGTATGTACGAACATGCAAGTGCTTCCCGAAAGAACGATTTAAAGCCTTTTTCAAAAAAGACCACTGTAAGCATATTTTTTAAGGTAAGATTTTCAAATTTTGCCAGTTTACTAACAAATATATGTAGAACACATTCTACAAAATCAACAAATCTAACACTTACTTATAAGAAATATTTTTTTCTGGTGTAGTTGCTGGCTTATGAAGTTAATTTTTATGTATTTTTTTTTGTATTGTGATACATGTTTTTAATATGTATGGATATAAAAAAAAAACTTAACCCAATAAATTGTATATTAATTTGAAGACAAATTTATAACTAATCTAACAAAAAAAGAATTATTGTTATATGTCTAAAGAAACAAGAGATAGAGCTTGTTAATCAAAACATTGCGTCTACACAATATATACAATATATGACACCTCGTTTGTAAAAATCCGTCCATTATTAACGGAGGAGTAGTGTTTCGTAGAAATCGCCTTCACATATTATATATAAGGATTATTATTTATGTATAGCAATTAGAGTATAGTTTACCAATATGATTTACTTTTTAACTGCCTCCACAGTTAAAGATTTTTGTTTTGTTTACTGGACAGTTGTTTGCCATGCTTTTAATATCTATTAAATCAATGTGTTAAAGGATGAACCCCTCTAGGAATTTTTCTATAAGCATATTGAGCGGAAGGAGGAAGTCACGTCAAGTGGTTTGACTCCTTTCCGCAACAGGACGAGTTTTTGAACATTTGTTTAAGGTTCTGAGCAGGAACTTTTTTTTGTGTTATTATGGATAACAGTCCAAAGCCCAGAATTGGATATTGCCGGTAATATTGGCAAGCGTGTCGCAACTTCGCTAGCCAGCATTGTCTTGCAATTTAATTGGGGTTTTGTTTTAAGTTGTGTTAGTAGTGTGATTTGTGAGTACTCAGTCGGTCATACCGTAGTTGTTTGTAAAGATGTGCGGACAAGGGAAAGATAGTGAGCGTTTCGTCTAATATATTTTCAGAAAAAATTTAAGGGGAAGTATGTTTTAATGCAGTCAACTTAGAAAGTTAGCTGTTAATTGGCTTTAATTAATCCGGGAATCAATTGGTTTACTATGTACTGATAGTTTGTGACACTTTTAAGTAAAGGGGGGTTCGATAATACCAAGACATGCTGGCTGGAGTAGCGCGCGGTCATTGCACCAGATGAGTTGCACGCTGGGCGGCGCGGCGTATTGTTGTGCTGAGTCGGCGTGACCTTGCAGTCAGCCGCAAGTTCACACTAGATCAGCTGTGAGGAAAGTCAGCTGTACTCATATTACTCCAACTACAGTATGACATACGCAACTGCTGTTGCCGTTGTATGTTGGTAATGTGGGAGTTTAATTGAAGGCCTGAGGGCAGGCCTCCGTCTGAGTTGGGGGGAGTGTGACGGTCAGGCAGTGGTTGACCGTATTTTTTTAGTGTTATTATGGATAACAGTCCAAAGCCCAGAATTGGATATTGCCGGTAATATTGGCAAGCGTGTCGCAACTCCGCTAGCCTGCATTGTCTTGCAATTTATTTGGAGTTTTGTTGAGTGTCACAAAGTATTGAGTACATCGATTGCTACATCACGTTCGGTTAAGAATAAGAATAAGAAATATTTATTTCCATTGATCTTTATAAAAGAAATAGGACACGTCATTGTTATACATAGTTACAAGGTGATTCAGTGTTTACAGTACAAAATATCTAAATTTAAATAGCCACTTACATGAAAATAAAAGCTTTATTTCAACTTACTCTTCAAAATCTAATATTTATTTCACAACTTAAAAAATCATCAATTTTGTAAAAGGGATTTTTAACAACCCAGTCATACAGTTTATTTTTAAAAATACTGTAAGAAACTAATTTTGCTTCTTCAGGCAGCTTATTAAAAAACATTATACAATTTAATTTATGTGAATGTTTGGTTTTTGCCAATCTGTGCTGCAATATATCTATTTTATCCCTACCTCTTATATAGTGATTGTGTACGTCTTTTCGGAAAGAGAATTGATCTAAGTTTGACTTTGTATATATTATAATTTGGAATATATAAAGATTTACTATGGTTGGTCGCAAAATCCTTAAGTTTCCACAGCAAGCACCTCACTCTTGAAATTTTGTTACAAACAGATTTTATTTTTACCTCTGTTTTAAGACTGATTGTTATATATTGTGATTTGTCAGAATTACAAGATAGTCTGTTTGCAGAAAACCAATCATATGCTCTATGTTCAGCCTCTTGACTAATTAAGCGCAGGGTTGTTAAATTAGAATGGTTAGTGAGTAAAGTTGTATCACCCGCATATATAACAGATTGTGTATTTATATTTATAGGAAGATCATTAATGTAGACGTTAAAGAAAAATGGCCCTAGTACAGAGCCCTGAGGAACACCGGTTTCAACTTTTCCAGTTTTAGAACATTTATTTTTAATTGATACCAATTAAGGTCTATTACATAAATACGAAGAAATTAGAAGCATGGCATCATTAGTGATGCATAAAAACGTAGTTTGTTAGTTAGGATATCAAAAGGAACCGTGTCAAAAGCTTTACTTAAATCACATAAAACTAATGACATAGATTCCTTCTTTTCTAAAGTTTTGAGAGAATGGTCAACTAAAGTGAGAATTGCTGAGGTTGTGGATTTACCTCGACGAAAGCCGAATTGGGAGTTTGACAATAGGTTATTTGTTTCAAAGTACTTATTTAATTGATTATACATTACTGCTTCAAATATTTTGGAAAAAATAGGAACGAGTGAAATAGGCCGATAATTTTGAACCATTTTTTTATCACCTTTTTTGAATATAGGGATTACTTTCGATATTTTGAGGGATGGAGAAAAATATCCCTCCCTCATACAGGTATTCAATATAAAAGCAAGAGGGTAGCTAATAAAACCTATAGTCTTTTTCAAAATATTATTAGAAATCCAATAATAATCCATTGATTTAGAATTTGTTAATTTAGCAACAACTTTAATTATATCCGATGATGAGACCTCTGACCAAGAAAATGTTGTATTTGTTGAGTTGTTTCCTAAAAATTCTTCTGCTTTGTAAGGGCTTTGTGGTATTACTTTACTTAATTCTTTTATTGAATGTAAAAAATATGAATTCATTCAATATGAATGGTTGTTTGGATCGTGGCATGGAATGCATGGCCTGATTGTTTTGCTGACATGAGGTGTCATCATTCTGTGTGACGTGTGGGACCGCCGAACCTGGGGTAGTCAATCAGAGTCGGGAGTTGGGGTTTGTAGAGTCGGTGAGCCGCGGTTATGCGCTATCTTTCCCTCCCCCACGGGTGTCCGTGGGGGTGGGCATGTCCGTTTCTAAATCACTTTTAATAGGCTATATTTTCAATTGATAGTATTTACATTCATTGTTGTTTTTTTCATTGCAAATAATTTTGTTCATTTAACATAATAAATTAAGTTTTGAATTCTACTCGGCATTCGATCTTTGAATTTCTACCCTTCCCGTGTGTGGTTGTTACACTAGGAACACCATCTGGAGCTTTCCAGTCTTCAGTTTACGAAACAATGTATACCGATCTTAAACTTTCTGTATCCCAGACACCTACAAAAAATATACACAGATGTTTCCAAGTAGCCCCATTCTATTACTCGTAATCTTACATAAACAATAAATTTATAATAATCTACTAAATATGGTTTTGTACAAATTTATAGCAGCTTAATTCATATATTTCACACTAGGGGTCAGTAATACCCTAACGTTAACAATGAACAAGAAAGGCTGACCTGAATTTTAGGTATGGGTTTCTGAGAGCGCAGAAAGCAGTATATGGCAGTAGGTACGGAGTGTAAGGCTGCGATGCTGGTACCTAGCATCTGTTCTACCTCCTCATCTAGCACTACATCCTCCTGTAGCAGACGATCCATCACCTTCAGTTTTTCAGTGTATGGTTGTTGCACTTCAAACTCCTCTCTGCAGAAAAATAATATTTTTTTTATTTCCCACCTTCACATACTAGGATGCAAGGTTCTAGCCCAGAACCGTTTAACAAGATGCTTGAGGCTAGTTGCGCCATTATCACATTGATAAAATCCATTGGTGATTGGCGGGATTTGAACCCGGGACCTTTTGTTTGGGAACCGAAACACCCCACTCTACCACTAGACCAGCTTGCTCCCCTCAGAAAAATAATACTACTATTACAAAAATGCACAAATGCACAAACCATTTACCTCAGAATCTTCTTTCCTAATGTAAACTCGCCTCACAATATTCATTTTGGGCTAGGCATATTCTATAAATGTTTAAGGTTAATAAGTTAACAAATATATACAAATTACAAAAGGTATTTTATTGAAACAAATTAACAAACATGCAATGAAATTTAAAAGGCTAATTTACGTTATAATGAAAGGACTGATAATGGAGTTTAGGCTGAAGTTATAATAAAATAGAAGATTAATTTTAAATAAAGGTTCAAATTTACAATAGTATAATTTTAAATGGGCTCTATCTCAGGGTAGGGTGTCGTGCTGGCTTGAATGCTAAGAATTAATAAATTAAATAGTGTCCAAATAATTAATGTGTTAAACTTACAAAATCCCAACAATGAAAATTAAATTTTGAGGTTGTCCAAAAGGTAAGCCCAATGTGCACTGAATATAAAGAGTTAAAAAGAAAAGTTTAAACTTAATTTTGAAAAATAATGTTGGAGTTAGTACTCTTGAGGTTGACTGTATAACATAACTTGAATACAAACTGGTTTTCTTCATGAGATTAATTAATTTAATTTAGATGGAATCTGGACTCCTTTTAACAGTTTCAACTTTCAACTATAACTATGGCTTCCCTGATCTTTTCAATCTCAATGTCCACAACGGTTTATTGTTGAACACATGGATCACTGTTTCACTGCTTCTTGAATTTTGATTTCTTAAGGACTAATTTTGAAATTATTTTATAAGAAATTTTGATCTATTGCAATTCTCTTACATATTTAATGAATAACTAAGTTGTGGGCTTTGTAAAAAAGTATATAGGCTATCGAATGAATATTATTAATGATTATAATTGAACAGATTAATGAAATTGTATAAATTAGGAAAATGAATACTAGGCCAGCCTTTCTGAGGAGTGATTAATAACAAAAGTGTATAAACAGAAGTCAGAAAAAAATTAAAGAATGAAATGAAATATTACACTAAACTCCATATTATCTATTTACTGTATATAAATATGAAATTCCGATCAACGCACAGGCCAAAAGCATAGCCCCTAGAAGCATGAGATATTGCATACATATATTCCTCTCATAGCGTAGGCAGAAATTAAGAAGAGACTAGTGTACATGTTGCTCGAAATCCAGCAATTGCAAAGAAGTACAGGAGTTATTTATAAACAAATAACTTTTTAAAAACTAATTACAGTCACAATTTCCGATGATTTTAAAAGAGTAAACTAAAAAATTAGTAAACAATGAAAATACTCAAAATTTACATAACAGTCCTAGTCCAGTTTAAAGGGTTAATTTTTAACTATCAAACTGCCCATGGACGGGAAAGGTAAGCGTACAATTTAAGTCAACGTAAAAAGGCTGTCAGCTTTTATAATGTACCGTACCTAAGTTGTCGACAATAAGGTGTAGGCTACTTTAAACTCTACAGAACAGAGGTTGGCAAAAACTGGCAGAACTCTGAAATGGTGTTATTTATCATAGGCATTCTCATATGCCAAATCCTTAAAATAAAAATTCAATAATTAATAACTTATATCATTAAACACAAACCAACATCCAAAACTATACACATTTTTAATACAACATCGATAATTTACACTTGACTGTTTACAATTAACATATGTTCTTCTTCTCACTTTTATTTTTTGCTTCGCAACGGGAAAAATCTGTTTCATAATCACTGAAATAGATTTATAATGAATAATCTATCATAAAGTTTAAGATTAAATAAACCTACCACATAGTTGTTTTATTTTTTTGGATTAGCTGTCTGAAATTGTGAAATAGGCATTTGACAGTTCTGGTTGTTTACATTTAAATGTCAAAGCAAATGTAAACATTGTGAATTTTCTCATGCTTTCATGGAGACCAATTATTAATATTTAATTTCTGACAACAGCTGGAGTTTCAAAACAATTGTTATATCCCACGTTAATCTTATGGAGAAATACAAAACTTTAAAGAGCCCCAGGGCCTCACTCTCTAATTATTTACCTAAAAAGAAAGTTTCCTGCACAACTTCACGTTACGCTCTTTCCAATGACACCAAAAACATGTAAATCGGCTCAGTAGTTTCGGAGGAGTAATTGTCACAAAAATCCTGCTTGCGTATTAAATAAGTAATAGATTTTACAAAACTCCCAATGGGCCCCACCCCACAGAAGGTCTAAGTTAGCATTGAGTTTGTATAGTAAGAATAATTTGTTTTGGGGTTTTGTTTACATTTGTCTGCAATTTATTTAATCATCAGCTGTTAAAATAAAAATTTACTTTACTAAGGTTATTTCGGACCCTATAAACATCATAGTTGCGAGTTAGTGAAATTAACCTAATTTAATGTGGCATTTTAGTTTTATCAACTTCTAATATGTGTGATTAGTGTTGGAGGAGTAGAATTGTACTTAGTTTTTTATTGCATTTTGATTTTTAAGAACTTATAGTTCTATTGTTCTGTTAATATTTTTGTAGTTGTTTAAACCGCTTCATAATATGGACACTGAGGTTTTAAATGTTAATGGCGAGTTCGTGCCACACAATATAATTCACATCACAGGAGATGGTGCGTGTTTATTTACTCTCATTCATAATTCACCTTACACACATACTAATTGTGCGCAAAGCAATTGTTGAACATGTGAGGAATTGGGACTACTCCTCAATCTTATCCCACAACAGTAAAAGGAATACAACAAAGGAAAAAGCAGGTGAAGAACGCAAGCAAAAAGTATGAACAAACTCATCCTAAAAGACATTCGCCAAAGATTCAATGGATGGTGAAAAATCTATCAGTAATGACATATAATCCGAAAATAGACTACGAAGAAGATAGATCGGTGGCAATAGGTACCATGAGGTTCGAAAGTACTACGAGGCCTTAAAATGGAAAGAAGAAACACCGGGCATGGCAATGGTGGTAAAGTGCAACTACTACCTTTGCAGCCTCTACCTGAACCTTTATGCAGTCTGGTCATGGGCAACCATCCTGAGCATACACACTTTATTGACCGGGTGAGACATTATAATAGCTGCTTTAATATGATATCGTTTGGAGAAAAACAAGTTGTAGCCAAATTAATTGTTGACTGAAGGTTTTTGGCACTTAAACACTAATTTATTAAAAACTTCAAATAATTTGAAATATTCTGTAGCGAAGCACGGGTATTCCGCTAGTTTCCTTATAACAAGTGTATATCTTGTATATAAATGGCAAGTACGACTCACTGACAGATGATCACTATGTCTCAAAACATATACAACCTAGAATTATCAAATTTTATATAGGGGGTCCCTATATGGTGTAGATGTGCAATAAGGCCCCCGCCATTATTTTGCAAAATTTATAATTTAAGGGGTGTTTGGCGAGAGAGGGGGGGGGGATTAATGCGATTTTTGGTGAAAATCTACTATCTACCCTTTATATTTTGGTCTGTAAAAGCTAAACCACAGCTTGGATGTTAAGTCTTATGGAACTCTTTAGTAAAGACCCTCTAACCGACTTCGCATTCAGCGATTATCCGCCTTTGATCGTAAAATATTACAGTTTGTTTTAACCACCCTTGCTTTGAGAGCAGTTCAGTTTAACCGCCACTTTCTAGGAATCTCCGCTTTTCTACTACCATACTCGGCGATGGGAACCATACGCTTATCTCCACAGGATGTGACAAAGAATAAGTTATTTTGTATTTATACCAACCAATTTATCTTTCTGAAAACAGCTGCTATTTTTGCAATATAATCTAGAATTCTTATCGCTAGAGTAAACAAACAACGCAACTAGTAGGGAGGGCAAGGGAGGGAGGTTAACTACTCCAAGGTTAAGATAGTTTTAGTGACTCGAGCCTCCAGTGAGAGGCTATAAATAAACATCCTGTCTCGTAATGAAATGGTTGCTTGTATCTTTAATTTAAAACTTTTTTGTTAATTATGTACACTGTATTACGATAGATTTAGAAGCTTCAATCAATATTACAGTACTAAAGTTATTAAAATAAGAATTTTTATTGACTCTTGCCTAAAACTATACGGTAATTTATTCCACTGAAAGTATTTGGCTTAACCGTGTTTTGTGTTTATTTGTAACTTTTCTATCAATCAATACAGTAAGAAAAAAAGGAGATAAGTGTAGTTTATTTAATAAATAATGCAAGTACGACTTAAAAATAATGATTATATAATTCCAAATTAATAGCACTTCATTTTTTTATGTTTTTAGCTACCGATATTGCCTGTTTTAACTAACCTTTTGAGTAACACAACCTAGGTCTGGTCCTATAACATATAACCAGACCAAAATATCTTATACAAAATATCTTATTGTATACCTTAGGGTCTGTTAAGATGGGGTCTACTGTGTCTAAAACTTTTGTACTTAAAGTTATTTTCTATCTCAAATGGTTGACGAGTAAAATCAGTTTAGAGACAAAACTTTGAAAATTGACTTTTCCACTTGTTTTTGCCTTAAAACAAGGAAATTCATATTAAACCACGATTACTAAAGTTTTTATTTCATTAAAGAGTAGCATATTTTGTAAAATATAAAAATACATAAATCAGTAAAAAACATAATGTACAAGTGCTTAAAGCACTTTATTACATTTTAGGAGTTATTGCTGATTCTATTTCTTTCAAAATATGTGCTAAATAAAAACCTGTAACCTCAAAAAAATTTTTAAATTGTCCTTTTAAATATTTTATTTTAGTGTTAGTTATTACCATTAGCCAAATCGTTGTAAAATTTGTTGTAAAATGGTAATATTTTTTGTAGGGATGGACGAGATTGGATTTTTAGTTCGAGACGAGACGAGACGAGATTTTTTATTTCTCATAAAATTTCGAGACGAGATCGAGACGAGATTTCTCTTCTCATACACAACGGGAAATGCACGTTCGAAATTTTTACCTGATTTTGTAACATTGTTAGATGACTGTTTAAATACTAAAATAATGATAATAGGCAAGAATATTTACAATCTTTCATTAAATAACATCAGCATAACATTTTTTTATTAATCACGCCTAACTTATTAAAAATGCCTACGATTAGGAAACATGGTGATATCAGTTAGGATAGAGTTCAACTTATCCTAAAATAAAATAAATCATAAAATAAAAGCAATATTAATTTTTATAAAATAGTTACTTGTTTTGACTTTTTTTATAGTAATAAAACATTCCTCACACTGCTTACACTTAACAAAACTTCTCAAATGTTATTAAAGTAATATTATTAAAATAATGAAAGTAATATTTACATTAAAAGAATTAAAGTAATATTTACATTAAAAGAATTAAAGTAATATTTACATTAAAAGAATTAAAGTAATATTTACATTAAAAGAATTAATTAAATAAGAACGCCTTCGAAAAGGAAACGCAACTACAACACGCTCCTGTATTGCGGGTATTGCATTGACTTTCTGCAGGCGTTTTTAATTTTTTTTTTTTTTTTTTTTTTTAATTCTCGTCTCAATAAAAATCTCGGCCAAAAAGTAATCTCGTCTCGTGTAACGAGATTGAAAATTTCCCGAAAATTTCCCGAAATTTCGAGACTTGACCATCCCTAATTTTTGTTAAAAATTAATACAGGGATAAATTATATTAAACCTGCTTAACCAGCCAATTCCCAACAGATTTTGACCAAGATAAGATCATAACAGCTGATAAAATCATATACTCTTATATGAGCAATGTTTGCTTGTATGTTTGTATACTTGTTTGCTTGCACAACGATCTCGAAACGGTTTTGATGATTTTCTTCAAATTTTGTAAATAGTTTATTCAGTGGCGGACTTAGCATAAGGCACACTAGGCACGTGGTTAGGGGCGCCCGCCGTTGAGGGGCGCCCAGGCACGACAGGTGGACACCTTTTAACTGGACTTCGGTTTAACCGGACATCGGTTTAACCGGACTACACTCGGTGAAAATTACATCTCTCTAACCAGACAATTTGTATCAGCACATTGGTTCAACCGGACTAGATCGGCAGGAATTGGCCGGTACTGAAACGACTGTTCTCGTGGGGAAGATTTGAGACCAGTGATCATGTGTCTAAATACAATGCTCTCCTAAATTTTAAGTCGAATACCACAGTAAACTGTCCGTTTTATCAAGTTTTTGGGGACATCGGTTTAACCGGAAAAACCGTTGTCAGGACTGGCCTCGGTCCTGAGGAGTCCGGATAAGAGGGAGTCTACTGTAGGTCTATTTATCAGTTATAACTAAATAAATCTCTTTCAGTATTCTAGGTTTAATCTAAATAAGAGTCTAAAAATTATGAGGCATCACCTCAACTGATTTGAGTAGCATGTAAACCAGGGGCCTTCCAATACACTGTGCCAGAGGATAGAACAGGCCAACAACTAATGATGGATTGACATAATCTGAGTTCATACAATAAGGGTGCTCTAATGTTTGCAGCCTAATTGACAGAGTTAAATATCCATGTATTCCCCGAGACAATGATTCAGTTATAAGAGATGTGGTACTGTACAACTACATAATTAGAAGAGTACAATTTGTATCGCTAGGTCTAAATCTAGTTCTAAAAGACTTACATTTTATCTGATTTTTCAATATCACTAATTTTTTCCATTAGCACTGAAGAAAAATCTGTAACGTTCAAGAGAGAAGAAGGTGGTAGTTGAAGACTTAGATGAACAGCTATGCACTGTAATAATGAAACAACAATCAGACATGTTAAAGAGCCCCTGATACTCAATGCAGTAAAAGATGGGACAAGAAAGTATTAAGTCTGAATTATTTTAATCAATACAGCTTAAGATATAAATTTTTTCCACACATAATTACCATTTCTAGCAGCATTTAGGCCCATTCTACACGAGGGTGAAACGCGCGACAGGATTCCCGCGTCGAGGCCACGCACTCGACAGGGCCCATTGCATTAAATAGGCGTGTCTACACGAGCGGGATTCTTGATGCGGGTGGACTTGTCAGAAGGAATCAAATTCAAAATAGGAATAATCAAATTCAAAACTCGTGAAGCTTCACAAAGTTCAAGTAAAACTAAAAACCTTTTTTATAAATTTTTAGGGGTAACTATCGATGTGAAATTAGAATTTTCTATACATATTGATACTTAAAGTAAAAAATTAAATTCTTCTCGTTAGCGAATTTCCCATATAGGGAATATAACGAATTTTCCATATAGGGAATAAGCTATTACCGTAGTACTCATGGTAAGACCTGGACCCGGGACCGATTTAATTTTTCATTTTGAGGTCCCTAGAGGCCAAAAACACCATCCGTTCAAATTCATATGTATATATATATATATATGTGTGTGTGTGTGTGTGTGTGTGTGTGTGTGTGTCTGTTAGCGCGATAACTCGAGCAAAAATGATACGATTTTGATGAAATTTGGTGCAAACATGTAAACCTACGTTTTTTCAAAGGAGTTCGCGATCCAGCATAATTGGACCATGGGAACGGGGGTTTATGGGGGGTTTTATGGGGTAAACATGGGGTTTTCCCATTTTTGACCCTAAAAACAAAAAAATTGGAATTTCTTTTTAAACCAGTTTGTAGAGCTTAAGTAAAGAAATAATTTAGTATATTTAAGCGCTGTTGTATGCCTAACAGTCACGAAGAAAATAAAAAAATAGTGTAATTTAAAATTCCCATGTTATTCTTATGGAGAAAATGAAAATTGTTTTAGTTTACTTGTTTATGGATATATATATTGATAAAATTTGGCAAATTTATTTATTTCATACTATACTATTGAGGTATGGTCAAAACACACTTTTTACCTTCCCCGTAGCAGCAAACCTAAGCACTCGTTAAATATAATGTTATTTAAATAGGGAATACTTAAATATATCTTATTTATGGAAATATTTTAGTGAAAATGTAATCAGACAAGTTGAAATTCACTTAGTCTGCAGGTTTGCTGCGGCGGGGGTATTTTGCTCTTAAAGTACTATACAACTCGGTTAGTGAAAACATTTTAAAAACTGTTTACTTTGCAACTATTCAATGTAGATTAACTTATGGGTTGGTAATTTGGGGTATTACCATAGATGAAGTAATATAATGAGATAGGCAGCCATATGGAGTTTATCGTGGGCGTTTTTATAGCCTAGTAGTGTGCTGCTCCTAGCGGCAATATCGAGCCCTACAATCTGCGTTACCAACGGAAGCGCAAACAATGGCATTGTTTCCCATTGTACATGCCCGACGCAACTTCGAGAGCCCGCTTCCCGGCTCATGGATAAAGTTTACTGTGTCTGTTGCTTGATTTTTTAACCTCGCAGTGTGCGTGTTAGCGTAAAAAAATGTTATTACTAGCTTCATTTATATTACTAAAGAAATAAATATTTAATACCTATACTAGTGGATATTATGTGAATGAAGTATTATTTTAATGTTAGGCCTAATTAATTAATTTTAATATTAGGCCTAACTGATTTATTATGCTATATTTATTGTACGCATAAAATGTTAACTAACTACAGTATTTAACATTTATTTGATTTACTGTTATAATTTAGCATTTAATTATTTACTTGGTTGAGACGCAACAATGTTTACCTTTGTTTGTTTACTTTTCTAGTTAAAAATTCAGAATGTCCATACGTTTTATTTTCACTTCCACCTAACCGAATCTAGATTTCTAGCGAATTTCCCTATAAGGAAGTACTGTAGCTATTAACGTAGGTGGCACGGCAAGACTTAGGCCCGGGACCAATTAACATTTTCATTTCTATGTCCATAGAGGCTAAAAACACTATTGATTCAAATTGTTGTATGCATTTGTTTGTACGTGAACGCGATTAATTTTGTCCTTATTTTCATGAAATTTGGGTTGAAGGTTTAGGGCGAAACTCAATGAGATTGAGTTTCAATTCCAAAAATTGTAAATTTAAAATTCGTATGCCATTAAGTAAACTGTTGCAGTTTACTTGTTTATAAATATAATATTTTGCCCAACATTTTGAAAATCTTATTTATTTCATCCTGTACTAAAAATGTTGTAGAGAAACAATTGTTACTCATCCCATACCAGCAAACCTAATCACTTAAATCGTAAATCTAATGTTATTCAAACTGGGAAATAAATTTGTTTTGTTTATGGAAATTTTGTAGTATGAATCCAATTAGGGAAATTTAAATTTCGCTTCGTCAGCAGGTTTGCTCTGGTAGGGGTATTTTAAATTGTTAAAACTGTGCGTATTTTAACACAAAAAGAGTAAAGAGTTTGGAGTTAAAGTAGAAATGTTTTATTTTGAAGATATGAATAAATATGACTAAAAATCTGGGACAGGCATTTTTTTTTACTTAAGGAATGTCACAACCCACCTGCCAAGACATTCCTTTTCATTGAACAGGTAGATTTTAACTAATTCAACATAAGTAACATTGTGACTACGGACACTATATCTGGGTTTTAAAACTAGCAACATTATGTTTTTGCACGTGGTTTATAATTAAAGGGACACTGTTAGTGGTATATCAATGATACTGTAGTGGTATCATACAAGTACAGAGTGACAAGTTATAAATGAGTGAAAGTAAGACAAAATCGGTTATAATTATCTAGAAATAAATGTGGAATTGTCATTTTACTAAACGTTGATTCCGTACTCAGGATGCGCACATAAACAGATCCTCAATTTCACTTTTTTATCTATAATTTTTACGGGGTTTGTTAACCTCCGTCCGTTGTTAAACGGCCGGCGGCATCAAAGGCGAGACGAGTCTTCACTTCACCAACCCGCCTCGGTCGGGGTGGTTTGGAGTACGTGACTCGCCACCGTCCATGGGGATGACACACCGATACAACTATATGGCATGTTGTAAATCAACCAAGTCAATTCACACTTCTGCACGAGTTTGGCCACTCCTAGGGCATTTTTTGTGATTCTTGTGTTAGTGTTGTGCCGGACGTGGACTAAAGAGGTTCAATTCAGTTAGCCTCTATGTAGTCGCAGTTGTTTCGTTAAACATTAGTTTTTATTAGTATACATGTGCCTAGTTAGTTTTTTTTTTAATACGTATCGTTATTAGTTTTGTACAGGATTTTAGTGAACTAGTTGCAATGTGCTTTTAGATATGTCAGGCGGAAGCAAAAAGTGTGCGTTTTTATCATGTACGTCATCTCAACCAAGAGATGGATTGCGATTTTTTAAATTCCCTGTAAGAAATCCGGAAGTATGTGATCGTTGGGTCATCAATTGTGCTAACAGCCAGCAAATAGATTTGCCCCTATCTGCTCTCGGGTCTCGGATTGTTTGCGAGAAACATTTTGAGCCATTATGCTTCAACAATCCGTCTAAGAGTAGTAAATTGAGAAAAGACGCAGTGCCTACTTTGTTTATTCAAGATACCGAAGTGCATCCAGACCTCGGAGTACACCAAACGGTCCCCAGAACAACCTCAGCCTCAACAACAGCTGATGATCCCGACAGTCAACCGCCGTTGTCTTGGATCGACCGACAACGACAGATGCTCGTTGGGGCTGGTCCATCATCACTCGCGTTACAGCCTCCGCCACAGCTACCTCTGCCTGGACAATCTCCGTTCCTGCCTACGTCACCACCACAGTCATCATCGCCTCTGTCTCAACAACCCCAGTTCTTGCCTCCGCCACCGACATCCCTTGCCAAAAGAATGAAGTTGTGCTCGATGACAGAATCAGCGCCCACAGCCGTTCACACCCCGGTCACAAGAAGTAAGTTGATAAGTCACGCATCTCCAGATACGCCCAGGAAAATAAAACTTAAAAAAAGACTATTTAAAAGCAAACGTAAACTTCACCAAATTTCTGAAAAGTCCCGGCGACAAAAGCTAAAACGTATAACAAAACATAAGGCTTATTCTACCGCTTGTGGTTATATATCAAGCGAACCTTTTAAAACTTTACTGAAAATGCAAATGTTGCATACAAGGGGTACGCAATGGTCAGAAAAGGAGAAGCAGCTTGCTGTAGAACTCCACTACAGATCACCAGCACTATACACCAACTTGATAACCGACAAACAATTTATTTTGCCAAGTCGTCGTACAATATCAAGTTGGGTTAATGTCATCGACCTTATGCCTGGAATTTCCCAAGATCTTATAGATAAAATGAAGTTCAAAGCGACGACCATGAACGAAAATGAAAAACAAGTGGTTTTAATATACGACGAAATGGTCATCAAAAAGCACCTGACGTTTAATGAAAAGCGTGATTTGGTAGAGGGGTTTGAAGACCTAGGACCCCACGGGCGATCACCACGCGTCGCAACACATGTACTAATGTTTATGGTACGCGGCATATTCCACAAATGGAAAATGCCCATTGCGTACTACCTGAGTGGAACGCCAACTGAAGGTAGTTTGCTGTCAAAGATTATTGTTGACGTGGTTCGAGAGGTGGGCAGAACAGGATTAAATGTACGTGCTCTTGTTTGTGACCAGGGAAACAACAATGTGAAAGCTGCAAATCTCCTGGGAGTTAGTAAAGAAAAGCCTTTTTTCTTAAATGAAAATAAACAGATCTTTGTTGTTTATGACCCTCCACATCTAATTAAATCCATTAGGAATAATTTGATGAAAAACAATATACTTTTTGAAAATGGAAGGGCCTCGTGGCAGCACATTAAAGAGCTTTATGAGATAGATTCAGCGTCAACTACTGCTCGTGCACTAGTCAAGCTAACATCAAAGCACATTTCACCAAATGCATTTGATAAAATGAAAGTTAAACTGGCGACGCAAATTTTCAGTCGTTCGGTGAAGGCCGCCATGACAACCGCTGTACAGACAAATCAACTCCCCAAGGAAGCCATGGAAACAGCAGAATTTATTGGCAATTTCAACGATATTTTTGACTGTTTGAACAGCAAACTACTGTTTGACAACACTCCTCTTCGGTGTGCGCTTTCGGAAACAACCAAACAAGGACAGTTGGTAAAAGAAAAGCTTCTAAGTGCTTTAAGATGGATCGAGAACTTACAAGTAGAGAAGTTTAAGAAAGTCAGAGGGAGCACAGTCCGAAAACTAAGTAAACCACCAAGTTTTCATGGCTTTGCGCAGACAATAAATGCAGTGTTAAAGCTCTGGGAAATCTTGCATGCCGAGGGAATCACGTTTCTGATGACAAATCGTCTCTCCCAAGATGCAATTGAGAACGAGTTTTCGATGTGCCGACAAAGAGGGGGGTTCGACCGAAATCCGTCAGCTACAAAGTTTCGACAGAATCTGAGGCACCGGATCCAAGTGTCGCTGATGAAGCCTCCATCAACCACCAATTGCGAGATGGACGACGAGGAACTGGTCCCAGTTTTGTTGGAGCAAGCTACAGTGGAAGTTGAAGCTGCTCCCCCAACTGACACGGAGGACGACCCTGATGACCCCTGTGATGTCGCCGACAGCGAGGACCAGAGGCAGCCCTTGGACCACGACGACGCAGACGGCTCGGATGTCGAAGAGGACGTCATCGTTGTCTCCGCGGACCCAGCAGTTACCGTCACAAGCCTGACCGTCCCTACCCTGGAGACTTGTTCAATTGAGTAAGTACACTCACCATAGCTTTAGTTTCGTACCTATCATTATAATTTACGTTTACGTTACCTGAAAGTCATTGTACAATATGTTTTAAAGTTACTTAGCTTCTTATGATCTTAATAATCAAAGTAATTACGAAATATGTTGATAGTAAACTCACAATATGACAAATCTATATTATACAGGGTGTCTCAGACCACCCGGCCGGCTTGTATAGCTCCAATATGAAAGCAAATGGAAACCTAATTGCAACTGGAACCCCCTATTTTGACCCCAAGGAATTCAGCTAAATTATTTTCAACCCCAAAAAAGCACCCCAAAGGGCAGATTTTGGGGGGTGGGGGTGGTTTTTGGGAAATTTTCAAATGTAAAGGGGGGTCTTGTTATACCTCTTTTTAAAGGTCCTTTAGTCCTGAGTATTTTAGTGGAAAAAGATTTAAATTATCTTCATCCCTATTTACAGGGTGTTCAAAAACGTACAAAAAATAGACCTTTGAACTACTTTTCACTGTAAAGAGGCGGAATTTTGTGGGGGGTTCAAGTTTTGACAACACTTTAATTAATAAATGAGCTTTCAAAAAACTCTGGTTTTAACCCTTTTGCTATCTTTTTACTTATGTTACGCATTTTCAAACTTTTTGAAGTTTCAAAAGCTGTTATCTCAAAAATTTCAAATGGCAACATGGGTTTCATTACAAACCACATTGTAGCCCTTGAAATTTGCTATAATTTTTGTATTTAATGTTTTTTGGTATCTTCATTGGTTAAAGAGATATAGCGAAATTAGTGTATTTTAATGTTTTATTAAATGGTATTCAAAGTGTTTGCTGTTGTAAATGTACACGTCTAGGTCTCAATTAAAACTAATTATGTTAAAAAATTAAAATACTACCCAGATTGTTAAACTTGGAGGATTAATAAAGGAAAAACTCAACTGCAAATATTCTTAGTTATTTTACAATTTACAAAATTCTAATAGTGCTTTGAATGAATACTGTCTATAAATGCTACTGGTAAATAAAAAAAAATCATCATGAAATCAATGAGCGTGTGCGTGAAACTGGTCACGTTTGATCAGATAAATCAAATTATAAGGAACTTACTGGATCTGTACGAGAGGTGAATGCACCTGCGGTAGTAAAATAGCAATACAGTACCATAATAGTGGAGAAGAAGTACTACGTGCATAAACAGAGTTGGGGTTTGCATGGAACAAATTGGAAGGCAATTTAAGCATTTGTAGAAGTCCATCGGTATGTAGGCTGCTGATTCAAACAAATTATTCATTCAAAGCACTATTAGAGCCATGGAATTGTAAAATAACTAAGAATATTTGAGAAAATTTGAATATTGATAAAGGTGTTCTTACCTTTATCAATCTTCCAAGATCAACAATCTGAGTACTATTTTATTTTTTTAGACAAGATTTGTTTTAATTGAGACCTAGAGGTGTACATTTGCAACAGCAAACACTTTGAATACCATTTAATAAAACATTAAAATACACTAATTTCGTTATATCTCTTTAACCAATGAAGATACCAAAAAACATTAAATACAAAAATTATAGCAAATTTCAAGGGCTACAATGTGGTTTGTAATGAAACCCATGTTGCCATTTGAAATTTTTGAGATAACAGCTTTTGAAACTTCAAAAAGTTTGAAAATGCGTAACATAAGTAAAAAGATAGCAAAAGGGTTAAAACCAGAGTTTTTTGAAAGCTCATTTATTAATTAAAGTGTTGTCAAAATTTGAACCCCCCACGAAATTCCACCTCTTTACAGTGAAAAGCAGTTCAAAGGTCTATTTTTTTTACGTTTTTGAACACCCTGTAAAGAGGGATGAAGATAATTTAAATCTTTTTCCACTAAAATACTCAGGACTAAAGGACCTTTAAAAAGAGGTATAACACGACCCCCCTTTACATTTGAAAATTTCCCAAAAACCACCCCCACCCCCCAAAATCTGCCCTTTTGGGGTGCTTTTTTGGGGTTGAAAATAATTTAGCTGAATTCCTTGGGGTCAAAATAGGGGGTTCCAGTTGCAATTAGGTTTCCATTTGCTTTCATATTGGAGCTATACAAGCCGGCCGGGTGGTCTGAGACACCCTGTATTATAAAGAAGAAGGGGTGTCTGTGGTACTGTCCGGCAGTATGTCTCTGAACCAATTAGTCTTAAATGTTTTCTTAAGACTACGACAACGACAATACACCGATGTGTATGTTTTGAAATACGAATGTTTTCTTAGAGCTCCAAAGATTTGTTTAGAGCTATTCGTGTTTTGATATTGACATAGGGCTCCGCCCCGGTGGCTTTCAAAGGTTTTATGAGGTGATAGTTTTAAAATATTACTGATTGGTCTCCACGGCAACAAAAAGAAAACTCGCAATGTTTGTAACGTAGGCAAATTGTCTTTAAAATGTTAAGAAGCAGAACCGTCAAATCCATTGTTTTCCACATTCCACACAGCTGGTTTAAACAAACTCAATAGTTAATACGTATACGTACAACTGTGTGGTAGATTTATTTATTCAAAAATGTTGTCATTGATTTGAGAATACCTAAGATTCTAACCATGAATCTAGCCTTTGAACAATTTTTTTTTAAGTCAAGCTTAAAAGAACTATGCTTAATTAATAGAGTTTTGTGGAAACGATAAATTGCACTGCTTACATGTTTTAGTTTTACAATATTGGTATAAATTTTAAGCTTTGAACTCCTTGTCTTGAGTTAGAGTAAGGTTTAAAATGCATATGTTATGTATGTCAACTTAATTGTCCTAGTGAATCAAATTCGAATTTTTTTCTAATAAAATTCTAAAACATAAATGAAGAGAGGTATATATGCACTCTATTTTTGTTAATTATTTTTAATCACACTTTTTTATTACGGCACTAAAAATTTTAGGGGGTTTTAGCCCAAAGGCAGCTGCAGATAATATTATTAATATTTTCTTTTATCATTGACGTTGGGTAGTGCAAAAACGCTATGCTAAAATACGCATCATATTGTGAAATTGAAACCAACAAGTATTTGTTGTTTTTTACTAATTAATTTGCATTATATGTATTGGTTAGGTTAATTTTATGCTTGGCCAATGCCTGTTGATTATTTGTAATAGAATAATGCTTATCTATATAATTCATTCAGGTATACTTCTGTATATTACAGATACGTTGCGGGATACGTCGCCAAGGTCGTGCTGGACAAGTACCATTGCGCCACGTGTAAGGTTGACTTGACAGTGAACTCAGTGTTGTCAGAGCCGAACCAATTGTTGATACTTTACAAGTCTTACGGCACCAAAGAAGGGATATCAAGCTTAATTGCGCCTTCCCAGGACATGGTTAATTTTACTCGGGACATACTCTTGTCGTTCCAGAAACATTTCCCAAAAATGATGTTTAAGTGTGATGTTAAGAGTGGACTAATTGATTTAGCCTCTAAAGAAATTGAGGGAGGATGGCTTTTGTTGGACCGTGATAACCCGTGTCTTATCCATCGTCAGTTTGTTTTAAGTTTCTTGGTACGGTTAAAACTAATGAAAACTGTTTTGTGGGTTTCAAAAGACCTTCGAATACCCAAGTCAAGACGCCCGATGTGTTCATCGTACCAAGATAAGCTAAAACAAGTTCAGCACATGTAATTGCTGTAGCAAACACATAAAAACATTGAAAATGCAACAATACTCATTTTAACGGTTATGTATAGGCCTACAAGAGTCAATAGTCAAATTAAAATATGTAAATAAATAATAAAGTATTATAGCAAAATTTTCAACTTGTAAAATAGTTTATTCTTGATTGATATTATTTATATATTATTTTATTTGTTTTTCATCTTTCCTTAGTTGTGTTTGCTATTGTTTTAAGTGTTAAAATATTTATTTTTTGTATCAATGTGTTTAAAATTCCCGGGTTGTTGTTAATGGTATTAATATTAATTTCTTCTTTCACATTCAAACTTTCTCTATTTCCAAGATTATGTAATATTCTTCAAAATTAGTAATTTTTCTATATTTAAGAGATGTTCTGCAAAATTGTATTTCATAGATGTCTTGTTGTCGAATTGTATCCTTGAATGTGTTCGCTATTGAATCTGATTTATAAATTTAAATAATTTTTTTGCCCAATCTAGTTGTCACAGTAAGTACATTTAATTGTTTTTATACTTCCGATTTGTTGCATATCTTTGTAGTGTTATCTATGGCATTGTCGCAGGTTTGTTGTTATTGTCTATAATATTAAAAAGTTATTTTTGTTCAGTAGCTTAGTTTGATTGGAGTGTGTTTGAATGTGTTACTTATTGCTTTGTTTACGTTTAGTTAGGTTTTACGGAATGCATATACATTTCATTTATTCTTGTTGTCTTTAATTGTCTTTAAAATTGGTATCAATAACTAAATTTTAGTGTGTCCAAACTATAAATATAATTCTTTTGAGATTGGCGTAATTAACATGATGAAAAAGTTGTTATTTTCGTGATCAGGAGGCGTAAAATTGTATTTCATATGATATAAACTAAAATTCTATTACTTTATAATATTGGAAATTTCACTTGTAAATGTTAATGCTTTTTACCTTTACTTCTTTAGTTAAGATATAACTGGACGATTTCTTGGCGAACGAAAATATTTGTGTAAATAACTATGATGTACCTAAGTAATTATGTAAATGTAAATAACTATGTTAAAGTAAGGTCATATTAATTTTTGATAATTATGTTTTATTGCACACTTTTAAATTAGATGGTTGTCATTATTTAAGCGATTAAATGTTTATTGTTTGTAATAAAACCATTTTTCGTAATCGATAAATTGTGTCTCTTTGTGATATTGTTTAACTATTAAGTCCAATAATTAACCATAACCGAGCACTTATCGGCCCCGTTATTGTAGTAATATAATACGTCATATTAAAGTACGGTATATACTTTCATTATTCAATAGCAAGTGTGGTTGGTTATAAGTTAGCGTGTCGGTAACGCAGTGCAGTTTGAGACAACGTACTGCGTTTAACCCACGACAGTGCTGCGAGCCGCGGACGGCCCGCGCAATACATCGTGCAGGCCCAACTAAAAACTCCCACGGTTTTATACACGCGGCTGCCTATCTCATTATATTACTTCATCTATGGTATTACTTTGTGTGAAAATGTTAATAGAATATTCCGAATTCAGAAGGGCCATTAGAATTTTGCATCATATTCCGGTTGATGAGCACTGTCAACAAATATTTCAAGAATCAAAATTATTAACTTTACCTTGTCTTTATATTTATGAATTATGTAAATACTTCATGCAAAATAGCTTTTTGAAAATCACACAAATGCGTATAACACAAGACGTAGTTTCATAATATATCCCTCGCACTCAACAGGAAGATTTGAAAAATCTCCTGGTTATATGACCCGTAGGGTAATTAATCAATTCTTATTATTAGAAAAAGACACAGACTTTAACAATTGCTTTTTGAAGAAGGTCAGGCAATATTTGTATGACAATGCATTTTATACTATGCCTCACTACTTTGTGAATAAAATTACGGACGTTCAAAAATGCAGTTTTGTGCGATTTTTGTCAAGTATCCGTCCAAGTTTTTATCACATAACCATCTATGAAATAACGAACAGCTGTTCGGATCAAGATTATTTTTTCTAGCTGTCACTGATATGTTTACAAAAAATGTTGTTTACAAATACCGCAACCATTTCCGATCACGTTTTGAAGGCAAATCCCAACCAAGTGAGATTAAAAACGTTTTTCTTACACAACGGATTTAATTAATCGCAAGTGGAATAATATAGTGTAACCGTAAATGAAATTAAATAACTAGGCATCATCCCGGTCAGGAACCAGAAATTCTTTGTGTATAAAATTGTTCTTGAGTTTTGATAACCAGAAAGAAGACCTTGAATCAGTGTTGTATAGGGCTGGGAAACTTAAATTTATTAATGATCGTCACCAATAGCTTACAAAAAAAGTTTCCACTCATTGACGGCGCTTCAATGGTGGTTGTGTAAAGTGTAAAGTAAATAATCACACTGCAGTAGGTGATTGTAACAGAGGTTTACGGTTTATGGATGATGCTAAACTCTCTTTTCCAATGTGTCACTTTTTGTTCCTACTCACCGTGTGATGCAATTGCTGGACCATACAGTAATTCTTAACTGTAAACGTTGGTTTTTGGTACTGGTTCTTTTCCTTAGAACCGTTGTTAGCAGCAAGAATCATTTTTACGTACCAATACACATCACTGTAATTTACAAATTAGCTATCGTTGGTGTTGCACCTTATTTATACAGTCGTATTGCAGCCGTATTCAATTTTTGTTCAGCAAAACATCATGAATTGTTTACGATTTACGTTGTTTATGTATCAATAGTTCGTGGCCTATTTTGGTAATGTTATTATAAATTACCAATCTAAATCGTCTATAGTACTTCATTTCATATAGTAAGCCGTCATTTCGACAGCATTTCGGGTCATCTTCGGTCCAAGCAAATATAAATTGTTATGATAAAATTTGATGACATTGACAAAGATTTCAAATACTAATTTTATATGTACTTTGTTATGCTTAAAACGTAGCAAATTCCCTAATTAAGTTCTGTATTTTTATGTGTGTATGTCTGTTGGTAACGCATTAATGTACTTATTTCTCAGAGCAGGGCCGTCGCGTGGGTGGGGCAACCAGGGCGACCGCCCTGGGCGCCGCGGTCAGGGGGGCGCCGCGGCAAAAGTAATGCAACAAAATTTAAAAAAGTTAGATGCACATAACATATTTTGGAAAGTTATGTATAACCACGAATACTAGTTCTATTATTTGTGTGTGTAACTGAATGTTGAATATTACGTTGTATGCCTTTATTGAACAAATAAATATTATTTGATACCAATCACTTTATAATTAGCAATGTTTTTCAAATTAAATATCCAATATAGTATTGAATTAAATTTAGTAATAATAGCCTAAACAATCAACTCCACTGTTGAGTTGAAGGCCCTGTGCCAACTTAATTATCTTTGTATTGCAATGTCTTAATTAGGCTATCTTAATATTGCAATGCCGCGGTTCGCGGTGTTGCTCTGTACACGTAGCTGCCGTATTCTATTTTTATGTCACCCGACCAGCCGACGGTTGACCTTGGGAACCACCCCTACCCCAATCACTCCTTTCTCCTACGGCAGTCTCAGCTGAGCTGCCAGCTTAGTTTGACGAGTTATCTATATATTTAATACGCTAGACATATTTTTGTCATAATTATTTTGAAGCTGCTATGCATCGGTTTACCAAGTTTGAGGTATCGTTGGATAGGGTGCGGCACGTAGATTTCCCATCTATCAAAAAATCTTTGAAATTCACTGCAAAACACATTATTAGGGTTCAGTGAATTTTAAAGTGAACTGACAGTACAGCAGTTACACGGGGTTGGCTTATTATTTAGGTTATCATCAATTAATCAAAAAAGAATCTTTACTGACTTTCACAAAAGAAACTGCAAAACTGCGAACTCAATTAGGCCTTTATACATCACCAGCTTTAGCAACAAAACCAAGAAACGAGATAACGCCAAATAAAAAAAAATCAATAAAAATCCTTCTTCTCCTTTGTCTGAATTGGCACGATTTCGTGTAACAGGTTCTCTAGTTTACATTTAATGTTTAGGATCTCATATCTAAATGTGATAACGTGGTTTTCTTTTATTCTGAATAAAATTCTATACACATTAGGTTTGGTTTGAGGTTTTGCATACATTGAATTAATTTCAATTTGCTCTGTATTAATTAATAACATATACAGTATAGAACTTTTTATACATTTTAACATTTTCTTACATTAATAGGGATTTGGTTATCATCAATTAAAAAAGATTTGCATACAAAATTTAAGTAATTTATCCCTAATAATCAATCCCAGATTCCTGACTCTAGTATTTTTATAAGGTGATTCAGTCCCTTTAGGTGTCTGTTTTTGGGGATTAAAACAAAGATAGCGACATCATCACTCATTGTGTGTTGGGGGGGAGGGGGGGGGGGGCGCCTGGCAACATCCCGCCCCGGGCGCCAAAAAGCCACGCGACGGCCCTGTCTCAGAGTCACGAAAAGGACAAGAGCACCTTTGATCATGAAAATGTCAACCCGAATAAAGTGTTAAATGGTGAGGTTGAGGTAGTACTTTAAATACTTTTAACCATTGTGGGAAGTAACTTTCAACTATTAGGCCTACTTTAGGGCTATGCCTCATAGATCTAGGCCTATAAAGCTTTTTTTAGTTTAATCATTGGATTTAACATATGGACCAACACGATCCGGGTGACATTTAATTGCGAAGCATTTGTTTTGGCTTGAAACTGTCAGATACTGTTTTTGCGAAGGTTAATATATAATAGGTTTGCCAGTATTTCTGAAAATATGCAAACCAACTGTTGTTCTTAATATAAGAAGGTTTCAACTGACTACTATAAGATCCCCATGCGTAGAACGGGCAATGCTCCCCCAGCTCCCCCAGGGGATGGAATATTGTGTGTTCAGTGTCTCTTCAGTATTATCAGAAGGTTATTGTTGTTGGTAGGCCATAGAACACACAGCTCCCCCAGGGGATGAAATATTGTGTGTTCAGTGTCTCTTCAGTATTATCAGAAGGTTATTGTTGTAGGTAGGCCATAGAACACACAGCTCCCCCAGGGGATGAAATATTGTGTGTTCAGTATCTCTTCAGTATTATCAGAAGGTTATTGTTGTTGGTAGGCCATAGAACACACAGCTCCACCAGGGGATGAAATATTGTGTGTTCAGTGTCTCTTCAGTATTATCAGAAGGTTATTGTTGTAGGTAGGCCATAGATCACACAGCTCCACCAGGGGATGAAATATTGTGTGTTCAGTGTCTCTTCAGTATTATCAGAAGGTTATTGTTGTAGGTAGGCCATAGAACACACAGCTCCACCAGGGGATGAAATATTGTGTGTTCAGTGTCCCTTCAGTATTATCAGAAGGTTATTGTTGTAGGTAGGCCATAGAACACACAGCTCCACCAGGGGATGAAATATTGTGTGTTCAGTGTCTCTTCAGTATTATCAGAAGGTTATTGTTTTCTTACCTGCAAAAGTGCACCGTTGACACCAAGCCGGTTTGAATGGGTGAGCTGAGTCACTTGTCTGGCTGCCTCTATCATCTTGTCATAATTGTCTCGAAAGAACAAAGCTACAGGGGCCACCCTCATGGCACCTCCATTGCCATAAGACCCGGAACCGTTAAACTGTTGGTTTGCTGGACGCCAAATATCTTCATACTTCTCATTTTTCAATTTATAAAATACTTCCACCACATTCTGGCCATAACCACGTTTTGGTTGTTTAAAATACTCTGCAACAAACCTAATCAAAGATGTAGCTTTTCCTTAGGATAAAGAATGTATAGTTAGATACTACAACACTGGCACAACACAGAGTATGTAGTTTGAGGCAATGATGAATGATTGAGGAGTGTTAAATGAATAATACAGCATCTTTATTTATTAAGGTCAGCTGATTCTTTAGCCAGAATCATTTATATATAAAGACTAGCAACAGAGCCCGTTGTGGTTAAATACAACGGTCTCTAGTAAAACTAGCTATTACCATAGACAAAAAGAATTAAATATAGACTGTCAGCCGTGCTGCCGTTACCATGGTTACCATAAGTTCCGGCGCACACCGCTGTAGTTTACGTAGCGCGTACGCCGTAAATACATGGCGCTCCAAGCGGTGTGCGCCAGAAGCTATGGTAACCGCAGCACAGCTGACGGTCTATATTTAATTCTTTTTGTCTATGCTATTACCCACGGGCTTCACCCCGTTTGACATCATAAGTAAGTATTAATAAAACTATTGATTGGTTAAGTTAACCTAAAATACACAAAATAAAGTAAAAGAAACAAATAATCACACCTGATTTTAATAAGGTAATAAATTGAAAGAATAACAAACAGATAAGTACAGCCAGTGGCGGCGGAACCAGGGGGTCAGGGGGGTCAGTTGACCCCCCTGAAATTTTAGGAAGGGTCAGGGGGGTCAAGGGTCAGGGGTTCATATAAAAAATTTAAAGATATAAAGCATTCCGTACTGTATACGTTTATTTTTTCGGCCCAAGAAGAAAAGTATAAGTAGGCCTAATAACAGTTACTGAAGATAAGTACAAAGACAAACGTTCCACGATGACGCAGAAGAGATTGAACCATCTTGCCATCTTATCCGTCCATAGGGACATTGCTAAATCTATTGATGATAAGCACATTGCAAGAATGTTTCTCAATAGAGTTGAAAGTTGCTGTGCAGTTTTCGGGAATTTCAAAGACTGAAGTTCAAGTTAGGGCCTACTGAAGTTTCATCAGCAGAAGTTTAAAAATCTAGTAAATTTGTAATAGGCTAATATCTTGAGATAATATCTATTCTTAGTAATTTTATGTTGTGCCAATACAATGTTTGTAATGTTTTTTGTGTAAACCATTATTTATCCCCAGTGGACACACTTACTTGGTTATACCCTACCTTCTTACTTTTGTGATTAACTATAATCAAGCAGCCAATTTTAATTTAACTTATTATTAATTCAGTTTTGAGGGGGAGGGGCAGAGCCTGCCGAAATTACGCAAACACATAAATCCCTAGGGCCTAGAGCTTGTTTACTCTTCTCTGTCGTCTGCAGCAACTCATTGCTGACATCTTTAGTAAAATCTGGGCACCAGTACTTCATTTTATGTTTGTTTGAGATGTATGTGTATTATTTATTATAATGTTTTTACAATGAACAGATAAGCGTCTTTGTTAAATTGTAAATTTTCTTTGTTACTGCTTAAAGAAAAATGTTCTTCAGGTAGCCTAAAAAAACGTTTTTAAGGCTTTTATTTTTCAAAATTTTCCCGGGGGAGGACCCCCCGACCCCCCTTGCCAACCTGGGGGGTATTCCATACCCCCCAGACCCCCCAGATGTGGACCTCCACCATAGGTTTCTGACCCCCTAACAAAAATTTGCTTCCGCCGCCCCTGAGTACAGCTGAGGTATTTTTAACATTAGGTATATGAAAAGTTCCCTTTATAAAGGAATTACAACCTTAAAGGGCAATTTATGAAATAATGGATAATTTTGCGCAAGGTTTCTCGTCATGACAAACATTTTAAGTATATGGTTTATGAGGGTGTGACTTGTAGTTTTCTCAAAAGTTCATGGGTCCTTTTGGCTTTATATATAGATGGTTAATGGGGGTGTGACTTGTAGTTTTCTCAAAAGTTCATGGGTCCTTTTGGCTTTATATATAGATAATGGTTATGAAATCCATACTCCACTTTACTCACTAATATTAATGGTACAGATTAAGCACATAACATTAGAATCACACACTTAACATAAGGAACACACTTTAAACACAAATGCAAATTGTTAGCAACAACATTCAATAAAAAAATCAATTGAATAACAATATACGAATAAGCTGTTCAATTAATTATTAACACATGTTTTGTATGGTTAGATTATGCATAATGGTAAACCAATTATTACCATCTATAAAATTTATTGGTTTTTCTTTTCCGAGTCGGGTTAGCTCTTCTACCCGACCGATTTTCATAATTTTGGCCTTAAACTAAAGGTATGGACGCACCACAGATTTGCCATCAAGTATGTTAACGTATATTTCGAGTTATGCACAAACTGCCTCCCTGTACATTCCTTATGGGAGTTAAATTTGTTTTTTTCGAGTTCGTTTGGCTCTTCTACCCGACCGATTTTCATAATTTTGGTCTTAAAATAAAGCTATGCAAGCACATATTTGTCATCAAGTATCATCATCAATTTATCTAATGTATTACTCGACAAATAATATAAATTTAATTTTTTTTACTTCAATTAAAGATGTATTTCAGCAGTTCTAATTACATAAGTTAACTCTAAATGTTTTTTTCTGAAAACCTTTAGTGAAATACCAGCTTTCGTTTGAGCTATTGATTATAAAGATCGGACTACCTAAAGCAAACTGCAGAATCATGAATTAAGAATAATTATAATCGTTTTAGTACTTATCTGCAATCAATTATACTTAATTCTATTTTTATTTAAGTTATTTTATATGCCTTGGTCTTAAAATACTTCTAGAAATAAAGGTTTTCATTTGAGATATTGATAGTTTCAATCAGTTAAGTTCAAGATACTGTATCGCTCAATCAGAAAACATAAATTTGATTACATCTTGGATATGGAATTTAGTTTTAGATATATTTACTCAATTCTAATTACGCTAACATATTTGCCGTTCTCCAAAATATTATCCAAAAGCAGGTTCTTTTGACCTAAGAACCTTCAGTGAAATACCAGCTTCCATTTGAATTATTGATTATTAAGATCAGACGTACCTAAAGCACACTGCTAAATCACGAACAACCCAAATTGTTAAAAAATTTAGTTATTTATCATCGATTTATAGTCAACGATCTTGCCCTCAACCAACAATCATAAAGAATAATGATTGATCTCTGATTGGTCCTTTGATCTTGGACCTCAACAGTAACTGTTGACTTTGACGGGTTTCACCTGGTAATTCTTTTAACAAATCAAATTTTCATAATTATTAGCAAATCTACACTAATTACACTTTCCAATGACCTATTAATTATTAAAATTGGTTCAGTAGACCTGTAGATTTAATTGTACAAAGTTTAACCCTCCAAGTGTCCATAGTTTAGGCCTTAATGTCCACCTATTTTTGGCGCATTTGCAAGGTTTTATTAAAACGGATCTGAGAAGCTTAAAACAATGTTAATTCTAATGTTCTATATACCATTTTGTTTGGAAAATCATGGGCTTCAATATCATACATAAAACATAAGGAATATTTGTTTCAAACAAATTTTTTAGGTAAAAAAAAACTTTTTTGGAAAAATTGAAAAATAATAAGTTTGCGCTCAATGAAATTGTATAAATTATAGGCCTATAAATATTTGAAAATAGCCACTTTGTTCTAAATTTAATGAGGATTACAAATATATAATCATATAGTGAGGTAAGTTATCAAATAAATAAGTTATGAGTGAAAAACGGATTTCAGTACATAGCGTTTAGCTAAGAATGCATAGCCTAACCATAGCTAGGAATCTGGCTGATAATTTACATCAATATCACTACCTACTTCTTCAGGATCATCAACCAGCCCTTCAAAATCACTTAAATCTTCTTATAATGCACCACGTATATCACTACTTTTGATTTTTAACACTAAAACAATGATAAACGTAACAAAACACCTAGGGCTAGTGTCCTAGGGCTACTGTTACCTTGCGCGTTTGCTGATGCGTGTATGCGAGAGTGTGTGAATGTGTTTTTCTATTTGTTAAATTTTTATGTTTTTTTTTAGATATGTAGGTACTTGAATTGTTAAATATTTTATGTTTAATTAGATTAAGTTATCCCTATGTCACATTATTTATGTTATATTTTTAATGTCAGGTTAAGTGTAAGAAAGGGCCATGTGGCCCTAACATTGCCTGAAAAAATAAAGGATTTTTCATTTCATTTCATTTCATTCAAAACACATCAGTCATCGGTCCGAGGATAACCAAGCTGTTTACGAATACGCACGTCAGCTGTCTGCTACAATTACGATCGGCTCGGAGAACATACAGCGCTGAGACAGACCTCTGGAGAAAGCTTAGAATATAACGGAAAGAACGATACCTAACTCGATCCAGTTCAATCCGATTCAGTCAGTCATAGAGCCTTAGCCGTAAACGATGTTCGTGCGTCGAAAAATCGACGCGTGACACTACACAAAGTGTGTAGCGCGTCGATTTTTCGACGATGGACGCTCGGAGGGTTAACAACAACAACTTTTATTCAGTATTTCCCACCACTACAAATAGGGAGGTTCCTTAACGTTGTTGCAAATAACTTTGAAATGGTGAGGAAATCACCAAAGTGTAAGGTGATATTCTGATAGAGGATAAAATTCCCTACAAATTACTATTAAGTATTTCTTGAAAATACTCAATAAAGGCAGCCTTAAGTTGGCTACAAATATAAACTTGGAAAAAAAGGCATTTTAAATGTAATATTGTTTATTTTTATTGTTTTAGGTACCTAAAACATGTAATAAAATCAAACTTTCATAATTATTTGCAAATCTACACGAATTAGGCTTTCCAACGACCTATTAAATAACAAAATCAGTCCGGTAGAAGTCTAGATTTAGTTTTACAAAGTTTAACAAAAATATATGTAATTCAGTATTTTCTCACCACTATAAATTTGGAGATCACTTAGATTATTGCCAATAACTTTTAAATGGAGGGGAAATCGACCAAAGTGAATGTGGTATTCTGAAAGAGAATACAATTTACTACAAATAACTACTATGCATTTCTTGAAAATACTAAATAAAGGCAGACAAAAGCTGGCTACAAATAGAAACTTGAAAACAGAAACTTGAAAAAAAGCAGTGTTTAATGTATTTTTGTTATTTTAATTTTTTTACCACAAATATTTAATAAAATCACACTTTCATAATTATTTGCAAATCTACATAAATTAGGCTTTCCATTGACCCATTAATTAACAAAATCGGTCTAGTAGAAGTCTAGATTTAGTTGTACAAAGTTTAACAAAATTATCCCTAACTCAGTATTTTCTCATTACTATAATTTCGGAGGTTGCTTAGCTTTTTTGCAGATAACTTTTAAATGGTGAGGAAATCGACCAAAGTGGATGGTGATATTCTGAAAGAAAATAAAATTTCCTACAAATTGATACCATACATTACTTGGAAATACTCAAAAAAGGCAGCCAAAAGTCGCACACAAATAAAAAGTGTGAAAAACACCGTTTTCAATGCATTTCTTATGGAAAACATGTTTTTTTTTTAATTTTTCACCATAAATCATGACAAAAACCAACTTTCATAATTATTTGCAAATCTACACGACTAAAGATTTCCAACGACCCATTAATTAATAAAATCGAACCATCAGTAGAACTCTAGATTTAGTTGTACAAAGATTTTTAATATATAGAATAGATAGGAAGGTTTTGAACTTTTGAGAAAACCGTGGGCTGCACACCTATCAACCACATACTTGAATGAAAGGTCTTGATGTGAAACTTTCCCGAAAAATAAGTTTTTGGATAAACCTTCTCTTAAGATTAGGAGCCTCAATTAAACAGCTGTATTTAATTACGTTTAAAATATTGAAGATATTTCAGCTGTTAGATTTGTTTTGGTTTTAGTATGTTTGTTTACTTTTCCTTGAGTTAACCTTTTTTCTATCAGTGTTGTAGCGCTCCAGGGCGGAAGGACTCATTCATTTTTTTAAGAACTATTTGTAAGAGATATTTTACAGTAAGGCTTCACAATTTTACGAAATTGGTTTATCAAAAGAAGATACATAAGGAAAAGGTCCGAAGCCACTTAACAAAAACATTCTTAGGACGGTAAATAACATATGTATTATTGTAAACCAACAATAAAATTAAACTTTCTCTAAAAATATGTTTGTTCTTTATTACCTTGTCTTAGTTACATTAATTTTATAGACCATTATATATGAAATTATTAATCGACTTGGGCCAGTGTGTGTGAAAAAAATAACAGAACTCTTAACAAGGTGATTATTTTAACTATAGTTGAATTAAAATAAAGTTGTGAGGTAACAATATTTTAATCTGTTATACTACTATTACTTTTTACAAATCAAGTTATAACTATAAAAAGTGCATTTAGGTTAATTATCCATGATTAAAAAAGTTGCTCAGTGCCGGAGTCGGGCATGCCGCGGCGCACGCTTTGAAACCAAATTAGACCTAAATTCTCAGCTAGTTTATAACTAAACCGACAAACCTATAAAATTTTAAAAATATTATGATAAAATTTGGTTTATTGGCTAAAAGTTTCTCACAGACGAAACTAACCTGACCAATAAATAAAAAAAAGTAGCAGGCGTCTAATTTTTCACTGTCCCACATGCAATCTTAAGCTAACTTTGTTTAGTTAAGCGTTTATATAAATTTGTTAAATATATATTATATGTTTTTGTTTACACCATATACTTGGCCATAATATGCTATTCATTATTCCAAAATATTAAAATGTTATGTCCATTGTATGTTTACGGTGGTTTTAATGAGCCGCAGCGAATTAAATTTTGTGACAGTAGTGGCTCAGGTGAGCCTATGAGTGGTGGGGGAACAGCTTCATCTCCGATAATGTATTGGGCATAGGGATTGCCAGTCTATGTTATTCTTTGGTCGCTGCCTATGAGTTACAGACATGAGACGTTCCTACATTTAGTGATCAGTCTTGCAATTGAATACAATATGAACAAATTTTTTAGTTACTAAACTATGAATGCTATGATTTAAATAAGAAAATAAATTATTTAGCTTGCAGACTACAACACTCTATTTAAACCATTTAGAAAACAAAAACGATAGCTCAAATCAAATAGAAATTTTAAGGTTATGAAATAATTTGTTCCTTTGTTTTATTTAGAGGTTTTAAGTTCTTACAAAATTTTAAAAACTGTATAGTCCTTGAGACTTTTGCAAAAACAATTTTTCTTGCGGATTAGGTGAATATTTTCATTATACTGAGGGAAAAACGTTTGTTTTCAATTCTGCAACACTTTACTTTCGTTGGGAGGCTAGAGTAGTTTTCTCCATTAGACATAGGCCTAAAAGAATCTAGAGGCACGGGCAGAACAACTAGTTTGAAATCCATATCAAGGACAGCTAATGACAAGGATCAATGAAGAGGGATTAATTGATAAATTCAAACATAAGCTTACAACCATAGAGCAGATAAGTGGAGCCGTAATTTGATAATTTGATATAAAATTATTAACTATGAAGATGATGGGATAAAATGACAAAAAAAACTAATTTTTAGTCTAAAACCTGAACCCTTACTAGGGTGTCTGGTTTCTACCTGATTTTGAATGCCTGCCTACTCATGGTTATTTTATTCCAAAACTCGTATCATACCTTTTTGCCAAGTCCTTGCAATCCAAATCTCTTTTAGCAACTAATGACTCAGATATACACTTACTCATAGCTGTATCATCTGTATACATTTTCATTGGACCTAAAAATAAAATTGCATAATTATTTATATTAATGATAAAAACATGAGAAGAGAGCACAACACTCTATGTCTTAAAACAGTAGTAAATTTTTGTACGGATAAATTTCATAATTTAAAAAAAAAATTACTTTCATGAATTGATTTACATATACAGTGTGTGTACATCTAAAGTTTCAGGCAACTATGATAGGTGAGTTTCATCAGTATGAAAAACTAATAATAGTTTTGTCTTGTATTATTTTGTAAGCACATTAAGCAGAGAATTCTGAGAACAGATTAAGTCATGTCAAAATAATCACATTCTCACAACTCTTCCACTGTTAGTATCCCAGTAGGAATTTGTTGACACATAACTTTTTTTTTAAGGGAGGGGGGGGGAAATGTTTTTACGCACACAGGTAGCCAGTCTGTAGTGTTGCACTCCTGAATTTAACACAGACTACTCACTAAAAAACCCCCTCTACTCTGTTGGACACAAACCTGGAATTGTTTGTCACATTACTTCAAGACAGGCCAACATGTGACCTAAGCCCTCATGGCTCTCACCGTTTCTGGCATTTAGATTCTTTATGACCTACACAGCATCCCGGTCAAGTTTGAGCTTCTTGGCGCGGAGAATACCCTGGATGTAATGTTACACACGGGGTCCAATTGTCCTCACCCTTCGTCATCATCGGTATGACCGTGTCCACCGACAGCAGTCCTACTAACTGTTATGCCTCCTGGCGGGGCCTTTCCCAACGCTGGCAGTGGAAAAGGTATGTTCCACGTCATTGGGAATGCCTAGGCAGTATATGCAATCGGGTGACACGGCTTTGCCCATCCTGAACAGGTACGACCAGAAAAACCCGTGATCCGTCAAAAATTGGGTGAGGTAGAAGTTCACCTATCCTCACCGCCGATTAACCCAAGGTTGGACTTGCTGTATCAGTCGCCTGGTCCAGCGTCCCCGTGTCTCCTGTTCCCAGCTCTCCTGCCACAGCTGGTAGGTGCGGGTGCGTTCCTCTGTTAGTGCCTGGTCCTCCCCGCGGCGCTGATAAATAGCCTTACTCTCCGCCGCCAAAAGTTTGACGGGGATGACTCGAGTAACCACCAGGACAGCGGGTTCGAACACTGTTCGGTAGGTGGATGCTGCTCTTAGTGCTGCCTGACGCTGCACTCGGGCGAGCCACATCCTATATACCTCCTTATTGAAAGCGTCTGCCCAAACCTCCGCACCGTACACGAGTATGGACTGGACAGAAGACATTAACAGCCTTCTACGACTGGACCGAGGCCCTCCGACATTGGCCATCAACCGGCTAAAAGAGGAAACCACCATAGCGTCCTTGTCCGCCAGGTTACGGAAAATCTGGTCCCGCCAGCTAAGCTTGCTAACCCCAAGGTACTGGGCAGTACGAACAGTCTGCTCGACCTAAGCCTGGTGTCAATCCGTTTTTTGATAATATCACAATCTCATTTTGCTCAAAGCGAGTGAGAGACCGTGGTCTGCCATCCATGCGTTTATGGTATGCATAACTCGATTCAGCTTTAGCTTAGCGAGCTCAACGCTACGTGCAGCTATCAAAGCCGCAACGTCGTCTGCGTACCCAACCAAAACAGTTTCCTCAGGCATTTCAGACCTCATAAGGCTGTCATAAGCGACATTCCAGAGGTCTGAGCCGAGTACGGAACCTTGGGCAGCACTGGAAGTGACACTCATCATCCGTGGGCCTTCTGTAGTGTCATACATGAGGAGGCCGAACCGGTGATAATCCTCTATGATACGCATGAGGTATGCCGGAACGTTGAAGGTGTTCTCCAGAGCATCCAGCATATTGCAACACCTTGCGGAATTAAATGTGTTTTGCACATCGAGTGTTGCGAGCAGCAAAACCCAGCAAGAGTATTGGTTAAAATCCTCAGCTCTCATCATAGCTTGCTTCACCTCCTCAATAGCATCAATTGTAGATTGCCCCATCCTGAATCCATACTGACGAGGGGACAGGTCCCCCGCAGCGACCACGGCTGAATTCAGCCGGGAACAGATCAACTTCTCAAGGACTTTGCCAGCAGAATCCAACATACATAGAGGTCTGTAAGAGGATGGCAGGTCTGGGTTTCCCTTCCCCTTCCCAACAAGCACAAGCCTAGCTGTTTTCCAGCACAAGCGCAAAACTCCTTCGACTAGGCAGGCGTTGTACAAGCTCAAAAGGATCAAGGGGTTAGTACAGTAGACTCCCTCTTATCCGGTCTCCTCGGGACCGTGGCCAGTCCGGATAACGGGGTTTCTGGTTAATCCGAGGTCCCCGAAAACTCGTTAAAACGGACCGTTTACTATGATATTCGACTTAAATTTAGGAGAGCATTGTATTTAGACACGTGATCACTGGTCTCAAATCTTTTCTATGAGAAAAGTCATTTCAGTACCGCCTACTTCCTGCCGATCTATTCCGGTTAAACTAATGTGCTGATAAAAATTGTCCGGTTAAAGAGATGTCATTTCCGTTGAGTGTAGTCCGGTTTTACTGATGTCCGGTTAAAAGGTGTCCAGGTAAGAGGGAGTCTACTGTAGTCAAAACCTTCACGAGGACTTCGCCAGGCACCCCATCGAGTCCAGGAGCCTTATTGTTCTTCAGGGATAGGACGGCCGCCTCCATCTCTCCAAGACTGAAAAGTGGTACGTCATCCACCCTTCCGAAATCCCACAGTGGGCGCAATGTGCAAGCCGGGAAAACGGACGACTATCCTCTCTATAGTGGCCCCATCCATGACGGAAGGTGGAGAGCGGGTGCCAAGTTTCTTGTTAACAAGTTTGTAACCCAGGCCCCATGGGTTGGAATCGACATCGTCCCTTAATGACTCCCAGCAACTGTGTTTACTCCGGTTGATGGCTCGACGAAGAGACCTCCTAGCCACTCTGCAAGCATCCGACGTCTGTCTACAGGTTCTCTGGTCCTGGTAGCAAGTCTTCTGGCTCTCAATGCCGCTTGACGCAATTCCGCGATCTCGGCAGTCCACCAGTACACAGCTCGCATATTGCCCCGGGATCTCCTGCGAGACATAAACTCATTTCAAGCCGAGACGATCAGCCCCTTCATGGATGTAACTAACGCCTCTGCGTGTGCCACGCTAGTTGCAGAAGGAACCACCGGCATTCCTCGTAAGATGGCTTCATTCAACTCATTGTAAATATGACTGTTATTCGTTTTGAAATGACTTCTGTAATACTTTGCTATTGCTCAAATTCGAGCAACATGTTCACTAGTTAATTATTATTCCTGTTCCAAAGCCTAATATAACACTTTTTACAAAAACTTATACATACACAGCACCTAGACTTTTTAACAAATTAGCCTACCAAAAACATAAAACAAATTAAAAGGATAAAAAAATTCCAGAAACGTGTAAAAGAATGGCTCCTGAGCCAAAGTAAAGATGATGTAGAGGCCCTACTTGAGATTGTCCAGTGAGCTGTATTTGAAATTTTTTTCTGTAATGTCAATTATTGTTATTTTGTAAGTCATTTTACTTTTTGTACTAGGTACCTACCAATCTTATTAACTCCATGAAGGATAACTTTATTTACAATAATGTTTTAGTCATTTAAAGTCCACAAGAAGTATTGTTTATGTTTGTTTGATTTAAAAATACTCGTATTTGATATAATCTAGGTAATTGTCTGCCACCGCAAAGGAATTCTATACTACCAATCTTATTAACTCCATGAAGGATAACTTTATTTACAATGATGTTTTAGTAATTTAAAGCCCACAAGAAGTATTGTTTATGTTTGTTTGATTTAAAATCACTCGTATTTGATATAATCTAGGTAATTGTCTGCCACCGCAAAGGAATTCTATATTTTAGTTAGTCATCAAATTATGATGGAATCCTAAGACAGGCATAGCCTTTGGGACCCTATATTCCTCTCTTTGATGTATTATAAATATTTTTTTTTCCTAGGACGCTAGGTCTGAGCCTGGGATTGTTTTTCACATTACTTCAGGCTAGACCTATGGGTTTGTGGCAATATCACTTAGATAAAATCCATTGATGACTTGGCGGGAATTGAACCCGGGACCTCAGGGACCGAAGTGCTGTGCTCTAACCACTACAACAGCTCGCTCCCTGATGTATTATATTAGAGTATAGATGTTGTACAATATATAGTTGATTTATATAAGTTCGTATTTTGTATAACCAATGTACATGAGGCCTACATTGTAAGAAATTGAGGAAATAAATCATTTAATCATTTATATGGGAAAATATAGCAAGTCGGTGTTGGTGAGTGATGAGTGTTTAGTTTTGGTGCCGTTTGAGTGCACTGGTGTCAACTCAATGTTTCACTCTTATTTAAGGGTAGATTTTACAATATTTATGCACTCTTTATTATAGTTTTCATAATTTGGAAGGCTGTATTGACAATAAATAGAAATTCCACTGAAACTTAAATAATAAAAACAAAAATTAGTTGTAAAAACATGGTTTTCTTTATATTCCTTTTACAATCTAAATAGACTAGGGTATACTGAGCCATGGCTCGGTCTCCCGGCACTAGAAGTCAAAAATAAAGCCCTGCTTCTACAGGGTGAATAAAAAGTCAAGACCCCCCCCCTCTAATATTTTTCCAAATAAATATACAGAGATATCCTTTTGGTGGTCGAGCAATCTTAGCAGGAAGTTTCATTTTATCATTTTGAAATTTTTGAGTGTCCCCCCAAAAGGGGGTATTTGGGGGGCAACTCAAATATTTTAAATGTAAACCCCCTTCAAGTGACACCTCATTTTGAAGTGTTAACAAAAGCTTAAAGAATGGTGAAAACTAGAGGTCACTATCTCTTCTCTATCCAAAATGGTAGCCCGTCAAATGTTGTGGAAAATCAACGGTAAAATTGTTAATATTGACTGCCATTTTGGATAGAGAAGAGATAGCAAGCTCTGGTTTTCACCATTCTTTAAGTTTGTTTAAGCACTTCAAAATGAGGTGTCACTTGATAGGGGTTTCTATTGAAACATTTTTAGTTGTCCCCCGAATCCCCCCTTTTGGGGGACACTCAAAAATTTTAAATGTAATTCCCCTTCAAGTGACACCTCATTTTGAAGTGTTTACAAAAACTTAAAGAATGGTTAAAACCAGAGCTCGATATCTCTTCTCTATCCAAAATGGCAGCCAATATTAACAATTTTACCGTTGATTTTCCACAACATTTGACGGGCTACCATTTTGGATAGAGAAGAGATAGCGACCTCTAGTTTTCACCATTCTTTAAGTTTTTGTTAACACTTCAAAATGAGGTGTCACTTGAAGGGGGTTTACATTTAAAATATTTGAGTTGCCCCCCAAATACCCCCTTTTGGGGGGACACTCAAAAATTTCAAAATGATAAAATGAAACTTCCTGCTAAGATTGCTCGACCACCAAAAGGATATCTCTGTATATTTACTTGGAAAAATATCAGAGGGGGGGTCTTGACTTTTTATTCACCCTGTATAGGTCTGCTGGTTCTCGAGATTTGAGTAATCATGCAAGTGGACGGCAAATACCCATTCATTGAAATGGATGATGTTTTTAGCCTCTGGGGGCGTTAAATATAAAGTGAATCAGTCCTAGATGTACCGGCAGGTCTTATCATCAGACCTACAGTAGGTAATAGCTTATTCCATATAGAATTAATTTGATAAACAAATATCAAAAACCAACTAGCCTATAGTTATTTTTATTGGGCAATTATATTTGATGTAGGCTTTACTGAAATAATTCAACTTACTTTTAAAATAAGGTCCACTGAGTTTGTCAAAGTAGTTTTGCAAGACAGATTTTGATATATTGCTGTCACCTTCATATGGGCTACCAAGACAGTCCCCTAGAAGTGCTCCAACCAAGCAACCCCTAACTTTGCTAGTTAGCAAAGCACTATCAATAACTGCTGCTGCACCAAACATGTTTTATCTTTTATGGAATTTATAACACCAGATTAAATAATTTAAAACTAGTTCAAAATGTAGTTTGCTGAAGGATTTTCTACGACCTTTACTAATATAATGAGTTGCTTTTGGGTTGACAGTAAAACCTGAAACAAAAAGAATGAAAAGTAGACAGTTATCTTAATTTATATTTTTGGAGAAAAGTAAAACGTGTCAGTAATTCTGTTTGTTAAAACTTTTGGGTACTTTCTTGTTAAAGGGAACATTCATTATTAGGCTATCAATGATTTTATCAATATATCAATATTTTAATTTTTCTTTACGATCCATGTTCCTTCTGCTTTAATATCTTCAAAAACATTTAAATTACAAATTTACAACTGATCTTGTTCAGACAAAAATAATATACCGTAAATATATTGAAACGGATCTAGACTAACTTAACATAAAAACTTGCTGTACCATTTCAAAATTCCGCTTGATAACATCAAAGGCATATGGAGAATATCCAGGGGCGGCTCCAGAGGGCAGGCCAGGTAGGCCCGGGCCTACCCAAAATTTTGGTAGATGATTCAAAATTAGAAAGAAATAAAGCAATGTAATCTATATATTAACACGCAAGCAGTTTTCTTTTCACAGTCATAACTCGGTAACTGCTTGGTGGGTTTTAACGTTTGAGGTGTCAAATTAAAGGCATTTTGACGTAGATGTGCAAACACGTCGCAAAATATTAATAAAGGGCATCACTTAGGTACAGTTAAGGGCTATAGTTTCGGAACGGTGGCGCTATCTGTTGGCATTAGATCAAACTTAATTCCCTTTGTTTACAACTAAACATATGGACGTAGATTGAAATAGTTCATAACGTTAACCACAGACTGCAGGACTTATGCTTCCAGAGCAAAGCTGGAATTTAAATTTTGATTTTAACATTTGTTATCTGTTATGTCTGGTTCATAAATAAAGAGTTTCCTGGCAACACTTGGCAAAAAATTGTTTGTATGAAGGAGTTACATTTACATTGCATTTTACTGAATTATAATGTACAGTAGCTTTGGTTATAGTTCAGTGTGATGAAGTGAATGTTTAAAAGTTATTATGCGCAGTGCAGTTACCAGTTACATTACCATATTATAAATTTACAATTAATTTACAATTTTTTATAATTTACAATGTGTATCATAACTGCTTTGTAGTGTTGTTTTCTGTTGTTTGGTTAACACTTTACAGTAAGTGGTTGGCATATATAGGGTTCCCGCAGTTATAAAAGTTAACACTTACAGTACATAAAAATTAACCAAAATTGAATGAGAGCGGATCTATTAAACATTGTAGATTGATTTTATATATTTTTTATAACATAATATTAGCGAATTTTCCTATAGGGAAGAAGCTATTACCCCTAGGTAGGTGGCATGGTAAGACCTACACCCGGGACCAATTTACTATTTCATTTTGATGTCCCCAGAGGCCAAAAACACCATTTGTTCAATTTTTATCTTTTATATATATATATATACGTCCGTGAACTTGAGTAATTTTTGTCCGATTTTGATGAAATTTGGTTTAAAGGTGTAAAGCCGGATAAACTTGAATGAGATTGCAAACCAGCATGATCGGACCATGGGAACGGGGATTTACAGGTTTTATGGGGTAAAAATTGGTTTTTCTCACTTTTGACCCTCAAAACACAAAATTTCCCAATTTCTCTTTAGACCTTTAAGAAGTGATTAAAAAAACAAATAATTTAGTATATAAAGTATTTTTGTTCGGTTATTGGTAACGGAGAAAATTTTAAAAATTGTAAATTTAAAATTCCCATGTTATTCTTATGGAGAATATTGTAAAATGTTGTAGTTTGCTTATTTATTTTATACTAAGCTATCAATATTTTACAAAAAAAACACACTTTATTAGTTTCCTAGTAGCAGCAAACCTAGGTACTCCTTAAACCTAATGTTATATAAATATATTTAATTGAAAATCAATTCAGACAAATGGAAATTCGCTTAGTCGGCAGGTTTGCTGCGGCGGGGGTATTTTTCATATTTGTATATAACCAGCCTTTTAAAACTTAAGAGTGACTCTTTGATTGAGGTCTTGCTGTTTATTTTTTAGTTCTTTATTCTTTTATTATAAGTTGCAGTTTAGCTCAAATTCGAGCAACATGTTATCTAGATATATGTAAATAAAGGGAAAGCATTTAAACTAATTATTTTGCATTAAAATTTTAAAATTCCCCTCTTTTTGTGGAAAAGCCCTTCAAACCTCTCGTCCCCCGATCAAACTCTTTTTTGATCCTTGCCAGGCCTACCCAAAAAATTATTTCTGGCACCGCCCCTGGGAATATCAAACGGAATTTTGAAACGTTACAGCAAGTTTGGTTGATTAAATTAGGCTAGTTTAGAACAGTGTCATTTCAATATGACATTTTTTTTTATTGTTTGTTGATACTGAACAATATTTAATTATCGTAGTTGTCAGCCGACATGTTTCAATTCGTTAATAGCCTATAGTTGTATATCGGATCAAAAAATAAAATATCGATTCATCGAAAAAATCATTGATAATAATGAGTGTTCCCTTTTTAACAGGAAAGTACCAATTTTTGCACTGTTGTTATAGATCTTACTAATATTATAAATGTGAAAGTTTGTGTGTTTGTTTGTTTGAAGTTCAATCACGCATTTTTTACTGGACGGATTGGGCTGAAATTAAAAAAAAAAAACAAATAGGTTGGTTCTATGATAAGCAAAAGCATCAAAAGTTATAAGATTTACCAACAGGGTGCAGCACTAAGTATTACTTTTTTGCATTTATGTAAACAGCTAATTTGAACTAAGCAGCAACAAAAACTGTGATACGTAATGAGAACTGTCAAAGTAGGATTGTTTACACATATGTTTACATTTTTAATGCCATGAATAATTTGTGATATTTTGTTATGGCTATGGTAGATGTGTAATATTATAGTATACCGTAAATTTAAAGAGGCAAATTTGATCAAACTGTGTCCTCATCCATTGCAAAAGCAAAGCCTGCGTATAACTGCAATAAGCATTTTTATGCCAACCCCGTACGAAGGACGGGTACTCTGCTAGTATTGTCATAATCTTGTTATATTAATCTTTTCTAAATAGTCAGCTGTTAGTAAACATTAATTAGTTGACTTATTGTTACTTTTGTAAACATTGCATTACAAACATCTATGGTGTTAAAATAAATACTGTAAATACCATTTACAATGTACGTGTATTTCAATACTACGGTCACAACTCTTTTTGGCGACGAGTAAAAACTGAAATAATGACATTTTACATGTTCAAATAATCTTTAATTATTCAATCTGTTTCAATCATTCAACCTACACTACTTTCATCACATTTGACTGAACCACAAGGGATGCTGGCCAGTTCAAGGAATTATTACAAGTTTTTCAACAGCAACAACAAGAACAGTTTCAACAATTATTCTCACCTTTCACGAGAAGTCGTAGGTATCAGTAAGTCTTACAAATAGGCTATTGCTCCATTTGAAAATTTTGAACCTAGACGTGAAAAGTTTTCTAATTGTCTAGAACGCTTTGAAAATTACTATACTCTGAAAGGCCTGACTCAAAAGGAAAGTATATTGCTCAACGTGTACCTATTGGGTCAGTACATTACAATGCTCTATCAGCTTTTCTAGGCCCAGAGAAACCAATCAAAAACTTACCTTACAATGATCTTGTCAAAGTTTTAACTCAAATGCTTGTTCCTAAGAAAAATGTAGTCGTTTCTCAACATTACTTTTTAAACATTTATCAAAAGAATGGTCAATCAATATTAGATTACTTAGCCTCACTTCAGCGAGGCTTAGTCGATTGTGAGTTTACAATTAAAATGTGAATGCGAGAAAACAAATTCAATCTCTGATGTATTTTTACGAGTCCAGTTCATCTGTGGCCTTCGAGATGATTGGCTTAAAGAACATATTTTACAATCAAATCTCTCTAGTTTTGACAAAATACTCATCAAGGCTATTGCTTTAGAGGCATCAAAACTTGACAGCAAAGAACTTTCTAAACCTAATCAGACATCAAGTTTTAACAATTTTACTTCTACCGAGTCTACTAATGTGATTTCCAGCAGTTACAGAACTTCCAGAGACCGTTTGAAAGATCCAGAAAACAGAAGATTAAACTCAGACAGCAGATCTTTACCTAAAAACTACAAGTCTAGATCCCTACTTTCAGAAAGTGATTTCAAGAAACTCGAGCTTGGCCTTCCCCTACGGAATTATAATTATATTAGAATTATAATATACATATTTATGATATAAAAAAATTGATATAACATGTCTTATAAGGTTGACTTCCCAACTAGGATTACTGATAAATCTGCTACTGCAATTGATAACTTTATTACAGTACCAATATTTTTGAAACAAAATTAAATGTCTCAGGTGTTATTACTCATGTCTCTGATCATGATGCTCAATTGCTTGAAATACAAAATGTTAATAGTACAAACAAAAAAGTACGGTAGTGAAGAGGTTATGCAAAAGTATACTGAAAATAATTTTAAAATGTTCCTTAGGGACTTAAGTAATGAAAACTGGTATGATGTTTATCAATCTTCCGTGGATACAAAATTTAATGTCTTCATGTCTACTTTTAGTCACATTTTTAACATTAATTTCCCAAAAATAATGTGTATAGAAAAAGTATCAAATAAATGTAAATGGAATTCAAATGAAATAATAAGGAAAAAAGTGAAATTCATGAACTAGTAACATATACTAGAGCAAAAAGGAATTCACTGTTATCTAAAACAATAAAAGTAAAGAAAAAAGAGTTAAAAGAATTAATAAACGGTGCTAAACAAACATTTTACCAAAATAAATTTAGAAAATCTAGGAACAGAACAAAAACCACATGGAATATAATAAAAAATGAGATCTCACTAAGATCAAAACAAACCATCCCATCCAAAATAATCTTAGTTCAAAATGATAACCAAATATCAGATCCTGTTGCTGTGATTAATGTTTTCAACAATTTCTTCACAACTGCTGTTGAAAAGCTTATTTTCCAAACATTGATTCAACATCGAATCATAACATTCTCACTAAAAAAAAGTGACTGCCATGACAAACGTTTTTAAATTTGAAACAATAACAGAAGACCATCTTAAAAAAGTTGTGCTTTCATTTGAAAATAAAATTTCTTCTGGGCATGATGAAATACCAATTACTCTAATTAAAAAATCACTACTTTTCATATCAAAACCATTAACACAATTAATAAACTCCTCTCTCATTTCAGGCATATTTCCATCAAAATTAAAGTTGGCTAAAGTTATTCCCATATTTAAAAAAGGTAATTCTAAAGATCCATCATGCTATCGCCCCATTTCAATATTACCTGCCTTTTCCAAAATTTATGAGCGTATAGTTTATATTCAGCTGTCTAGATATCTAGAAATCAATCAGTTACTGATCAAAAAGAGCAACACGGCTTTCGAAAAGGAAAATCCACAGTAACAGCTGGTATAGAATTTATAGAGTCTATAATGCAATCGATAAAGGGAAGAAGGTTGTAGGAATATTCTTAGACCTCAGTAAAGCCTTTGACAGTGTGTCGCACAATAAACTAACTAAGGTTTTAAATGAACTTGGAGTCTGTGATAAAGAACTTAAATGGTTTTGAATCCCTATATTAAAAATAGACACCAGTTTGTTGAAGTGGATGACATCATAGAACATTATAAAATAAACTATATTGAAAAAATTCAATCACAGCACCAGACACTACGATATGGAGTCCCCCAGGGATCGATCCTGGGCCCTCTACTCTTTCTTTGTTATATTAGAGGTTTGCCTGGGACTATTCCTGGGAGTGACGGATCTATGTGTCTGTATGCTGATGATTCTAACATCCTGCTAAATGGAAATTCTAATTCTGAAATTGAAACATCTTCTTCAAAAAATCTTCAAGTAACTCGTGAATTTTTTAAAGAAAAAAATCTTCTTATAAATGCAAATAAATCTAACTTCATATCTTTTTCAACCAAACAATCAACAACAAAATTTGAGGCAAAAATTTGTATAAACAATGAAATAAATAAATTATAATAAATAAAAATAAATAAATAAATAAATATATATATAATAAATCTATACTTATTTAATACGCAAGCAGGATTTTTGTGACAATTACTCCTCCGAAACTACTGAACCGATTGACATGTTTTTGGTGTCGTTGGAAAGAGCAGAACGTGAAGTTGTGCAGGAAACTTTCTTTTTATCGAAATAATTTGAGAGTGAGGCCCTGGGGCCCTTTAAAGTTTTTTATTTCTCCATAAGATTAACATGAGGAAAAATTGTTATGAAACTCCAGCTGTTGTCAGAAATTATTGGGTTGGCGTAAACATTACAATGGAAAAAAGCGAGGAGAGAGCCTGGATAATTTTATATAATAAAGAGAAAACTGAATTAACACTGTGCTGCATTTAATTCTTAGTAATTATTGACAGAGCCAATTTGTAAACTATGGAAACATAGGAGTCATAGAACACCACCAAGGAGAAGAAATATGTTTTTTTATATTTATAATCGTTATTATGGACAACCTAATACGGCTATGAGTAAGGCTATTTGTAGAAAACACTTTAAAACAAGATCAGCTTTTGAAAAATGATCAGATATTTACAAGAAATGTTGATTATATCGATTTGTTATGTACATCTTGAGTATTTCCATAATTTTTAAGTCGAATATTTTAAAGTCATCAGAAACTATCGCTGTTGTTAGTTTTAAAATAACGCCTGTAATAATTAGCAATTGCTCGAATTCGAGCAACAGGTACACTAGTAAATATAAATTTTTTGGTGAGTCGGTGGCTCAGTCGGTAGCGTCGCGGACTTTGGGCCCAAGGCAGAAGTGTCGTGGGTTCGGATCCTGGTCACTGCCACTAACTTTTATCAGTACAGTTCACCTTTGTACTGTACCGGCTCACCCCTGGCTTTGCTGGATATGTTCCACGCACAGATCTGTAGTCTATGTGGACGGCAAATGCAAGGTTAAAAGAGGCCGCCAACCTCTTAAAAAAAAAAAAAAAAATGACAGCATTGAGCAAGTTGAACAGACTAAATTTCTTGGATTAATTATTGACAAAAATCTTACTTGGGGCAAACACGTTAAACATGTTGTTAAAAAAATGACTTCTGGTGTATGTGCTTTGAGACAGATGTCTCAGATCTGCAGCATAGACACTTTGAGGATAATATACTTTTCATTACTGCATAGTCACATATCTTATGGAATCTGTTTATGGAGCAACATCAAAGGCCAATTTGGATTCTATCCTTATCAAACAAAAGAGAGCTATTCGTCTAATGATGAAACTGCAAAAAAAGGATTCAGCTAAGAGATATTTTAAGGATTTACAAATCCTAACAGTATATAGTCTGTATATTTATGAAACATCCGTCTATGCAGACAAATTCAATTGTCATCCACTTCTAGCAATACTGCTGACTATAACAATATGTTTAAAATTAACTTACCACAACATAGATTGGAATTTTTCAAAAAGAAAACTTACTATTCTGGTTTAAATTTTTTGCAACACCTGCCGGCTCATATAAAGAAAGAAGACAATTAATTTGAATAAATTTAAAAGAACACTAAAAGACTTTTTAATCAAATTTCCATTTTATTCCATAGAAGAATTTCTAAAAAATAAAAATTAGTACTGTAGTTACATAATTTAAATTCCATAGCAAAATTTGGGGAACAATTTAAATTTTCACCATGATTAGTAATAAATTTATTGTTATTTAAGCACAGAAAATGGATGTAGGCCTACGTTTTTTATTTTATTAACTACTCATGTTATTGTGATTGAATCAATGTTAACTTATATTTTTGTTTAAATATTCAGTTAGAAATGCTTCACTTTTTAAAGATTAATCAATTTTTTTCCCCCTACAGTAAATGTTAGTAATATACTTTAAGCACTTTGTAATATGTAGTTATATGTATTTATAGCCTATTGACTCTATTCAATACATGTTATTTTATGTATAGTGAATAAAGAATGAATTGATTTGATTTGATTCCATTCTTAAATGATTAAATTCTTTTTGATATACAGTAGAACCTCTTTAATCAGAACTAATTGGGACCAGGGGTAGTTCGGACTATTGAATAGTTCAGATTACAGAACATATTGTTGTTTTTACATAACAATAGCTAAAACATGGCTAAAATTGATCAAAATTATTTTGGGAAAAGTGAAAAATGTCTTATAAATTAAAATACAGTGTTTATTTAATACAGTAGTAAACATGGTGAATAAACAGTACTGTACATTAAATACAGTATACAATAAATAACTGCTGTACTGTGTATAGAGTACAGCAATAAGGGGTTCGGATTAGTGGACGTTCGGATTACCAGGGGTTCGAATTGAAGAGGTTCTACTGTATAAGCCAAAATAAACAGCTGACATCTGAAATTTTGCATTTTCAGTAAAGGATACAATATTATTATTATTATTACTACAATGTTATTATTATTAACAGAGGAGTTTTGCCTAATCGGAATTGTTTGAGATAACATCAGCTGTGTTTTAGAATTATTAAGTTTTAGCCCGTTGGCTGTAAACCAATTACATAAATTAAGAATAGAAAGACTGATTTCTTGTTTAAGATTTTGCAAATTATTTGATTTAACTATTGCTGTAGTGTCATCAGCATATAAGATAAGGTTAGACGATACATTTCGAGGTAAGTCATTAATAAATATTAAAAATAGCAAGGGGCCTAGTATTGACCCCTGCGGAACCCCACATTTAGTGTTAAGCCACTGTGATACATTTTTTACCATTTTTTACGATTATTATTCTTTGATATCTGTTAGTCAAATATGAATGCATCCAAGATAGAGCCATATCAGAAAATTCATAATATTTAAGTTTACTCATTAATATATCGTAATTTACACAATCAAATGCCTTGGATAGATCACAGAACACCGCAGCTGTGCTCTGAGACCCATCTAAGCCATCAGAAGCCTGATTTATAAAATCTGAGACAGTAGATCTAGTGTATTTATTTATTTATTTATTTATTTATTTATTTATTTATTTATTCCAACGGATACACCATTTACAAAATAATATATATTTAAGCACATGAGTAGAATGGAAAGATAAAAATTGCATTTTAAATAATAAGAGAAGCTGCATGATTGTATGAGCAAAGGTGTATAAGGAAATGTTTCAGAAACCTTCAAACCATGTTTCGATTGACAGCGTAAACTTGATAAACGCTTTATCAACCAAACTCAAAACATATACAAGTTCAACAGATAAACTAATTGGAGCTGAAGTTATCCAGCTCTATTCTTAATCACTTTTTTGAGTATCTAACAATGAAACATCTTCAATGACAATCAAAGAAGAGACCGAAAAAGACCATTAAATGAATGGAATATTTCAAACCCTGAAAAACTTCTCTACAGACTCAGAAAAACACCCTTAATTAAACCCTATTTTAAAACCCGTTAGATCGATTCAAGAGGGGGAGGAGAGTGCAAGTTCAAATATTCTCTAACGACAGACAAGTTTGGCAGTTTGGAGTAATTAAGAAGAAGCTAGTAAAAAGACATTACATAATAACACTCGATAGTGGAAGAAATATCAAGGGACACATTAACCACCTAGCTTAGACAAACTCTAGTAAAGAAAAGATTGTAACATTTGGACCTAAACAATCATTTGATGTACCAAGACTTCCAAACCAAACTCAATCTTATCCTGATCAAAGACCCAACCATATTGAACCAGACCAGCATACAAAAGTTCAAGTTCCACAACCAAAAGCTCTCCACAACCAATAAGACAACCACGACAGCCACCTTGGTTACGAGACTTTATCGTTCAAAAATAGTTGATCTTCTCAATAAGTGAGGGAGAGTATCATAATCTTGTTATATTACTCTATTTTAAATAGTCAGCTGTTAGTAAATATTAATTAGTTGACACTTTTTATTGTTAGTCAAAATCCTTTACACCTGCATTTAAATACATTACAAAAACAGTTTCTCAATAAAAAAACTTGCATAATTAATTACACACCGTCAGCATAAAATAGGTGAGTCCGAAAACAACCGTAGGATGTACACAGTGGCGGTTCCAAGGGGGGGGCTATAGGGGCTAAAGCCCCCCCCCCCCTTGGACCCTGGAAAAATAAATTTAAACGTACATTTCGTCCTTAAAACACGCAATGTCATAAAACAGACATCAATGTAAATTTTATTAAACTTAATAAGCGATGGCAGGAGTAGTATTAAGTTCCACCATAGATAAAACATACGTTGGTTAGTCTATGGTTCCACATAGATAAACTTTGTGGACAATAGCACCTCGATCGAATAAACGCTAGTTATGGAAAGTTGTACGCATCATCCAATTGTTACAGCAGTCAGCTGTTGACATGCTAGGGCAATGGCTAGCGAGCGCCGAGCGCGCAAGCGAGGACAGGGCTGATTTCCTGATGTTTCATCATAGCAGTTGTCAAATTGTCTGCTAGCCACTAACTTTACACAGGCATCAATCAGCAATCGGCTGTAGCACCAGTAGCCTATTAATTACCATTGACTATATGTAAACACTAGTGTTAAAGTTGAAATAGTCAATACTATTACTGAATTCGATAATATTGTGACAGATCTATGAAATGGAGAAAAACTTAAGTTGCTTGCATGACATATAACAGGTGAAATGGAAGGTTTTAGGACAATTGGGTACAGTTTTAGCCATTAGAAATGGCTTAATAAAGTCACCAAACTGTTTTAGGAGATTTGGCTTCGTTGTCTACAGCAGGCCTATGTTTTGAAATTCATGAATGCAAGTTCGTCATAGGCCTAGTTAGATTTTTAAAATGTCTACACTTACTTATGACAAAGACAAATGACAGGTGAAATGGGAGATTTATGGACAGTTGGACACAGATATTATAGACATAAATAATGCCTTTGGAAAATCAGTAAACAGCTTTTAGGAGGATATGGCCGTAGCCCACAATATGTTTTGAGATATATGAATGCAATCGTCAGTTAGTTTTAAAAATGTCTACATATTCATGACAAATAAATGGGGAAGTGGGAGGTTTTGCACACAGTTCTAGACGTTAAAACTGGCTGTAGAAAGTCACCCAACGGCTTTTAGGAGTATATGGCCATAGTCTACAGTGCGTTTTGAAGTTCATGAATGCAATCGTCATAGTTTAATTTTTTTAATGTCTATTTGTTCATGAGAAACAACAGGTGAAATGGGAGTTTTTGGACAGTTGGGCACGGTTTAAAGTGTTAAAAAAGGCTTTAGAAAGTCACCAAACGGCTTTGAAAATTCCAAATTCCCGGACCCCCCTGCCTAATTGGTGGGTGCTCCACACCCCCCAAACCCCCCCCCTTAACAAGGTCCTAGAACCGCCACTGGATGTACACTAGGCCTAGCAGAGGCAAGCGCAATGGTATAGGCAGAGGCGCTTTTAAGTACAAATTGTTGATTGTCGCCACAAACTAGGAGGACCATTAAGCATTTTTATGGAGAGGGACATTGATCCAAAGTATTTCGCCCTGCTAAAGTAAATACTTAAGTTACGGTACTGGCTTATTTGAAATTTCCGTCCGTGGTCCAGAGGCATGAATTGGACTGGTCAATAGGAACAATAATAAAGAATAAACTAAGTTACATCCTAAGGTGAATGTTTTGCGATTTTATGTGGAACTTAAACTAGACCTACTGATTCATAAACAAAAATGAATGAGACAGTCAAGAGGCCAATGTGGATGAATAAATCTCTGCAGAGTGCAGCTGGCATGCGGTGGCATAGGCCTACCCAGGATGGTTCTTGTTGCCTTTTTTGCCAGACGAAAGATCTGTCTAAATTCTTCAAGGATGAACCCCACAAAATATGCGATTAACTTAATGGATTAACTTTAGTGGGCGTCACTCATTTGCTTTGCTAGCTTATGGGATGTCTGGCGTTGAGCAGCACGACTTGTGGTGTTACCAATTCTACCACAACACGGCCTGGAGTAAAAGTTGCCGTGGTAATACTCCTAGGCCTATGATGAGGTAGGCCTATGCGAAATGTGAAAGATGCAGTGTGTGAGCTTGCACGACTCCAATGCTTAAGTTCAAAATAATTTTGGCATTGTCATTTGTAAAAATACAAAATTCTAATATAGTGTCATGGTCAACCTCGGACCGTGTGTCGCACAGCTTATTGCTGGAAAAACTGAGTCGCTATGCACCATCTTAAATCATATCTTGATAACAGATACCAGGTTGTCTCAGTTGGTGGTACCACGTCTGGTCCACGCCAGGTTTGCCATGGAGTCCCCCAGGGCTCGGTCCTGGGCCCTCTTTTGTTTCTGATTGTTGTAAATGACCTCCATCTCCAGGGCAGAGCACTCCTGTATGCTGATGACACCTCAATAATAACTAGAGGGAAAGTTATAGACCAAGTTCTGATAGAGACAGAATCTGCACTGGATGCTGCTAAAATCCGGTTCGCCAGAAATCGGCTGCAGTTTAATGGAGACAAGACCCAGAGGATGATCTGCACTTTAAGCAAAACAAGGAATTTTGATCACCAAAGCAGCGTGAAATTGCTGGGCTTCAGCCTAGACCCTAAGTTTAACTGGGCACAACATATTTAGTCATGTAAACTCTAACGTGTGGTTTTTCTTCTATGGGAACGTAGGGGGGTCATCACCGATAAATATTTAGTAAATGTATATAACACCCTATTTCAAAGTCATATCAGACATGGAATCCTGCTCTGGGGACATGCTCCTGGCTGTATAAAAGTGCTACATCTGCAGAAGAATGCAGTCAGAGTGTTGTCAGCCGCTGGTTATAGAGACCACTGTAATCCCCTATTTGCCAACCTTAAGGTTATGACCATCTTCAGCCAATATGTCTACTACGGCTTGATTAATCTCAAGAATCACATTGGAGAATATCAACAGAGGGGTGATCTCCATAATCATGACTCCAGGCATGCACAGAAACTTGACATTCCTCGAGGCAGGTTATCAAGATCCTTGGCAGCCCATCCCGTTCCAGCCATGCTTTCTACAACTACAACATGTTACCGCCTCGGGCCCACACTGAAGACATTAAAACTTTCTCCATGCAGCTTTTTAACAAGCTCACAAATGAGCCACTGTACTCTTTTGAGGAAGTGTCTGAAGAGTACTTCTCGAACATATAATAGGCTATGTGCCACCATCACTAGTTTTTATATTTGTAAATATTAGTTATACAAGAATGTTATTTTTTTATTAGTTTTATTACTTTAAAATTTTATTTGAAATTTTTCTATCCAACAAGCGTTGGGCAACGACATAGGAGTTGGTAATGGTAATGGTAATGATTACTTCCATTCCTTCTAATATTAGCTAGGCCTAGAGTAATGTTGACAAACATCACCACTATTCAAGTTGCTTAAAACTTCCGAAATAAATAATTATTTCTACCTTATAACAGTAAAATTATACATTTCTTCACTAATATGGTAACTGAATCCTTAAATTAGGGCCTACCTCTTATTTATGATTAGTTATATAATATAATAATAATGAGTTTGTGTATGACCGGTGATCAGTGATACTAACCTATTAACCATAACATAACATAACAAACAAAAACAACCTAACTAAGCTGCGGGCGGCTGCGGAATGGGCACACGGGAGGGACTAAGGCTAAAGGTGTAGTGACGTCATATCTCTAGTGGCTAATGTCTTCTCTTAAGGCAGCACGATTACTGTAAAGATGTGAGTTCAGCGGCGTTCGTGGCATAGTTGGTAGCGTTTCGGATTAGTGTTCAGGATGTCCCGGGTTTCGAATCCCGTTGACAGCATTAACTTTTTGCCAACAAATTTTTCATATCAGCAAGTTTGGTTGGTTAGGTTAGGTTATGATAGTTTAATTTTAAAAATTAAAAATTTATTTTATAATTTTAAAGTTATTTTTATAACTAAAAATAAAAAAAAATAATTAAATTTGTTTCTACTTAGCAGTTCTAGCGGCGAACGCGGACACTACAAGATATGTTAGCCTTAGTCCCTCCCGTGTGCCCCACCCACTGAGCTAAAATTATAACTGGAGGTAGCACTGCCATGGCAGAAGTCTGTCAAAAGCGAGTCGCTGATTTTGTTAGGTTGGTATAGCAGTAAGTTTTCTTACCATAGCAATAACATGGCTTCTTATAACTAGGTTGGTATAGCAGTGAGTATTTTTGTCATACTTGAATACTTTTAATACTTTAATAATTTTCTTTGAAATGGCGACCATACAAAGTAGGTATTTTAAGCCAAGTATAATAATAGTTATAGCAATAATATGGCTTCTTATGACACCAGACTCACGCAAACATGGCGGCTGGCGACACGCATCTTTGACATTCAGTGCTACCTCCAGTTAGAATTATAGCTCAGTGGCCCCACCGTGCTGCTGCTAACTTAGAACTTTTTTTTCCTATTTTTCCTAAATTGGCCGGCTTACTAAGCGTAAACAGTGCAGCTGCGTGGTTTTTTGTTGCTTCCTTCAGGTTAGTATTAGGATTAGGGTATTAGTATTGACATAGATCAAAGATAAAACCATAGACTAACCAACCCAAGAGAATCTATGATAAAACCATAGATAAAACATACTCCCTTAGTAGATGTATCATCCCTATCCAACAGGGTTATTATTATTTCTCATCCTTATGGAACAGTTGAAGCCAATGTTATAGATCAAACATGTGGAGTAAACTATGTTTTATCTATGCAATGTAATGTTATCAACGTTATCGTTAGTTCTAGTTAGTCTATGGTTCCAGATCGTTTTTACTTTCTCCCCCTAAACCAAAGGTGGCCGTGATAGCACTCACGACGTTCTGTACCCACGTGAATCTCAGTTTGCGCATACGCAGAAAGCTCTTGGAGCATTTTCCAAAGTAAACAGAGAGCCACACTTAACTTGTAAGCCTTGTTTTGAAGGGAATTTATTCAAGTTTTATTTAATGAAATTAGTAACACCTTAACAAAGCTGATTTACAACAATACAAGTTATGATTCAATATAATTACAAATCAGAAATGGTGAGTTTACAAGAAAAATAACAGTTTGTGTTGTTGTTTCACGAAACCCAATCCCCTATAGTAGCAACGACTATCCATTTAAGTGGGAAGGTTAACAGACACAATAATTGTAGAATTTGAGTGAGTTAAAATCTCAGGACCGTGATTAAAAATGAAAGGGCCATGTCCAAAACTAAATCTTTCGTACGGTGTAATGCATGATGGAATCATTGGATAATTACTTTCTCCCCCTATACCATAGTATATGGAGAAAGTATTGTTTTCGTCAAAATTTTCGAGTTTGAGTTTTGAGTGGATATATTCGTTTTGGGTCCCCCTGGACCCAAAAAAGTGGTTTTCGAAGTGATGTCTGTGTGTGTGTGTGTGTGTGTGTGTGTGTGTGTGTCTGTGTGTCTGGATGTGTACAGAGCTAGAGACTACACCTGTGGTCCGATTTCGATGAAATTTGGTATGTAGGTTCTAATCCATGGTATCTCCAGGCGTTTTTTTCATTTTTTTGAAATTTTGATTTTTAATGGGGATTTTCCCATAAAAACCCATAAAAAACAGGAAAAATCGGATTTTCTCAAAAATGGCCCGAACGATTTTGATAAAAATTTAGTATTTTGTAGCCCTTTAAATTCTGAACAAAATGAAACAAATCCCATTTCTGTAAAAATTACGGTTCAAAAGTTATGGTAAATTATGTTATTTTCCCATAAAAACCCATAAAATAACGAAAAATAGGGTTTTAGACAAAGATCCGGTTTTGATTTAACATAGTATGTTATGGTCCTTACAATTTTGATAGTTTTTTTCACTTTTTAGAAATTTTTATTTTTAATGGGGATTTTCCCATAAAACCCCATAAAATAACGGAAAAATAGGATTTTCCCAAAAATAGCCCGAACGATTTTGATAAAAATTTAGTATGTTATAGTCCTTTATATTCTGAACAAAATGGTACAAATCCCATTTCTGTAAAAATTACGATTCAAAAGTTATTGTAAATTATGTTATTTTCCCATAAAAACCCCATAAAATAACGGAAAATCAGATTTCCCCAAAATTGGCCCGAACGATTTTGATAACAATTTAGTATGTTATAGTCCTTTAAATTCTGAAGAAAATTGTACAAATCCCATTTCCGTATATTTACTCTCACCGCTTACACATGATAAAGGTTGTTGACAAACTTATGGGAGAAAGTATGTGTCAGAATGCTGATACCGTTTATTTTTCTTTGCGGAAGAAAATGTAAATTGGTTTGTTTACTTGGTTATGTTGGAGTTGTATGTCCCTCAATTATAAGAGACTGCAACTTATGATAATTTTTCAGCAAGGCAGCGGCGCTCCGCCTAATTGGGCTAAATGTGTGAGGTTTTTTTTAAATCTTCACTTCCCCGGTCACTGGATCTGGCGTGATGGCCTGACCGAATGGCCACCTTGTTCCCCCGATGTAACCCCCATGGGTTTCTTTTTGTGGGTATTTGTCAAGGACACTGTCTATTCTTCCCCGGTTCATAATTTACACACACTTGCGGGAGAGATTCAGGAATTCTGTGGCGTCTGTAACCCAGGATATGCTGACTAAAACCTGGGACAGTCTGAAAAGACGGATAGAATATCTCAAGGCCACTGTAGGCGCACACGTAGAGTTGTGTTACGTTTGTACATAGTTATAAAATCTTAAGAAGTTGCCTGTTATATCTGTAAATAAATCTTTATCCTACTATCACTCGTTTTCATAATATGCGGTTTTTAATCAGACCAAGACTTTGTGGACACCCTGTAGATTTCTGAATATGTAAGATGTTTTATGTTAGAGATTATTTTTACACCAAATTGTTTATTTTCTTTTTAATAATTAATTGATTACTCTCATTAATCAATGTGATTAAATTATTAATTTAATGTCATTCTTTACAATCTTATTAAAAAAAAATAAAATTAACTTATTATTTATCTTTCCATAATGAAAAGTGCCTATTATAGTTATGCTAGTTTTTTAAAATAATAATGTATTTATTGATAGCTTAGTATGAACAAAAATTGCCAAACTCCATTAAAATATGTAGACAAGCAAGCTACAACAGTATGTTTTTTTTTCTCCATAATAATAACAAGACAATTTTAATTTACACTGTTTTTGATAAGTTGTTTAACTTATTTCAAAGGCTTAGACTTCAACTCGACTGAAAGGGAAAGGCCCAACCAACACAAGGTTGAGCCTACAAACCTAGACCATAGACTAACCAACACAAGTAGACTTCTCATCCCATTGTAAATTTTGAAGCATGTTTTTCGTGTCTAGTTCATGTACGTGACACAAAGGCGCTAGTGTCGACGAAACTTTGTTTCTATTATTTTAGGGTTAATTTCTTGATTTGTGCTTTACTGTTTGGTTATAAACTAGGGGACAAGTTATTGTTTATGTTTAGATCGTATTATTTGGTTAAACGAGGTTTTAAATGGCTGTAATAACGGGAAACAAATTGTAAACAAAACACGACCTCTACATAAACCGTACATGAACTAACAATAAAATTGTCTTCAGCTGTTCCATAAGGATGAGAAATCTACTAAGGGAGTATGTTTTATCTATGCCTAGACCTACCAAAACTGTAATCTAACAAATTCACACACAACTCAACCTAACCCAGGCCTTTATTGACAATCACTCTTTCTTGAGGAATCCAAAAAATAGGTTAGTGAAAATTAAAATCTTTATTTTCCATTAAGCATGTACACGCAATAGGGAGTTAAAGGCGGCCATGGCAATAGGCATCGCCAATACACTATAAATAAATACCCAGGGCCGGACTTACCTATGGGCGAAGGGGGCGAACGCCCGGGGCCCCCGGGCCAAGGGGGGCCCCGACAGGGGCCCCCTTTGTACATTAGTTTTTATCATTAACTTCGAAAATTGATCAGACACTTAACAAATGGCCTTCTTTTGTAACAGCTTTATTTTTATTTTCGCTATCCTATGTTTAAAGTTATTGTTAGGTGCATTTTTAGGCATTACTAGGAATGAGATTCTTGACCCTAAGGGACTTTTTCTCAGAGTTGCACTGGGCCCTACGCTTAGGCCTGGTTTACATGAGCTGAGCATATGTGCTAGGCTGTGACCACAGAAAACATACTTCTATAACCCAGAATGCCAACCGCATGGTAAAAAGCATTAAGTGTTTTGAGAGAGCTTTGCCTGTCAATCGTAGGCAGCGCCACCAGCGTTGCTATGCTGAGTGAATGGCAACGCTGGTGGCGCTGCCTACGATTGACAGGCAAAGCTCTCTCAAAAACACTTAATGCTTTTTACCACGCGGTTGGCATTCTGGGTTATAGTATGTTTTATGTGGCTGTGACGGACAAGTTTCAGTTTCAATGAAGCCGCTCGCCTGAACGTACGGCCGCGGCGAATGAGTTGAAGGGGGTCCCGCGCTTGGGGCAAAAATACAATAAATATGAAAACTCTTGTCCCAACGTAGAACGTAACTTGTAAAATTGAATTGTGTTAAATGGAGATTCACTGGAGTTCAAATACTTTTAAAAATAAAAACATTGCTCCGTTTATGTTTTATTAAATGTTATTCTTTTCTTTTACCTCTAAGTATATACCAATCAGGATTTTAAGGGGTAGAAGTATATTATCGGTTCAATTGAAAGGTTTTGTTAAATAGTAATTAATTAAGTTATGCGTCCAAATTTTGATCTCCAATTTAGTCTTTGGAGTCAAAATCATATACTGTAGCACCAGTAAGATTTTTAAAATCTATATAGACACTTTAAAACAACTAGAGTCGTCTGATGTTAACAAAAAATTACATTTATTGGGATTGGGCGAGCGTTGTCGTATGAAATCGTAAATAAGCGAATAAGCAGAAGCAGCTGCAACAATAAATGATAATGAGCTGATAAGGGATCCTGTCTAGTCCTGTCTCTCACGCACGCGCATACACACACATAAAATGCCTTATCGCCTATCCAAAACAATTTAAATCACTTTACTCCCATAGTTTGTCCTTTTAGACTAGTGGTCACGTCAAGTTGGTTGAAATTGTCTTACTTTTGTGTTATTTTATTGTAATTCTGCAAACTAACAGTACAAAAACAAAGCTGAAGTGAGTAATGTTGTATTCAATGCTATGTTTGTGTTGTATTAATCGATATTGGATCCATTTAAACATCTTTCAGTTACTCATATAAATACTTAGCTTGTGAGTGTTTATTAGACATTGCAAGATTTTGCTCCTCAAAACTTGAAAGTCCCCAATGGTACTTTTCATGCTAGGACTTTAACATATTATAAAAACGAGAATGCCATAGGTACCAAAACCATTATGAAAATAAAATAATCACACCTATATTGTAGTAATATTGAAAAACCATACGAATCGACGGCAATAATCGATAATTTAAATACGTAATAAACAAAAATATATCAATACTTCTTATCCAAATATATTATGGCAGCCTATCATGATACCATACCAAATATGCCGTCACTGGTACTATAAAGCAATACATTTTTATTTTTGTGTATAAAATTAAAATATGCTGTATATAAAAATATGTTAAAATAGTTATATTTTAAGAAAATTTTTTATATAGAACTTATTGCTTATTTGGCCTTAAATTGCTCTATTTGAAGCCTAAATTTAGAAAATTTTCCCGGGGGAGGACCCCCTAATCCCACTGGAGGACCCCCCCCCCCAAACTGAAATCCTAGGGCCCCATTGGAAAATTTGCCCGGTCGTAAGTCCGGCCCTGTAAATACCGTAATATATACAGGTTTTCAGAAATCAAAAAGCAAACCATATTATGCACATAAACAAAGCAAATAAACCATGCACAAAACTACTGGCAAAAAAATCAACAGTTATTTATAGTTTATTTTTTTTATTAGGTAATCCCCAGCTAGGTGATGAATATGTTATTCACGGCCGAATTATTGATTTATATATTAAAATTGCACAAGCTGGTTTTAGAGTAAATTTTTATTGATCAAAGGAAAAAGCTTTGCAAGGCGTGCATAACCTTGAGATAGTTTTTTATTAACGTGGTAGTTCCAATTGAGCTTTTTGTCCAGTTATACTCCAAGATATTTTATGGCCTGGTCATCATCAGGGTTCCACGGTAGAAAGTTACCATGTCTTTGAATTTAATGTGGCAATGTATGTTTTTTTTTTCAAGGAAAATATTTTGGTCTCACATTTAGTTGAATTTAGTTGAAATTTCCACTTGTAGAACTTATCAACGAGAACGTCCACAGAGTATTGCAGAGAATATGTGGCCTCGTGGATATCGGAATGTTGGCACAAGATAGCAGTGTCGTCGGCGTACAGAGCTAATGAGGCGTCTTCTGGAAGAGGGATGTCTGCCATGTACAGATTGAACAAATCAGGTTCCAATATTGAATGTTTTGGAACTCCTGCATTGACTCGTCGAATAGATGATTTTAGAATAACTGTTGTAGGTTAGGTTAGGTTAGGTTATGCTTAGTAGCCTATCATCCCTTTTACCTGTTAAAATAAAATATAAACAATTACAATAAAATAATGACCAGCTGATCCTGATCAGCTGGTATTTTAACACAGACAAAAGTTGGAGCAAAAATCCAAAATATTATCGCATATTTACGTGAAAATCTCGCTTATTTGACCTCGGATCCAAAAGATTCTTACATAGTCGTGATCTGCTTAATATTACGGTTAATTTGAGTACCCACATGACGTGTTTTGGTGAAAAAGGAGTTTTTTGTCCTTTTGGTCGTTTTTCCGCGTTATGGTCGTTTTCCGCGGAAAAAGAACGTCATTTTCGGAATCAGCGTTAAATTTCGAGTAGAATGAAAAAAAATTCAAAAATCGCGTGCAAACCCTAAAATGCATATTTACCGAAACATGTAAACAAAAATTTACAATTTTGAAACCATGTCACTAACAAATAGTTCCTTTCAGATGACAATACCCAATACTACAATACTAATTAGCGTGGGGTGTCATAGCTTATAATGTCATAGCTTATAATCGTGAATTTGTTCCATAGCTTATAATGTTGAAAATGTGGCATAGCTTATAATCAGTTATAAGCTATGCCACACTTTCACGAAAAATTATAAGCTATGCCACAATTTCTCTAAAACGTTATAAGGTATGACACATTTTCAGTTTCACATCTTATAATGGTCAAATAGTGGCGCAGCTTATAATTCCGATTCTGTTCTATAGCTTATAATCCTGATTTTGAGTCATACCTTATAATCCTGATTTTGGGGCATAGCTTATAATTGAAGAGAATGTTGCATTGTGGGAATGGCATCAGCTGCTCGCTTCAGTCAGGTCTACCATATATACGATATTTTATGGTAGGATACGATAATTATTGTAATTATCGCCCAGTGTCAATAATTCCTGTTTTTTCTAAAATATTTGAAGTTTTGTTAAATAGTAAAATAATTAAGTATTTTGAAACAAATTCATTGTTCTCAGATGATCAGTTTGGTTTTAGGCCTAACAGGGGCACCAGTAATGCTATTGTTAGTTTTATGAAACACTGTGTCAACGGCTTAGATGCTAAAAACAAAGTATTAGGTAGCTGGTTTGATATGTCCAAAGCTTTTGATACCATCTCACATGATATATTGTTAAAAAAGTTGAAATATTATGGTTTTGATCAGACATCTTTGGATTTTTTGCAATCATATTTAATGGACCGATATCAATCTGTGTATTATAATGGATGCTTCTCTTCATATCTCTCTGTTCATTCAGGCATACCTCAAGGATCAATTCTAGGACCTACTATGTTTATTGTTTATATAAATGATTTAACTACTGCATTAAGTAATGATAATATTAAATCGTATATGTATGCTGATGATTTAGCTGTCCTGATAAATTGTAAATGTTCTTCCTTAATTAAAAATCTTCTACATACTACTAACTCTGTAATCGAGGACTGGACTGCTGCCAATTCATTGTGTATAAACAGTAGCAAAACACAGAATATTGAATTTAGTTTATCAAGTACCTGTTCAGATAGTGTTAAGTTTTTGGGAGTATTAGTACAGCCTAACATTAAGTGGGATTCTCAGAGTGATATGATTTGTAAAAAAGTTGCCAAGGGTACATTTATGATTAGAAAACTTAGACCTTTTGTTAGTATAGATGTGTTGAAATCCATTTATTTTGCTCACATTCAAAGTCATTTGTCTTATAGTATTGTTGTGTGGGGCCATTCTGGTAGTATTAAAAAGCTGAAACTGTTGCAAAAGAAAGCTGTTAGGGCAATATTCAATGTTGACAGTGAAACACATTGTAAGCCATTATTCAAGAAACTTGGAATTTTAACTGTCACTTCTCTGTACATTTTAGATTGTTTACTGTATGTTAAAAATAATATTAGAGATTTCCCTACAAATGATTCAGTTCATAACCATTTTACCAGACAAAACACTTTTCTCCGTCCAAACCAATGTAATTTTATGACCACAATTAATAACTTTAGTGAATTTGGCAAAAGATTGTATAATATGTTACCTGCTCACATTAAATGTCTTGAAATACGACAATTTAAATTTACTATTAGAAAGATTTTGTGTGATTTATGTGTGTATAAGGTCAAAGAATTTGTAGAACATATTAAGTAGGTTAATGCATATACCGTGATGTAATTGTATGACGTTGCTATACATGTATTTTAGTGTTGATGGCAATAAATGGATTTGATTTGATTTGATTTGACTGACAACTGCGATATCGTAATTTATAACCTAAACATTTATTTATTTAAATCTTTTAAACGATTTTTATACGAGAAATGGCAACAATTACATGCTATATGACAATGAAAATGCAAGAAATATTTATAGTGAGAAGTTAAAAGATATGAAAATGAAGTGAAGGATAACGGCATTGAAAATTAATGAATCTTAAATCTTGTCAATAGTCCGGCCGGCTGGTGTTGACAGAAGATCAAGAAGAGGAACAATAATTATTAATAAATTGTAAACATCAAAAAATTCCAAAACTATTGAGGTGTTGAAATCCAGTAAGTTGTGTTTTAATCCAATCCTGTTCCTAGGCCTTGTTATTCAAAGTAACAAAATGCAGTAGGCTATTATTTGCTTGAGCGTTATTAGGTTAAGTTAGTAGGTACAGTTGCCTAGCCTACTTAAGCTTAAGGTAGCTGTGACTCAAGTTACAGATTTCCTGTGACAGGCCTAAACAATTAACTTAATAAAAATATCAGTGAATGTATTCAACGGCTGCACTTTATTTTACGTCCTACACTTATTCGAATGAAAATATCGATTATTAGATTGTTTCATCCGATATATCGTTTGGTTAGTTAGGTTAGGTTAACCTTACCTAACTAACCAAATGATATAACTTATCTAATAATCGATATATCGATCGATATTTTCATTCGAATGAGTGTAGGACGTAAAGTAAAGTGCAGCCCTTAAGTTTACGTCCTACACTCATTTGAATGGGTATTAAGTATTCGAGTAGGCCTAGGCCTATAATTGATATAAGTAGGCTATCAAGTTTGTATCATTTGTGTAACCTTTTTTTTTTTTTTTTGTCCTAGGACGCTAGGCACGAGCCTGGGATTGTTTTTCACATTACTTCAGGCTAGACCTAGGGGTTGCGGCATTATCACTTAGATAAAATCCATTGGTGACTTGGCGGGGATCGAACCCGGGACCTCACGGACCGAAGTCCCGCGCTCTAGCCACTACGCCAGCTCGCTCCCCCATTTGTGTAACCTTAGAAATGGTAAGCGTAATAATACTGAGCCAAGAGATTTAACTTGGGTAGGCCTACAGTTTCTTAACTGGGCTACGCTAACTTAAGTTAATATATTTTATTGAACTACAGTATTGAATTAAAAATATTGATTAATAATAGATATTTTAAATATACCTATCTAAGTTTATTATAAAATTAAATTATCATAACCTAACTTAACCAACCAAACTTGCTGATGGTGAAAAAATCGCATGTAGGTTTACTAATCGAATCGATAGTTTCAATAAAATTAGCGTAGCCCAGTTAAGAAACTGTACCCTTTAACTTATTCTACCATCAATACTGTTAATACTATTCAATGAAATGGCGACGATACATATTAGGTATTTTAAGCCAAGTATGAATGGAAATTTAGTAGTCTATAAAATAACTTACAATAGGCAACGTCACAAAACTTAAGTTAGGTTAATTTCACACAGTAAACAAGGCAGCAAACCATGCAGTTAACTTATGGCAAAAAAACATGTAGGCTACCTAAGAAAATGAAATTGTGACACATACCTGAGTACATGAATAAAATTACAAATTAGGCAAGTAGGCCTATGGGTCAACTTTTTTCATATTAGCCCACCATACTTAGGCCTACAATTGATTGTAATTGGCAAAGGCAAATATCCTTGTATTATGTTTCTTTCATAACCTAAAATCAAATGAAAATTCGGTTTGAAGGTGTAAGGCAGGATAAATCTGAATAAGTTCGCGAACTAGCATGATTGGGCCATGGGACCGGGTTTTAATGAGTTCTATGCAGAGAAGGGGCAGAGGCCAAAAAATGGGGTTTTCTCATTTTTTACCCTTAAAACACAAAATTTATCAATTATTCTCTAGACCTTTCTAAAGAAATTTAAAAAAAATAATATGTCATCTATGTATCGTGTTGTGTATAGTGGAGTCTTGGATTAGTTGTCCGCTTAACTGTGTGTGTGTGTAAGTGTTCGCATAAAAAACTCAAGCTAACCATTGCACCTATAGTGTTAAAAAATTGCACGAATCTTAATTATGACACCAATGGAAAGACACCATAAAATTTAGACGATTCCGTTCAGTAGTAATTATAAAACCCTCAAAATACATTTTTAAATTTGTCCCATAAGAATAACATTAGAAGCTACCTTCTTCTACTTTTTATTTGTTTATGTTTTGCGACCAACAAAAAGCTTAAAAATATTAAAATATATATATATATATAGGCTATATTTATTTTTATAAATCAAACTTGAAAGCTTTATTTTATACTAAGCTATTAATGTTTTAATAAAAAACACACTTTATTAGTTATTAGTTTAGAGAACCAGTGGCCTTCGAGTTTTTAAGTTTTTATCTACCAATCCAAATATTTGTACAAAGAAAATATGCCCTACCTTGAGCTATAGTTCTATATTCTGTTTTTACTTTTAACAAGAAGTAGGCCTGAATGATGTACACTGCCTATTTTTGTTCCAGGTAAATTTTCTTGTAAAGCTTGGAGCATTGCAAATGTTTGGTGTTAATGTATGAGAGTACTTCACATGTAAACAATATTGATGAAGTTGTCTGCTTATTTGGGGCCAAACAAGAAGGAGAGAAATTTTCTTGGAAAAGAATCGAAAGCAATAAAGATAAGTAAGTTTGGCTAAGTTATCAATATGATTAAAAAGCATTTTCAGTCCTTGTTTAACATTAACACGTTCACTGCTAACACCGACTCTAGTCGGCGTCGCTAGCACTTCAATGTGGCGCGCGCCGACAAAAGTCGGCACCAGACCAACAGAGATATATTGAGTCAGTGTGAGCTTAGCCTCAGACGGAGACGTTATAATCGTTGCCAGCCTGCCAGCTTAGAATGCGAGCTTTACTTTGGTGTAGGTTGGTACTAAAATTTCCCGTAAAATCCTGTCTGGCAATGCTTTTGTCCCGGTTTCGGGGATTTTTTCTCTTCAACCCACATTACAAAGACACTGGATACGGATCCGTGCAGTACTGCTACCTTTGGGTGTTTCAGTGAACTACATCCACTCTCGGGGTAACGCAGCACAGTCACCACTGCTCTTTTGTGATTCGTCAGACTGAAATATTTGAATTGCCCCCACACAACTGGTAACAATAAAGTAGTTTCACATCTTTTTGTGGTAAAAAAATGTTAATACCAGCACAGAATTAAATTAGTTATTTTTCCCCAACACCCATTAAACCTTAGATACATCGATTGCTCATACATAGGAGCTTGAACAAAAACAATTATACTAGTTTGATGAGACACCGTGCTTGTCAGATCATGTGAAATGAGAAAGGCTACTATCTTATTAGTATTATAAATGTGAAAGTTTGTGCGTTTGTTTGTGTGTTTGAAGTTCAATCACGTGTTGATTACTGGATGGATTGGGCTCAAATTTGGTATGATGATAGCTCACATTCACAATTAACATAGAGGCATATTTTTATCTCAAAAATCCTTTCGGGCTCCGCCCCAGTGGCTCTAGAGTTTCCCATGTTAACCTTATGAGTACTCATATTTAAATGGAATTAAAGAATTTAGTCAGCTGTTTCAACTAAAAAGGTTGGTTCTATGATATGCAAAGGCATTTAAAGTTATAAGATTTACCAACAGGATGCAGCACTATTATTTTTTTTTCATTTATGAAAACAGCTAATTTGAACTAAGCAGCAACAAAAAACTGTCATACACAATGAGAACTGTCTGTTTACAGTTATGTTTATGTTTTTTAATTTCACGAATAATTTGTGATATTTTGTGAATCTTTAATAATTAATTTTTTCTTTTGTTTGGGTGAGGTGGTAGAACACTATGGCTATGGTAGATGTGTAAAACTATATTCATAGACAATAGAGTAAATATAGACAGTCAAAGAAAGGTTTTGCAATCTGCCGCTAGAGCGTTTTTGCCGTTTGATATCAGTTATCAGTATTCGATCCAGTGTCGTCGTCGACTACTTGCCAGCTGTTACCAGCACTACCACTCTTGCAAACGAAATGATTACTATTCGCTATTGTCATCTTCTGCAATCGCGTCAAAATCATGAACATCTTCCGCGGCCGTATATACAATCGTCTTGCGCGATCGCAGAAAAGACGTGATCATTCTCCCCGTGGTCCGTGGTCACGAAAACGTCGTCTAGCACAGTCGCGGTTTCAGAACATCTCCCGCGGTCGTATAGACACATCATCCATCGTCTTGTGCCGTCACGGAAACTTGATCGTTGTCTAGCGCGATTGAGGTAAAATCATGAAATTTACCGACTTTGATATCAAAATAAAGACTAAATCCCAACTTTTCAAGACCATTTTGAAATTCAATACTAATACCTGACTTTCCCGTTTTCCCTGACTACTAGACATCCTGGTTAAATTTTATTTTGACCTTGCAAATATAAAACAAAACCTTCCAATAAACCACTTCCTAAAATTATGGATTAATAAAGAAAAACTTTGAATCATTGTAATGAAACTACAAAAGTATAACAAATATATGTTTAAAAAAAATACAATAAAATATGGCATTTAAATTAATTTACTGCTTAATATTAAATAAGTCAGTAAACTCCAATTCCGGGGGATTCCTCCAAAGTTGTCAACACTAACTCCCAACTACCAAGTTGTTATGGAAACGGTCACTAGCACTTGATGCTGCAGCGGCGTGCGCCGTAACTACACATTACCCCTGGCGGTCGGCGCCGGAATATACGCTAACCGCAGCACAGCTGGCCACTCTACTCCTGCCCAGTATGGTCAGACCAACTAGCACATGGTTTTATGAAGCCGTACTTGGGCTACCGCTGTATGGTTTCATCATGACATGTATTTCAATCATTCACTGGGTTATAATTTGTATGTATTTGAATGGATACATTTAATACTTAATTGATAAAAGTCTATGAAAACCGTTTAGTGCTCTATGGTCTTCTATAGTGCTATGGTGGACACAAGAGCGTAATCTGATTTGGTTCTACAGTACTTTACTTTACTTTAATTTTAATAGTAGCATGCTGTTAGCAGGTTTGTGCTGTGCTGGGCAAGTGTGTGCAATATCCATGGAAAAATTATGTTGAATCCTCTCACCTTGTGCAAGGATCCTTTAAGTCAATCTCAATTTCTCTTGCAGCAAAGTCCAGGACAAATTAACCACCAAGCTAACAAGACACCCCTTTCTCTATTTAGTTTTGATAACAATTTTGAGTTATTGTTTATTTGTTTCAGGATATCATGACAGAAGAATGCAGAAGGGTTGCTCAGCTATTAACTTCGCCTTATAATCTTTATTTATTTCAATTGTGTTGTAAGAAGTATTTTTTAAACAGTAAAACTTTCTCCAATTTATAGACTACCTAATATGATTCATTGTTGTGTTTTATTAAGGTCCTTACCCTTATCTAAAAAATATTTTATAAACCAAAATGTTTAATGTTGTTTGCCTATTATTCTTGATGAAACATTAAAATACACTCCATTATTGAGCCTAATCATATTGATTTTCTACTTTAAAAAAAGTAAGTAACACAACCAAGACCAGTCCTTAAATAAAAGTACTTCATAATTATCCCAGTAAGACATAATGGATTTCCAAATTCCTCCCTAGGAGTTAATCTGCATCCGGACAACCAAATTTTTAAGATTATTATATTTAAAGAATAGGCTTGCTAATACAAATATTATGTTCATTTATAACTTTTTTCTCATTATCTATACATAAAATTGATTAAAATATGTGAATGCGACTATTATTACTGGTGGGGAGGGGGCGCCACAACCACCTTTGCTCCAGGCGCTGCCAACCCTAGGGATAGCCCTGATATTTACCTTAGGCGGCCTAAGGTAAATATCAGGGTTATCCCTGATTATGCGGCCTAAGTTAGGCCCCTTTTATGCTCAAGTTTGGGTTGCAACTAATGCTTGGTGTGTTGCCCAAAACAAGCGACAAGCAAAATTTAAATTTCTTTCTTTTGTACCGAATGTGATGCAATATAAACAGCAAATTAGAAACGCAAATCCAGTCAGCTGATTAGACATAGGCGACTTACCCAACGGCCCTATGACGTGGTGGGGAAAGCTTCTAGCCAAGGGTCTGTCTCAGTGACCAGTGTGTCTCCAACCTTCCTATGCGTGGGGTGAGTTGTTAAGTGGAGTCGTGCAAATCAATTCGTAGTTTGCAGTGTTAGTTGGCAAAAATTTAATTTTCAAACCCTAAAGCCTATATCCCGCAGGGATATATTTTTTTGGAATTAAATTAAGTTAGGAAAAACTCATTTCATCCTCACCAACTTATACATACCGCTCCCGAAATTTCACGTCTTAGTTCAACCAAAATTCAATTTGTCCGCATTTTGGAAAAAAACTCATCCGTATTATCTCTGATTCCTTAAGTGTTTTGTGTCTGACGTCCAGTTGTAAGTAACTATATATTATTTATTGTATTAGTGTTATAATTACTCTTAGTGGGTCGTACAAGCCGTTACATTTTATGTTATGTTTTGGCCTCCTGTTCTTGAGCACATGTTTTCAGATTCAGATACTGATAAGTTACATTTTGTATCCATTTTGATCTAATTAATTGGTATTGATACATAGTCAGTGATATTATTTTTTATTCTAAAAAATAAATAAATGTTCAATTATTTGTGATAAAATTAACGTAATTTGATTAAAATGTTTGTATTATAATCGTCATTGCACACACATTGTTCCCATAACACAGTATTATTCCAAACAAAAGGTTACAAATGTATAATTGCCAATGGTGAAATTAATTGGAAAATTTAATACACTTGGAAGGGCTGCAGGTTTGATTCTGGCTTGCGATTGTAGTTAGTGGGAGTGTATTCCAATATAGACGTATCCGCCATAACACTCTTTAGCTATAAATAATAAATAATCTTTCATACGATTGCCTTGAGTTACGTACAGTTATACTGTAACAAATTGGACAATGAGATCTACACTTCAATTTTATAGTCTTTCAGGGTGGCTATAGTGACGTGGAAATGTCAGGGAATATTAAATATCTGGAAAAGTCAGGGAATTTTGTCATAAGTCAGGGAAAATTGTAAAATGTTTAAAATAATTGTTAGTAAAGGTCGATCTGGTGAAAGTACGTATGCCGTGTCACGGAAAACTAAAAAATATGTTTGTACAAATAAATTTTGTGTTTTTGTACAAATTAAATTTTGTTAAACTGTGTATCATCTTATCAAACTCTGTTTAATTTTATTAAAGCAAGCTGCAAAGTTTAAATATAAGCTACAAGCCTGTATCTATAGATTTTATGTATTTTTTTTCATGTCAACAAACATAAGATATTCTTCAGATAAAGATTAGTCCTTTTGAAGATTTAGTTAGTATTAAAATTGTAATTTTGAATTTGTCGATCAGGGAAAGTTTTAAAAAATCATGGAATCGCCAGGGAAAAGTCAGGGAATTTTTCAATGTGATTTCACTAGACAAAAAAAACTAGCATTTGTCTTTGGATTTTGTGAGTGTTGGAACGTCTCAAACATTAAAATTTCAAACCTTAATGTCACTGTCACGGCTATATTGTAACCGCGCCAATCACTTCATTCCTCTACCGAGAGGTTCGATATATGAGTGAAAATTTAAAAACATACGTTTTCATGTCCCTGACCTTTTACTTCGTAGATACTGGATTTGTAGTTTATTATTATGTGTTTTAATATTTTTGGGACGGGGGCAATATGTTACACACATTTATTTGGTTTTAAATAGGTTCTAAGTATTTTTTCGTATTTTTAAAGTCTCGAAATTCACGACCATGACGTGTCCCTAGGGTACATTTTCCAACTTTCACACTGTTTTTAGGCTAATTATTCATGCCGAAATATATCAAGCCATATTTTTATGTCATCAATGGTTATTCAACTTACAAAAAAGAAGCACATTATAATTTTATTGTCATTGCAAACTGACCACCATGACAAAATAAGTCTGTCCCTCGATTTGGCGTCACGACCATTTGGGAAAAATTTTCTACTTTGGAGCATGACAGTGGCAAGCCTGGCGTCGATGGAGTCAGTTGGGTTTAGAGACTAGTTCGGGGTGTACGTCAGGATTGTAGTGCCGGTCGTTTCGAGTTGAAAGGAGGAATTACAAGATTAATAAAGGAAAGATTGTGTTTTTTAGCGAATTTCCCTATAGGGAATAAGCTATTACCGTAGGTCTCATGGTAAGACTTAGTCCCGGGACCGATTTACTTTTTCATTTTGATGTTTCTAGAAGCCAAAAACACCATCCGTTCAAATTCATATATATATATATATTTATATATATATATATATATGTGTCCGTCAGCACGATAACTCGAGCAAAAATGATCCGATTTCGATGAAATTTGGTACAAACTTGTAAACCTACGTTTATTCGAACGAGTTCGCGAGCCAGCATGATCGGACCATGGGAACTGGGTTTTATGGGGGGATTTATGGGGTAAAAATTGGTTTTTCTCATTTTTGACCCTCAAAACATAAAATTTCCCAAATTTCTTCTAGACCATATTGAAGAGCTTAAAAAAACAAATAATTCAGTATATTGAAGTGTTTTTGTATGGTTATTGGTTACGGAGAAAATTATAAATTAAAAATTCTCATGTTATTCTTATGGAGAATAAGTAAACTTTTGTAGTTTGCTTGTTTATGCATATATTTGGATCAAACTTGGCCAATCGATTTATTTTATACTAAGCTGTTAATATTTTACTGAAAAACACACTTTATTACCCTGTAGGCAGCAAACCTAGGTACTCGTTAAACCTAATGTTATTTGAATAGATTTAATTGAAAATCAAATCAGGCAAATGGAAATTCGCTTAGTCTGCAGGTTTGCTGCGGCTGGGGTATTGTAATTTTAGTGTACCCATGACCGTACATAGTCATTCGATGAAGTAGACATGGTGTTAATTTTTGTTTATAAGATATTTCAATTGCTAGATTAATCTAGAAGTCCACTTTGTATCCTCGAACATGAGGTGCAGGGCAACCGCCAGAACAGAGCCAAATAACACGTAATTTCACGACCAAAGTTTCACGACCATCGCGGGTTTTTTCACGACCAATCTAGCCTTATGGATTATAGTGTGTTTGGTCGTGACAATAACTTTAATATAATTGTAAATTGAACAGTTTAGTTCAATTGAAACACATATTTTTATTATAACTAACAGTATAATTGAAGGATTGTTTAGAAAGATTTAGATTATTTCAGAAAATTCACGACCGTACCGCTTGTCCCTGACCATCACGTTTATGATTTCTATCATAAATTAATTTAAAAAATTAAAATATCGTCATATTTTAATGTTTTATACAAAAAAGAAGCACACCTCTATACAAACATAAAGATTTTTCGGGTCTCAGGTAAGTTTTTTCGGAGTTATACAAACTTAAAAAGATTTTAATTTTTTTTCAATTTTTTGAGTTTTTTATTTTTTTCTAGAAAGACCAAATATACCAAAAGCTCAGTGACCTTTTTATTGTATAATGGTCATAAAATTAAATTAGTTTATTGCAAAACATAGTTCTAAAAATAATATTAACTATTTTTAATATTCATTTAAACGTCTGTTATGGTCGTGACAGGATTTTGTGTTTTTCCACTAAAGATGCTCTTTAAAAAAAAAAACTACCAAAGATATTGCGTTACCATGGACATTTTATGAAACTTAAAATGTTAATGAAATAAAAATAATAATAAAAGTTTTGAAAAAAGGGGGAAAAAATTTGCAAAGTGCTTTTCCTGAAAACGTACGTTTTTAAATTTTCACTCATATAGTAGTGATAACATTAATGGCAAATATATTAGGGTAAAAGGCCATACATTTCGTAACACATCACCTTTTGTCATCGTTATATTATAATTATATTCTCCACTGAAGTTGTTTTTAAATATATGGAATTGTGATTTATTTACTGATGATTACCTTTAACCTTTGGTATTTCAATCCTAGCATAAATATAGTTCTTTCAAAGAGTCCTAATTATAACCAATAAGAATCCACTACAAAAGATACACCTTGGGTGCACCACTAAGTTAGTTTAGTGTGGTAGTGTGCAAGGTAGAGTCAGTGTAGTCTTAAGATTGTTTTCAGCCTTGGAAGAACTAAACACTACCAAGAACCCCCTTAGGACTTCTGGGGGTAATTTTATTCCACAGGGCCCACTAAATTTTTATTTAACATAAAGCTTCCACTGCCAACACTCTGTTGTAATATTTTTGTTCACTTAGTTCTTCCAACCCAGGGGCAACCAATTTGTAAAGAACCAGTCAGTCGAGAGGTATTTGAGAGTTTACGAGTAAAAATATATTTGAATATTTATATATTAAATATCTTGTTAGAAATCCGTTTTTTTCTTTACACTTTTACTTAGTACTGAATCATTTAATCAATACAAATAAAATCTTAAATTAACTTATTACATTACTACATTATGACTATTTTGGTAACTAAGTGCCTTCTTGTGTCAAGTTTTGCTAATGACGTAGTCGAGTTCAGTATGGATTTTAGAATTTTAGTACTGTTTATAAATACTTGGATATATATCATTTTTGATATTACAGAAATTACATCAATGGACAAAACTATTGTCTAACGTATGTTTCCGATCTTTGGGAAGAATATTTTAATTTTTCTTGCAATAAAAAATCATGCTTGGGTTACTTTTTAACAGAAAAGTTGCATTAACTTTTGAAACATAATGTTTACAGAAATGGGGGTTGCACTGTTTTGTAGTTCTTGTCCTGTGACACTGACCGCTACATGACAAGATCGTTTTATTTGGCTAAATGAAGGCGTAAACAGTGAAATAATAAGAAACAAATTGTAAACAAAACATGACCTCTATAATCTACATTGCACCGTACAGAAATAAAACTAAAATTTGGGCTTAAGCTGCTCCATAAGTATGACAAATCTACTAAACATGTTTTGATCATAGATCAAACATTAAGTCCCTTAGAAGATTTGTCATTCTTGTTTGAAAAGCTGAAGCCAATTTTATTGCTATTCTATGCCAACTGTGTAGAGGTTGTGTTTTTTTTACAATATGTTTCTTAATATTGTTATTTCAGTTATTTAAAACCTAATTTAACCAAATAAAACTATCTAATCATAAAAATAACTGGTCTCCTAGTTATATAACCAAACAGTAAAGCACAAATCATAAAACTACCCTAATATAATAGAAACAAGATTTCGTTTACACTAGCGATCAGTGTCGACGTACATGAAATAGACACGAAAAACAAGCTTCAAAATCAGCAATGGGAAGAGAAGTCTACTTATGTTGCATAGTCTACGGTTTTATCTATGAAAAAGTATTTTTACACCGGTATTACACAATATTACAAAATAAATATTACCTATACAATAGTTATCATGCATAGCATAAATAAGCAACACGAGCAATATCAAACTTATGATAATATATTTCAGCTTACATAATTAAAGTAAAACAGCAGATACAACACATTATTCTATTATTCAACAAAAACCATTTAATATATACATATATTACATATGTCGTCCAGGAGTAAAAAAAACTTGAAATACTTTTGGTTTTGCTACGTTGGCTGCACTTAACGCGACTTCTTATTGCCGAGTAGCGGCTGCTAGTCGATACGATAATTTGAGGACCATTGCACGATAATTTTTTTGTCTACTCAGGATCGATCAGCTGTCCCATCCGCTATGACGTAATTCCCGCGCGTTATAAGCTATGCCACGTTTTTAAAATTATAAGCTATAGAACAAACGAGATTTTATAAGCTGCAGCACATTTGAGCTATGCCATTATAAGTTATGCCACATTTTAAGGAAACCGTTATAAGCTATGCCTCATTTCTACGATTATAAGCTATGGAACAATTTAAACTTTCCATTATAAGCTATGCCACATTTTCAAGATTATAAGCTATGCAACAAATTCGCAATTATAAGCTATGACATTATAAGCTATGACATCGTACCCTAATTAGGAAGCAACCAAAATGAAAAAGTTATAAATGTAAAATATTGAACCGCGTGGCTGCATTGTTTTTACCTTTTTACCTAGCAAAGCCGGCCATTTTTGGCAAAATAAAAAAAAATATAGTTCTGTCATAGTGTCATGTCATGTCATGTAAAGTCAAATTCTAACAACAGAAAAAAAAGTAAATAAATTGTCATATCTGATCTCTGACTGAAGAGTGAAGTGAACGACGAACAAAACTATATTTTATTTCAATTCGAAGAACTTGCAAGCAAATACCTAGTAGCTTATTTATAGTTGACGAGCGGTACTTTAAAAGCCTCTAAGTACTATGGCAGATGATAACTTCGAGACGGTAAGGGGCTCTTGTTGTTGTTAATATTTACCCATACAACTACTGTATTACTAGGCTACTACCTACTGTAAACAGGCCAGAAAATAATCTATTTAATTTATTTTTCTATAGATTCAATTGAGGTTGTTGATCACATACGATTACATTTTCTAGTTTTTAGAGCAAACATTTTTCTTACGCTCTCAACAAGAAAAATCCACTCTATAAGTTATAATTTGAATTTATAGGAAAATTTTGCTCCAATTTTATTTGGCATTTGGTAGGCCTAGGCCCTTCACTTCAAGTAATCAGTTTTAATAGCCTCTTTGGTTTTTTTTAGTCTATGATCCTTAGGTAGGCCCAGGTAGGATAATCCTAACTTGTTTGAATAGCTGAGTGGCCAAAACTTTAATTTTGAACCAATAAAAAATCCTATTTATCAGTATATTCAATCTAATTATTTAGGCTATTTCCAATGGATAGCTCCAATTACAACAATGCATAGGCCTATATGGTACATCGGTTGAACCAATTTTTACCCCACAAAACCCTGTTCCTATGGTCCGATCATGCTGGTCCGCGAACTCATTCAAGTTTATCCCACCTCACACGCTTAAATCAAATTTCATCAAAATCGGACAAAAATTACTCGAGTTATCATGTGTTCATGGACGTATTTATATATATAAATCTATATATATAGGCCCTACCGTGTACAGTAGAGTCCCGCAAACTCGGCACTCGATAACCCGGCAGTCTGGATAACTCGGCCATCACCTGGCTCAGAAAATTAGTAATTTTTTCAGTCCGAGCTAAACATGGACTCAAGCCAGCTCAAGTCAAATCATTCACAGCTCGTACCAAGGATTTGTTGTACTATATCTGATGACTTAATACTGACTTGTAAAGTAAATAGAAATAAAAAAGGCAATTAAAAAGCTTAAAAATAGTTTTTCTTATTTTTAACCCTAGTTTCTGATAACCCGGCATTTCACAAACTCGGCACCCTTCCAGTCCACATTACGCCAAGTTTGCGGGACTCTACTGTATATATAAATTTGAACAAATAGTGTTTTTGGCCACTGGGGATATCAAAATGAAAAAGTAAATCGGTCCCGGGCCTAGGTCTTTACCGTGCCACCTACGGTAATAGCTACTTCCCTATAGGAAAATACACTAAAAACATGTACTTCTTGTAGTTATTTACCAGATGATCGATTTTAAAAAGTAGGGCCTACAGAGAAATCGTCAACAGATAACTTAGTTTCGGGAAATTTCCTTTGGCAACACTTCCGTTTCTTTGTGATTCGTACCCTATTTGATTTTCTGTTGGTCATCAAAATCAGCTGTTGTTTTTACAAACTCATGAATTTTGTCTCCCGCGAAAATAGTGTGTCAAATTACGTATTTTGAAAGAAACCTTTTTAGATTAAAAATTGTCGCTGGATAATGTTTAATAGCCTATATGAAAATAAATCCTCAGAATCTCATCTTTCGAATGGAAGCTACTGTATTGGGGTCAGGGCTAGAGATATACAAGGGCTAGGCCACGCGAGTTCAGAAAGTGATGCCAGCTGGCTCCCCTCCACTCCGCCGCTGTGACGTCACAGCGGTACCTCGGGCTCCCGGCAACTTATAGCTTTGCATGTGTGAGCGATGGTATTGCCTTACATTTAGTGTCGAATAAGCTTTATGTTAGACATTTTTTATTGTGTATTACTATATTTGATAAAAGTAATTGATTATCAAATAGGATTACGTATAACATAAAATTTTAATAAATAAAAAAAATATTTAAGGATGGGAGTGGACTGTAAAGCGATGGCTAAGAATACTGTAGTTATTGATCCAATGAATACTTTACTGTGTAATATCTGTGTTCGTATTACTCGAATGTAGCTTAATGTATGGATTTTTAATTGTATTTTTTTATTATTTGTTCATACTTTTTAGAATTAATTGAGGTTATATAAAAAACATTGAGGTTGTATAAAAATATATTATACTTAGTATTTTGTAACTATTACAAGAAGCAAAATAATTTCAATTTATCAATTACATTTTATCATACATATTTCAATCCATTAACATAAAGTTGTCTGACTAACAGACCTCAATCTTTGTTAGTTAGCCAATTAACTAAGCAGTCGAGTTTTGGTGTGGTATTACTTTATTAGTTTACACCATGATTATAATTTGTAAAGTTGTAAATGTTTAGTTTCGATATTATTTATTGTGCCTCGACTGAAATGTGACATTACTTTTAGAAACTTGAGACACTATATTTAGCCGGTTTTTGTGAATTTTAAACTGTTTACCAACAACGAATATCGCGGGTGTGACTTTATCACTTTAATCGTATTAGTTGTAAATTTGTACATATTTAGTTTGTAAACTGTCTTATGTGGATATACTTAGCCTACTTTATTTGAGGTCTGGGACATTACATTCAGCCCGTTTTTTGAACATTTCGTCATAATGAACAAACAATTAGACTGCCAAATGAAAAAAAAAACTATAACCATTGTAGAAAATATCAAATATAAAAATATTTAGTTATAAAATATTTATTGATGTATATTTTTTTTTATAACTATGTATATTTATGTAGGGAAATAAGTTTACTTTCATTTTATATTGTTGGTATGTGGGGTTTATGTGTTTGAAAAATAATATACATGTTCATATACATAATAACATACAATTACATGTGAATAACAATATGTTTTTCTAGACGAATATAAACATTTATTAAAAGTCGTAAACATTTATTGAAATCATTTTACATATACAACTCTAACTTCATTTGATCTCTAATATTATTGTCTAAAAATGTTAACTTTTACTTTATCTCTTGATAATACATTTATTTGGCTTTTGTTTGAAATTTGTAGTGCAAAATCGTGAAACTTGTTATTTTATTCTTTTTGGACCATAACTTTGTATAAATGGTAATTGGATTTTTTTTACATTTCCATGTAGGGAAATAAATTCCAAACAATTTGTATAGACCTATCTTGAAGTTTACATGAAAAATTTATTTTCTACCTACTGTCAATATTTTCTACAATATTTTAAATATTTATTTTGTTGCCATTTTCAAGTTCTTCATTTCATTACGAACACTTTAAGTATACAGTACGGTTCAATACGTTTGGTCTGTTGGTTTAAGCCTATGAGTTTTCGCTAATATGACTGCAAAATTTCCAAAAATGACTTGCCACTACAGAGTTTGCGCATTGCAAGTTGAAGGGTTAACGAAATAGTTAACCCGTTTAAAACCGCTTTAAAAATCACACTATAAAACTACATTTTATAAACACAATTATTAATATGCGTAGATGCCGGGTGACATATGCGCGCCGATGTACCAGCGCTACGTCACTGAGGAGGGACAGGAGAGGGGAAGTAGGATCAGGCGGCGACCGCTAACATCAAAGGAGTGAGCCAGCCCTTATATATCTCTAGCCCTGCATCGGGGTTGCCACCATACTTGTAAAATTATTGCAAAATTAACGTAGGTGGGGGTATGTCATACCCCCGCGCGCACGTTTTAGAGTTAAGACCCTGGGTCTTTTCCCGCACATGGAAACACTGATGTTAGTTGACGCTCTCGCCACAGGCATAGCGCTTGCGCAGCGCTGTAGGTTATGTTCACGCCACAACCACTTCACTGTTCCACTCCAATTGAATCACGCAGCACGCAATAGTCAGTGGACTGAACAAACAGCGATTCAGTGGCAGTTGGCATACTGATTTAGAAGTTATAGCACTGTTCCCCGTTGTACAATAGACTTGAATATTGCCCTGAAGTAAAGAAACAGTCTTTGAAACGATTTTGACGAAGACTTGAAAACCATATAAGCCCTATCTAATCAAACACGTTGTCAGTCCAAAATTCCTAAATAAAAATACCTATTATTTACAGCTAATTTAGATCTGGTTAAAAACAAATTATTAAATATTATCGATCGAGATAGCCGGAGCAAGTACCGGAGCGTGCGCTGGTGTATTCCGGCTGAAATTAAGCCTTAGATGAGGTGCTGTAAGCACTGTTCTATATATATGATTATGATATGTACTAATATTGTATAGGCTATACTACTTGATTAAATTTAGTATTATAATGTGTATGATGAGAATCACTTACTTTATGGCACAACTTTTCTTTTATTTCAGTTTGAAGATGATGAACCTGATGGTACTGTGGTGCTGTCTGGTAAAAAAAGAATTTTCTCTAAGGAACTTCGTTGTTTAATGTATGGATTTGGAGATGATCAGAATCCCTATACTGAGAGTGTCGAACTTCTTGAAGATTTGGTTATTGAATTCATAACAGACATGGTTAGTATCAAATAGGTTTATTTATTAGTAGGCCTATTCTTAATTGGTAGCATGACCATGATGGAGTGTTTTGGACTATTCATTAATTACTAATCCAACTACAAAATCCCTAGTTTGTACCGAGTTATTTTTATTACTTCATATAGGTCTGTGAAGCAGGGATTGTGTTTTAACATTTAGTCGTTTTTGGTATAAAACAGCAATTGATGGTTTTAAATATAAAAAAATAAATGTTTATTTCACATAACTCATGGACATCTGAAGGGTTGGATTTTTGTGTAACATATAAAGAGTGGACTGCAGTAAATTGCTTTATTTATAATTTTATACGCACACTAGGCCTATATAGCAATGTTGTATGTTGTAGAGAAGGGAGGGTGGCATTGGTTTTCAGGCAACAATAGGATAGGGTTCCCAGAGACCCTCCATCAAAAAAGAGGACAATTATGACTCGCAGAACTTACCTTGGGGTGGGGGGGGGGGCACCTAGTTTTAGCGAATTTCCCATATAGGGAATAAGCTATTACCGTAGTACTCACGGTAAGACCTGGACCCGGGACCGATTTTTTTTTTCGTTTTGAGGTCCCTAGAGGTCAAAAACACCATCCGTTCAAATTCATATATATATATATGTGTCCGTTAGCGCGATAACTCGAGCAAAAATGATCCGATTTTGATGAAATTTGGTACAAACGTGTAAACCTACGTTTATTCGAACGAGTTCGCGAACCAGCATGATCGGACCATGGGAACGGGGGTTTATGGGGGCTTTTATGGGGTAAAAATGGGTTTTTCCCATTTTTGACCCTAAAAACATACAATTTTGCAATTTCTTTCGAAACTATATTGTAGAGCTTAAAAAAACAAATAATTTAGTATATTGAAGCGTTATAATGCGCCTAATGGTTACGGAGAAAATTCCAAAAAATTGTAAATTTAAAATTCCTATGTTATTCTTATGGAGAATAAGTAAACTGTTGTAGTTTGCTTGTTTATAAACATATTTTGCCCAAATTTGGAAAATGTTTTTATTTCTTACTAACTATTAACATTTTACATAAAAAACACTTTTACCCTCCCTGTTGCAGCAAACCTAAGTATGTTTTAAACTGATTCTATTTAAATAGGGAATAAATGTGATATTTTTAAGGAGACATTTTAGTGTAAATCCATTCAGGGAAATGGAAATTCGCTTAGTCTGCAGGTTTGCTGCGGCGGGGGTATTTTTTTTAAATTTGGAATTAGTTTTATGTGTTTTAGGTGTTTTAAAAAAGTGTTTAGACTATTTTAGATAGGTACTAAAACTTTCAGCATTTTGGAATTTTTTAAACTCAAATATTGTCTGACAATTCCTAAAAACCTAGCCTTTATTGTAAGTTTTTGAAATTTCAAACTAGAATTTTCGATTTGATAGCCAATTCTTTACTATCACTAAAATATTTGCTTTTAATTTTTATTCAGGCATGCTTATGTTAACAAAGCTATAGTAAACATTTGGCAACTTTAGGCTTTTAACTCAAAAACTTTTGTCTAGATTACTGGATCTCCCCTCACTCAATATCAAATTATTGGATTAGAAATATGTTTTGCCAGGAGTCTTTAAACAACATTATCATCATTATTGTATGACATGTATACTTAATGGCAATAAACTATTTGAATTTGAATTTGAATTTGAACACATTTTGTTTGAAGTTTAGTGGTACAATCCATGGACTCTAAACTCTGGTGATGTTTTTACTACAGTAGTGTGAAATGCAGTTTCTTCAGCAACACAAGCAAAATGATTGAATTTAGAGTCATGTTTAAAGAACAAAACTGTCAATTTCGGAGGATGATGCAACTGCTTAAAGGTTGGAGTTGTGTAGATTTTTTTAGAACAAGTAAACTTTTTTCGCAACTAATCCCTTTTTTTAACTTGATACACATTTTCTTACATTAGTAGGGTCTAGGATCGTAAAAAATGACAAAACAAGAAGTAAGAAAATTATTTTAATGTAAGCGTGTAGGAGTGTAAACATAAGCAGAAAGCAGACGAGGAGCTAGCTGTAGTTAGATAGTCGCTGGTCTGGGTGGTGGTGGTGAGCAGCGACAGAGACAGCTGGGTTGATTTTGCTAACAGTCTAAAGATTTAAACACAAAATTTGATACAAATACCCCCGCTGCAGCAAACCTGCAAGCTAAGCGAATTTCAACTTGTCTGATTACATATTTACTAAAATACTTCCATAAATAAGACATATTTATTCCCAATTTAAATAACATTAGATATAACGAGTGCTTAGGTTTGCTGCTGCGGGGAAGGTAAACAGTGTTTTTTAACCAAACAACAATAGTATAGGATGAAATAAATAAGTTTGCCAAATTTGATCAACATATATCCATAAACAAGTAAACTACAACAGTTTTCATTTTTTCCATAAGAATAACATGGGAATTTTAAATTTGCATTTTTTAGAATTTTCTCCGTGACCGTTTGGCATACAACAATGCTTCAATATACTAAATTATTTATTTTTTTAAGCTCTACAAAATGGTTGGGAAAGAAATTCTAAAATTTTATGTTTTTAGGGTCAAAAATGGGAAAACCCCATTTTTACCCCATAAAACCCCCATAAACCCCTGTTCCCATGGTCCGATTATGCTGGATCGCGAACTCGTTCGAATAAATGTAGGTTTACATGTTTGTACCAAATTTCATCAAAATCGGATCATTTTTGCTCGAGTTATCGCGCTAACGGACACATCTTATCTATATCTAAATATATAAAAGGCAAAGCCCTCACTGACACACTCACTCACTCACTCATCACTAATTCTCCCACTTCCCATTTACCTAGGAGGCTGAAATTTGGTACACCGATTCTTTAGGCATTAAATAGGAAAACTAAGTTGTTTTTATTCTGATCGGACTCTCGGGCTCCGCCCCAGTGGCTCTGGAGTTTCCCATGTTAACCTTATGATTTTTCATATTTAAAAGGAATTAATGAATCTTATCAGCTGTTTCAATTAAACAAGTTGGTTCTGTTCTATGATGTTCAATAGCTTTAAAGTTACAAGGATTGCCAACAGGGTGCAGCACTATTATTATTTTTTTAATTTATGACAACAGCTAATTTGCAACCAAAAGGTGAGTGAGCGTAGCGAACGAACTTCAACCTGGAGGCGAGTTAGCGTAGCGAACGAGCTCCAACCTAAAGGTGAGTGAGCGTAGCGAACGCACTTCAACCAGGACAAGATTGAGCCATGCGAACGAGCCCATCTTGAAAATTAAGAAGTTAAACGGGGCAAAGCCCGCGGGTACAGCTAGTATTATATAAAAGGCAAAGCCCTCACTGACTGACTGACTGACTGACTCACTCACTCATCACTAATTCTCCTACTTCCCATTTACCTAGGAGGCTGAAATTTGGTACACTGATTCTTTAGGCATTAAATAGGAAAACTAAGTTGTTTTTATTCTGATCGGACTCTCGGGCTCTGCCCCAGTGGCTCTGGAGTTTCCCATGTTAACCTTATGAGTACTCATATTTACATGGAATTAATGAATCTTAACAGCTGTTTCAATTAAACAAGTTGGTTCTGTTCTATGATGTGCAATAGCATTAAAGTTACAAGGATTTACCAACAGGGTGCAGCACTATTATTTTTTTAATTTATGTTAACAGCTAATTTGCAACCAAAAGGTGAGTGAGCGTAGCGAACAAACTTCAATCTGGAGGCGAGTTAGCGTAGCGAACGAGCTAACCTGAAGGCAAGTGAGCGCAGCGAACGAGCTCCAACCTAAAAGTGAGTGAGCGTAGCGAACGAACTTCAACCAGGACGTGATTGAGCCAGGCGAACGAGCTCATCTTGAAAATTAAGAAGTTAAACGGGGCAAAGCCCGCGGGTACAGCTAGTATATATATAAAAGGCAAAGCCCTCACTGACTCACTGACTGACTCACTCACTCATCACTAATTCTCCCACTTCCCATTTACCTAGGAGGCTGAAATTTGGTACACTGATTTTTTAGGCATTAAATAGGAAAACTAAGTAGTTTTTATTCTGATCAGACTCTCGGGCTCCACCCCAGTGGCTCTGGAGTTTCCCATGTTAACCTTATGATTTTTCATATTTAAAAATAATTAATGAATCTTAACAGCTGTTTCAATTAAACAAGTTGGTTCTATTCTATGATGTTCAATAGCATTAAAGTTACAAGGATTACCAACAGGTTGCAGCACTATTATTTTTTAAATTTATAACAACAGCTAATTTGCAACCAAAAGGTGAGTGAGCGTAGCGAACGAACTTCAACCTGGAGGCGAGTTAGCGTAGCGAACGAGCGAACCTGAAAGCAAGTGAGCGCAGCGAACGATAAAGGTGAGTGAGCGTAGCGAACGATCTTCAACCAGGACGTGATTGAGCCATGCGAACGAGATAATCTTGAAAATTAAGAAGTTAAACGGGGCAAAGCCCGCGGGTTACAGCTAGTAGAATAATATAGTGCTTTCATGAATTATGTATACGGTATTTGTTTTATAGGGTGTGTAATCTGTATGAAATAATATCACCCCTATATGAACGAATATTTTGATAAGTTTTATTTACAAACGAATGAAGAAGTGTGTTGAATCATAACATAGTCAAAACTAAACACTAGAGTCTAAACCTTCGCTAAATCATCACGATGTTGTCCCCTGACACTGCGGAGTGGGGGAAGCAAAGCATTCTATTGGCTGAGGGAACACCTTTACCGCAACGATACGGTGTGTAGCCACCGGCCTCGGTGGTCTAATGGTTAACGTGCCGGAATTGACTATAAATCCTTAAAAGACAACGCATCTAGTACTAAAAAGCGTAGCCAGCAAAATATCCTAGCGGAGATTAGCAGAACTAGTTCAGTACCTCTATGCGGTGTCGTTCCTAGCGGCAATGGCTGGAAACTCATGTTGTAAGTGCTGCGCGCGCACGCGTGCATCCCCGCTCCGCTGCCGACACTCCAGCCAGGTCGCGGTCCTCTTTGATCTCTTTGATTTTACGCGGCCTATTCTTAGAAAACTAGAGTACCGATCAAGGTTCTAATCATTTTTCTGTATTTACTGGATTCGTGAGAGTGTCTTTAGATATAAAAAAAATGCCTCGCTTCTTTGAAACAAAATAACGAACCACCAAAAACCCAATTTTGTTTGATTTTTGTCAAATTTTCTCCCAATGTTTACTATTACATTTTATGAAATAACGATCAGATTAGTTCTCACTTCTAGCTGTCACTGATATGTTTACATTAAAAGTTGTTTACAAATAACCATTTCCAATCAAGTTTAGTCAGCACATCCCGCACATCCAAACCAAGTGAGATTAAAAATGTTGTGCCTTACTTAACCGGTTTAATTAATCGCAAGTGCAACGATTGTTCTTGAGTTTTGATAACCGGGGAAAATGCCGTGAATTAGTGCTGTATCAGTGCAAGCAAACTTACATTTTTTTATCATCGTCACCAATACCGTAGCTTACAACTGTTTCCACTCATTGACGGTGATTGAAGGACAGTTATGTAAAGTGCAAAGTAAAAAATCACAAGTGCAGTGAGTGGGTGATCGTGTATGTTGCTGCGATCTTGGAAGATCATTCTGATTTCGCTGTGATCGTACCGTAACGGAGGTTTAACTTAACAGATGTAGCTAAACTCGCTTTTCCAATGTGTCACTTTTGGTTTCTACTTACTTACATTTCGACAACGATATCGGTACTTTTCCTACTTAGTAAGTAAAACTACAAACGTACAAAACCCCAGATTTGTGCGTTTTTTGTCACATTTCCTCCGAATGTTTGCTAGATATATGTACCGATTATCGTTCAGAGATTACGTAATCTTTTAAATAAGAAACCTTTGTTTGGATAAAGGTGGTTTCTTCAAACTGCCATTAATATGTTAACATTAAAAGCTTCTTACAAATAATGCTACTAATGGGAAATATCATTGATTTTCGAAAACTTAAAAACTTTTAAAACCAAAGGAGATTAATAACTTCTGTACTGAACCACATCAAGTGAAAGTTTTTTTAGCAGACCGTAGTAAGTTTTCAAAGCTTTACGTTGTTAACGTTACATGTTACATGTTTTGTGGCCTGTGTATTTATTTATGTATATATTTGCCAACAAATTAATTAACACCTATAATACAGTTTGATTAGAAGGACAGTTTGAATTAGTGGTAAGTACCACGGTTCTTTTCTCAAATGTAAACGTTGGTTTTTGGTACTGCTACTTTCCCTTAGAACCGGTGGTAGCAGTTAGAATAATTTCAACATATCACTATTTTCACTATTTATTTATAAACACTGCACCTTATTGCTTATTAAATTTGACTGATGTCTTACTGAATAATCTTTAGCGTTTTCTGTCTGGACTCAAAAATGTTGTGTGAACTCAATTTTGTATTTGTGTGTGTATGTCTGTTGGTAACGCATTAATGTCCTTATTTTTCGTGGAAAAGACAAGAGCACCATTGTTAATAAAAATTTAAACCCGAATAAAGTGTGCAGTATTGAGGTTGAGGAAGTGTTTTAACTACTTTTAACCAGTGTGAAAAGTAACTTTAAATTACAGGCCTACCTTAGGGCTATGCCTCTTAGATCTATACTGTAAAGCAATTCCTTTCATCGTTAGATATAAAATATGGACTAACACGATCGGGCGACATTTAATTGCGAAGCATTCGTTTTGGCTTTGAAACTGTCAGATATTGTATTTGAGAAGGTTTATATGTATTCCTGAACAATTATAGTTTTGCCATCATATCTGGAAAAATGCACACTAAATATGCAAACCAACTCCTTTTCTGAATATAAGGTTTTAACTTGCTACAAGATTCCCGTACGTAGAACGGGCAAACAGCTAGTAATTTATAAACCTAAATACTCTTGAATAGTACACCATTGGTCTGTTTTACCTACCATTATAGAATCCCCATGTCCTATAGTAAATAACACAGTATTATAATTAATAAACCCACCAATTAGTTTAAACCATCGATCTCTAAGTAATAGTTTAAACAAACGAAACAATTATTCTGAATTAAATTATTGGTTTAAATCAGCTATTTAATTGCGAAGCATTCGTTTTGGCTTTGAAATTGTCAGATATTGTATTTGAGAAGGTTTATATGTATTCCTAAACAGTTATAGTTTTGCCATCATATCTGGAAAAATGCACACTAAATATGCAAACCAAACTCCTGTTCTGAATATAAGGGGTCTTTTATAGTATTCGTGGGTTTTAACTTACTACTAGATTCCCGTACGTAGAACGGGCAAACAGCTAGTGTTGACATGAAAAAGTTAAGATGATTGACAACTGATTGATGATTGACAGATGATTAATAAACTCTGAAATGTTAAAAGCCTATTGGACGAAGGGCTTTCATGGGTTATCATCTAAACCCACAAAAGGCACATCTAAATAATTGGAGCTTTAAAATTGATACCCAAAATGCCTAGGAAAATAAATATTTAGGGGTCAATGTGCTGAATACAAACATCCAACAAATTCTTTTAATAATATAAATTTCAATGGTATAATATATTTGGGAATTTACCGCTAAGCTAAAATCCATTCTGTAAAAAATAATTTGTACTAGGCCTATATTTCAATTTTTTTATATCCCTGGATGCAGATTGAAAATTAAAGTAGTTCTGGGTAAATGGGTAGTAGGGGTATGGTGTTGGTATATGTGTGTGTAAGTGTGAAAAAATGTGTGTGTAGGTATGACAAATTAAATTAAACCATAGGAATTGGGTAGGTAACAATGCTCGGTTGCGGTCGTAATATAATCGCATCGTTGGGGTCCGATGCAGTATCAGTGGAACTGGAAGTGTGGTGAGAGGACAGAGAGTGAAGAGTTAAATAAAGGGACTGTGTGATGTACGTGTAGGTACGTGCGCGTGTGCGCTGTAGCGATCCGGCAGCACGGCGTACTCTGTCTAGTGTCTGTACTGCGAGTGCGCTGAGTGCGGGCCGGGCCGCCGGGCGCCGAGCGGGAGTGCGCTGCCAGCACTCTCTGGCAGAGAAGGAATAAAACAATTGACGCACGCGCTGTCTTTCGGAGGTGCAGACCAACTAACTGAACCCACGGACCTGGCTCAGCTCCGACCACCACAATGGGCCCGTATGTATGCGTTGTCTTTTAAGGATTTATAGTCAATGGTGCCGGGCTGAGGATCTGAAGGAACCAGGTTCGAATCCTCTTGGTAGCACTAACTTTTTGTCTAAGATTTTTGCATTATCAGCAAGTTTGGTTAGTTTGGTTAGGTTATGACAGTTTAACTTGTTAATTAAAACATTATAAAATTCAATTTGAGCTATTATAATTTTAGAACTATTTTTTTTCTATTAGTAAACCTTCGTTCGATTTTTTCGTTATCAGCAAGTTTGGTTGGTTTGGATAGGTTATGAGAGTTTAATTTTATAATTAATAAATTCTAAAATTAAATTCAAGGCATTTATAATTTTATTTTATGAATGGAACTATTTTTTCGATTAGTAAACCTTCATTTGATTATTATTTTATATATTTTTTTATATAATCAGCATGTTTGGTTGGTTAGGTTAGTTTATGACAGTTTAATTTTATAAATATTCATTTTTTTAACTTATTGAAAAACTGCAGCATAGGTATATGCATGTAAAACAACGCGGGCTTGTTTGGACGCCGTCTAGAGGGGAGGTGGAGGGAGAATCATTTCCCCCACTCCGCAGCGCCAGGGGACAACATCGCGATGATACAGCGAAGGTTTAGACTCCAGTAAACTAAACATTTTAACAATCTAGCAACAGCTGTAACATAATAAATATTAAAATAAAGTGAAGACCAAAGGCATCACAGCTGTGGCTAAGTTGACGCCACAGTTTTTTACAATTTATTGTTCTCTTCACTCCCTTTACTTTTACGCCTATGACCAGTTTGTAACTTTTAGAGATTTAATTGTTTTATAGCGATATTTTACTTACCCTTTCTAATGATTTTCTTCAAATATAATAATAAATACGACAACGACAAGTCAATGCATTTTGGCATAAAGGCATTTTGTTCAGGACAATAAGTTTTGTATATTAGGTAATTTTTAAAATTTGTTATTAGAGCATTATAATTGTTTACTGCATATTTTGTTTATGCCTATCGGTTCAATTGTGATAATAATAATAATAATGAAAGCCCACATCAAGTGGAAATATACCATATTTTGAGTGTTACATTTCACTAAAGGTGAAAATATTAATGCAAACTTGTTTTCTAGCATGTACAGTATAAGACAGGTTAATTTACAGAGTGCACAGATTTTAAATGTATTATGAACGGATTCGTTAGGGAAAAGCGGGATCTTTATGCCTGTGAGGAGGGATTCCTTCGGGAGCTGTGTGGCAACAATGGATTAAATTATCTATTTTCTATATACAATTCAGTTTTAAAAATCTTTGTACAACTAAATCTAGAGTTCTACTGGACCGATTTTATTAATTGATAGGTCGTTGGAAAGCTTAATTCGTGTAGATTTGCAAATAATTATGAAAGTTTGTTTTTGTTATGATTTATGGTGAAATATTTAAAAAAAAAAAAAAACATGTTTTCCATAAGAAATACATTGAAAACGATGTTTTATTTCGGTGAGACTTTTGGCTGCCTTTTTTGGGTGTTTCCAAGAAGTCTATGGTATCAATTTGTAGGAAATTTTATTCTCTTTCAGAATATCACCTTCCACTGTGGTCGATTTCCTCACCATTTTAAAGTTATTTGCAAAAAAGCTAAGTTACCTCCAAATATATAGTAATGAGAAAATACTGAGTTAGGGATATTTTTGTTAAACTTTGTACAACTAAATCTAGACTTCTACTGGACCGATTTTGTTAATTAATGGGTCATTGGAAAGCCCAACTCATGTAGATTTGCAAATAATTATGAAAGTGTGATTTTATTAAATCTTTGTGGTAAAAAAGTAAAAATAACCAAAATACATTAAAAACAGTTTTTTTCAAGTTTCTGTTTTCAAGTTTCTATTTGTAGCCAGCTTTTGGCTGCCTTAATTAAGCATTTTCAAGAAATGCATAGTAGTTTTTTGTAGTAAATCTTATTCTCTTTCAGAATATTACAACAAAAAAACTTACTAACCAACAATCCATCTGAGCCTCAAGAGAGTATTTCTGTCAACGGTTCACCAGCTCACAATTTTATTATACCTTGTGAAAATTCTTTTGAAATTTTATCTTCTGACACTTTCAATGATGAACAATCCAATGGGGATCTTCTACATAGTAAGAAAAAAAATTACACAAGTAACATCACCAATAAGAAACAGAAGCCTAGGCCTAGTTCAAATAGACACACCTCAGTAAAATTACCGTCTGGTGTAATTCATCCATTAAAACTTGTCATACTTGCTGACAGTCATGGAAAGAATTTAAGTAATTTAGTACACCAACGGTCAACTGCTAATGTTTGTTCATATGTTAGATCTGGGGCAAAGTTTGACAGAGTTACTGAAGAGGTCAAACAACTTTCTGGAGACTTGTCTAAAGATAACTATCTACTGGTAATAGCTGGTACAAATAATGTTGACAGTGCTGGAGAAATGCAACTTATGGAGGATGTAAATAGATTAATCCACAACTCTACCTACACCAATTTGATTCTTGCAACACTGCCTATGAGACATGACCAGCCGCAGTTGGACTTGAAAATTTCACATTTTAACTCTGAAATAGAAAACACAGCCAATGAAAACCAAATACAAATTCTTCCCCTCCACTTACTTCCCCGACATTTATACACCACTCATGGGATGCACTTCAATAGGAAAGGTAAAGCTAAAGTTGCAGACATGGTTGCAAAACTGCTAATTAGGAAGAAGCAAAATGAACCCTCAAAGCACTCTTTTAACTCTAAAGCAGTGGTTGTAGATCAAGGTATCGAGTTAGTTGAAGAACACATGAGCCAAGTTATAGACCGCTACAAACAGGACTCTTCTGTAGGTTTTGCTCACACTATATCGAGCGACCTTGACCATGCCAGAAATATGACAGCTGGTGTTGCTGTTGTCTTCAAAAACAAGTTTGGTAGACCACGTCCCTGCGATTTTATTGCAGACAAACTCACCTGTCAGAATGTAAATCAAGGCGCTTTTGTTTACAGCCTGGTTACCAAACCGATGTATAGTGGGAAACCAAAAAAAGACGACTACAATGAAGCCTTTTCTCAACTCACACAGGATTTTAAAGCAAAAGGACTAAAAACATTAATCTGCTCCCCCATGGGTTGTGTGAGGGATCTTATTGCACCAGAACACTTTGTCAAAAAAATTATCGATTTTCGTCAAGAAACAGGGGCTGCAGTGTTCATTGTGAGCTACAATCAAAGATCACAAAGAGAGCTAAGACGGGGACTATCACATGGGGAATTCCAATTGAAACTAGATGTTCTGATAAAGGAATATAGTTTGAAGAACTCAGCTGATGATACAGTTACCATCACCCCCACTCCACAATCGGGAACTGATGCTAACATCTACACTCCTTGTGGGACTCACGAGGTTGACGTCAACACGCCCACCACACCACCCGAGGTTGAGGTCACCACGCCCACCACACCACCCGAGGTTGAGGTCAACACGCCCACTACACCACCCGAGGTTGAGGTCACCACGCCCACTACACCACCTGAGGTTGAGGTCACCACGCCCACTACACCACCCGAGGTTGAGGTCACCACGCCCACCACACCACCTGAGGTTGAGGTCAGCACCCCTACCCTACGAGAGGTTGATGTTGACACCTCCTCTAATGAATCTCTAAGCCAGTCAGCCATTGAAGTGTCCAATCTAAGTGAGAGTGAAGTTATTCCCCAGAAGTGTAGTGCTGACCGCGCTGCCAGTGTGTCATTTGCTCCCGTGGATCCAAATAGGCCTAAGAATAATGTTTAGCCTTAATAAGACTGCCAAGCAAGAACCACAAAAAAAACCATCAATTTTAAATGTAAATCCTTCACTCTTGTTTCTAAATATCCAAGGCTTAAAAAATAAAACATCGATTTTAGAGTCATTTGTACTTAGGAATAATATCTCCGCTATTGGTCTAACTGAACATTGGTTAAAAACAGAAGAGGTTGCTTTAGCTTATCCTGATGGTTTTTGTTGTGGTAGTGCTTACTGCAGAACTGATCATATAAGGGGGGGCTCTTTAGTTTTCACTAAAAATTCTTTGCAGGTTAAAATGTGTGATTTGGATCAGTTTTGTTCTGAAATGAGTTTAGAAGCAGCAGCGGTCTTTATCGAGGATTTTAAATTAATTTTCGTCTCTGTCTACCACTCACCTTCGGGCAACCCTGTGGTTTTTCTTGAAAATTTTGATAAATTATTAACTCATCTCTCTCGTTGGACTAATTATGTTTCAATCATCGGAGGAGACTTTAATAAAAGTTTTGACTTGACTCAGAACAACTACCTCTCTAAACAATTTCTTAATATACTACGCCAGCACAATTTTCACTTCTTAAATCACTCCCCCACTCGAGGCAACAATTGCCTGGACAATGTATTAACAAATTGTAGTAAAAACGCAAATATAAGCTGTAAAGTATTTGATTTCCCCTTCTCTGACCATAATGGTCTTCTAATTAATTTGACTTTGAATTTGGATAAGGATTGTGTTAATCAATATGCTGCTTTAAACTCTTTTTCTAAAGTAATTTTGCCAAAAGATTCGGTTGGTTTATAGTAGAAAAGCTTGGTACTTATGATTGGATACAAGTGCTTAATTGTATAAATTCAACAGCAGAAGATACGTTCAGAGTTTTTTTCAAAGTTTTAAAAGATAACATTTCTTATTTTTCTAAAGTAATAAAAATTCAAACTGAAAATTCGAAAAAAAATAATTGTAATGCTTGGTATAATAGTGAGTTAAGAGTTATGAAAGAAAGATTAATTTTTCTAGATAAAATAGTAAAAAATAGTCAAAGCGTTTCAAATGAAACAAAACAAGCATATAATGGGTTAAAAAATCAATATAAGCATTCAATTAAGAAGGCCAAAATAGAATATAACACAATTCTCATAGAAAAAAGTAATAACAAATGTAAAACTGCCTGGCAAATCATTAAAACCAGTAGCAATTCTTTAGTCAATACAAAAAAACCCAAAATATCTCCTGATGTTTTCAATACCTTTTTCATTGAATCAATTGAAAACATAAAAATTAAAATTGTTAGTAATGCTTACAGTTCAAAAGATTTAGTTAATAATTCTTCCATTACTCCTGTACCTTTTTTCTGGAATTTTATCACACCTAATGATCTAATAAAAGCCACAAAAAAAACTAAAAAACTCTAGCAGTAATGATGTTTATCTCATGTCTAATAGTTTGCTTAAACAGATTATTGGTAATCTAGCTGAACCTCTCTTACTGCTTTAATCTCTGTCTCCTTGAGGGTGTCTTTCCAGATGAATTAAAGGTCACCAGAGTCTGTCCCATTTTTAAAAAAGGTAAAAAAGATATTCCAGAAAGTTATCGCCCAATATCAATCATTCCTGTAGTATCAAAATTGTTTGAAATCATGGTTTTTGACCAGCTGAATTCTTTTTTTGAAAGAAACAACTTTTTAAGTGTATCACAATTTGGATTTAGAAAGGGCAAGTGTACATCAGACGCAATAGATAAATTGATTAATGAGGTACTAATGGTCTTTGAGAGGAAGTCACTTGCTCAGGCCACTTTCTGCGACCTGAGTAGGGCTTTCGATTGTGTCGACCATGATGACCTAATAATGAAATTAAGTTTTTATGGTATCAACGGATCTCCACTTTCTTTTTTCAAATCATACTTAAACAATAGAATACAAAAAGTCAATATTGATGGAGAATGGTCCCAAGAATTAAAAATGAAATATGGCGTGCCTCAGGGATCTGTTCTAGGTCCTCTATTATTTTTAATTTGTATTAACGACCTCCCAGAATGTATAACCAGTAAAACTTATTTGTATGCAGATGATACAACATTTTTAAATATTAATCCCGATCTTAAACAACTTAAAGAGTTAGCTCAAAACTCAATCAATGAAGCTTCTATTTGGTTTTAATCAAATGGCTTCCTCTTAAACAAAGATAAAACTCAAAAAATTGTTTTTAGCCTTAGACCCTGTGAATCAAATATGTTGGATGGTTATGTAGACAATGTTAAATTTCTTGGTATTTATCTGGATAAGACCCTTTCTTGGTGAGATCATATAGATTACATAAGTTCTAAGCTTTCAAGGGTAATTTGTCTTATAACTAAACTAATACATTGTATAGATCAAAATTATATTAAAACAGCCTACTTTGCTTATTTCCAATCCATTTTCAGATACAATATTATCTTTTACGGAAATTGCAGTAGGATAGAGGAAATTTTAGTCTTACAAAAGAAGTTAGTTAGAATCATATCTTGTGAACCCCAACAGGAACACTGTAAACCCCTGTTCATTCAGCTACAAATTCCAACAGTAATTAACATTTATATATTTGACTCTGTATCATATATTCTACAAAATCCCAACCTTATCAAACAAAATTCCCATGTTCATAATACAAGGAATAAAAACGTTGCTACCATAGATTTTTTTAGACTGTCTAAAACTCTTAAAAGTCATATTGTAATCTCACTAAAAATATACAACAAGCTAATACATTTAATAACAAAATATCCTAATAAAACTTTTAAATCTAAATTCTACAAATGGCTTTTGAACAACCCTTTTTATTCTCTAAAAGATTTTTTTGAAATGCCTTTTATTAATTTTTAAGTAGAGCTAGCAAATTTATCAAATTACTGTTGGATTTAGTTGGTTATGGGGTTTAATAACTTTCATTATTCTAAATGCCTTGCATTTTTCTGAACAATAAGATTATTTGGTTGTAATATTAAAGTACGTATTGTAACATGTCTCCTTGTGTGTAGTATTCTTGTAAATATTGTATATTGTATTCATTAACTGACTATGCTAGTTTTAGCAGTTTTTCGGACATTGTCAATAATTTGTATAAATTCACAAGACAATAAACACATTTCATTTCATTTCATTTCATTTCATTTCATTATTACATCCACTTTAGTCGATTTCCCCTCCATTTAAAAGTTATTGGCAATAATCTAAGTGATCTCCAAATTTGTAGTGGTGAGAAAATACTGAATTACATATATTTTTGTTAAACTTTGTAAAACCAAATCTAGACTTCTACTGGACCGATTTTGTTATTTAATAGGTCGTTGGAAAGCCTAATTCGTGTAGATTTGCAAATAATTATGAAAGTTTGATTTTATTACATGTTTTAGGTACCTAAAACAATAAAAATAAACAATATTACATTTAAAATACATTTTTTTCCAAGTTTATATTTCCAAGTTTATATTTGTAGCCAACTTAAGGCTGCTTTTATTGAGTATTTTCCAAAAAAATACATAGTAGTAATTTGTAGGAAATTTTATTCTCCATCAGAATATCACCTTCCACTTTGGTCGATTTCCTCATTTCAAAGTTATTTGTAAAAACGTTATGCAACCTGAAAACTTACTGTATAATGGTGAGAAAATACTGAAGTAAAATTTTGTCGTTAAACTTTGTACAATTAAATCTACAGTTCTACTGAACCGATTCTATTAATTAATAGGTTATTCATTGGAAAGCCCAATTCGTGTTGATTTGCAAACAATTATGAAATATCAATTTTTTAAAGATTTACTAGGTGAAAACAGTCAAAGTCTGACAGTTGCTGTTGGGGTTGCAAAAATAATCGATGATTATAACTCAATTTTTTTTTTATTGGGTTGATCGTATTTGATTTAGCAGTGTGCTTTAGGTACGTAAGATCTTATTAACACGTTCGCTACTGCAATAGTACGAAATTTTTCATTCACATAGACCAGCGTCGCATATATGCGACGGCTAGTCACATTAAAATAGACTGCCGACGCATATTTGCGTCGGGGTTCTAATGTTATTAAAATGCTCATATCTTTGTAGTGGTCTATTTGAAGGCACTGAATTCCCTGCAGTGGTCTACAGAGATGTCTGACGCACAACTGCGTCGCTTGGTCTGTGGATATGATGATTGGTGACGTCATATAATAGTTGGAAAAACTGGTCTTTACTTTTCTGCATCACTGTATGTATGTATGCAGTATGTAGGCTGCATTATCCTATGTAGCTTTTATATTTGTTCAGTTATAAACTGTTCTTGAATAATCTGTTTATTATTTTACTTACTTTCACCTTAAAACAAAAAAAAATGAACCGTCGCATATATGCGACGTTTAGTCTATTTCAAGAAAACTATGATAATTTTCACTATTGTCTTCGCTGTAGACCGGGCGTCGCAAATATGCGACATTACAAAAGGTTATAACAAATACAAAAAAACAAGAATAATTTATTTACAAACACGATTGAAGCGTATTACAACGTAAATGATCACTGTTTTACAGGTTTTCGCCCGTGGTCTGTGTGTACTGTTAACCAAGTGACAGCCGGTCTATGTGTAAGATTCAAATGTATACCTTGGTCTGTGGCAATGACCGCGGCGTCGCATATATGCGACGCTCAGTAGCGAACGTGTTAATCAATCATTCAAATGGAAGCTGGTATTTCACTGAAGGTTCTTAGGTCAAAACAAATAGAATGACGTGAGTAAATATATCTAAAACTAAATTCCATATCCAAGATATAATCAAATTTATGTTTTCTGATTGAGCAATACAGTATATCTTAAACTTAACTGATTAAAACTACCAATATCTCAAGTTAAAGCCTTTAAAGTATTTTAAGACGGAGACATATAAAATAACTTAAATAAAATTTGAGTTACGTATCATTGATTGCAGATAAGTAATAAAACGATTATAATTATTATTGATTCGTGATTCAGCAGTGTGCTTTAAGGTAGGATTATTAAGATCAGAATCTTAATAATCAATAGCTCAAATGAAAGCTGGTATTTCACTAAAGGTTTTTAGACTAAAACATATAGGATAATGTAATTAGTACTGCTGGAATACATCTTTAATTGAAGTAAAATCAAATTTATATTTTTTTGTTGAGTAATACATAGATAAATTAATAATGATGCTTGATGACAAATATGTGCTTGCATAGCTTTATATACAGAGACGCATTTTATGCATAACTCAAAATATACGTCAAAATGAATGCCGATGATTGATGACAAATCTGTGGTGCGTCCATACCTTTAGTTTAAGGCCAAAATTATGAAAATCGGTCGGGTAGAAGACCTTTAACCCGACTCGGAAAAGAAAAACCAATAATTTTTATAGATGGCAATAATTGATTTACCAGTATGCATAATCTAAACATACAAAACATGTGTTAATAATTTAACAGCTTATTGTTATATTGTTATTTAATTGTTTTTTCTTTGATTAATAATGTTGTTGTTAACAATTTGCATTTGTGTTTAAAGTGAGTTCATTATGTTAAGTATGTGATTCTAATGGTATGTGCTTAATCTGTACCATTAATATTAGTAAGTAAAGTGGTGTATGGATTTCACAACCATTATTTTGCTAGAGACCGTTGTATTTAACCACAACGGGCTCTGTTGCTAGTAATAAATAAATACAATCCATAAAAACTTCCTACATATACCTTCCCAGTTTTTGTTGTTGTTTTTTTTTTAGTTAATTTCCCTATAGGGAAGTAACTATTACTGTAGGTAGCACGTTAAGTCCTGGAGCCGGGACCGATATACTTTTGCATTTTTATGTCCCTAGAGGCCAAAAACATTATTTAGTCAAACTTATATATATATCTATACTATCTGGCCCGACAGACTGTCTTTATGTTAAACTGTCCTAATGTTTTTTTATGTCAAATGCCCGTTCATTTTCAAGATGAGCTTGTTCGCATGGCTCAATCACGTCCTGGTTGAAGTTCGTTCGCTACGCTCACGCACCTTTAGGTTGGAGCTCGTTCGCTGCGCTCACGTGCCTTTAGGTTAGCTTGTTCGCTACGGTAACTCGCCTCCAGGTTGAAGTTCGTTCGCTACGCTCACTCACCTTTAAGTTGCAAATTAGCTGTTGTCATATATTTAAAAAAATAATAGTGCTGCACCCTGTTGGTAAACCTATTAACTTTTTAATGCTATTGAACATCACAGAATCAAATTGTTTAGTTGAACCAGCTGTTAAGATTCTTTAATTCCATTTAAATATGAGTACTCATAAGGTTAACATGGGAAACTCCAGAGCCACTGGGACGGAGCCCTTTAAACGGATCTGCACCAAACTTCACACAAACCATCCTTGAATAATGCTTAATAATGCCTGAAAGTTTCATTACAATCTGTCGAGCGGTTTCGGAGTCCTTAACGGACAAACAAACAAACATACATTAGATTTTATATACTGTATATATAGATATGTATATAAATATATATTTTGATAGTTTTGTTCACTTTTTAGGGCTACTTTTTCAATAAATAAGTAAAATAATAAAAACCAGATATATATATATATGATTTTGATGAAATTTGGTTTGAAGGTGTAAGGATAAATTTGAATGAGTTTGCGAACCAGCATGATCGGACCATGGGGACAGGGTTTTACAGGGGGTTTTGTGGGGTAAAAATTAGTTTTCTCATTTTTGACTCTCAAAATACAAAATTTACCAATTTCTCTCTAGACGATTGTAAAGAGCTTAAAAAAATAGTATACCAAAGTGTTTTTGTACGGTTATTGGCTACGGCAAAAATAAAAAATAAATAAATTTTAAATTCTCTTGTTAATCTTATTGAGAATATTGTAAAATGTTGTAGTTTGCTTGTTTATGGAAATATTTTGATCAAATTTTGCAAATTTTTTTTACTAAGCTACTAATATTTTACTAAAAAAAACTGACTTTATTAGCCTCCCTGTAGCAGCAAACTTAGGTACTTGTCAAACCTAATGTTATTTGAATAGATTTACTTTCAAATCAATTCAGGCAAATGGAAATTCGCTTAGCCTGCAGGTTTGCTGCAGCGGGGGTATTTTCCTTATGTGATACTTACAAATCTTTGTACATTGTGACTAAACAACTAACTAATAAACATTAATTATTTAACAATAATATGCTTAGTAAGAAACAGCTGATTTGCATTTTTGTTATCAATACATGTAGGCTAGTTAATTTAGTCGACATTGACACACTCAATTGTTTCCACTTGAAACACGCATCAAATAGGTTTTAACTTTCATAATATTACTATATTGTGATGTATAGTAACCGCCCTGCCAACCATATGAATTATCCAGCTATACCTTCCTGCCTCTATAAATGACATCATATATTTTTCAGACACACAAAGCAATGGAAATCGGTAGAACTGGTAGAGTCCAAGTTGAAGATATTGTTTTCCTCGTCAGAAAAGACCCCCGAAAATATGCCAGGGTTAAAGATCTCTTAACAATGAATGAGGAACTGAAAAAAGCTAGAAAAGCTTTTGATGAAGTTAAATATGCAGGTAATGGATATTTGTGTTTACAGGAACCTGAATTATAGGCCAAGGGCAGAATATCAAATATGTGTATTTTGATTGCCATAGCAATTGTCAGTGCAAAAAATATACTTAAAAAAACTTTTTTAAATCTTGAAAATACAATTAAGTACCAAAAATATGTTTTCGCTCCGTGTGATGAACAACTATTTTCATCATACTATGTAAAAAACATTAAACTCATTACAAAATTAGACCACGCAACATGTATATACTCTTGGAGGTTATTCAAAGTCGTCATCAATGTTTACATTTCTGTTATTTACAAAAATAACTTAAATATTTTGTAATTATCAGCTTCCATAATGTTTTAAAGTAGTAAACAACATTTATTATGTGCCATAAACAAATTTTGAGGTTAGCGAACCGAAAATTTACCATATGTTATTTCTGTTCCCTATTTGAAAACAATGATTTTGCAGACGATTTAGTGATCTAAAAAGCGCCGTTTTCCGGACAGTATGATGAAAATAATTATTCAGGTTCAATATTTGGCTTTAGGGCACTAAACAGCAATGCTATTTGTAATGTTATACATGTTTTAGAACTTGTTTATTTATTTAATATTTCTCCATCTCATTTATACTATTATATTTTCAGTTTCATCTTGAACATGGAGAATTGAAACATTTAAACAAACTGAGTACAACAGCTTGAAACTGGACAGAAGTATAAAATATGAGGAAAGTACTATAGTATAGTGGATATCATGATTTGGGGCTAAAAGGCCAAAAAACATTATATTTTTATATTTGAAAATAAAACCTTTCTTAAGTTAACTGTTCTCATGTTTCATTTGACATTAGGGACACTCTTGGTGTTTTTTTTTTTTTTTTTTACATATAATATGGAGTGAATCTAACACAATTAGTGATGGGTCCGTACCACATTTTCAAAGTCAGTACCGGTTTAAATTTTTAGGATAGGCAACTTAATTTTTAATTTTTAAAACAAAATTTCCACATTTCAATTTTATGGTATTTTGCATTAGTAGGCCTATAGGTTGGTCATACAAAACTTAAGGGATTAAGAAAATAAAACTTATTTGTACTGTATAAAAAAACATACTTAAATAACCAAACACATTCAAATCAAAATAATATATAATGTAACAGAAGTGTTACAAATATTTGATGAAATTGGTGATGTGTCGATACAAAATTTATGGATTCTCGATACCGATACCTAAAAAAAACAAAACAATTCTCAATACCAATACCATTTTTTTAATAGTTTTACCAAGTTTTCTAAATGGATTGGTTGAGAGCGGCAACATCATGAACATCACTCAAGGTCAATACCCAGATCACATGTTGATGATTTCCACACAGACGTCATTATCGTCTGCCGCGATCGCGGCAAAATCATTAATATCTCCCGCAACCGTGTAGACATCAACATGAACTCCCGTGGTCATGGAAACGTATTCGTCTTCGTCCACAATCGCGGCTAAATCATGAACATCTCTTGCGGCCACGTAGACTTCATCATCATCTCCCGGGATCGCGGTAACGTCATTGTCATTGTCCGCAATTGTGATCGCGGCAAAATCATCTTCCGCAATCATTGACTCCGACGGTCACGGAAACGTCACTTTCGTTTTGCGCGTTTGTGGCATTATTGGTAATTTTCCGGCATAATCGGTGACAGGTTTCGGTGACATTTCGCCATTGGTTCTCGGTTCTGGTTCTTTTGCCAAGTGTACCAAATTTGAGGTAAAAAACCTCAAATTCAAACCGCCCTGTGAAACCTAGGATCAGCTGACTACAAAGTACGACCAATTACCCACAATTCACCACGTCATCGAAGCGGCTCTGAGCCAGGAAACCTGCCCAGTTCCTTCTCGTGTTTCCTTCCATAAGGGTAAGCCATTATCGGGTTGTGCAAATCATCAAAAGTTTGCGGTACTAGTTGGTAAAATAATTATATTTTGATTAACCGCTTAGCATATATCCCGTAGGGATATAATTGCAGCGCGATCAAATCAAGCCTGTTTTTGGAAAAAATCTTTTTCACCATTGCCAACTAGTGCAAAACGCACTTCAAATTTCACATGGGCCGTAAGCCTTTGAAAAGATTCAAATTCATTGCGTAGTATAAAGGTTTACCATAATTTGTGTATCCCTTAGTGTTGTCAGTGTTTTGTGTTAGGACGTCCATGTAGATATCAAACTTAAAAAAACTCTTGTGAAGGCACCTATTTTGAATAATTACCATGGGTTGGTATTGTCATTGTTAAATATAAATTTATGAGTATAAGAATTTATTTAACTTGTAACCTTGTATGTATTAATATAAGAATCAAATATTTTGTTCGTAGGCTATAACATTAAGGTTCAATAACTACTTATACGAGGTGTGGCTAGAAAAAAACCAGACTAGTCCCGGTGCAACAATAAAACGAATGCAATAAGGCTGAAAGTTGCGTGGCCTGTCACGTGACTCTCGCCCCGCCTACTGCTCAAGTTTCATCTGCCTTCTTTACTCAGTCTGCCCGTGGCGTCTGTTCTAAGTAGTTGTCGTTTTGTCTGTGCGTCGGAAAAAATGTTGAGTGTACAAAAAGAACAGCATGTAAACATCAAATTTCTTTTCAAACTAGGAAAATCTGCAAGTGAAACGTTTGTAATGTTACAACAAGTGTACGGCGATGATTTTTTATCGCGAACACAAGTGTTTGAGTGGTTTAGGCGATTTAAAGATGGCCGCGAAGACACAAGTGACGACACTCGTACTGGCAGACCATTGTCAGCATAAACTGATGCAAACATTGAAAAAATCTGTAAACTTGTTCGACAAGATCGCCGTTTAACAATCAGAGCAATGTCTGAGTTGACAGGAATTGACAAGGAAAGTGTTCTTCATGAAAGTTTCAACATGATCAAAGTGTGTTCCAAAATGGTTCCAAAGTGTCTCACAATTGAACAGAAAGAACGCCGAAGAATGATTTGTTCTGACATCCTAGAAAACATTGATAGTGATCCAACCTTCTTACAAAATGTTAATACTTGATATGAATTGTGGTTTTTTACTTACGATCCCGAAACCAAACGCCAATCGATTTTTTGTACACTCAACATTTTTCCGACGCACAGCCAAAACGACAATTACTTAGAACATACGCCACGGGCAGACTGAGTAAAGAAGGCAGATGAAACTCGAGCAGTAGGATGGGCGAGAGTCACGTGACAGTCCACGCGACTTTCAGCCTTATTGCATTTGTTTTATTGTTGCACTGGGACTAGTCCGGTTTTTTTCTAGCCACACCTCGTACACTAGCCTGCCTATGCTATCTCATAAAGATCAGAAGCTGGAGACTAACTCATTGCAACAACAGAATGGATTGATGAACATTAAAATAGCCTTGTGGCGTTATATTGTGCATTAATAATAACTAGAGGTCGTCCGACTAAAAATATGTAATGTGCAGACTTCTATATTTTCACCCCACATTGTAAATAAAACATGTGAACATATGATTGGAATTTCTTGCATTTGTTTTGATTTTCTGTTTATATTTTGTTGTTATTTCGTCTCCAGCATGGCAACCCATACGTCCCACAGTAATTTTTTCTAATTTTAAATTCATTTTTGTGCTCTTTTTTTAGCCTATTTTAATTTATAAAGGGATTCTGCGCATCTACAAGAAGTCTTTACGCCACACTACATTATTTAGACGAACTTCCCACGCAAGGATTTAGTCCAGAAAACAGCTGTTTGCCGCCAGCTTATTCAAATGGGGTTTCATTGCGTACTACTGTTCTGCAATGAGTTTTACCGGACACCAATCAGCTGATTATACTGTATTTATGTGGCAATAAGTGGTTATGAACAAAAACATAACCTCTCTTAGAAGTTATGAATAGTGATTTTTAGTCCTTTAGTTGGTGGACATATATAAGGATTTGTACAGATTTAGTAGTATGGCGTAAACTATCGTACGTAACTTGTCCAAAATGTGTGTACTGGACTCGTATGGTAATCCCAACCATAACAACCATACTTCTCTGGTAAACACTTATTTCCAGGACTAGTAACGTAATATACTATTCCAACAGTATGTTTAGATATTTCCGAGATGCACACAAGCTGAGAAAAAAGGTTTTAAAGAAACATGCTTGCCCATTAATATATAGATTTGTCTGTTTGTGTGTATTATTTTAAAATTACTAAGAAAACTCCTAACTCCTACAATTTGGCGATGTGAATCAACTTTCAACCTCTAAATTCTTTAAATTCTCCTTTAGTTCCCTTCTTTAACACTGAAAATTAGAAGCGTATAGACGCATAGGCTTTTCCTTGGCACCCTATGCGACCGCATACTTTTCCTACCGCTTAAACCTGCCCTGATGCCTTGTTTTGTTTTCTGCATGTTTTCGTTGATTCACACACAGTGCTCACAGACAGACAGACAGATACAAATATAAAACTAATCTAACTTAAGTGTTAAAGACGGGTCGCCGGAATTTTATCCCCCTGGGCAAAGCTGACGTCACTATGACGTAGTAACCTGAGAGGACCAAAAGTTTGTTCGCGGCCGGAATTTTACCCCTGCGGATTTGGAAGTCTAATGAAAATAGCCAGAGCGTGATTAATTAGATTAGCGATAAAAACCAGAATTTTACCCCCTGTCCATATAACTAGCGTTTAGACAACTGAAGATGTACAGGCCGGATTTTTACCCCCGGAATTTTACTCCCGGATTTTTGCCCCCCGGAATTTTACCCCCTGGCCGATTTTAGAAATTGAATGATTGATTTTCTAATTTCTGTTTTTAATTAATTGTAAACATTTCATTATTTAGTAGCCTATCTTTATTTATTTATTTTGTAAAGAAATTTTCAAAACAATTATCATTCAGTTGATTGTTTATACGTCATATTAACCAACTGTTGGCTTCAAAGATTGAATCCTAATACTAGAATCTCAAAATTAAAATTAAAAACCTGTTTGATTAGTTAATGTTACAAATAAATTTATATAGAACAGAATTAAGATAATTAATCAATCCCACTAATTTATATATCCAGGGGGCCAGGGGGTAAAATTCCGTGGGTAAAAAACCGGGGGGTAAAATTCCGGGAGTAAAAATCTGGGCCTTACACTCTAGGTTTTTATAATTTGATGTGTTCTGATTAAATTCGCAACTGTGAAAATATATGTTTAATCCCGCGTTTAATAAATCAAGCTGATCTCGCGAAACTCAAAAGTTCGCGGCCGGAATTTTACCCCCTGGTTTGTGACGTCACGTTTGCCCAGGGGGATAAAAATCCGCTACCCTTTAAAGACATTGGCGTCCATCAATAAGGATTGGGGGGAGGGGGGGCTGGAGCCTCCCTCTATGAGACCCCATGTTAACCACATTCTCTTAGATAGTACAGTAAAAACATAAAAGTTAAATACAAAATAAATATCTAACCAGTGCTCCTGTATTGATCGGAAAATTGAGCTCTAAATATAAAAAAAAAAAAATACAGTAAAGACGATTATAACTTATATAGTGTTTGAAAATAAAATATTGAGGTATAGATCAACCTATGAATATGAACAATGGAGGTGGAATCACAATTGGAACTGAGGGAGTTATTTGAAGACCTAAATATTTTAGTTGAGGTACATAGTAGAAGGATGAGGTGGGCAGGGCATTTCACAAGAAAGAAGTCTCCTTATCAAAGTTAATTCTGGAGAGAAAACCAGGAGGCAGAAGACCCATTGGAAGTCCAAAGCTAAGATGGTTGGACCAAGTGAAAAGAAGACTGGGTAGATTAAAACTGCAAAAAATAAATTGACAAAACAAATTTAGCTACGAAAACACGTTAAATCAACCATTTTGTAGCTACAAACTTTTTCCGGCCCCCCTTTTCACTGGAGGTTATTCTGCACCCCTAATATGGTTAGAGACTAAAATAAAAATATCACTCAATAAAGACACATTTTCCATTGAATCATGTATTTTATTCAAGTTCCTTCCTTTTTTATGAGCAAATAGAGGATGACATTAGAAAAATTATGTTTTAATTACCAGTTTTAAGTTCTTTTGTTTCCAGTACAGGTAAATCACACTTCTTACTTCTCAGGAAATTTTACCAAGAACTTCCACAGCAGTTCTTGCTGTAAAAATGACATCATTAATACCGACCCCATTATAAGATGCTCCAATAACTGTTAGTGGCATCTTGTGTTCTTTGATATACGACATCACCCTTTTAACTCTATCATAGTGTCCTATAGTATATTGAGGTATACAATTTCGCAAAATAGAGGCATGAGTAAAGGCTGGCTTTTCATTGATATTAAGGATGGATGAAATTTGTTCCAATGCAGTATCCTGAACAGATTGTTCAGTAGCCGATGATCCAAAATATTCTTCAAACCAATGACCGCCCATCATTACAGTTAAAACTGTGTAATCATCAAATTCAAAGTTACAAGAATCAAAAATGACACCTAGTATTGGAAGTTTTTCTCTAGGCGGAACTAAAAATCCAAAAGCATTATGTTTTAAATGTTTTCCTTTGAAGGCAACATTAACAACTGCCACAGTTACACTTTTGATCTCTGATAGTTCTTTGCTCAGTTTCGGATGTTGATCATTCACTAACTGCGATAGTGTAGTGGCTGGTAAAGAACAAATTACATGATCAAACACTCTACTCGATGTTACTCCATTGGGGTCTTTTAAAACACAAGTAACTTCTTTACCATGAAACTCAATTTTTGAACATTCAGCATTTAACATGAGCTTGGCACCTTTTCCTTCTACATTTGTAGCTAAAGCATCAGTAAGCTGCTGCAGACCGTCTCTTAGAGACCAAACACTCCACTTTTCTTCAAGAGCTCGTTTAGCTAATTTGGTGGTTTTCTCAATCGGTAAGGTTGTAGGATCTGTAGTCAGAAATGCACTTTTGATTAATCCTTTTAACACAGAACCATGTTTTTGCTCCCAATCAAACAATTGTGCCATTAAAAACTTAACACTTATTTTGGTTGCATCACCTGCACATATGCCACATATCATAGAACTAATTGCATATTCTGCTACTTCTTTACCAAACCTTCTCTCAACAAAACTGTAAATGCTCTCATCCTCATGAACTACTCTTGGGGTAGTGAGATCTTTAAAAGCAGATAAAATTAAAGGTTTGGTAAATGGCGGACAAGTTTTAAATAATGCAAAAATACTAGACGGTAAGGGATGTAATTCTTTGTTCACATATAACAATCTATTTTTAGCAGTTGGATGATCACTTGGTATTCCTAGGATTTTATGAGACAAGTTCAAATCCTCAACAAGAGATAATGTATTTAATCCCTGCAATCCTCTAGGTCGAACGGTTCGGGGACCTTTTTCAAAAATGAAACCTTCCTTTGGATATTTAATGGAATGAATCCAGCCTCCCAATGAATTTGAACCTTCTATTATTGTTATTTTCTGAGATGCGGCTTTCAACAAGTAATAAGCAGCAGATAAACCACTTAGGCCACCCCCTAATATGGCTGTCATCCTGAAACAAAATAATCAACTTTAAAAGATAATTAAATAAAATGGATAAATTAAGTTAAACTTGATGCTATGCATTTATAAAGATATACAGATCGAGAGGGTAGCCTCTTGGACTATCAAGATATACTATAAGTATTTTAAAATATTTGTACTATCGGTGATCCAATTGGTTACTGGGGCAACTAGTTTCGGCTCAGAATGAAGCCATCATCAGGCATTACAAGGACAGGATCACTTCTTTTGAAGTTCGTCATATTTCACACACACACATTTAAAAACAACGAAAACACACCACAGCATGACTTGAGTATTTTACAACGTGATCAGCAGGAGTTCACGTCTAGACTGTCGGACACTATGGTTAGTGTGCTTTATCAGTAACAGTTTGTATGCGGGTTCCATTCTTCTCCCCTTCCTCTTTTAATATTTATATTTTGCATTGTAAATACAAATAAAATAAATAAAAGATTATCCTTTATTACGTATTGTTTGTCTGACTTGACTGCCTTATAAATCTCGAATTCTTCTAATGTGTCGTTCTGAAACTTGTGTATTTGACACAACACAAAGATTCTACAGCCAATAACGCAAAAATAATTAACCATGCCATTTCTCAAAGCAAACATTGGTTTTTCAAAACTGAAATTAATTAAGTCACAAACCCGTAAGCTTTAATACTACGAGGACTACCATAGATCACAAACCTGATGTACCTATAAGACCTCTTGTTAACTTTATGCCTTCACCTGCATATAAGGTTGCAAAAAACTTGATAAAATAATCAGAAAACAAACTTAAATTGCTTGTAATACTTGCATTTAAGTAATTCCTTGTTTTATGTTGCAACCGGTTTCAACTCCCTGGGGTTATCTTCTGGCGTACAAGAAGATGACTCCACCGATTTGAAACCGGTTGCAACATAAAGCAACAAATCGGATTACTTATTAAATGCAGATATTTAATCCACTTGAATTATTGTACAGTAATCTCCAGGCTAACATCCATCTACCAGAAAACAAAATTGTTTTGGGGAACAACCACAGCCTTAGACAAAATAAAATTATTGCCAATAAAAAATAACCAAAGATGGTAGTCTTTTGATATACCTATTCGCAAAACTTAAATAAATGGCAACCTGGTACATACTTTCTCACATTAGCTTGTGAACAACCTTTATCATGGTGGGAATAACTATGATATTTTATAGGGAAAATGTCAAAAGTTGCAATAACTTTTACCAATAGGGGGTTGCATTATTTTTTTTGTATTAAAAAGACCATAACACATTAAATTTGATCAAAACCGGATTTTTTCCTAAAATAAATTTTTTGTTTTGGGGGTTTTTAGGAGAAAATAACATAAGTTACGATAACTTTTTAACCGTAATTTTTTCAGAAATGGTATTTTTCCATTTTACAACATATTAAATTTCTATCAAAACCAATCGGGCCATTTTTGAGAAAATCTTACTTTTCCGTTATTTTATGGAATTTTATGAGAAAATCACCATTAAAAATCCAAATTTAAAAAAATGAAGAAAATGCCTGGAGATACCATGGATTAGTACCTACATACCAAATGTAATCAAAATCAGATTACAGGTGTGGTCTGTAGCTCTTTTTCTGTACATATCCACAAATACAGACATCACTTTGAAAACTAACATACGCAATATGCGATGTCTCAGTCTATTTTAGTGTGACCAGCTGTCGCATATATGCAACGGCAGTTAGGGACCGACCGTCGCATATGTGCGTTGCTAGTCCATATGAATGAAAAATGTTGTATGATTACTGTAGTGAACGTTTTAAACATATAGGCAACAACAAAACTAGGTTTGATGCTGGGTTATAAATATGATGTAGGCTAAGAGAGCAAGAAGAGTGGTTGATACATTTTATGTAAGGTACGGTAACTTAGCCTATAAGTTAGTGGGTTGTAAGAAGAATTCTGAATCAATATTAAATCAACATAACTTATCACAATAATTGATTCTTCATGGAGTCAAATATGAATATGTTTTTTCTTATCACAATAATTGATTCTTCATGGAGTCAAATATGAATATGTTTTTTCATCTTGAATCATTGAAACATTTGTATTATTTGCATTTTCCTTTGTCGTTGACCCTCTGGCAGAGGGAATAGACTGTGTCTGGTTATTACGATGAGTACATAGAACACAAAAAACTACTTGCACACATAAATAAAACTGTACATTTACATGGCAAGCATGCAACAGACGGTACAAAAAGTTAATTATCCCACTCCAGATTATCTTCAAAGAAGTCAGTAACCTTGTAGTGTGGTCTTTTAACATCAAGTCTTTAACAGCAGTCTTGAACTTCCGGTCGTCCAGACATCGAATGCTGGAAGGGAGTCTGTTGAAAAACTTGATGGCAGATATGGGGGAGGAGTTGAGAGTTCTGCTCAGTCTTGCCCGGGGGACATCGAGATTCTGCCTAGCTCTGGTATTATGGGCGTGGATGCGACTTCTTGTATTGAGAAGTGGAAGAGTGCATTTGATTTCAATCAGGCAGGCGTAGATGTAGTGGCTGCAGACGGTTAAAATTCTAAGTCTCTTGAAAATCGGTTTGCAGTGTTCTCTAAAAGGGCTCCTTGAGATGATACGGATTGCCGCTTTTTGAAGCTTCAATACTTCCTCCACTTCTGACACATGACCCCAAAGGTGCAGTCCGTACGCAATGTGCGAATGGAACAGGGCATGGTATACCATCAGCAGGTACTGCTCAGTAACACATTTCCGGAGACGTCTCAGAAGGCAGTTCACTCGAACAAGCCTTGTGGCAACATGGCTTTCGTGGTTGTCCCAGTCTAGTCGGTTGTCCAGCTGGAAACCAAGGACCTTCACCGTTGCCGTGTCATCCCAGTAGTCTCTTGAGAGGGTACAAAGGAGTCTCTGGGTTTTGTCTCCATTCAGTTGCAGCTTGTTCGTCTGAAACCACGCTTTGGCTTCTTGGACCTGGATTGAAGCTAAATCCCTAGTGTGTTGTAGGTTTGGCCCTCTAGTGAGAAACGTGGTATCATCTGTAAAGAGTATGGTGCTGCTGGTCTCGTCGATTTAATTGATGAGGACCAGGAATAGAAGAGGGCCCAGCACAGATCCTTGAGGAACCTCCTGGTTCACCTCCAGTTCTTAAGAGCTTGTGCAGGCGCCTTTGAGTGTTAACTTCTGGTTCTATTGGCTCGGAAGTTTTTTAAGGTGGAGAGAACCATACCACCAATGCCCCATCTACTGAGTTTATTGAGCAGGATATCATGAGATATGCAGTCAAAGGCCCCGCTGAGGTCACAGAGTGTGAGCACAGCTGACTTCCCAGCTTCAAAGGCCTTCCTTGAGGTTGTTCTCCCAACACGGAAGGAGAACCGTGTTCTGGCCGTGCTGTGAGCCAGAAAACAGCTGGTGTTCTTCAAGGCACATATAAGTTATACCTGATCTTTCATCACTATCTCCAACACCTTACTAATCACAGGGAGTATGGATACTGTAGAGTGTTTGTGTATAATGAATTAAAACTATGAGAGAAAATTGATCAAGTCATTGTAACAAGAAGAACCAGAATGGAATCTTATTTTTTACAATATTATGAATTGTTTAACAACGATCAGCTGTTTCAGAAGCTTAAAGGTTTCTTCCTCACTGGAGCTGGACAGAATGTAAACATTGACAAATAAACATAAACAAAGACTTAGAAGACAGATGTATGATACATTTCTCAAAGATCTCACAGAACTATCAAACAGTGAATTGATAAGAGATCAATCACAAGGTCAAGATCTGCAATGTGGATGGCAGATACTTTGCTACTTCACAGACTTTTGCCTCACAGACCTTTTCCAAATTAATTGGAGTGCAAGTCAGCTCTTTATTTATATACAGTGCAACACCACCATTTTTTGCAGTATTCCTACAGAAACTTGTTGCCATTGTCAAATTACTAATATTATGGTACAGTAGTACATAACTTCATCATAAACAAGCCAATGCTCAGACACACAGAAAAGATCTAAGTTTTCGTCATCAACAAAGATCTCAACACTGAAACTTAATTCTCAAATATTAAACATTCAAGTGGCCTATAATTAGGGAGCTTAGATCTTTTGGTTTGGTTATCCCTATAAGGCTGGTGGATGCCTCTGCTTCCCTTTCAATTGGGTTTGGCCTAGGCCTACTATGGTGTCTGCTAGGTCTGACAGGTACAAATTTTCTAACAAAGATATTCGTTGGCCAGAACTCAGAAGTTAGAACCCAGTCAAAATCATATTTACACACACCTACTTGATTTGTAGGTAAGAATTGTACTTATTCTTTAGATCAATGCATTCAACCTTACTTATCCCTTCACTAGCGATGAAGTGTGACACATCCGTAGTCATTGTAGTAGGCTGAAGTCAAGAAATAAACAGCCACTTTTTTCCGATGGGTTTTAGAGCCGTCTCAGCGTTAGTACCAATCAGATCAGGGATGTCACGACCCGATTTCAGCTTGTGTGAAGATAGAGCACTAGCATAGGTTTTGTCACTCGCAAAAACATGTTTCCTAACCTCTTCAGAGTGAGTGGGGTTTCGAATCACATTCAAATTTTTTTCACATGTGCCTTCCACTTCTACTCTGGAACAAACTGGAGTGACAACATGCGCTGAGCTGATGTTCACTGACAGGTCAGATGGGACATCTAAGCTAAGCTAAATGGTTCCAGCATTGCCATGTCAATGTCGTTAGCAGCTGACGGATGGTAGTCGGTTTTTGAGCTAAAGCCAATGCAGTTGTCATCACTGTCAGAGAGATTTTTCCTTCTTCTCTGTGACATTAGAAGCAGTAGGTGAAGTGTCGTCTGCATTGTCTGCTCGTGGCGTTGCTTCCGCTTTCAAACCACATTGTTTGGCAATAAGGTTAATATTAGTACTAAGTTTAACATGGCGTGTTACGATGTTACTTAGCTTCTTTTTAGTATTCTCTTGAAACTTGTACACAGAATTCACTGCCTCCTTCGGTTCGTTAAAACCCATTACTACTAGATTCTTTAAATCATAATCGTTTTCGATGAAGGTTTGATTACGAGCATCACAGGGTCCACAGAACCATCAGATTTAATCCACAAGGTGGCTAGTTAGGTCATAATCCTTCTTATTCAGCTTGACGCACTTATGGTAAAACCACGAAGCGCAGAAAACTTCAAACTTGAGAGCGTAGTCCTCTTCAGTAACACTATTTGTACACACACCATACAAAAACCGTTTCTGCTTGACCACCATGTAGACCGGAAGTCTAACTTAACATGTATAAGTATAAGAAGTCTGACATAAGTTATATAAGGCCTAAAAAATAGTCTAGAACCCAAACCTAAGTTAGGGTACCTACTATTTCAAAGGGGATCGTTTTCACCAAAGATAGCTTAACACGTTCGCTACTGCAATAGTACGAAATTTTTCATTCACGTGGACCAGTGGTCTACAGAGATGTCTGATGCACAACTGCGTCGCTTGGTATGTGGATATGATGATTGGTGACGTCATATGATAGTTGGAAAAACTGGTCTTTACTTTTCAGCATCACTGTATGTATGTATGCTGTATTATCCTATGTAGCTTTAATATTTGTTCAGTTAAGAAACTGTTCTTGATCAATCTGTTTTTTATTTTATTTACTTTCACCTCAAAACACAAAAAATGAACTGTCGCATATAGCCTATGGATGTATGGTCTATTTCAAGAAAACTATGATAATTTTCACTATTGTCTTCCCTGTAGACCGGGCGTCGCAAATATGCGACATTACAAAAGGTCATTAATAATACAAAAAAACAAGACTACATTATTTACAAACACGATTGTAGCGTATTACAATGTAAATGATCACTGTTTTACAGGTTTTTGCCCGTGGTCTGTGTGTACTGTTATCCAAGTGACAGCCGATCTGTGTGTAAGATTCAAATGTCCTATACCTCGGTCTGTGGCAATGACCGCGGCGTCACATATATGCGACGCTCAGTAGCGAACATGTTAAAGTTTGTGCAAAGCGCACAAAATTTAAACACAAATACAAATCAGGGTGTAAACAGTCCCAACAAATAACTTAATGCTCCTAATAGCAAATAATATCCTAATCATACTTAAAGGCTAAAATATAGTGCAAAAGCTTAAGCTATCAAAACGTGACTTTTTAGGCTTACGGTAGGCCTACACTTCAGTTTATTGCAGCCAGGCTTACCTCCGTCTTTAGACCAAATTGCGTAAAACCTTAACTAGCCTAGCTTACATGTTACACCACACGCTCTGTACCGGGGATCCGTGTTATTTGTAAGTTTGTAAGCTTAAGCTTGACAGAGATAAGTTTATAATGTCATATATACGTAGTCCATAGGCTATCAGAATAAATATTACTAAAAGATCTAACTAGCATGCTAAATAAGGCAAGTTAACCAGCATCAAAATCATGTGTGGTAAAAAGTCTCACCTTTTGTGTCTACACCCAACAATTAAACACAATGCATCAATTATACTGTATTGGCATCTTTCTCCTCTGTTATTAATTTGTTACCTAATGCACGGTCAGTACCCATAACCTAGACCCTAGTTAGGCCTAAATCTTGATCTAGATTAAGGTAAACATTGGCCTACAAGTTTGTTGTTTATTCTCTGAACACTGATTTGTTTAGAATATAAAGCCTACATTAAGTTCTAAAAGAGTAAATAAATAGCGAGATATGAATAAAACGCAGTTTGTTTATTGTTAACATTAATAGATAAACATTAAACAGTAAATTTTAACTTGGTTGAGATTGACAGAGACAAACAGAATGGCAGAATGACATCGACGATGACAGTCGACTCGACAGTAAACAGTAACAGTAACAGAACAACAGAACAACAGAACAGAACTACCAATCCCAACCCAACTATATAATACCCCCGTCGCAGCAAACCTGCATACTAAGCGAATTTCCATTTACCCGGCTTGATTTCTACTAAAATATTCCCTATACATTTTCAGATTTATTTCCTATTTAAATAACATTAATTTTAGTGAGTAGTTAGGTTTGCTGCTATGGGGAAGATGTTGAGATGTGTTTTTTCAATTGAAATATTGATAGCTTAGTATGAAATAAACCAAATTGCCAAATTTGATTAAAATATATCTATAAACAAGCAAACTAGAACAGTTTATTTATTCTCCATAAGAATAACATAGGAATTTTAAATTTACAATTTTTTTAATTTTCTCCGTAGTCAATGTACATTAAAAAAACACTTCAATATACTAAATTATTTGTTTTTTTAAGCTCTTCAAAATGGTCTCGAGAGAAATTGAGAAATTTTAAGTTTTTAGAGTCAAAAATTAGAAAAACCCATTTTTACCCCATAAAACCCCCCATAAACCCCTGATCCCATGGTCCGATTATGCTGGTTCGCGAACTCGTTCGAATAAATGTAGGTTTACACGTTTGTACCAAATTTCATCAAAATCGGATCAATTTTGCTCGAGTTATCGCGCTAACGGACACATATATAAATATATATATATATATGAATTTGAACGGATGGTGTTTTTGGCCTCTGGGGACCTCAAAACGAAAAAGTAAATCGGTCCCGGGTCTAGGTCTTACCATGAGACCTACGGTAATAGCTTAGGGTGGGTTCCATAATATCGACAACCGTAGAAATTGATCGAAACTGAATTATTCCCAGTTTGTCGACACTGGAATATTCCCACTTAACCGACATCCCAAATAACCGACGTCACAAATGATCGACACCACAAATTGTCGACATCCCATATTGTCGACAATGAAATAGTTTCATTTTGTCGACACTGAAATAGTCCCAGTATATCGACAAGCACCCGTTCTTCGGAGCTACTCTTGAAAAGGAGTTGTTCTAATTCATCGTTCAGTTCCTCAACTCACGAGTCGCAATATTTGATTCCGAATTCCGACAGACATCTTCAAGCTGGCCATTTATCGACTAAAAACTTTTATATTGTAGCCTAAATATTTATTTTTTTTATTTCTTTCCTTGTTTACAAGAAAATAGATAACTCGAGTGTTACAAACAATAGTTTTTAAGGAATAATGTGAAATAAGTTAGTTTTTATAGGATAGAAAACTTAATCAACATGATAACTTAATAACATTACCAGACACTAACTTAGGTAAGTCACCAACAAGAACCTAAGATACCTTACAGCTTATTCGTAGGCTAATTCTGTATCATCAAGCAATATTGTAGCAAATGTTTGAATAGGCATTATCCCTAGGCTATTAGGATTGTCTCTTTTTCCTACTGACCCAGTGTCAACTTTAAGAATTTGTTTGTGTAAAAATATTTGGCTGCACTTTAGTTTATGTCCTACATTCATTCAAATGAAAGATATTAATACATAGACTATTTAATATTTTGAATACCTATTTCATTCCGTTAGTTAGGTTAGGTTTTACCCTAACATTACCCAAAATTGATATAAGGTAGGCCTAAGTTTATTGTTGAATGAAATAATCAATATGACTGGGACTGGTGGCGTCGTCCTGTAATCCAGCTTAGGAGGTCACGAATTGTGGATATTTATAGGCATGCACTGTGGATGCGATACTCCCTGGTGTGGATTAACGTCCGCACGAGTGAGTACTACGACTATCCGCAGTACTATCCTGATACCGGTAATTAGACCAATTCGTATCCCAAGGCAATAATGTGGTTCGGATTCCACTATAAACCGTAGGTCCCTTAGTTGCCATTAGCTGTATGGGCTATTAATTAACAGCTGTGTCTAGGAATGTCGGCCTTAGTCACTAACAAGACTACAAGATCGTGCCACTTATCCTGATCCTACACTCATTTCCATTCATACTTGGCTTAAAATACGGTACCTACTTTGTATGGTCGCCAAGTAATAAGAAAGAAAGTATTAAAGAAATATATTCATTGGAATGAGTGTAGGACGTTAAATTATGTGCTGTCAAATATTCTAGAGCTGTTTGTATTTACTAGACTTGGATTAAAAATGACATCAATGTTAATTTTATAGATGATCCTGTAGCAAAGGCTGTAATTTGACCTGAACCCAAATTGGTCTCTATTTGAAATATTGTCTTAACCAATAAGTTAAGAGGACTAAGTAACCTTTCTGGACGACATTGCCATCGACATCACTGCAGATGAGAGAGAAAGAGAGACCAGAGTTGTGGACCCTGGAGGCAATTACCATACTGCCGTGATAATGCTACTTGGTCTAACCATAACTTAAGTGAGGTGAGTCAACATTCTTTCCCCTTTGTGATAGATTCTAGGCTATGTTTGTTAACTAAGTTATTCAAAGTTCAAATGTGTACTTTGGTAAGTATTATCCGGAGGCTACAGATAGGCTATACAGCGCTTTGCGGCGGTTATGTTAGGTTGGGTTATCATAAATGAAAGGAAGATTTTTATGTCCTAGGCCTACTGTCCATATTTGGGTGGGTTCCATATTATCGACAACCATAGAAACTGATCCAAACTGAATCATTTGCATTTAGTGTTGAACAGAGTTTGAACAACTAATTATTTATATGTTTTACTAGCTGTTGTACCCGCGCTTTGCAACGGGAAGACAACACAAAATATAAACCTTTCAATCTTTACATCTGTTGCATATAATAGTAACACATCCACCAACACTTTTAGAAACACAATTTAACTTTTATAGCCTTAATAGAAACGTTTAAGATATGACTTTTAAATCTGGTAAGTAGTGGATACCACCATTTTGGGTTTGATTAATTTTAAATCTTGTGTAGGCTGATATGAGAAAAACCGACCAAATCTTCGAATGAAACTTTGACATACATGATTTACCTTCATCTCCCTTAATTACAAATCTTTTAATTTATTATCGACATTTTAAATTTCAATTTTGAAATTGCTAAAATAAATATTAATTATTAAATTTCACTCTTCCTTATAATAAATCACAAATCCTTCCATCTTCAGTTTCTTCACTCACAATAAATCATTAGAAAAACTAAGTCAGCTGTTATAAACTTAAGAAATATTGCTGTGCCTTATCAATACAGTCTTTTGAAATATTAAAGACAGAATATCTATAGGTAGGTACTATAAAAAATTTTAAACAAATAATTTAGCAATAAAGACACCAGACAAAACTAATATGATTATTAAAGCATCAAGGACTAAAAAATGTAATAGCAAATACAGTATATGTTTCATTGCATCTCTGATTCTACTCCAAAAAAATATCAACAAACAACTTAATATAAAAACTAGTTCTTTTAATCAGTTCCATCGTCATTGCCTTTACATTTTCACACTTACCATTAAGTAAACATAGTAACAGATATTTCATTCATTTTAGAAACAAAAGAACACTGTGTACTGCTTAGTTTTATGATATTTTCCTTGGTTTACTTTAGTCAGTGGTGTGGCAAAACACCTATAATAAATGTATCAAATAAAGTAAATGTGAACTGAAAGCTTTGTTAAGATAAAATAAGAGTATTTTGTATTACCATTTGATAATTAAATATAATTACACATATACAACAGATTTTAGAAAGCATAAATCAACGACGTACAATTTAGTTATTAATGATATTCTTTAGTTTAATTTAAGCATAGGTTTAGCAAAACACAATAACTTAATTGACCTAAATATGCATATAAAAAACAATGTGATGTGCAAGTTATGTTAAGTTAATCTAACACATGTTAAGCAGTTAGAATTTATTCAAAGTAGCCTCCAAATTCATACAAAACATCTATACATTGTAATTTTCATACTGTTTCCATGAAAACATATCAATAACATTATTTTCATAACTTAGACGCTTTAAAAAATCCAAAGCAGGGCCGGAGTTAATACAGCAACGGTTATAGAATCTTTTTTTATAATCATTGACATAGTTTTAGAATAAATAATCCATGATAAAAGGTTAGATTAAAATAAACCTGCCTCATAGTTAGTTATGGAAAATAGTATATTTAATTTCTTTGTATCAGCTGTCTGAAATTGTGAAATATGCAGTTTAGCAGTTCTTCTTGTTTACATTTAAGTGTCAAAGCAAATGTAAACAAACATTGTTAGTGTTCTCATCGCAGTCATGGAGACCAATCAATATTTACTTTTAAAATGTTCATCTCAGAACTTTTAAAGCCAAAGGGGCAAAGCCCGCGGTCAGTATCGAAGTGTGAATAGTCCTATAATGGTCCTTGGTATGGTAGCTATATTTTTGTAAAGTTAAAGCCCAGTTGGTTCGGTAGTTTTTGCACCTATTAGTAATACACATACAGACAGACACCATTAGATTTTTATATAATAGTATAGATGGTAACTTTAGGGAAAATATAATGTGTAACACAAGTGCAAACTGCCTTTGCTGCACTCGAGAAACTTTCCACACTCGCCTACGGCTCGTGCGTAAACATTTCTCTTAGGTGTAGCAAAGTGCCACTTCGCCCACTAGTTACTGTGACGGTCCCAAAAATTCCCAGACCCATTACATATCAGTTGGGGAGGTTTTTGTTACACCCTCAGGAAACCCTGTCTTTACCGTCACAGAAGCTTTGCTTTATTTCGAATATAAAAAGAGGGTATGTAATATTGGACTGTTAACCTCCCAGCTTTTTGCGTCAACCAGTTGCCTCACCATGGAATATTCCGTCAGCGCTGGGTCAGGCCAACGTTCTCGGAAAGTGTAACGCGCATGGCTGGAATTTGCTGATACAGCTCAGCAAGTCGCTCGATGAAATCAGTTATTGCGCAGCTATAGTTTGCCTAATGCCCTGATGAATCGTTAGGCAGCAGCACCGCCCAGGGCTTGCACTGACGTCACGCGGCATAGCCGCAACGTGATTGGCTGGTTCCCTCCACGCCCAACTCTGGGCTATGGGCAGAGCGCACTCGGTTAGTTAGTCTAAATTCAGAATTCAATTCAATCGGTCATGTAAGTTACGTCGCCTTTCCCCATAGCCTCCTCGGGAGGCTATGTTCCCCAATAACTTAGTTGTGTTGTATTTTGTAAACTAAACGTAGACTAATCACTCATCTTTCCTACAGCAAGTCGATAGCTAAATACTTTACTACTGTTTTTATCATAAGTAAATAAATTATTTATTCGTAGTGCATTTTCGTTGTTTCATTCGGCAACCTGTCACATTACCTACACAAAACTAACTATTATTAATAGTTTTTGGTGGAACATAAGGATAATTAATTATAATCTTTATGCAAATTTATAGTTTTTTTATAAAAATTTAAAACTAGGCCCCTACTTAAAATGTATTTGGATACATCTCGAAACATGTTGTTTGGAAATGTCTTAATTAGGCTAGAGCTTGCATTTTTGCGAATTGGGAAATAACAAATAATTAATGTTTAACACGTTCACTACCGAGCGACGCACATATGCGTTGGTCCGGTCACTCCTACAGACCAAAAGGAATGATCATGACGTTGCTTACAGACCAAGTGATATAGGAATAACATTGCCAACAGACCAAAAGAGAAATATCGTTTAAATGGACAAATTGACTTCATATTAACCTTGAGTGAATTAGTAAGCAATAAATATTGTTTTTATTTATCGTTTTGAGCAAATTTTAAAACGCTGCATATATGCGTTGGTCAGTCTATTTAATGAAATCTAGATAAAAAGATTACCTACATTTTCGTTTCAATAGACCAGGCGACACACGTTTAAGCGTCGTTGTAAATTTGGTTGTTTCAAGCTTTTACACAAACAAATAAAGAAACTCCACCACTCGCCAAAATTGCAAAGGTTATAACATTTACATCTGTTCTGAGATGTCGCGGAATGCACAATGTAAACAACAATGTAGCCAACTGTTGTGTGACGTAACCAATCGTCATATCCACAGACCAAGCGACGCACATTTGCGGCAGATATCCCTCTAGACCGATACGATAAAATCAGGGCTTTAAAATAGACCGTTGCTAAGAAATACGCTGATTAATAACATTGAACACCGACGCAAGTGTGCGTCGTTAGTCTATTCCAATGTGATCAGCTGACGCAAATATGCGTCGGTGGTCTATGCGAACGTAAATTCCATATAATTGTGGTAGCAAACAATTTAAACCAATTTATTTTGTCTAAACCAAATTATTGTTAAAAATTATAATATTTGTACTAACTTGACCCAGATTTGCTCAAACATTTTCCTATTAGCTGTACGTATTTGAATATCGCAAATATAGAAAGGAGTGTACACACTTGTATTATTTGTTGGACTAAAATTATTTGTATAACACTATTTTTTGCAATATTTCTGTACAGAACTGAAGCCTACCAGTAAAATGGGGGCGTTGTAATTAATATCCTCCGACATTGAAGAATACAGGGGAGAGGGGTCAGAGGAAGAGGAGATGGAGGATGGGGCGAAGTAAAGACTAAGATTGAAGAGAACTAACTAATGGTAAGTTTTGCCATTTACTTAAATTTAATACTTATAAATCCAGGGCCGTGTCCATTGCCCCCAAGCCTATGTCGCATAACCCTCCTGAATTACTAGTATTTAACCAGCATTTTAACTCGAGAGGTGCCCAAAAATTTGCTTTTAGCGAATTTCCCATATAGGGAATAAGCTATTACCGTAGTACTCATGGTAAGACCTGGACGCGGGACCGATTATTTTTTTTCGTTTTGAGGTCCCTAGAGGCCAAAAACACCATCCGTTCAAATTCATATATATATTTATATCTAATATATAAAATTCTCGTGTCACAGTGTTTGTCTGCAAACTCCTCCGGAACAACTTCACCGATCGTTATGAATTTGGTGTGTAAATTCTGTAGGTATGCGAATCGGACGTAAACTATTTCCCGTTTTGAAATTCTTAAAAGGGCTCCGCCCCAGTGGCTCTGGAGTTTCCCATGTTAACCTTGAGAAATGGAATTAATGAATCTTAACAGCTGTTTCAATTAAACAAGTTGGTTCTGTTCTATGATGTTCAATAGCATTAAAGTTACAAGGATTACCAACAGGGTGCAGCACTATTATTTCTTTTACATTTATGACAACAGCTAATTTGCAACCAAAAGGTGAGTGAGCGTAGCGAACGAGCTAATCTGAAGGCAAGTGAGCGCAGCGAACGAGCTCCAACCTAAAGGTGAGTGAGCGTAGCGAACGATCTCCAACCCAAAGGTGAGTGAGCGTAGCGAACGAACTTCAACCAGGACGTGATTGAGCGATGCGAACGAGATCATCTTGAAAATTAAACGTAACGGTACTTTCTTTCCATCGGTCTGTCTTAGGGGAAACCTATAACTTAGGCGATACGAAGTTCGCCGGGTCAGCTAGTACCTATATATATATGTGTCCGTCAGCACAATCTCGAGCAAAAATGATCCGATTTTGATGAAATTTGGTACAAACGTGTAAACGTACGTTTATTCGAACGAGTTCGCGATCCAGCATGATCGGACCATGGGAACAGGGGTTTACGGGGGGTTTTATGGGGTAAAAATAGGTTTTTCCCATTTTTGACCCAAAAAACATAAAATTTAGCAATTTCTTTCCAAACCATTTTGTAGAGCTTAAAAAAACAAATAATTTAGTATATTGAAGCGTTATTATGCGCCTAATGGTTACGGAGAAAATTCAAACAAATTTTAAATTTAAAATTCCCATGTTATTCTTATGGAGAATAAGTAAACTGTTGTAGTTTGCTTGTTTGTGAACATATTTTGATCGAATTTGGAAAATGTTTTCATTTCTTACTAACTATTCACATTTTACAAAAAAAAACAGTTTTACCCTCCCTGATGCAGCAAACCTAAGTACTTGTTAAACTAATTCAATTTAAATCTATATAAATAAAATTAAAGTTTTGTCTGTACATTGCTTAGAATCATGCAGTTTTTGGTTATTATTACGTTTCATAGCCTAAGAAAGCCGAAACGAGTCTTATCTCAATTTCTGTCTGTTTGTCTGTCCATTCTGTGACACCGTCTGTAACGCCAAAATGTCATTTTACGCGGCCTACTCCTTGAAAACTAGAGTACAGATCAAGATTCCAATTATTTTTCTGTATTCACTGGATTGGCGAGAGTGTCTTTGGCTATTAAAATATGGCCTAACCACTTTTGAAAAAATATAACGAACCATCAAAAACCCAATTTTGTTAGATTTTTGTCAAGTTTTCTCCTAATGTTTACTATTACATTTTATGAAATAACGAACAGCTGTTTGGATCAATTCTCACTTCTAGCTGTCACTGATATGTTTAATTGTTTACATTACATTTTGTTTACAAATACTGCAACATTTCCAATCACATTTTGTACGCAAATCGAAAACCATTCATTGAGGAACCAAGTACGTTAATTGACCTTTTGACTTGCATAACGGATTTAATCGATCGCAAGTACTATAATGTTAACTGTAAATTAAAATAATCATCATCCACATTCAGGTCAAGAACCTGCATATTCTATGTCTATAAAATTCAACTTAAGTTTTGATAACCAGGGAAAATACAGTAAATCAGTGTTGTACAAGACTGGGAAACTTAATTTTTTAAATAATCACCACTAATAGCCTACAATCGAGATTTTACGGCGTTTTGATCGCTGTTCTATCAAGTAAATAATTACTACAGTACTGCAGTGGGTGATTGCGGGTGTTGCTGCGATCCCGGAAGACCTTTACGATTTCGTTGTCAACGTTACAAGTGAGATTAAAAATGTTTTTCTTACATAACGGATTTAATTAAGTGCAATATCATAGTGTAACCGTAAATGAAATGAAATAACTAGGCATCATCCAGATCAGGAACCAGAAATTCTTTGTGTATAAAATTGTTCTTGAGTTTTTATAACCAGAAAAAAGACCTTGAATCAGTGTTGTATATGGCTGGGACAGTTAATGATCGTCGCCAATAGCTTACAAACAAGGTTTCCACTCATTGACGGCGCTTCAATGGCGATTGTGTAAAGTGTAAAGTGAAAAAATCACAACTGCAGTGGGTGATTGTAACAGAGGTTTACGGATGATGCTAAACTCGCTTTTCCAATGTGTCACTTTCTGTACTCACCGTGTAATGCAATCGCTGGACCATACAGCAAATAGGCCCATAGCCCATCTCTTGGGTACGTGTATGCCTTCCTATTTATTCATATAACAACCTTTTCGATGACGATCCTTGATACCAGTACTTTCCCATAGAATTTATAGCCTACCTACTTAAGAAATAAAATTACAAATGTCCAAAAACCCAACATTGTGTGATTTTTGTCACATTCAACTGACTACTATAAGATCCCCGTACGTAGAACGGGCACACAGCTAGTCAAGAATAAATGTTATATTTTTAAGTAGACATTTCAGTGTAAATCCAATCAGTCAAATGGAAATTCGCTTAGTCTGCATGTTTGCTGCGGCGGGGGTATTGTTTTTTAGGAAATGTAGGCTATATTTTTTTACACCATAATTATAATTGTTCTGAATATGTCATGGTTTTTACATTTGGTAAGTACTGAAACAACAATAATTTTAAGACAAATGGAAAAGCCCCTGTCAACAGAAGCAGTTGAAACAAGTATAAAAATTCTCATACATCAATAAGGTATTTAGTACAAGCGTGGTTCAATAAGACCTTAGATGAATATAGAATATCACAATTTTTTGTGATAATTTTGATTTATTTTGCTATAATCTCCTTTTATTTAGCTCTATACACTTATCTTAAAGTTTCTCCAACCTCGTTCAAATTATGTCCAAATAAATAGTACCCTACAAACTTGAAAAGCCTTCAAAATACTCTTCTGTTTCAGTGATGACCAGCTCCATGGCAACTAAAAATGTCCGCACGTAGGCCTTGAAGCGCCCCTATCCCCACCACCTTCCGCCAGTCACTCGCCCGACAGGGCAGCAAAGAAAACTGTCAGATAATTTTGCCATACTCTGTACATCCTCTGACTGCCTGAAAATCCTACGGCAGCAAAAGAAGGCGTTGCGAGTCATCACGGGTAGTAGGAGGCGCGAACACTGTAGGCCGCTTTTTATAAGGACAGGCATACTGACTGTCTACAGTAGTTACATCCTCTCATCTGCAAAATATGTCCATGATAACCTGGGGAAGTTCAACAAAAGGAATGATGTGCACTGCCACAATACTAGGTGCAAAACAAAAATTGACATTCCTTTCCGCAGGCTAAGCAAAACCAGGGATGCTTTCCCAGTTATGGCCCTAAAGCTCTACAATAATCTCCCTGACGGAATCAAGCAGCTTGAGAGTAACAGGTTTGCCTCAAATCTTAAGAGCCTCATTAGAGATCAGCCCTACTACAGCTTGAAAGAGTTTCTCGAAGCAAACTTTGATAACAGTAGACCATTGTCCACGCCATCTGTGTGACACGTTACAACTCCATCTTGGAAGTTTTGTAAATTGTAAATAGCATTTGTAAATATGTATATATATAAATTATTTTGGACGCAGCTTATCCAGTGTGTTACTGGTCTCAGGCTAAGAAGAAGGTAATCAGGTACATTATATTTTGTCCTATACAAAATGGGATATATGGGTCGGCACTTATATATTGATCCAAACGATTACTGCAATTGTGGCAAAATTAAACGATATTGTCCTCGGTAATGACCAAATCGTGATTGCAGGGTCGTCATCTTCATCTCCCAAGGTCGCCAGTGGTTAAAATTGTGGGCATCCTCGGAGCAATCGTGAACATCTTTCGCGGTTGCGAGGCCTGATTATCGTCACCCGCGATCGCTGGTAGTCGTAAATTTTGATCACGCAATCTTTGCAGACGCTTTCGGCTATCATGAGAATACAAGACAAACTTGGATTATTGTACCCCCTAATTCTAACAGATTGTGGGAAAATTAATTTTCCAAGAGAAAAAGCATTCTTTTGAGGCCCCAAGTGAGTCCCCTTCCCAGGCCGAAGCCCTTGGCAATCGCAGTGTCCACTGTTAGGGGAATACGGCCCTGATTTGGAGGCCTATGTTGGTGTGGGGCCTGGTGCAAACCGTCCCCCCCCCCTCAGTACGCCACTGAGTAGCCTACATTAAATAATGATAGAAGTATGCATAAAAAGATTCTTTGTTCAGAATACTGTTTTTAATATTAATTTTTGTTCTGTTATATCCAGGCCTGATGACAGGGTGGATGGCGATGGAGGCATGGAGGTTGGGGGAGAAGAGGCTGAAGAAGTGGAGACAAATCAGTTTGAATCCATTATGTTGATTAGTTTAACATTTATTTTGAACATCAGTATTTACATTTTTTTCTCATTTAGATTATTAAATTAAGATAATTTTATTGTTTTTATCAAGATGTTTTCTTACATTTTTAATATTTGTTTGTACTTCTGCCTGGTAAAAAAAATACTGTTTATTATGTTTGTTAAAATGATTACTTTCACTAACTGACCTTGTCTTGGGTAACAAGAGATATCTTGATATTTAACTAGCAGGGTGCCTGTTCTATGGGCGGGGATTGTATAAGTCAGTAGAAACCTTCTTATATTTCGATACTTGGTAAATTAACCATTTCCAACTTTATATAGTATAGATCGCTATTCCTGTATTGATGTACTGAAATGAATAAAATTATATGAAATTAAATGTTGTTTTTTTATATATTTTGATGACACACTATTAAAAAGGCATAACAATATTCTAAAGTTTATAACAGCTAATGTTTGTGTTTTTATTAATGATTTATTGTGACTTTTGAGTGATTGAAGGATTTGTGATTTGGTTTTAAGGAGATTGATGTACCTAATTTTTTTAAATCTATACTTATTAAATACGCAAGCGGGTTTTTTGTGACAATTACTTCTCCGAAATTACTGAACCGATTGACATGTTTTTGGTGTCATTGGAAAGAGCATAACGTGAAGTTGTGCAAGAAACTTTCTTTTTAGGGAAATAATTAGAGAGTGAGGACCTGGGGCCCTTTAAATTTTCGAATTTCTCCATAAGATTAACATGGCAAACAAACATTGTTATGAAACTCCAAATGTTGTCAGAAATTTAAAGTGAGAAGAAGAACATTATGTTAATTGTAAAATTGTGACAGAGAGGTTATGCAGAAAATCAGGTAGTTAATCAGGTAGGTTATTTGGTGCTATTAAAATAAAGACTGAAATTTGTAAACGTACTGGCGACAATGGGTGATACCACGCAAACTACATTATCATTGACAAAGACCAACATGGAGAACCTATTGCGACTATAAGTGGGAAACATTTCTACAACACACTAAAAGCCCATGGTGGAAGGAAAAAACATAGGTGTGCTATTCCCGTCATATTCTGACGTCACTTGTATTGCAAACAAAAGATCACCTGATTGTAACTGTCAAATTAGTATGTATTTGTTTTGATTTGATTGTTAATGTTTTTTTTATAAAAACACACATTATAAAAACAATAACAACCAAATCAAAACAAATACATATACTAATTTCACAGTTATAATCAGGTGATCTTTTGTTTGCAATCCAAGTGACGTTAGAATATGACGGGAATAGCACACCTATGTTTTTTCCTTCCACCATGCTAAAAGCCAGATCAGCTTTTGAAACATGATAAAATATTTACAAGAAATGTTGATTATGTTGAACTGGTAAGTACATTGTGAGTATTATCATTAGTTACGTAATCTTTGAGTTGACTTTTAAACTCATCGGAATTTATAACTTATATTTGTTCTTAAACAAGTTATTTGTTTTTAAATAACTCCTTTATGTACCTCTTTGCGATTGCTCGATTTCGAGCAACATATACCTAGTTCAATTTATGGGTCAACTTTTTTTTATAAGAACCGGGTTTCGTTATTCATGTAACTATAACACTTTATTATTATAGTATCCATAATACGAGTAAAAAAATTAAACATAACTAGAAAACACCATGTAGGATTCGAATCAGCTGCTTGATATTGACATTTTGTGGACATTGTGTGACTATTTTTATATATTTCAATCTACTGATGTAGTGGAAGAATATTAGGAAAATCGACCTAACAAATTCGGACTAAGTGGAAACTTTGCACAGTTGTTTAGTAAGCCCAAATAAATAAAATATCAAAAGTCCCCATAAATCCCTGCTGTGCTTCAGCCGCCATCTTGGAAAATGGCGGCCAATTTTCACTTTTTGACAATATTTCACAAACTATTGGTAATACAGAATTTTTGTAAATACAAAAGTTAAAGAACGTCTAAAAATACATCTTTTTCATATTACAAGGTTTGCTCCATCTCTAACGGTTATTGAGATAAATAATAAAAGTTAGTATTAAATTTAAAATTCCCATGTTATTCTTATAGAAGAAAATAAAATTGTTGCAGTTTGCTTATTTATGGATATATTTTGATGAAACTTGGCAAATTTATTTATTTTATGATGAGCTATTAATATTTAACATAAATAGTAGTGTTATATATTTAACATAATAAGTAGTGTTATATAGTCAATGCTATAACTGAATAAGTTACACACACTTACTATGGTTGGAATATGCAGGCAACCTTGTGTTTGCATTGAACAGTATGACAGAACAAAAACCAATAACTTTGTGGTAATGCAAACATCATCTATACAGTAATGAGAATTGAGAATCAAAGATTCATAATTATAATTAATAATTCAGTAATAGAGTAAACAAACAAACAATAAATCTTCATAAATAAAATTAGAGTTTTGTCTGCAAATTGCTCAGAATTATATATTAAAACGTTTATTAGCTCGCTTATTTCTTGTCTGGTACAAATTTTGCAATAAATGTTATACTAAGTTCCCGATGAGCTAGAGACTTGAAACTTGAAAAATATCTCACAAATGGATGACAATGCAATATTATATCATTTAATTTTCATATTTCCCTTGTGCTACGCCCCATGTGCTTGTTTTTATTAGCTCGCTAGTCGCTTTCCTACAAATTTTGATATCAATTTTAAACAAAGTTCCCGATGAGCTAGAAACTTGAAATTTGAAACATAGCTCCCAAATGGATGACAATGCAATATTATACTAGGTGGCGTTCGCAGAGGCATCCACAAAATTGAGCGGAGTCATCAAGATTTCATATTATATTGATTTTGAATACTGCAGTAAAAACAGTCGTATGTAGCAGTAAAAGTAGCATTTTTACTCTTTAGGGAGTAAAAATCGTTTTTAGCCTCTATGGAGTAAAAATCAGCTGTTGTCAACTCAGTTGCAAATTTATATTGTAAACGATTGCATGAATCAAAATATGTATCGATTCGTGCTTCGTAATCATTTTAACCTACAGTCTACAGTCTCTTCCCATAGTATTTTAGCATTGAAGATAAATTAATCCATTCCCACACTCAACACTGCTCACCTTTACACTACTTCCTTCACCACCCCCTACGTCGTGGACCTGTTTCCCTCTCTTCCCATAGTCTTTAAGGATTGCAGATACATTAATGTAATGCCAAAGACAGTTCCCACACTCTGCACTGCAAGCCTTACTACTTCCTACGTCATAGGCCTGTTTCCTTCCCTTCTCATAGCATTTTAGGATTGAAGATACATTAATCTAACTGCCACAGACGGTTCTCACAATATGCTCATACTTTACTATTTCCTAAGTCACTTCCTACATCGTGTACCTGTATCCATCACTTTCCATAGCATTTTAGTATTTTAGCTACGTTAATCTAATTGCCACAAACATTTACCACACTCAAAATAAAAAAAACCATGAAGAATATACACATTGTATTGTCACAGTGGTAAAGTAAACCTACCTAAGGTCAGATCAAAGAAATACATGCAAGAAATGTTTACTGGTATCAGCTTTAAGTCGGGAAACATTTGTAGAAAACACTAAAAAATAAGGCCGAGTCCTAAAAATGCTAAAATATTTTTACAAGAAACGTTTATTTATAATTTCAAAGCAGTATTAAATAGCGTGAGTATTTCAATTAGTTACCTTAGCATTTAGTCAGGTCTTTTAAACTCATCGAAAATTATGACTGTTATTACTGTAGTTTTAAAATAACTCCTGCATGGTACTTGACAATTGCTCGATTTCGAGCAACAGGTACACTAGTTCCTGTTGAAATTACTGTTCAAAAGTTAATGAAACTTTTGAGATTTTACCTATTAAATAGGCCTACCACTATCATCGCTTACCTATGATAAAGGTTGTTGACAAGCTAATGGGAGAAAGTATGTGTCAGATTGCCGATACCGTTTATTTTACATTTATGAAAACAGCTAATTTGAACTAAGCAGCAAAAAAAACTGTGATACGCAATGAGAAATGTCAAAGTAGGATTGTGTTATCTTTACGTTTCTAATTTCAATTATCAATTATCAATTATTTAAGATGGGGACGCCACTATGTGCGTATTTTAACCCAAATATGAGTGAAGGATGAGTGTAGGATGAGTGGCGCGATCTTGTAGTCTTGTTAGTGACTAAGGCCGACATGTTCCTTAGACACAGCTGTTAATTAATAGCCCATACAGCTAATGGCAACAAAGGGACCTAGAGTTTATAGTGGAATCCGAACCACTTTTTTTCCTTGTAATTTACGAATTGGTCTAATTATCAGGATATTACTGCGGATAGTCGTAGTACTCACTAGTGCTAATTTCATGAATAATTTGTGATATTTTGTGAATTTTATATTTTTTTTCTCTATTGTTTAGGTGAAGTGGTAGAACATAATGGCTATGTTTATGTAAACTGTAAATTTAAAGAAGCAAATTTCATCAAACTGTGTCCTTCCCCATTGCATACACAAAGCTTGAGTATAACTCTTGAGTGTATATGTCTATACTCCTTTTATCCATGCATGGTATAACTACAATAAGAATTTTATACTTATATGCCAACCCCAAGAAGGACGGGTACTCTGCTAGTAGATTGGTATATTTATAGTTAGTAGGTAGGCCATACATTCAATCTAATACATAATTATATGAAAAGAAACTCAAATAAACCCTAGATTTCCTACATGCCTCTGTCTTAATCTGATATAGACGCTTAAAATAGATTTAACATCCAAACACATTAAAAACTGGAAAATAAATTATAAATATGTGGAGAGTATAAATACTTAAGACTTAGAACTAGAACGAAAAACGTTGGGTGCATGCAATTGATAATACTGTAATACATTAGTTCAATAGGTGAAGGTAATTGAACAATTTGTGTATTTTTACATTTCATACATTTAAGAAGCCGAAACAACTCAAACAAGTCTTATCTCAATTGCTGTCTATCTCTCCAGCAGTGTACAATGCCCTAGCGGAAATGCCGGAAATGCCATTGATATCATAAAGGCTCCTCCAACGATGTGAGCCTCCCAACGGCTACAGTTGCGGTCAACCTAGTACTGTACTTTTATGATTCAAATTGTCTAGGTAGGTCAATGCGGAACTTTGGCACGTTATTAAAATAATACTTGTACTGTAATAATCATTTCAAATACAGTATGTATAAATAACAAATCCAAAATTATTTGATAGTTTACTTTACTTCAAACAGAGACATATATTAATAACGTAATTAATTATTGGTTTTCAACCGAAATATTAATTTAGGCCTAAACAACCTTAGGACGTTGACCCCCCCCCCCTTTCGAGGGTGCGTTTTAACTGCGAGGCGCAGTTCGTATGATAAGGACCGTTTCCCGACTGTACCACAGAAAACATATCTGGGGCCCATTTGATGATGAAGTACATAATATTATTAGTAAATCAGCTGATCGCCCGATGCAAATCTAATGGAAATTACAAGTTGTTGTAACTTGTAATTTGTAGTTTATTATGAAATCGGTACGCAGGATATGAGCATGTATTGTATATGTGACGACGTCTTAACTTGACAGGAGACGGGACTAGTGAGTAGTGAGAATAAAAACTACATCCCAGTCCAAGTCTATATATGACTGTTATTCGCCAAATCAATAAAACATGCCGTTAACGCAATCTTTGTTGCTTTCATTAACAAAGTGTACTATTCCTCCTGTAGTTGCCCGATTGCACCTATGGCCAGGGATTAGGTCCACCCTACGATTGCTCCGATAGCCCTTTTTAGGGGTACCCGTTAGTACTAATGTTTGCATACTTTTAATCTTTCAGTAGAGTATTAAAATGTTCTAACGCGGTAAAACTGATTTGTTTATTAAATAACAAACATTATCAGGTTGATTATACATTGCACGAAATAATACGTAAAACATAAATTGCTTATCGCCGAATACACAAAGTCCATTAACAAGTCTGGAAAATCTGCGTTAGTGAACTATGGGTAGCCATAGATGAACTAATATTAAAATTAGTATATTATTAGTTCTTACTATGGCTACCCGAAAATTAATAAATAATACATTAATAAAATTAGAGTAAAACTAAAGTGTTAAATAGTCGATGGGGTTACGTTAATTCAACTTTACAAGTATCTACCATTTATTATGTATACCATATACGAGAGAGGTCATCCAGTGGCCAAAAACTCGACCAAAATAATCTGCTATAAGGTACAGTACAGAGTTCTCTATTTCCACCCCGCACTGTAAATATAAAACATTATTGGAATTTCTTCCATTTGTTTTTATTTTCTGTTTATGTTTCGTTGTCATTTCGTCACCAGCATGGCAACCCATATATGGCCCATATGCAAATTTGTTTAAACTAGTAAACACGTCGCTCGAAATCGAGCAATTGCAAAGAAGTAAAGTAGTTATTTAAAAACAAATAAAAGTCATCATAATTTCCCATGAGTTTAAAAGACTCAACTCATAGATTACGTACCTAACAGTTCCATACAATCAACATTTCTTGTAAATATTTTATCATTTTTCAAAAGCTGACCTGTTTTTTTATGTTTCCCACTATAGCCGTAATAGGTTGTCCGTGTTGATCATCGTCAATGATAATGAATGGCTGCATGGTACCACCCATTGTCGCCAGTACGTTTACAAATTTCAGTCAATTCTTTATAGCGATAATATTTTGTTTACATGACTAAGAACTACCCTACTACCTGATTTTCTGTTTAACCTCTCTGTCGCAATTTTATTTGCATGAATTGGCATTCATTTGGCTAGTTACTGTTATATTGTAAATTATATTTACCTGAAAAAAATGCAGAATTGAAAGGCCTAATGTCGTCCAGATGGGGTTTTGTTTCCCTTAAATGGGAATAATGCGAATCCTTCAATAAAAGTTGTATTAAGGTTTCTTGGATGTAGTCACATTCTTTTAAAATCCCTTGACTTTTATGAAAACACTAGCAGAGTACCCGTCCTTCGTACGGGGTTGGCATATAAGTATAAAATGTTTATTGCAGTTATGCTCATTAACTTTCTGATTGCAATGGGGAAGGACACAGTTTGATAACATTTGCTTCTCTAAATTTAAGGTATACTATAGTATTACACATCTACCATAGCCATAATGTTCTACCACTAAACAAATATTATTAAAAATTCTCAAAATATCACAAATTATTCATGAAATTAAAAACAGAAACATAACTGTAATCAATCCTTCTTTGACAGTTCTCATTGCGTATCACAGTTTTATAAATGCAAAAGAAATAGTGCTGCACCCAGTTGGTAAATCTAATAACTTTTTAAGGCTTTTGCATATCATAGAACAAACCTTTTTATTTGAAACAGCCGACTAAATTCTTTTATTCCCTTTAAATATGAATACTCATAAGATTAACATGGGGAACTACAGAGCCACTGGGGCGGAGCCCGAAAAGATTTTTGAGATAAGAATATGCCTATACATTTATGTTAATCGGGAATGTAAGCTATCATTGTGCCAAATTTCAGCCCAGTTCGTCCAGTAGTTAATGCGTGATTGAACTTCAAACACCCAAACCTTCACACACATATATATATATTTAATATATATAATACGCTAAGCCGATTTTTGTGAACAGAACTCCTCCCTCATTTTTGGACCGATTTTGATGATTAGTGTAAAAGAAAATTGCCCTGATCTGTATTTGTGCAAAGTGTTTTTCGTTTTTTGATATCTTTATTAGTTTGGGCAGGATCTTCCATCAAAGTTGGGGTTTCTCCCATAAGATTAACATGGGGGAATCTAAATATTTAATTGGAAACTTTGTCTCCACTAATTTGAGAGAACGGCTGGGCGTAGAAACTTGGTAGGAGGTGTCCAAAGAAAGGTCTTGGTCTGTAGATGAGTTATCAAAAGAAAAACGAAATAAATTCGCTTAGGACTCTGCCCCAGAAGCCTTTAAAGATCCCTCCACAGATTTGTTTACATTTCGGTCATGTGGATAATACTTTTTAATAAAAACAGCTGTTCATTTAAAAATTGTATTTTAAACAACACACACTGAATTGTCTAAAAGAATGATTTGCAATGTTATTTTCTGATTTTAAAATTTATTTTCTTCTGTATCATGTCATGTGTTGCAATTGGTTGCAATATAAAGTTCCATTACGAAATCAGTGGAAAATCCTTTTATCACAATAACTCTTACAATTATTTCTTATTGAACTATCTTATATCTATTTTACGGGTTGGTGACTGCCTTTTTCACACCTTTTCCCTATATTTTATCATATTATTCTAGACAGATCATCATAGGTTCATGAGATTATTGTCACACATGCTTTTAATCATTGAAAAAGTCTTCGATTGTGTAATACAATACAAAATAATACAAGTGCAGAAGGGTACTGTGCCCATTTGAGACGTGTCCATATTTTGTTAAATTAATAGTTGTTTTCAGCAACTGGATAAAACATGTTACAATATTTATGTAGAAATATGTGCATGATTTAGAAAGTCTTGGAAAACTGTAATATATTGCAGACTTTTCAGAGAGGTTACTTCGATGTATTCATTCAGCTTAGTGAAAATATAATATATATATATACAAATAAGAACTTCAACTCTTAGAGAGCCTTTAAATGTTATTAGACTAACAAAAAGGGTTATGCATGTTTACTAGCGCTACTCAGCAACAAAAACCATTTAATTTATCTCTAAAATATATATTCTTAAGGTGCACTGAGCAGCAGCCTAAAAATTCTATGTAACTTACCCTTATAATATAGTTACAAAATGCTCATACTCGCATTGTGACATTTATAATTCGGCTTATAATTCTCCAACAGAAAATTCATCAGCAGAAGAATTTTATTGTACTCTTACCTAACATCCAAACACAGAAACCTTGCCTAAAATGGTACCTGTCTTGACAAATTATTTTCAGTGGCCTATATTACGGACCGTGGCCCACTGGGTTGGTAACATTATTGAAAATAACACGACGATTTTGGCTGTAAAATGGCCCATTGAGTAAATACTATTCAAGCAGCTACTGTCATGACAGAAAGGTCATATTCCTTTTAAACTAGATCACATCATTCTTTACAAGATACGTTGATTAACAATGCATGTAAACGTAAATATTTACGTAACAGCCAATTAACATTATTTTTTGCTTTTTGGAAATGCCACATTACTGTGTCATTCGCATTATTTGTTGCCAATGAAGCTGCACGACCATATAAATGAGGAGGCTCCTAACAATCCGTAGAGAGATTATATTGACAACTTTACGTAACTGATAAGGCTGAGACAACTAACTATGACATCCCCCATGTCAAGGAATTCCAGCATTAACAGTAACCTCACAACCAATTTCTCAAAACTGTGCTAGAGGGTTATTCATTGGCACAGAAGTACGATATGAACTGACGCGACGTGACAAAGGAAAAATCAAACTTACACTGTAACGGATATACCTCCCTTTGGAGTTAGAAAGTGTCTTCCCAACAAACAGATATTTTTTCAAATAAAATCATAGATTAATCTGCATTACACTGAAATCACGGAAGTGTTTGAAAAGAAAAGATTCGCCAATACGATTTTAAATACTATTTAAACGTTCTTCCAAAGGAAGAGATACCAGATAGCTTAATAACAACTCCGATGACGTAATGTATGGGAAATAATTTATTCATTGAATGATCAACCATAATTGATATCTAAGGCAATTAATATCATTATTGTTTTTACACTTACTAATCTTTAAACAATGCTAAATGCTCGAAATATGTATAATTTCACTCAATTTTTCGCAGTTAAGTTAGATAAATTAGCGTAAGCCTTGAAAGTAACCGTCGATTTCGACGGGTTTCACCTAGTTTATAATATTAGTAAGATAGGCCTATACTAAATTTAATGATTAATGTCCTTGCCGTACCAGTTTAATTCAGACTTAGAGGGGTTTCCTTTGCCAATCATCATAAAGTTAAGTCCATGTTTCCTACAAAATAGTAGCACTTCGTCTAACATTCTTGTTCGTTGTTTGTGGAAATCTTCATATTGGTGCTGTAGGTGTTCCTCATTATATAGGTTGATGACGATCATTGACGATAGTACTGTACTTTTTTATCTCTGTTTCTTCTACTTGGTGGCGTTCTATGATTTTGCTATGTTTCCATGGTTAACAAATCTGTTCTTTCAATGATTTCTCAAGAAATGCAGTACTATGTCAGTTCATTTTTCTTATTTGGTAAAATAAATCAAATTGTCCAGGCTTTCTCGATTTTTTACATTGTAATATGTACAAATGTAAATTTAAATAGTAAATACTGTATTTAATTTCAACAAAATCAGTAAATGTACCCAATGCGTTTCATTGAATTGAAAACTAAATAACAGCAATTAAAATATACAGCTGATCAAAATATAACAATTCTGTTCTTCATAAGGATAACATGGGATCTTTGGGCAGAGCCCAAGAGACTTTTTCAAAAATGTAAGGCCAGTTTGCAAATCTACGTGACACGGTCTTTCCAATGAGACGTCAATGGATAAAATCGGTTAAGAAATGGCGGCGACAAAGTTTCATGTAGCGTATACAATAAAACTTTATTTATACATTTCAAACAATTCAACATATGACTATAATTTTCAATCAAATATAAATGTTAAAAAAAATAAAATGAAAGCTCAATAGAGCAATGGGGGAATTGCGGCACCATCTTCAAATTGAATGCTTCGAATTTTTCGTCTAGTTCCCCGTAGCCTTAGCGAAACTGCTCGAATGATGGAAAGCTGGCTTTGGATCCTCAACCATCCGATAATTTGGGAGTATGGTTTTCTCCATTTTACAGCCAGGGCTTCGCTTGTTCTCCTCTGAAACGCTTCATATTCTTTGTGGGGGACTCCTTCCGTGGAACATATTAATGGTGTGAAGCTTCCTCTGATGTCTTCGGCTGCTTTGTCATATTTATTGTGTTTCTGAACGGCATGGTTTCGAGATATTGTTCCCCATTCTTGGTTGGCGTAAGAGGGAGCGTCAGCATTAACAATGCGATTATCAAAAAACGCTACTCTCTCAGCCTCCCAAATACCATTAACTTTAAAATCAGCTTAAAGCAGGCACATTGTTTGCAGGGTCAGCTTCTCTCATAATAGGCTCGACTTCAACCCCTTTCCAGGCCATATTTGCTATCGCAGCACAGTGGTCTCGATGTTGATCATGCCCATGTTTGATCAATCCTCCTTTTTTACAATTTAATGCATGTGTTAGATTCATAGGTTGATCACAACCATCACATCGTACTGGTAAATTTCTTAGTGTGCGGTCATAGCGAATTGACAAAGCATCTCTGAATTGATCCGGGGACAAATCCGTATGATCAGATGCACATGGTGTCATGTAGCGTATTAATTATATAGATTTTAAATCCATTTTGTGCTTACTTTTGAACCTATTTTAATTTATAAATACCTTCTTTTTTTAATCTCTACAAAACGGTTTAAAAATAAATTGAAAACTTTTTGTTTTAGGGGAAAAAATTGAAAACCCCCATTTTTACCCCATAAAACCCCCCCGTAAACCCCTGTTCCCATGGTCCGATTATGCTGGTTCGCGAACTCGTTCAAATAAACGTAGGTTTACACGTTTTTACCAAATTTCATCAAAATGGGATCATTTTTTCTCGAGTTATCGCGCTAACGAATACATATATACAGGGTGACAGGGTAACATGGTGATCAACTCAAAGAGGCCACCATTGGGATATCGGAAACGGTAAGAATTAGTGAAAACTTTAAATGGGGGACATTCCTTTATTTTTTGTGGCAGTTCAAAATATGAGTTTATAATTTGAAAATGGCGGCCAACTTTGAAATTTCTTACGGAACACCCTTTCATGTTTTAGGATAGAACATGCAATTTAAAAACTTTTTTATTCTTGAAATTTTTTCGATAAACCCACTCGTTTAGGAGTTACAGCCTATGGAAAAGAGACTTCCGGTGTACATTTTACATCATGTAGCTCCTAAACAAGTAGGCTTATAGCGAGAATGCGAGGAGTAAATACCTACGTCAAATAAGTCTTAAAATTGCATCCACATTCCAAAAAGACCATAAAATTAGTTAAAAATATTAATTCCAAAATGGCGACAAACTTGAAAAGTCGAAAGCTGTGCATTTTATGGTCTTTATGGAATGTGGATGCAATTTTTTATTCTGTGTTCGCTGGTATTAACAGGAAAAAGTTGGATCATCAATTAAAATTGTCAACTGATCAGCTGATTAGTTGACGTTCGAAGCATTCCAATTTTACTTCTTTTCTCTCAATCCTTGAACCTCATTGGTCCGTTGCCTGTGTTGTTATGAGAAAAACTATGCTGTTTTGAAATGAATCTATGCTGTTATGAAAGTAAAGAGCTGTTAAGTGAAACTTTTCAATTCTAAGAACTGAACTGAAATGGCTACTTTAAAAAACTGTCGTATTTAAAACGGTAATAGGTAAACACATTTTGGTGAATGTTCCATATAGGTAATACGCTATTACCATTAGCGAAAAAATCTCTCATGGCAAAAATAATACGATCCTGATGAAATTAGTACAAAACGTGTCGTGTAAACCTAACCTACAACGAATGAGTCCGCGAACCAACACAATTGGAATACGCGAAAATGGGTTTATGAGGGTAATAAGAATAAGGTAAAGATTTTTACATGGGCATAATGAGTGAATTTCCAAACAAAATTTAAAATCTTAACCAATTGTAAATAGCTTATGTATGGCATGCAGAAGGAATTTTGTATATATTTTATGTATTTCTGTAATTGACGTAACCAATGCATAACTTATGTAAATCTGGTTAAATAAATCACTCATGACTTTAGAGTAAAATACCCCCGCCGCAGCAAACCTGCATACTAAGCGAATTTCCATTTGCCTAACTGGATTTACACTAAAATGTCTCCCTTAAAATATCACGTAAACTATCGTATGTAACTCGTCCAAAATGTGTGTACCGGACTCGTATGGTAATCCCGTACTCGACTTCGTCTCGCACGGGAACAACCACACTCGTCCGATAAACACACTTATTTTCAGGACTAGTAACGTAATATACTATTACCGTGTACTTAGTCAGCTGTTGAAATAAACAGCTAATTTCAGCGGCCTATTTTATTAAAAAAAAAATCTAATTTATGTTCTGTCCTAAATAAATTGTGTCGCACGAAAATCCCGTACTCGGCTACGCCTTCGATAAAACACCTTACCGCTTACCGGGCTAGTAACGTAATACAGTAGGCATACTATTATTTTCTTTATACCTACTGCATTTAGATAAGGTGTTTAAGTTTCTTAAGCAGCCATTACAGTTTACAGGTGGTTCTGGTTTCTAAATACTGCAACAACTCTATGATTTATTTTAAATACCCCCCCCGCAGCAAACCTGCAGACTAAACGAATTTCCATTTGCTTGATTGGATTTACACTATCTCCTTAAAATATCACAAAATTATTCCCTATTTCAATATTGCATTAGTTTAACAAGTACTTAGGTATGTTGTAACAGGGAGGGTTTTAAAGTTTAAAAATATTATTACATGTAGGTAGTTTAGTATGAAATAAATGCATTTTCAAATTTTGATCAAAAGATGTTCATAACTACAACAGTTTACTTATTCTCCATAAGAATAACATCTGGATTTTAAATTTAAAGCTGTTTGAGTTTTCTCCGTAACCATTAGGCGCATAATAATGCTTCAATATACTAAATAATTTTTTTTAAGCTCTACAAAATAGTTTGGAAAGAAATAATTGCAAAATTTTGTGTTGTCATTGCTTTTTATGGATCGCCATATTGTCAATGGAAAGGTTAACAAAAGAATCAAAGCATCTGCAGTTTGTTTAGGCAAATTAACGCAGTTTTTCATTTCCGTTGTAAGTTGCTGATACAAATGTACTACAACTAATTTAATATTTCAAAGTGTAACAATGAACAACGTAAAATTGTTGTTTGGGTTAATCGCTGTTTTAACACTAAGCTAGTAAGTTAAATGAAAAAAAACTATGTACTTATATCATTATATATTTCAAATAAATGTATGATTGAAAAATACCCCCGCCGCAGCAAACATGCAGACTAAGCGAATTTCCATTTGACTGATTGGATTTAAACTGAAATGTCTACTTAAAAATATAACATTTATTCTTGACTAGCTGTGTGCCCGTTCTACGTACGGGGATCTTATAGTAGTCAGTTGAATGTGACAAAAATCACACAATGTTGGGTTTTTGGACATTTGTAATTTTATTTCTTAAGTAGGTAGGCTATAAATTCTATGGGAAAGTACTGGTATCAAGGATCGTCATCGAAAAGGTTGTTATATGAATAAATAGGAAGGCATACACGTACCCAAGAGATGGGCTATGGGCCTATTTGCTGTATGGTCCAGCGATTGCATTACACGGTGAGTACAGAAAGTGACACATTGGAAAAGCGAGTTTAGCATCATCCGTAAACCTCTGTTACAATCACCCACTGCAGTTGTGATTTTTTCACTTTACACTTTACACAATCGCCATTGAAGCGCCGTCAATGAGTGGAAACCTTGTTTGTAAGCTATTGGCGACGATCATTAACTGTCCCAGCCATATACAACACTGATTCAAGGTCTTTTTTCTGGTTATAAAAACTCAAGAACAATTTTATACACAAAGAATTTCTGGTTCCTGATCTGGATGATGCCTAGTTATTTCATTTCATTTACGGTTACACTATGATATTGCACTTAATTAAATCCGTTATGTAAGAAAAACATTTTTAATCTCACTTGTAACGTTGACAACGAAATCGTAAAGGTCTTCCGGGATCGCAGCAACACCCGCAATCACCCACTGCAGTACTGTAGTAATTATTTACTTGATAGAACAGCGATCAAAACGCCGTAAAATCTCGATTGTAGGCTATTAGTGGTGATTATTTAAAAAATTAAGTTTCCCAGTCTTATACAACACTGATTTACTGTATTTTCCCTGGTTATCAAAACTTAAGTTGAATTTTATAGACATAGAAAATGCAGGTTCTTGACCTGAATGTGGATGATGATTATTTTAATTTACAGTTAACATTATAGTACTTGCGATCGATTAAATCCGTTATGCAAGTCAAAAGGTCAATTAACGTACTTGGTTCCTCAATGAATGGTTTTCGATTTGCGTACAAAATGTGATTGGAAATGTTGCAGTATTTGTAAACAAAATGTAATGTAAACAATTAAACATATCAGTGACAGCTAGAAGTGAGAATTGATCCAAACAGCTGTTCGTTATTTCATAAAATGTAATAGTAAACATTAGGAGAAAACTTGACAAAAATCTAACAAAATTGGGTTTTTGATGGTTCGTTATATTTTTTCAAAAGTGGTTAGGCCATATTTTAATAGCCAAAGACACTCTCGCCAATCCAGTGAATACAGAAAAATAATTGGAATCTTGATCTGTACTCTAGTTTTCAAGGAGTAGGCCGCGTAAAATGACATTTTGGCGTTACAGACGGTGTCACAGAATGGACAGACAAACAGACAGAAATTGAGATAAGACTCGTTTCGCCTTTCTTAGGCTATGAAACGTAATAATAACCAAAAACTGCATGATTCTAAGCAATGTACAGACAAAACTTTAATTTTATTTATATAGATTTAAATTGAATTAGTTTAACAAGTACTTAGGTTTGCTGCATCAGGGAGGGTAAAACTGTTTTTTTTTTGTAAAATGTGAATAGTTAGTAAGAAATGAAAACATTTTCCAAATTCGATCAAAATATGTTCACGAACAAGCAAACTACAACAGTTTACTTATTCTCCAAAAGAATAACATGGGAATTTTAAATTTAAAATTTTTTTGAATTTTCTCCGTAACCATTAGGCGCATAATAACGCTTCAATATACTAAATTATTTGTTTTTTTAAGCTCTACAAAATGGTTTGGAAAGAAATTGCTAAATTTTATGTTTTTTGGGTCAAAAATGGGAAAAACCTATTTTTACCCCATAAAACCCCCCGTAAACCCCTGTTCCCATGGTCCGATCATGCTGGATCGCGAACTCGTTCGAATAAACGTACGTTTACACGTTTGTACCAAATTTCATCAAAATCGGATCATTTTTGCTCGAGTTATCGTGCTGACGGACACATATATATATATAGGTACTAGCTGACCCGGCGAACTTCGTATCGCCTAAGTTATAGGTTTCCCCTAAGACAGACCGATGGAAAGAAAGTACCGTTACGTTTAATTTTCAAGATGATCTCGTTCGCATCGCTCAATCACGTCCTGGTTGAAGTTCGTTCGCTACGCTCACTCACCTTTGGGTTGGAGATCGTTCGCTACGCTCACTCACCTTTAGGTTGGAGCTCGTTCGCTGCGCTCACTTGCCTTCAGATTAGCTCGTTCGCTACGCTCACTCGCCTCAAGGTTGGAGCTCGTTCGCTGCGCTCACTTGCCTTCAGGTCTTGATCTGTACTCTAGTTTTCAAGGAGTAGGCCGCGTAAAATGACATTTTGGCGTTACAGACGGTGTCACAGAATGGACAGACAAACAGACAGAAATTGAGATAAGACTCGTTTCGGCTTTCTTAGGCTATGAAACGTAATAATAACCAAAAACTGCATGATTCTAAGCAATGTACAGACAAAACTTTAATTTTATTTATATAGATTTAAATTGAATTAGTTTAACAAGTACTTAGGTTTGCTGCGTCAGGGAGGGTAAAACTGTTTTTTTTTTGTAAAATGTGAATAGTTAGTAAGAAATGAAAACATTTTCCAAATTCGATCAAAATATGTTCACAAACAAGCAAACTACAACAGTTTACTTATTCTCCATAAGAATAACATGGGAATTTTAAATTTAAAATTTTTTTGAATTTTCTCCGTAACCGTTAGGCGTCTAGCGGATAGACGCACTAAAACAAATCATTCTAGTTAAAGGTCATTTAATTTACAGAGAATAGTTAAGTAGTGTAATCCACTAGATTCAAATCAGAAAAAAAACTGTTGTTAAAACTGTTGTTACCTAGGTTGCTAGGATAACTAAAAAATAAACAAATGATTAAATAAATACAGAACACATGGTTATTGTGTTAGACAGTTTAGTGGCACCACATTAGCCCCCTGCGGAGTCTGGAAGACCGGGCACTTTAAATTTCACAGTACGACCAGATCGGGTCACGTAAGGCTTGGGTTGGCTTGAGAGTAGGGTCTTGAGTGGGAACACTGTGGAGGGTGGATTTCTGGAATGTTCATTGTGGATGGGTGTATGTGTTGAAGGAGTAAGATCTTGCAATAGATACGCGGGCTTTACTCTGTCCAACGTCACCTTCACACGTTTACCACGATGGATTATAGTCATAGTTTTATCATCACGAGATACCACGGGAAACGGTCCAGTATAAGGTGGTTGTAGTGATCGTCTAACAGAGTCATCTCGCAAAAATATGTGAGTACACCGTTTTAACTCCTGAAAAACGAAGGTCTTTGGTTTATCATGCCAAGATGTGGGCACAGGTCTTAAATTTGACATGTGTCGACGTAAGCGAACTACATAGTCAGCCGGGTCCTCCTCACGAGTTGTGTCTTGAGGGAGGTCTAGAAGTTCTCCAGGTAGACGGAGTTGGTGGCCAAAAACTAATTCGGCAGTAGATGCCTGAAGGTCTTCACGATATGCGCTGCGAATGCCGAGTAGTACGATGGGAAGTGCTTCAAGCCATGTTGAATCATTGTGGCACATGAGAGCTGCCTTAAACTGCCGATGGAATCTCTCGACTAAACCATTAGCACAAGGGTGATAGCCGCAAGTTCTGATTCGTTCTACACCGAAGGTCTTTCCAAGGGCACGAAATAATGCTGACTCAAATTGGCGTCCTTGATCAGTTGTGATGCGCAAGGGTGAGCCGTAACGGGAAAACCAGCACATCACCAGAGCCTCAGCTACTTCTTCTGCGGTGATGGTTTTCAATGGATGAACTTCTGGCCATCTGGTGTAGCGGTCGATAGCTGTTAGGCAATATTTGTATGGTCCGGATGGTGGAAGTGGTCCAATGATGTCAATGTGAACATGATCAAATCTTGATGATGGGAGTGAAAACGATCCATGGGGTGTAAATACATGACGGGAGATCTTAGCACGTTGACATTTCTCACAGGCTCGGGCCCAGTTTCGACAGTCTTGTTGAATTCGGGGCCAAACAAAGCGATTAGAAACAAGTTTTGCCGAAGCTTTGATGCCAGGGTGACTTAGATTGTGTATAGAATTAAAAAACTGAGCGTCTAAGGGGCTCAGGGACAAAGGGTCGTTGTACTGAAGTTGTTGTGTCACAGTATACATCAAGGTCTGTTCCAGGAATTTTGACAAGCTTCAAATTAAGAGATGTCTCTCCCTTAAGGATCTCTTGTAGCTCAGGGTCAGAGTCTTGATGATGTGCCAAAGTTTTGGCATCTACAATGCTGGGAGCCGTAGTTGACAATGAATCTACACGAGAAAATGCGTCAGCTACTAGGTTGGCCGATCCAGAAACATGTCTTATGTCTGTAGTGAATTGTGAAATGAATGTTAGTTGGTTTTGCTGAACAGGAGGTAGTTTTTCACGTTTTTGACTGAAGGCAAATGTTATTGGCTTGTGGTCTGTGAAAACTATGCAATGATTTGCCTCAAGGTAGTGACGAAAGTGACGAATGGCGGCATATACAGCGAAAAGCTCACGGTAATAGGCTGGCCAAAGGGATTGTTTTGGTGTCAGTTTCTGTGAAAAGAAAGAGAGAGGTTCCCATGTTTTATTGTCAACCATCTGCTGGAGAGCAGCTCCTACATGGGTACTCGAGGCATCACAGAACAATGCGAGAGGGGCCTTGTGGTCAGGGTGAACAAGCAAGGTAGCATTGGAAAGATGTTCTTTGCAGGATAAGAATGCAGCATCCAATTCAGGAGTCCAATTTACAGGTTGGTTTCCACGTAGAGATGAGAGGGCATCATGGAGAGCTGCTTGTTGCTTGGCTGCTGAAGGAATGAATCTGCGGTAGAAATTCAACATGCCGAGAAAACGACGCAAACCTTTTGCAGTAGAGGGACGGGTGAATTGTTGCAGAGCCTCAACACGTTCAGGAAGTGGTCGAGTACCAGCAGATGATACCTCATATCCTAGGAAGGTAACCTTTGGAGCTTTCAAAACAGTCTTATTTACGTTAACGAGTATGCCATAATCAGAAAACCGATTGAATAGAGTTCGTAGATGGGCTTCATGTTCAGTCTCATCCTTAGAGAAAACTAAGACGTCATCTATATAAGGAAAGCAGAAGTCTAAACCAAAAACTACTTCATCGATGAAACGCTGAAAAGTTTGTCCTGCGTTGCGGAGGCCAAAGGACATGAAGGGGAATTCAAACAATCCAAAGGGGGTTGTAATGGCTGTCTTCGGGATGTCTTCAGGGTTGACAGGGATTTGTGTGTAGGCCTTCACTAGGTCGATCACAGAGAAATACTTGCAACCTCTGAGAGAATGGGTGAAATCGTGGATATGTCTAACAGGGTATCTGTCAGGAATAGTCCTAGCGTTGAGAGCACGGTAGTCTCCACAGGGGCGCCATCCATCAGGTTTCTTAGGGACCATGTGAAGGGGTGATGACCAAGGTCCATCAGATCGACGTGCAGTACCATCGGTGAGCATGGCATCAAACTCGGCTTTGGCTATAACAAGCCGATCAGGAGCGAGTCGACGTGGACGAGATGAAACTGGGGGGCCAGGGGTCGTTTTGATGAAATGCAAGGTTGAATGGAGCACTTTTCTTGGTGTACCAGAGGGTCGGGTAATCATGGGAAATTCTGCCAGTATTGATGAAGTTGAAGAATTGGGTGTGATAGTTTTGATGCTGAAATGAGGGATTGAGGTACATTGACAAAGAACAGAAAGGTTTGTTACACTGTCAATCAACCGTTGATTACGACAGTCAGGAAGCAATCCAAAGTGTGCTAAAAAGTCAGAGCCTATAATCGCTGTATTAACATCAGCAATGACAAAATTCCATGTAAAAGCTCGTCTCAGCCCTAAGTTTAATGTTAATGTCATCATACCGTAGGTGTGAATGGCAGAGTTGTTTGCTGCACGAAGTTCATATTCAATACGCTTTTGGTTCTTACAAACAAATGATTTAGGGAGACAGCATATGTCAGATCCAGTGTCAATTAAAAATTTTGTATTGGTAGTCCGGTCGATGATTTGTAGGCGGCGCCCTCCAGCTTGGCAGTCAGCTGACGCCATCACTGGCTGCCTTTGGAGTTTGTCGGAGAAGTGAAATTGCATGGTGGAATGCACTTCTCAGCTTGATAGCCAAAACGCTTGTGGTACCAGCATAGATTGGTTTGCTCTAAAGTGTCAGAGGAGCTACCTGCGTGATAACGGTTACTTGACAAACTCCTCTGACGTGACCTAGGTCGCCTTTTACGTAGGGAATCAACATCATTACGCATATTTTTCATTTGCAACTCCAAAGCAGATAATTTTGATAAAACTTCAGTTAATTTTGAGTCATCAGAAATTGAAGATTTAGGATTTGGTGAATTAACGGCATTCAAAGATGTAGGCCTACTAGTTAGAGAATGACAAAAAGATGCGTTAGGTTGGACTTCTAGAATTTTGTCGGCAGTAATTGCAAGTGTGTCAGTTTGGGCACTTGTTTGCACTTGCAAAATACTCTGTACATGAGCAGGAAGTCTCTGCATCCAAATAGTTTTCAGTAAACTATCTTGGATTGTGGTCGAACCTACAAGTGATCGAAGGTGGCGTAGGAACTGAGAAGGAGTTTTGTCACCTAGTTCCTCCTCCATCAATAGCTGACGAATGCGTTGCTCCTCAGATAGAGACAACCGTCTGATTATTTCAGACTTGAGAGTAGAGTAAGGAGTTTCAACAGGTGGATCTATTATAAGATCCTCCACTTCATTAGCATAGCGCTCATCAAGATGTGAAATGACATAAGAGTATTTAGTTGTTTCACTCGTAATGTGAGCCAGTGTAAACTGAGCCTCAACTTGGGAAAACCAGAGCCTTGGTTTCTCTTTCCAGAATGGTGGAAGTTTTATGCTTACCCGGTGGATGTGATGATCTTCATGTCGTTCGTCGGAATTGGCTGTGGGGTCTGGCTGATGCTGTGGTGGAACTGGTGGAAGATCAGGTAGGTTGGCTTCTTGAGGATGTACAGAAATGTGATTTTGTTCTTGTCTTCCATTCAAATCTTGAAGTTGTCTTTGTAAGTTGGCATTCTCACTCTCTAATTGAGCTAGGCGCTCCAAAAGTTCTTGGTCCATGGCGTAAAACAATAATTTGGAGAAAGGTGAAAAATAAATGAAGTTTTGGTAGAAGGTTGAAATTTAGTGTAGGAAAAACATTAATTTAGTTTGAAATAATTTACTTGTTAGTCGGGGTCACCATTTCTAGCGGATAGACGCACTAAAACAAATCATTCTAGTAAAAGGTCATTTAATTTACAGAGAATAGTTAAGTAGTGTAATCCACTAGATTCAAATCAGAAAAAAACTGTTGTTAAAACTGTTGTTACCTAGGTTGCTAGGATAACTAAAAAATAAACAAATGATTAAATAAATACAGAACACATGGTTATTGTGTTAGACAGTTTAGTGGCACCACAGGCGCATAATAACGCTTCAATATACTATAGTAGTTTACGCAACGATTGCGTTAAGTGAGTCTTTACGACACGAGTAGAAAATTTAAGGCACGAGCCTTGGCGAGTGCCTTAAAAACTTCTACGAGTGTCGTAAAGACTATTAACGCGAGTTGCGTACACTACTTTACCTACGACCGTTTTTTAATTACTATCAATCTGGATTTAATTACGAACAATCACTACTGATAACTTTTTAGAGAGGTTATGTTTTCGTGTATTGTCATTGCCACTGAAAGTGATGCAACGACTTGTTGTATAATCAGCTGATTTCCTGTAGTTACGTGTTTGTTAAACATCGTTAAAAATTACATTGCTAGCAGCATTCTTACCATAAATAATATTGTATCAGGTACAATTCGGCAAGTATTTAATTTATTTTTGGACTTCCACCAACTTAATTAAGAATACGCGAGTATCAACATGAACAAGTCGGATCAACAATTAAATTGGTCAACTGATCAGCTGATCAGCTGATTAGTTGACGATCGAAGCATTACAATTTTATTTCTTTTCTCTCAATACTTGAACCTCATTGGTCCGTTACCTGTGTGGATATGAGAAAACTATGCGGATATGAAATTAAACTATGCGGATATGAAAGTAAACAGCTGTAAAGTGAAACTTTTCAATTCTAAGAATTGGACTGAAATGGCTACTTTAAAAAACGGTCGTAGGTAAAATTATTTGTTTTTTTAAGCTCTACAAAATGGTTTGGAAAGAAATTGCTAAATTTTATGTTTTTTGGGTCAAAAATGGGAAAACCCTATTTTTACCCCATAAAACCCCCCGTAAACCCCTGTTCCCATGGTCCGATCATGCTGGATCGCGAACTCGTTCGAATAAACGTACGTTTACACGTTTGTACCAAATTTCATCAAAATCGGATCATTTTTGCTCGAGTTATCGTGCTGACGGACACATATATATATATAGGTACTAGCTGACCCGGCGAACTTCGTATCGCCTAAGTTATAGGTTTCCCCTAAGACAGACCGATGGAAAGAAAGTACCGTTACGTTTAATTTTCAAGATGATCTCGTTCGCATCGCTCAATCACGTCCTGGTTGAAGTTCGTTCGCTACGCTCACTCACCTTTGGGTTGGAGATCGTTCGCTACGCTCACTCACCTTTAGGTTGGAGCTCGTTCGCTGCGCTCACTTGCCTTCAGATTAGCTCGTTCGCTACGCTCACTCGCCTCCAGGTTGGAGCTCGTTCGCTGCGCTCACTTGCCTTCAGGTTAGCTCGTTCGCTGCCGCTCACTCGCCTCCAGGTTGAAGTTCGTTCGCTACGCTCACTCACCTTTTGGTTGCAAATTAGCTGTTGTCATAAATGTAAAAGAAATAATAGTGCTGCACCCTGTTGGTAATCCTTGTAACTTTAATGCTATTGAACATCATAGAACAGAACCAACTTGTTTAATTGAAACAGCTGTTAAGATTCATTAATTCCATTTCTCAAGGTTAACATGGGAAACTCCAGAGCCACTGGGGCGGAGCCCTTTTAAGAATTTCGAAACGGGAAATAGTTTACGTCCGATTCGCATACCTACAGAATTTACACACCAAATTTCATAACGATCGGTGAAGTCGTTCCGGAGGAGTTTGCAGACAAACACTGTGACACGAGAATTTTATATATTAGATATAAATATATATATGAATTTGAACGGATGGTGTTTTTGGCCTCTAGGGACCTCAAAACGAAAAAAAAATCGGTCCCGCGTCCAGGTCTTACCATGAGTACTACGGTAATAGCTTATTCCCTATATGGGAAATTTGCTAAAACTTGGATGGATACCATAATCATCCTCTAGCAAAGTTTGGCCTAGGTATCAAGTTTTAACTACCTTCTTACACGAAAAAAAAACAGTTAATAAATCATAATACAAGTGCGACAAATGTCAAATTATTTTAAGCCTTCAAACGGCAGAACACATATTATATACACAAGATAGTTGAGATTGCATTGACAAATTTGAAGGAGACTGCAAGCGCCGTGAATAGAAGTCGTTCAGAGTTTAAAAAAGAACGACTCTCATTATACTCAACCGATCTGTTCAGCAAGAGCTGTTCACCTTCAATTTGAATCTCCCGCTCTTTGTCGATCTGTTTTGCTTGTCGACATTTTGCGTGTCGATAAAGTGGGAAAATTTACACAACCGTCCCACTTAACAGACATCCCACATAAGCGACATCCCACTTTACAGACATCCCACATTACCGACACTGTCGACATTTTGAGTTGTCGACAAAGTGGGACTATTTCAGTGTCGATCTTTTGGGATGTCGATAAACTGGGACCCCACGATAGCTTATTCCCTATATGGGAAATTCGCTAAAATGAGAAAATGTTTATGAACGCCAACGCCAGCATTTAGCTCAGTGCAGCATTACCAATTACTTGCCACTGCGCCACTACTTTCCTCGCAAACAGCCAGTGTAGTACCATCATAGATTATCTGTAATGATAATTTTAAAAAATTTTGCCGAGATATCTGTCTATATTCAATAAATAAACACATGAAACGATGTAAAATAATACTAAATTTAGTTTAATAATAAAAGTTAATCCTAAATGCTTAAAATTTAGTATAACCGTTGACTCTCGATACAACAATAATTAATAATTTGATATCAATTCAACATCCAATAGACAATAGTATTACTTTACATTAATTTGCCAATATCCCCAACATAAATAAGTTATCATAAAACGATGATTACAGTATAGCTGCCAATTTAGCTAGACGAGATTTTGACACCAGTGCCTTCATATTGACGTTTCTATTGTTGACAAAATAGAAAATTCACACAACAAAACAACAGTTAGGGCCTAGTTGCTGTGTCTTGATTAGTGACAGTGGAGTGTTAAAAACATTTGAAAGATAACTGGTAACCTACTTTAAAATTCAGCCGTGTTTTGTAAAATTATAGTTTTATGGTGTACTATTTAGACCAACTTGACTACCTTTTTGAAACTCTATTCATATTGAAAAGAGGTGATTTCAGGCCTTAGCTTGATATAAAGTTTAACTCAAACAAGTAAGGTAACTTACATAGCAGCTACACTGTCAAAGGTAAGGGTAATTAAGTTATCTAATAAAATAGGTATAAACTTCATTGTATCATTTTGTTGTTAGTATAGGCCCTAACCTCAGAGTTGTAGTACTACATAAGTCTTTACTCTGAGGTATGACTGAGTTTAACTAAGTTAAATATAAACTACCGGTAATATTTAAAATAAAATATAGGAAGGGAACTCTGCATACTCAACTAGATAAACTATTATAGACCTAAGTTAGCCTTTGAATCAGTATATTCAAAATAATACACATTAGCAAACTCTTCAGGTTGGGTATTACAAAAAAGTTAATTTGTCAATAGATTGTGATTTGTGAAATTCAGATTCTACTTAATAGCCTACCTATGTTTACCGTACTGAAAATAGTGGGCATCGAGTTGAACCGCTTCTCTGAAATTTTACTTAAAATTACACGTTTACTTTCCTAGATCACTTAAGTTATAGCCTATGGTTAAAAATACAGTAGTAGCCTAGTGTTAAGTAGGCCTAGGCCTACCTATAACTTAACTTACTAGGATTGCTTTCAGCAGTGAAAGCCAGTTGAGCAGAGCGATCATGTTTCATGGTTTTAGCGAATTTCCCTATAGCGAAGTAGCATTATTACCGTAGGTGGCATGGTAAGGCCCGGGACCGATTTACTTTTTCATTTTGATGTCCCCAGAGGCCAAAAACACCATTCGTTTAAATTTTTATATATGTATACATTTATATATATATATAGGTTTTGTATAGGCCTATATAGATTTATATATATATATAGAGAGAGAGAGAGAGAGAGAGAGATTTATATATATATATACGTCCGTGAACGCGATAACTTGAGTAGGCTAATTTATGTCCGATTTTGATGAAATTTTGTATAAAGGTTTAAAGCAGGATAAACTTGAATGAGTTTGGGAACCAGCATGATCGGACCATGGGAACGCGGTTTTACGTTTTATGGGGTAAAAATTGGGTTTTCTCACTTTTGACATTCAAAATAAAAAATTTCCCAATTTCTCTTTAAACCTTTTTAAAGAGCTTAAAAAAACAAATAATTAAGTATATCAAAGTAAACTTTTGTTCGGTTATTGGTAACGGGGAAAATTAAAAAAATTTAAATTTAAAATTCCCATGTTATTCTTATGGAGAATATTTTGTAAAATGTTGTATAGTTTGCTTGTTTATGGACATAATTTGATCAAACTTGGGAAATTAATTTATTTTACACTAACTTAAGCTATTAATATTTGACTAAAAAACACACCTTATTAGTTTCCTTGTAGCAGCGAACCTAGGTACTCGTTAAACCTTATGTTATTTAAATATATTTAATGAAAATCAATTCAGACAAATGGAAATTCGCTTAGTCGGCAGGTTTGCTGCTGCGAGGGTATTTAATAAAGCAAAAATGAAAAAAATGTTTATAAATATAATACAAAATACAAATGTTCCCACACTCCACACTTTTTGCCTTTACTACTTCTTTCACCACTTCCTAAACTGTGGACTTGTTTAAGTTTGCCATAAATGAGATGGATCAATGAATGTGATTCACCGATAAATTGTTTAAAACAACATGTTTTTTGTTATATAACCTTATTTAGCTACGTAAATCAAATCTGTAAAATAATATATCTAAGAAAGTATGTTTTCTCTAGGTATTCGATCAATGGTCGTTTCCAAATTGCGACTTAAATGTAAACCTAAGACTTCTGTATTGTTTGATTAGTTGTCATCATCTGAATTTTTTTCCTTTGTACTGTGTTTCGGTCGTGGTTTGATTTTAACATATGCTATGATTCGTTGTTTTGTTTACATTTTCATTGTTATTTTGTAACCATCATGACAACCCATAAAGCCAATGTTAAAATTTAAACACTTTGAGTTAATTTTAAATTATATAGGCATTATCAAAAATTGAAATTGGTTACGTCTAAACCATCCAAACATTTGACAAAACAACCTTGGTAAGTGTGGCTAAAATATGTTGAGCCGTTATTGAGATTAAGTGTTATAAAGTTTGCATTGAAGTTGATCCCAAAGAGCTTCGCATCGCTCCGCTCAATTAATTAAGTTAGTATCCTCATTTCTGATGTAAATAGTGACAAGGGACCTGTTGTCAGGAATTTTTTATTTTACATATATATTTGAATTCCTTATTAAATTCCAAATCACTTAGGTAGTGCAAGTCCCATGCATCTAACTTACTTTGAAATTATTTTTTTTTAGGGAAAAGGGCCATTTTGAGAAAAGACTATCCTATTTTAAAATTTCAAGTATGCATTGTAAAAACAGTTTTTTCATATTTAAGAAACAATTTTTTTTTTAAGTTTTGACTCTTGATATGTGATATTTATTTGACTTGCATGTGTAATTAGACCTTGCATCTTTTAGTTTTTTAGTTGTGAACATAAAGTTATTATTTATTATTGTATATTTATTTATTTATTGTAGAAATTTTGAGAGTTTTGTAGAAGCATGTTGATTGATATTTAATTTGCCTTGTGAATGCCTTGTTTAACTGATGATTCCAAATGCATGTAATTTGTCAAAAGGAAAATAAATATTCTTATTCTTCTTATTCTTTGTTTTATTGAAGCATGTCGTAAAAATCACTTTCCAGAAAAGGTACCTCTGGTGGGCCTTAAGGTTCATGTTATTTCTCCATTATATGAAAAAAGTACCCTCTTGTCAGGACCACAAAATTTGTGAGTTATTTTGTTATCTGTAAACTGAACTTTGTTAAGTGTAGTTCTCTAAATTTCCACTAGAATGAATGACAATTCAATTTTTGGACTAAAGTCTGTTTATAAAAAGGATATTAGAAATGGGACCTCATCTGGTCGTTATGGTGAAATAACAAATTGAGTGACAAGAAGTACCTTTTCTCAGACCATGCCAGAGGCTAATAAATTTATTTATTTCGACCTTTCACTTCGGTACTTTCCTGTTATCTGGTACCTGCGAAAAAATTCTTTCCTGTTTTCTGGTACCTGGTTGTACTTTGGTTAGGTTAGGTTAGGTTAGTTTATCAATAACATGAGTATTGTAAGTAAACGAACCTAACCTAACCTAACCTAACCAAACCTAACCTAAACGGTAGTATGTGCTCTGGACTCTGGATCGACGAAGTTGTACTTGTGGTTAAAGAATTTTTTCGCAGGTACCAGATAACAGGAAAGTACCTTTACTTCTTTTATTCAATATTTTAACCGATAAAATGTCCTGTTCTATGTTAAATAAGGTAGTATAACAATCGATAAAAAACAAATTTCGATATTTTTAACCATCACATAGTACCGAACTGAAAATTTTACATCGACGACAAGAGGGCCCTTTTTACTTTTCACATCACATCGTTTTCTTAAAACGATCTATTATATCATTCTGCAAGTAATTTAGACTTGAAATGTTTATTCACGTTATTCGATCAGCTGAAACATGTGAATTAAATTAATCAAAACAAATGAATATTTATTTCTTAAATCCAAGTGTTTTAATTAATAATTATATCCATGACCACAACAAAACTTCTAGTCTGTGCTTTCTTTGATAAATAATCCTGGAGATGAAATCAGATTATTCACTTTAAAGAAGTCTTTTTAAACAAGAACAACTCAAAAGTAAGTAACTTTAAGTTACCACGTGGATTTTTCAGCTTTTACATTTCTTTTTTTTACGACACGGCCTTCATTTCAACATACCTACGAACTATAAGAATTCCATCTTCAAATATCACCTAATTATCTTTTCTTTGCTAGCCTACAGGTTTCAATGAATGGTTATCTTGTGTCGAATTTGTTACCGACAGTAAACTGTCTATATCAGTTTTGATTAGGTCCTTAACCAAGGACGTAGAACGCTCTGTTGTATCCATTGGAGTTTTTTTTTTTTTTTTTTTTTTACTCTATAAGCCCTTTATTTTTAATACCTCATAAACCCATGCTAAAAAGAAACAACTCTTAAAATACAACATTCACATAAGTAACAAACCTCTTTACCACCTATTGTTTAGATAATTTTCTACAGAATAAAAACGGCTTTCGATTAGAAATATTTTAAATTTTGGTTTGAATACATTGACTTCACTTATTGACTTGAGCTTGTCGGGCAGCGAGTTAAATAGCATTGTGGCATTGTTAAACACAAAAAAATACCCCCGCCGCAGCAAACATGCAGACTAAGCGAATTTCAAATTGTCTGATTACATTTTTACTAAAACATTTCCATAAATAAGACATATTTATTCCCTATTTAAATAACATTAGATTTACCGAGTGCTTAGGTTTGCTGCTTACTTACTTCTTCATACTTCTTCCCTTCATCTTTGACCAGTGATACTGGATAGATGGCGTCAGTAATGCTACGGAGAAGGTAAAAAGTCTTTTTTGACCATAAGTCAATAGTAGGCCTATGGGATGAAATAAATAAATTTGCCAAATTTTATCAATATTCAGTATATCCATAAACAAGTAAACTACAACAATTTTCATTTTCTCCATAAGAATAACATGGGAATTTTAAATTACACTATTTTTTAATTTTCTCTGAGACCGTTAGGCATACAACAGCGCTTCAATATAGTACATTTTTTTTAAGCTCTAAAAAACGGTTTAAAAAGAAATAGAAAACTTTTTTGTTTTTTGGGCCAAAAATGGGAAAACCCCATAAAACCTCCCATAAACCCCCATTCCCATGGTCCGATTATGCTGGATCGCGAACTCGTTCGAATAAACGTAGGTTTAAACACGTTTGGACCAAATTTCATCAAAATCCGATCATTTTTTAGTTATCGCGCTAACGGACACATAAATATATATATATATCCATAAACAAGTAAACTACAACAATTTTCATTTTCTCCATAAGAATAACATGGGAATTTTAAATTACACTATTTTTTAATTTTCTCTGAGACCGTTAGGCATACAACAGCGCTTCAATATAGTACATTTTTTTTAAGCTCTAAAAAACGGTTTAAAAAGAAATAGAAAACTTTTTTGTTTTTTGGGCCAAAAATGGGAAAACCCCATAAAACCTCCCATAAACCCCCATTCCCATGGTCCAATTATGCTGGATCGCGAACTCGTTCGAATAAACGTAGGTTTAAACACGTTTGGACCAAATTTCATCAAAATCCGATCATTTTTTAGTTATCGCGCTAACGGACACATAAATATATATATACTAGCTGTGTACCCGTTCTACGCACGGGGATCTTATAATATTCAGTTGAAACCTTCTTATATAACGAACAGCAGTTGGTTTGCATATTTTAAGATATGCTGGCCAAACTATTATACATAGCTTCATTTTATGTTGTTTTTTGTTGTTCCGGATCGGTATGACAATCAATAAAAGGTTAAATTACCTCTGTGTCTGCCGGTCGATCCTATAACGGTAGGCTTACTTTTATTTTTACTATCTGATCTCGTTTGCATGGCTCAATCACGTCCTGGTTGAAGTTCGTTCGCTACGCTCACTCACCTGTATGTTGGAGCTCGTTCGCTGCGCTCACTTTCCTTCAGGTTAGCTCGTTCGCTACGCTCACTTGCCTTCAGGTTAGCTCGTTCGCTACGCTCACTCGCCTCCAGGTTGCAAATTAGCTGTTGTCATAAATGTAAAAGAAATAATAGTGCTAGTGCTGCACCCTGTTGGTAATCCTTGTAACTTTAATGCTATTGAACATCACAGAACAGAACCAACTTGTTTAATTGAAACAGCTGTTAAGATTCAATAATTTCATTTCTCATAAGGTTAACATGGGCTTCCAGAAATTCCACGTCAAAAATCGACAAAAACTTGATTTTCAAGGGTTTACTGTTAAATATCTAACTGTCTCATATTCGATGAAATACGTCTAAAACCATCTCATATATGTATAGTATTTGGAAAATAAGTTTCAGGCGGGACAGTGCTATAGTTATTGAGGAGTAGTTGTAATAAAGTGCGTATTTTAGCGTTACCAAGAGAATGACAGATAGACAGACAGACAGACAGACAGACAGACAGACAGAAATTGAGATAAGGTTTGATTCGGTTTCTCTGACCTATGAAATGTAAAAATAACCAAAAAGTTCATTATTCTAAGCAATGTACAGACAAAACTCTAATTTTATTTATATAGATATATGAATTTGAACGGATGGTGTTTTTGGCCTCTAGGGATCTCAAAATGAAAAATAAATCGGTCCTGGGTCCAGGTCTTACCATGAGACCTATGGTAATAGCTTAAAATCTATATCTATAAAAGAGGAACTATGTATGTGTGTATATACATATATGTATATACGTTATGGACTCCGAAACCGCTTGACAGATTGTAATGAAACTTTCAGGCATTATTAAGCATCTTTAAAGGATGGTTCGAGTGAAGTTTGGTGCAGATCTGTCCATGAGTACTACGGTAATAGCTTATTCCCTATATGGGAAATTCGCTAAAAGAAGTTTTATGGTGTGGGATATTTAAATCGTCGGTTCTTTTCCTAGTAGCCCATTAATTGTCTCAGTGCTTTTTACACATTCTGTTTTTGTGCGCTTTTTCAGTGAAAATTATGTGTAAAAACAAAGCCATCAAAACAAAAATCGGTTATGGCCATATTATTACTTTAAACATAGTGTTCAAATATGTAAATATGTAAAAACATAAATAACTTGACATTATATTTTTATAAAGGTTATTAGGCTATCTAAAATGTAGATGCATGCATCTATTCCTGAAGTAGGACCCATACTTAAATCAACGATACATTTACTACGCAGAATTAACTGTATGTTGTGAACCTCAATGTTTGGGATTTGAGTAGGATTCAGTGTGAATGCTTCACATGGGTCGGCTAATATATACATTTGTATATTTTTTGATATAATTATTTATATAATATTTATATAGGGGCCTAACTCAAGTAAAAAGTATATAAAATTTTAATAAAAAAATTTTTATTAATGTGTAGACCTACATTTATTTGAACAACTGGCATGATAGGACTATGGGGGCGGATGTTTATGGGAAAAAATAGGGTTTTCTCTTTTTTGACCCTAAAAATATAAAATTTTGCCATTTCTTTGAAATCCATTATGCAGAGCTTTAACAAATTTATAATTTTGTATATGAAAGCATTGAGCCTAAGGGTTAGGCCTACGGAAAAAATTCCCAAAAAGTTTAAATTAAATACAATGTAATTTTCTTATTGAGAAAAAGACAATTTTTGTAGTTTGCTTGTTTTTGTATACTATGACGTACCATGATTAATCATTGATAAAGAAAACCCCTCAATATATTTCATATAAGTTGGCCAAAAGACTGTTTAATCTTCTTATATAAATAAAATTAGAGTTTTGTCTGTACATTGCTCAGAATTATATATTTTTAGGTTATTTTTACGTCTTATACATTAAATAAGCAGAAACAAGTCTTATCTCAATTTCTGTCTGTCTGTCTGTCTGTCTGTCTTTCCCTTTGTCTGTAACACTCAAGATGGCATTTTACGCTATCTTCTCCTGGAAAACGAGAGTACCTATCAAGATCCAAGTCATTTTAATGTATTCACTGGATTGGCGAGATTGTCTTTAGCCATTAAAATATGGCCTCACTACTTTGTAAATAATATTACGAACGTTCAAAAATGTAGTTTTGTGTGATTTGTGTCAAGTTTTCGTCCAATTTTTATTGCATAATCATCTATGAAATAACGAACAGCTGTTCGGATCAAGATTATTTTTCCTAGCTGTCACTGATATGTTTACAAATGTTGTTTACAAATACCGCAACCTTTTTCAATCACATTTTAAATGTAAATCCCAAGTGATTAAAAACGTTTTTCTTACATAACGGATTTAATTAATCGAAAGTGCAATAATATAGTGTAATAGTGTAACCGTGTAAATGAAATTAAATAACTAGGCATCATCCAGTTCAGGAACCAGAGATTCTTTGTGTATAAATTGTTCTTGAGTTTTGATAACCAGAAAGAAGACCTTGAATCAGTGTTGTATACGGCTGGGAAACTTTAAATTTAATAATGATCGTCGCCAATGGCTTAGAAATATGGTTTCCACTCATTGACACGGCGCTTCAATGGCGGTGTTGTGTAAAGTGGTAAGTAAAAAATCACAACTGCAGTGGTTGATTGTAACAGAGGTTTACGGATGATGCTAAACATGCTTTTCTAATGTGTTATTTTCTGTTCCTACCATTGACTATATTTATATAGTCAATAGTACCTACTCACCGTGTGATGCAATCGCTAGACCATACAGCCATGCTCTTGGGTACGTACGCCTACCCAATTATTCATAACAAACTGTTCGACGACGATCCTTGATACTGGTACTTTTCCCTAGAATACACGGCCTACCTACTTAAGAAATAAAATTACAAACGTCCAAAAACCCAACGTTGTGTGATTTTTGTCACATTTCCTTCTAAGATAGCCTTTACCAATCATTGTTGTTTAGAGAATAGGTACGTAGGGCCTAATCTATTAAATAACAAAAAGTTGTTTGCATGAGGTTGTTTTTTTTTTAAAAACTGACACCGATAAGTTTACATTAAAAGTTGTTTACAAATAAAGCAATTATTGGGAAATAACTTTGATTGCCGTTTTAAAACGTTTTACGAGAAAATCAAAAACCAAGAGATCAATAACCTCGGGACTTGATTAACTCATATAATTGGTCGGCTGTACTATAGTTCTCAACTGTGAACGTTGGTTTTTGGTACCGGTTCTATTCCTTAGAACCGTTGGTACTGTTGGTAGTAGCAAGAATCATTTTTAAGTACCAACACATCACTGTACTTTACAAATTAGTTATCGTTGGTGTTGCACCTTATTTATTATTACAGGCGTATTCAATTTAATTGATGTCTTAACTGTACGATTTTTGCTTTTTCTTTCTTGATTCCAAAATGTTAGTTTATGCTAAGAAAACGATAACGCACTTTAGTAAAACATTTATTCAGCTAACCATAATGAATTGTTTAAACGCTTTACGTTGTTTATGTATCAATAGTTTGTGGCCTATTTTGGTAATATTTACTATAAATTACCAATCGTCTCCACCCTGGACCAGTCGTCTTCATTTCATATAGTAAGCCGTCATTTCGGGTCATCATCGGTCCAAGCAAATATACATTGTTATGATGAAATTTGATGACATTAACAAAATATTTTAGATACTAATTTTACAAGTACTTTGTTATGCTTAAAGCGTAGCAAACCCCCTAATTAAGTTCTGTATTTTTGTGTGTATGTCTGTTAGTAAAGCATTAATGTCCTTATTTCTCAGTGTTTCACGGAAAGGACAAAAGTACCTTTATAATGAAAATGTCAACACGAATAAAGTGTTAAATTGGGAGGTTGAAGTAGTACCTTAAATACTTTTAACCATTGTGGAAGGTAACTTTCAATTATAGGCCTACATTAGGGCTATGCCTCATAGATCTTTAAAGCATTTTTTAGTTTAATCATTGGATTTAACATATGGACCAACACGACCCAGGTTACATTTAATTTCGAAGCATTTGTTTTGGCTTGAAACTGTCAGATACTGTATTTGCGAAGGTTTATATACTGTATAATAGTTTTGCCACCATATCTGAAAATATGCAAACCAAATTCTGTTCTTAATAAAAAGGTTTCAATAACTGACTACAATAAGATCCCCGTGCGTAGAACGGGCACACAGCTAGTAATTAATATATAAACAGTCATATGTTTTTCAATTGTTTTGTTAAAAAACAGTAAATAGTTTAGTGTGTTGTTGTGTGGAATAAAATAAAGAAGATGGATTTTGTTCACATTTATTTTTGTCATTTCTGATATTTTATATTAACTGATCGTCCGTGATATCGAGTTGATCGAATCACGCATATTGACGATATCAACTAGTGTATACCAGTGTACACTAGCTATCTAGGAGAAAGGATTTGTATTGATCTTTTTTATTTGGCGTTTTTGGGTTTCTTGGTTTTCTTGTTAAAGGTGGAGATGGTTAAAGGTCTAATTCATTTTGCAGTTTACGTGCTGTACTGTTTTTGAATTTTTGTTGTTTGAAAGTCAGTATAAAACATTCTCTTTTGATTAATCGACGATAACCTAAATGATAAATGTAAGCCCCTCGTTCCCACCACCCCTAGCTTAAGTCTGAGACTTCAAATTTCCAGTGAAAATCGCTTGATTAGCCACAGAAATAACATTTTTCTTGATGATTTGTGGCTGCGTTGATTGGAGGGTTTGACGGAGATTCCGTCTGGGATGAAGGGCTAGTCGATGCAAGCTGAGCTGAAGTGTAAGCTTCTGAAAATTGCCTCGCAGATTCTAAGGCACAGGCCTTTGAGAAAGCCTCATCTAATGTTAGTTCCAGATTTTCTTATGAGCTTTACCTAATATTATTTGATGAAAGGCCATTGATAAAAGCATCAATCAGTATACCTCGGATACTCGTCACGATATACATTAGTTTTGACATCTTTAAACTCACAGTTTGAACTTATAACACGTAATGATTGGAGGAATTGATCAACTGTTTCATCAGTTTGTTGTCGACGAATCATTAGTTTATGTCTTGCAAAAAATTTCATTCTTTCGCTTGATGTACAGAGTGTGTCCATTAGAGTAATTGCTTTTGTGTATGATGTGCATTCTTTGATTTGTTTAATATAGAATGGCTTACGTAGTTATACAGCAGATAAAGCTTCTCCTCATCTTTTGCATTGATTGACTTGATAAATATGTCAAATGTCTTTTTCCAATGAATCCATTGTAATGTACTGATTTGATGTCTGCTGTATTTCAAATCTTACAAGTATAAGATATTTCTCCATTTAGTAAATTAATCGGGGTAAAAAGATAAGCTGGAATAGAATAGATAAACAAAATATCAAGTTAATTAAATTGTCATAATAAAACAGATTACCTTTTTGAACTAAGGTTTTAATCACACAATGAACTAGTTAGTTTGTTATTGTTTACAAACAGAATATCTATATAATTAATACGCTACATGAAACTTTGTCGGTTGAACTCCTCCGCCATTTCTTAACCGATTTTATCCATTGACGTCTCATTGGAAAGAGCGTGTCGCGCAGATTTGCAAACTGGCCTTACATTTTTCACAAAGTCCCTTGGGTTCTGCCCCAGTGGCTTTGAAAGTTCCCATGTTATCCTTATGAAGAACATAATTGTTTACATTTTGATCAGCTGTATAATTTAATTGCTGTTATTTATTTTTCAATTCAATGAAACGCATTGAGTACCTTTATTTACTATTTGAGTTTGTGTAAACATAACCCCCAAAACGAAAACAGATCGTGTTAGTATGATTGTAACTTAAATTTTTGAATTTATCGCTGCTTTGTGTAGATATAATTTGTTTATTTGTTGTTTTTTTCTTTTAAATGCCTCCGACGCTACGACAATGAAACATAGACAGGAGGCGTAATCGTGATAACGACCGTAGCTACAGAACAGTGACACGTAATAGGCTCAACTATTAGGTTAAAATGCGCCCTAACACTACCCCAAAACAACTTTTCGTTCAAAATTGGCCCTCTATCAATGACCTGTGTTGCCTGTACAGCGAGGCATTTTGAGAAGGAGGTTTATTAATAATGAAGATAAACATGATCTGAGTTACACACCGGTAATCTTTGAGTTGAATCTTTTAAATTCATTGTAAATATGACTGTTATTCGTTTTGAAATAACTCCTGTAATACTTTGCAATTGCTCGAATTCGAGCAACATGTACACTAGTTAAATAATTAAATAAACAAGTCATAATCAAATGGTATGAAATATAACAATAACCCCACCGCAGCAAACCTAAGACTAAGTGAATTTCCATTTGCCTGATTTGATTTTCAATTAAATCTATTCAAATAACATTAGGTTTAACGAGTACCTAGGTTTGCTGCCTACAGGGAGAGTAATAAAGTGTGTTTTTTAGTAAAATATTAAAAATAGCTTAGTATAAAATAAATTAATAGATTTGCCAGGTTTTATACTAATATATACCCATAAACAAGCAAACTACAACAGTTTACTTAATTCTCCATAAGAATACCAGGAGAATTTTTAATTTACAATTTTCTCCTTAACCAATAATTATACAGAACACTTCAATAAACTAAATATTTGTTTTTTTAAGTTACTCAAAATTGTCTAAAAAATTTGGGAAAATTTAACTTTTGAGGGTCAAAAACGAGAAAAAACAATTTTTACGCTATAAACACCCCCTCCACCCATAAAACCCCGTTTCCATGGTCCGATCATGCTGGTTCGCGAACTCATTAGAATAAACACATAAAGGTTTACACGTTTGTGCCAAATTTAATCAAAATCGAATCATTTTTGCTCTAGTTATCGTGCTAACGGATGATATATATATATATTTGTATATGAATTTGAACGGATGGTGTTTTTGGCTTCTAGGGACATCAAAATGAAAAACTAAACCGGTCTCGGGTCCAAGTCTTACCATGAGACCTACGGTAATAGCTTATTCCCTATATGGGAAATTCGCTAAAAAGGAGTATTACATACTCTATAGTCTGTGACTGAACATTTTTGTGTGTATGTGTGGATTACTTGGTATACTCATCTTTAGTGGACGATAATCAGGAAATTCACAACTCCAGATAAAGAACGCATATGTGCTAGTCATAGGAACGATGTCTTTTAAAGTTACTGTTGGTGCCATGTGTAAAAAAACTTGGCTGTGTATCAGGGAAAATGGAGGACATTTTGAAAATAAACTCAAGTAATTGGCATAAAGTAGGAGGCAACTATTGAAATTGTTAAGTTTAGTATTGTTTTTTACAATTACTTTTAAAATTAAGCATTTCTGATGTGTTAACAATTACCAGTATAGTGAGAAAAGATCCTACTTGGCTGAGTTATTTTCCATTAGCATACGTGCTTAAGCACTAAAATCTACTCTTCACCTTAAGTATATAGTAGAAATAGTGTCAGAGATAGAACAAATTGAAACAAAAATTATTTGTGTGTTGCAAATGGTAGGTAACTTGCTCCTAATCCACTTATTAAAAATAACATCACTGATGTCCAGGCAAATGTGTTATTTTGGCAGCCATCCTGAAAATGTTAAAAAATTTCAATAATCAAAAAAAAATCATGCGTGGTATACAATTTTAGGAAGTTGTACACTGTAAAATAATAAGATACAAGTTTTTAAAAAGTAACGGAAACAACAGAATGGCGGCCAAAAAATTGCAAGTCCAGTGCTGAAAAAGTATCTTAGTATCTATATTTTTGTAAACCTAACAAGCCTAGAATGGACAAAACTAACTTTGTTTACTTTACAAAACATTTTAATGGGCGATAATAATTACAACATGTTTACATTACAGCTAGAGTGAAACATCAAGCTTAGTCTAAGATTGGAAATATATACAATAAGTCAAAATACAGTTAAAATCACAAAGTCTTAATGCAATAAACTTCATCTCAAACTCTTCATCTTCATTGCCATTGGTAATGTCTCCTGTAACAGACACACACAGAAAACAGGCACAGTCCTTTTTCGCAACAGTTTTTACAAACAATTGAACATAGAAGTCCATAACGGCGACATGTACACTTCATGGTATTACATGGTTCTTCTTCACCTGTAGTTAGGCTTGCACATTTGATCATACTTAAGAGTCTCTCTGGAGTTGGGGTCAAGTCCGTCAATATCGGCTGGAACTCGTCACCAACCAACTTCCAACCCCAAAGTTCAGGATCTGGTGTTGACATACTAAGATTCTTACAAATGAAACACTGCAAATGCACTCGAAAGAGATGGAATTTTGATGCGTTTTGTTTTGGTGGTAAAGGAGCTACCTAGCCTATATAAAAATTCCTTTTAGCGAATTTCCCATATAGGGAATAAGCTATTACCGTAGTACTCATGGTAAGACCTGGACCCGGGACCAATTTAATTTTTCATTTTGAGGTCCCTAGAGGCCATCCGTTCAAATTCATATATATATATATGTGTCTGTTAGCGCGATAACTCAAGCAAAAATGATCGGATTTTGATAAAATTTTGTACAAACATGTAAACCTACGTTTATTCGAACGAGTTCGCGATCCAGCATAATCGGACCATGGGAACGGGGGTTTTATGGGGTAAAAAAAAGGGTTTTCCCATTTTTGACCCCAAAACAAAAAATTTTGAAATGTCTTTTTAAACAGTTTTGTAGAGCTTAAAAAAGAATTTAGTATATTGAAGCGCTGTTGTATGCCTAACGGTCACGGAGGAAATTCAAAAATAGTGTAATTTAAAATTCCCATGTTATTCTTATGGAGAAAATGAAAATTGTTGTAGTTTACTTGTTTATGGATATATATTGATAAAATTTTGCAAATGTATTTATTTCATCCTATACTATTGACGTATGCTCAAAAAACACTTTTCCCTTCCCCGAAGCAGCAAACCTAAGCACTCATTAAATCTATTGTTATTTAAATAGAGAATAAATATGTCTTATTTATGGAAATATTTTAGTAAAAATGTAATCAGACAAGTTGAAATTTGCTTAGTCTGCAGGTTTGCCGCGCGCGGGGGTATTTTAGCTGAAGATGTTTTTCTTAGGTACTGTTTATAGCGAAGCACATTGAGGTTGCTTGTGTTGATGTTACCTCCATATAGTGACACAATACCTTTACATCCAATTTTGATTAAATCTTCTTTAGTTACATCTTCGGATGATCCTTAGTGGGAGCCCAATTCGCATAAGACTTTGGACTTTATAATATTCCTAAAAGCAGAGTACTTCATTTTGCCAAATAACGGACTTATTGTGTCACAACCTGTTAATGCATGCAAACGGGACCCAAAATGTCTGTGAATCTGTATACCTATAGTTATATACCTATACATATACTCCAAGAGTAATTGGACATATCACTGAACGAGGCCTGCATGCTTGAATTATAGACTGTCCTATACAGTAGAAACCTGCTTTAGATCGAATTATGTTTACCACCAATTAGTTTTTTTTTTTTTTTTTATTTTGTAAAACAGGGGGTAAATATGTTTTGTTTTATCCAACGGATGCAATATCTGATGCACTAGGATAGAAATCCTTATTTTTTCAAACAAATTTATTTCTGTTATGATAAAGTTCTGCTGCAAACTCGATTATTCTAAATTTGTTCACATCGGGGTCATCAAGTTTTTTTTTCATTGTGTTACTTCAAGATTATATTTGATACAGTTTTTCCAAATGTTATTGTATTGCATTTTCCCTCTGCCTGATACTATTATGTTGTCTACAAACCATTCTTGTAATTTTTATTTCATATGTTTAAAAGTGTAAGGCTCACCCCCCTCGGGCAAAAAGCTACACATTTTTCAACTAAGTCCCCAAAGGCATCTCAACTACTTTCATTTTCATTTTTTTTACATAAGGCTGAAAAACATGTTTAAACAAATACTAAATAAACATTGCTAAAACGTAAACAAACCTAAACTGCAATCAGTTGATCTGTCATATTGTTACACCTAAATGTTAAGTAGCCGGCATTTTGTTTGTAATCATATCTATATATTAATTTTAAACTGTTTTTCTTTGTGACAGCTATTTTGAGAGAACGGCTGGGCGTAGAAACTCGGTAGAGGTGTCTAAAGAAAGGTGAAGAAAGGAAAGAAAGGTCTGTAGATGAGCCATCAAAAAAGAAACATGGAGAATTCCCTCGGGGCTCTGCCCCAGTGGCCTTTATATTCCCATCCCATGTTATTCTTATGGAGGAAAACGAGGTTTTTGTCAAAGCTCATTTGAGAGAACGGCTGGGCGTAGAAACTTGGTAGGGGTGTCTAAAGAAAGGTATTGGTCTGTAGATGAGCCCTAAAAAGAGAAACGATGTAAATTTCCTTGGGGCTCTGCCCCAGAGGCCTTTAAAGTTCACTCTGCAATTTTGTTTACATTTCGACCATATGGATAATTTTACACTACTTTTAATGAACCAGCTGTTAATATTAAAATTGTATTCAAAGGTCTACTGAAACTGTCAAAATTAAATGTTTACATGATTATTTATGATTTTAAATGAATTCTTCACTGCATGGCAAGTTTTTTATAGTTTCAACAAAATGATGAATTTATGATACGTTTGAAATGTTTTGTTCAAAAATCTATGCTTTATTGCTCTTAGAAAATTTTAAATTATGAAATAATTGTGACTTATCAATTTCAAAGGAACATATAACTATTCCTTATCGGGTTAGCTTATACATATTGTAAGGTTGGCACTTGCCTTTTTTTCCTACTTTCAATCACCATTTATTTTTAAATTCAAGAAAGAACACCTGAGATTCATTTATTGGTATAACAGTTTTTGATAATCGGGTTGAAAATTGTGTCATAGATGAGTACGTTGAGGATGAGAGCTGTGTTCAAGTTTTGGAATAGACTAACTACGGAGTCTATGGTTTTGGTAAAGTAGGTGAACTAATGTCAATTCAGGTATTTAAAAAAAAATGTATACACAGTTTTTACTTTGATGTACACATGTAGCTAGGTTGAACAACGCATCTAAACCTCACTACATACAAAACATTCGGAAACACAACAGTGTCATTACATCTCATCGCATTTGCATAATTTGTTACCAATGCTGGACTAGGTTATGGATTTGGTTCCGCAAATGTTCAAGATTTGTGATAAAATTTCCTACAATTATGGTTCATTCCATCCACGAAAAACATGCACAGCTTTATGTGATTGATATGGCCAAGGCAAAACTACCCCATAAGTTAATTAATTATCAAGTAGGAACAGGATGATTAAATACATGGGTCGATGTGGCAAGAGAAGGATTTAAAATTCGAAGTAAGAATGTTACTGCTTTCTGGAGAATCAGATATTTTTATAAAAAAAAGATGAAGATTTACTTATAAATCTGGATACAATCAGAATGATTTTCCTAAAGCAGATGGAATTAGTGGTTAGTAATAAATATTGACTCTTTCCGTAACATTGTGACTAATTGTATGAACTCATTCTCCCATATAGTGAAAGTGGCTTTGGTATGAAACAAACTCATGAACAAACAATTTTAAGACTCCTAAAAAACCTTTTGGGCAACCTAAAGCCGATAAAAAGGTAGGAAATATTGTGTTAAACGAATTCATCAATCACGTTTTTTAGGGAACGCAATCGTCATACTTATTATTGCTTATCCTCCTGTCATATAACTAAGATTTTAATGACTTCACTCTATCCAACGCAGTTAGCTGAATTTACATAAAACCTCAAGAATAACCGTCGATTTCGACGGGGTTCCACTAGTATTATATAATCAGCAAGCTGTTCTGTTGTTGACCATATTAATCGGTTCTAGCGCAGAGTATTTACTTTATGGTTCTAGACTTGTTATGTAAACTAGCTGTTACCCACGGGCTTCACCCTGTTTGAATTCATAAGTATCAATAAAACTATTGATTGGTTAAGTTAAGCTGAAATAAACAAAACATAATACAGTTAATACAAACAAAGAATCACACCTGATTTTAATACGGTAATAAATTGAAAGAATAAGATACAAATAAGTACAGCTGAGGTATTTTTAACATTAGGTATATGGGAAGTTCCCTTTAGAAAGGAACTACGACCTTAAAGGGCAATTTATAAAATAATGGATAGTTTTGTGCAAGGTTTCTCATCATGGCGAACATTTTAAGTATATGGTTTATGGGGGTGTGACTTTTAGTTTTCTCAAAAGTTCATGGGTACTTTTGGCTTTATATATAGATTTTTAATTAGATTTTTTTTAGTCGGTAGCGTCGCGGATTTCGGGCGCAAGGCAGCAATGTCGTGGGTTCGGATCCTGGTTACTGCCGATAACATTTTATCAGTACAGTTCACCTTTGTACTGTACCGGCTCACTCCTTGCTTTGCTGTAAACGATCCACGCACGGGCACTTAGTCTATGTGGACGGGCAAATGCAAGGTTAAAAGAGGCCGCCAACCTCTTTAAAAAAAAAATTATAAAATTAATTTGTAAAAGTTTAATAATTATAAAATTAAACTAACCTAACCTAACCAACCAAACTAAGGCTTTTTGTTTTTGTGTACCACATCAAAATGATGGCCTGTCATTCGAAGTCTGGCCAATGTATTCTTTTGAATAATGTTTCAGGGGCGGCTCTAAGAATAATTTTTTGGGTAGGCCTCACAAGGATCAAGAAAGAGTTTGATATGGGGGACGAGAGGTTTAAAGGGCTTTTCCACAAAAAGAGGGGAATTTTAAAATGTTAATGGAAAATAATTATTTTGAATACTTTCCCTTAGTTTACATATAATTAAATTTCTTTCTCTATTTATAATTTTGAAATATCTACCAACATTTTGGGTAGGCCCGGGCCTACCTAGCCTGCCCTCTGGAGGCGCCCCTGCAATGTTTACACGTAATACAGCTATCAAATTCAGTTGTACTACTCATAAGTTTGCAAATACTGTATCGAGGCTTGTGACATGGATTACAGCCGTGTTTGGAATTGTTTAAAGGCCCAGAATTTTGAATTTTGGGTATCATCAACATATTTTAAAATTTATATATATCTGCGTCCGTGAACGCAACTTGAGTAATTTTTGTCAGATTTTGATGAAATTTGGCTTGGAGGTATAAGCAGGATAAACTTGAATGAGTTCGTGACCAGCATGATCAGGCCATGGGAACAGGGTTTTATGGGGTGTTCTCTCCTTCGTTCCATGATCAATAATAGTAAGAGGATTGCAAAAATGACTTTGATCTTCACCGGATTGACTCATAATAGTTTTTAGTTGAAAAACTTGTTGAATGTGTTCATATACTAAACGTCCATGTGTATACACCACTGATTTGAAAGATCATGTGGCTTGCATAAAGCCTCATCTTGCACCTGTAGTAACTGAGCCATATCATCCAACAGATATACAATAAGACCACCAAACACTCCATCTTAGTTGTCTAGTTTCCCTTGACGTAAGCCAAGCGTTTGTTTATCATTCATTGCTAGTACTATAGCTTATGACCACGTACATAGATACTAGGCCTACTTCATCGCAAACTATGACATGGACGTTTTTGAACAAAATCTGAAGATTTAAGTTTATTTCCCCCTGTAGTTTATTAAAATTTTGTATATTCAATCTTAGAGCTGAGTGAATTATTTGGCCATCAACATTAGAAGCAGCACACGTTACCATTGGTTGATTCCGTTTTATTTACAATCTTATTTATAACTAACTACTGTCTTTTTTTTGTCTAAACATGAAAAACAATACAACACGTTATCAATTATGTATACAGTTTTAGTATAAAATTACGAGCTGATGGCCCGTATAGGTATGGGAATCCAGTAGTCAATTAAAACTGAATATAATTCAGAACACCTAGTATACATAATGACAAATTCTGTCAGTTTTAATAAGGAAAATCATCTTATGTAAACAAATGCACATGACCATCTATTTCTTTCATCTGATTATAAGCCACTGAAAAGAGGATTCTGGCCTCCCATTCTCTTCTATCCCCGGCCTCTTCTAATATAGATCCCAGTCTGGAGATGTCTTTCATTACTTGGTCTTTCCACTGCATATTCTTGGTCTTCCAAGTGGTCGTCTACCTTGTGGTACTCCTTGGAATACACTTTTCAAAGTTTATGTATCTTCCCTCCACCTCGCATAGACTGCCCATCCGAGCCTTTTACTTTTGGAAAGCACCCTTAAATCTGGGTATAAATAAATATCTCTTAGCTCTCTGTTCTTTTTTATCTTAACCTCCGTTATCTTGAACTGGTTCATTCTCTGCACTCTATTCTCAAACCCAGCAATAAGGTTTATCGGTTCTTTGGTCAGTAGCCAAGTTTCTGAACCATACAGTATTACTGGGATAGTCATGGTATGGTATGAATTGATTTTGGTTTCTACTGACACCCTGCAGCTTATTGGACAGTTTCCTAGAGACCTACTACCGCGGTTGATATTTTCATCACAGTACTTACCACAATTTTGGTTTGCCGACATACACACATTCGATCATCAAGAAAAAGAAGTATCAACATGTAAACCACTTATATCTTAAACGATTAAGCGATAGTTTGCTGACAATACACAAGTTCAAATTTTCATGGCATTTAAACTTATACTTACACAGATTGCATTAACGACAAAACTTAATTGTACGCAAGGGTTTGAGAGGTATAGTTTAAAATTACACATTTCCTGATAACGCAGATTTTTAGAGTAGAGAAAAAACAACATTTTAATATGTTTAGTTTGATAAATGATAAATATTTTCGTAAACAAATAACTTGAAACATAAACATCACATTGACAGTTTGAAACCAGCTGTTAGTTCAAACAGCACTGAAACTAATTTAAAGTGTTAGCATGGGCTGCTAGACTAAAAAAAAAACTAAAACTTAATTTCGAAAAACACTGAAACTCTAAACTAAAATCATGGCTTTGACATTCCCTGCCTTTAAAATTATCTTTCTTTCAACACAAAAATCATGAAAATCCATCAAGTGGTTGATTCAGAATCGTGAAATACAAAAAAACCCTGTCACGTTTTAATATATAAGATTTGTTGATGAAAGCTTAATTAAGTATGGTGAAATATGAAACATTAGCATAAGCTTAGTTGAAGTTCGATAATCTTAAGCGTATATTTTTAAAGCATGTTTTGTTCACTTTTACAGGTAATTGTATTTTTATTACTTTTATTGCAAAAAAACCTAGGCATAGACCACAAACTTAGAATTTGTTCAATGTCATGTACAACATTATGTACAGAATTGTGTGTGTCTCTAACAATCGGTCTACCCAAGAGGTGTGAAAATACCGTAGGGGCAGTATTGACCTAATAGATGATTAGCGTGTAGACCTTGTGTATTGATTTTTCAAGTGGCACTGTTGCTAGCAGGAGGTGTGCAAGTCATGTTTGTATCATCAATGAGGGGGTATAATCAAGAGGGGTGAAGGTGCCATAACACATGCAATCTCCAACACCCTGCCAGGCTAAACTGCTTTGTTGAATCTAGGATAAATTACATAGTGTGTTCATTTTGTAGTTTCTGTTTTATATATCCGGTATGTGTGACTTTTACAGGAACATGAAGTCGTCGATCAAAGCTATGAAAAGAATAAACAACTATGAAGGTACGATTGAGATTAAGAAATTGTTGCTCTTGGGTAGCACCGGCCAAAAATCTGTAGAAAATAAAAACAAAAAACCGAAATAATAACAGACACATTGTTAAAGAACAGAAAATTCCATATGCATCTCTTATCTACTTTATCATTATTCAAAATTTTGCAATAACTTGTCACAGTAGAACTCAAATAAAAACGTTTTCAAAATAACCTATTCCTTCTATAAGTAAAAAAAAATCATATTACCAATCTTTATATAACTATTTCAAAACATTTCTGCTGACAATAATTTGAATAATAATTTTTATTTGGCCTATGCTTAGAATATTATTTATATCTAATATGTAATTCCATGTTTTGTCTCTGTTATCTGACAAAAATAGAAAATTTGTTTTTTTATTGGTACTTAAGAAAATTATGCGTAGCTTTGCCTGTGAAACTATTTTGCCTCTTACAATCATGAGATTATTTGTTTCCAATAGTGTAAATGAATCCATTAATTCCTTAATGATACTTAATAAGTAACCTATAGGCTACTTTGTACTTAGATCGAACTACAGGATTTAACCTGTGTAAGTATCCTTACTCTTGTAGCTAAACTTTGATATAAAGTACTATGCATCTGCATGTATTAAAGCAACAAATAATTTGTTTCTTTCAGTCTATCCAAAAAATGGTGTAGCTCAAACTATTATGTACCAGAATATGTCGAGTCACTATCGCCGGATCTATAATGCTAAACCTCGCATAGACACTGGCCCACCTTTTTCTCACAGACCTAAGCCACACAATACATCTAAACATCATACTTGGTAAGTCATTTGTACCCTTAAATGTTAACAGTTAGTTAAATGAAATTAAGGTAACTTATATGCTTTTTTAAAGCTTAGAATGACGTTATATTCAGTTACTTAAAAGTTTTATCAACTCCTATATCAGGCTTTTTAAATGATCCTTTTAAGCATACTAAGTCTGCTGATAATCTGGCAGGTAATGAGTTTGCCAGGAAAATAGTTATTGTTGTAGATTATCATACTTCTAACAAAAATAATATGTATTTGGCACACTGGCATCGTTGTCATTTTCTTTATATAGTTAAAAAAGAACAATGTTTTATTTCAATTAATAATTACAAGATCAAATCTAGATTTACAAATGTTACTAAACATTTTGATTCTTTCAATATACAGGGTTAGTAAAAAGTGTGGAGACCCCCTGTTATTTTTTTACGGCCCATACTAGAAAAACTAAACTCGATACACCTTTATGACATGTTATGAAGTACTTTTTGGGCATAACCGTCACATGGTGTACATCCCCAAAATGGGGGATTTTGGGGGGAAACTCAAAAATTTCAAATACAAAGACCGATTGAGTGACCCCTCATTTTGAGGGTCCTGGTAAAAGAAAACCAACAACGCAAACTAGAGGTCTTTATCTCAATCCATGGCAGCCAATTGAAATTCTCAGAAGTTAAATTTAACTTACAGCTTTCCAAGCCTGGAGACCAGCTGTAAATTTTGTAGCGGCTCACACTAGGATAACTAAACTCTACACACCTTTTTGGCATGTTATGAAGTACTTTTTAAGCCTAATAGCCACTTGCTTACCAAACCCAAAATGGGGGATTTTGGGAGAAACTCAAACGTTTTAAATGATAAGCCCCATCGAGTGACCCCTCATTTTAAAGGTCCTGGTAAAAGAAAACTAACAACGCAAACTAGAGGTTTCTATCTCAATCCAGTAAAAAATGGAAGCTGATTGAAATCTTTAGAAATCGGAAATAACTTGCAATTTTATATTCAATTGGCTGCCATATTCTACTGTGTTAAGATAGAGACCTATAGTTTGCGTTGTTCGTTTTATTTTTTTATGACCTTCAAAATGAGGGGTCACTCGATGGGGCTTATCATTTAAGATTTTTGAGTTTCCCCCAAAATCCCCCATTTTAGGTTTGGGAACTTATGAGGATTTCAATTGACTGCCATTTTGTACTGAACTGAGATAGAGACCTCTAATTTGCGTTGTTGGTTTTCTTTTATTAGGACCTTCAAAAGAGGGGTCACTCGATGGGTCTTTGTGTTTGAAATTTTTTAGTTTCCCCCAAAATCCCCCATTTTGGGGATGAACACCAAGTGGCGGTTATGCCCAAAAAGTACTTCATAACATGCCATAATGGTGTGCCGAGTTTAGTTTTTCTAGTATGGGCCGTTAAAAAAATAACAGGGGGTCTCCACACTTTTTACTAACCCTGTATATGTTGAATGTCCATCTTCAAATTCTCGAGCAGATCTCTATTTTTTCTTCGATCTTCTCAAGCACATGCTCATTGCCCTTAAAATTGAGCAAGTCAATCTCACTCTAATCCAATTAACTACCAGACTGTAAGGCTTGTCCCATTTATCTAACAACCTCTCAGCCAGTGCTCTTATGAGTGTTTGAAATTCGTTGCCTAAGATTCCATAGACTGATGTTATCAGGGGAGTGAAAGAGGCATTCCAGCACTCACAAGCTGGCATATACCGTACTTTCTTTTCTTTTCTTCTGCATTTTTTGTGACATTGTCATAAAAATGCTAAAAAATAACTGACTGTACTTAATTTGTGATAAAAATACTATCACTAATGCAGACACACTTGTACACTCAAAAATATACTATATAATTATCAGCAACACATTTTACTCTATTTATGTCTTAATATTATGTGCTGTTGTGGAATAATTAAGATTTTATGTTTAATTCTGAACCAATAATCTTGAGGTTATGATGATACATCCACTGTAAACCTGCCTTTAAGGCATTTAAACCCAATGGTTTAGTTTTTGGATTACCACAAGTGCTGGTTGCTCAGAGTGAATATGCACCAAATAATATGTGTTTTTGTAATTGTTTTGATTATATACAATTGGCAATCATATTGAGTAATGTATTTATTTTTTGTGATGTTATTTGCTTTTAGGAATAAAAAAGAAAGTGAATTTTTCCTACAGAAGCAGAGCGAGTCATCAGTTTCCTTGAGCTCAAGCAAATGCAGTGTAAGTTTGCCAAACGAGGAAAGTGTGATATTATTTAGATCCTTAAAATCAAAAAATTTTGATTCAATTAAGTATTAACAAGCCATTTTTATTAATAAGTTTAGTGTCCAGATGCTATGGTATTTAAGTCACTTGAGAACTCAAATTCATTTAAGCATACTTGTACATAACTCCTACACTGGGGTAGTCAGTACTATATTGGCAAATTTGATTAATCCTCAAATTATTCTATAACTAGCCGCCATATCCGTGCTTCGCAAACGGGACGCTAAAGAGAATAATCTTGTTCTAGATCTGCTGTATGAGAATTTATTATTTTATAAATAAATGTCCACAATTTTGATAAAGCACCAACAAAATCATTTCCAAACTTGTGGTTTATATCAATTTGAATATTAAAAGTAATGTAAGAATAACATAGAAACTTTGCAAGCTGTCAGAGCAGAGCCCTATGAGTGTATTAAAATAAATTAACAGTATCAGCAATCTGACACATACTTTCTCACATTAGCTTGTCAACAACCGATGAGAGTAACTAGGTAAAATCACAAAAATTGCATTAAATTTTTAACTGTAATTTTTACAGGAATCGGGGGAGTTGCACTGTATTGTTTTGAATTATACGGACCATAACAAATCAAATGGGTTTTAATCAGAAGCATTTTTTTATGGGTTTTGATGGTAAAATAATAGCCTATAAGGCACAATGACTTTTGAACCAGTTGTACCATTTGGTTCAGAATTTAAAAGGCCGTATACCAAATTTTGATCAAAATCGTTCAGGCCATTTTTGAGAAAAATTGATATTTCTGTTATTTTATGGGGTTTTAAGGGAAAATAAACATCTAAAATAAAAAAAAACTCCAGGATATACCATGGTGGAAGTACCTAAATACCAAATTTTATCAAAATCGGACCACAGGTGTGGCCTGTAGCTCTCTACACATCCATACATACATACAGACAGACACATATACACAAACACACACACTGACAGACATCACTTTGAGAACCACTTTTTGGGTTCGAGGGGATCAAAAACAGATATATCCACTCAAAACTTTAACTCGAAAATTTTGACAATAACAATACTTTCTCCATATAGTATGTATAGGAGTAGAAAGTATAAATGACTTAGCGAATTTCCCTATAGGGAAGTAGCTATTACCGTAGGTGGCACGGTAAGACCTAGGCCTGAGACCGATTTACTTTTTTTCATTTTAATTTCTCCAGAGGCCAAAAACACTATTCGTTCAAATTTTCACTACCTATTCGTGTGTGTGTGTGTCCGTGAACACGATAACTTGAGTAATTTTTGTCCGATTTTGATGAAATTTGGTTTGAAGGTGTAAGGCAGGATAAACTTGAATGAGTTTGCGAACCAGCATGATCAGACCATGGGAATGGGGTTTTACAGAGGATTTTATGGGGTAAAAATTGGTTTTTCTCATTTTTGACCCTTAGAAAATGAAATTTCCAATTTCTCACTAAACCTTTTTAAAAAGCTTAAAATCTTATAATTTTGTATATTTAAGTGTTTTTGTTTATTGGTAACAGAAAAAAATGTATTGCTTGTTTATGGATATATTTTGATCAAACTTGGGAAATTTATTTTGTTTATACTAAACTATTAATATAAAAAAAAACACACACACTTTATTAGTTTCCTTGTAGCACCAAACCTAGGTCATCGTTAAACCTAATGTTATTTAAATAGATTTCATTAAAAATCGATTTAGACAAATGAAAATTTGCTCAGTCGGCAGGTTTGCTGCGGCAGGGGCATTTTTTTTACTTATTCTGCTGTATATTGGCTCTATTTATTGAAAAAATCTGCTAAATTGGTCAAGTAGTTTTCACGTTACTAACATAATATACTCCAAACTTTTTCATCTATAATATTAGTTCCTTCTATTCAAGTCTTTGTGTTGATCAGTAATGTACCTACTAAAAGTATTCATGGGCTACTCGTTTCTCAGATATTATTTTTGGTGAAAAACATAAATACAAACACAATTTTTTTTTTTTTAAGTACGGTTAATAAGTTGATGAATACACTTAAAAATAGAAACACCCTGTTGTGGGATTGGGAATATCACAAATTGTTTATTGAATTAAAAACATAAACATATCAAGTCAGGGTGTCTACCAGTCGGGAATTCCGGGAAATTCGGGAAAAAGTCGGGGATTTTGAAAGGTCAGGAAAAGTCGTGAAAAAGTCATGAATTTCGGCCGAAAGTCGGGAATAATCTAACCTTTCAAAATTAGGGATGAACGGGTCCCAAAACTTTTAAAAAAATGTTCTGGATCTTATATTCCTGATCATTGGGACGGGATTACATTTGAGGGGTGGGGGATGAAACGAAAATGCATCGGAATTCCAATTCGATTCAGTGATGATCAAAATAACGATTTGAATCATGGGCATTCAGTGTCCATAATATACGTTTTTGAATCAGCATCCATACGTTATGGAATCAGTATCTATATACGGTATTGAATCAGTATCCATATACGTTATTGAATCATTATCCAAATAACTTTTTGAATCAGTGTCTATACGTCATTGAATCAGTATCCATATACGTAGTTGACTGTTACATTGATACTGTTTGACTATCAGTATCCATTTAACTTATTGACATTATTCAAATGATTGACATTAATTATATAAGCTATTCATTGAGATGAGACATTGCTTAGCCATACAAGTTATTACCATCCAAGTACATGGCATACACTGAGACATTGCTTAGCCATACAAGTTATTATCATCCAAGTACATGGCATACACTGTGACATTGCTTAGCCATACAAGTTATTACCATCCAAGTACATGGCATACACTGAGACCTTGCTTAGCCATACAAGTTATTACCATCCAAGTACATGGTATACACTGAGACATTGCTTAGCCATACAAGTTATTACCATCCAAGTACATGGTATACACTGAGACATTGCTTAGCCATACAGGTTATTGCCATCCAAGTACATGGCATACACTGAGACATTGCTTAGCCATACAGGTTATTGCCATCCAAGTACATAGCATACACTGAGACATTGCTTAGCCATACAGGTTATTGCCATCCAAGTACATGGCATACACTGAGACATTGCTTAGCCATACAGGTTATTGCCATCCAAGTACATGGCATACACTGAGACATTGCTTGACCATACAGGTTATTGCCATCCAAGTACATGGCATACACTGAGACATTGCTTCGCCATACAAGAAGTTATGTATACCTTGTAGTTTTGATTCTATCCTCTTATTTTATCAATGTAAACCAATTGAAAGATTCAGTATTTAAATCTTACAAAGGTTTTTATTTGTTTACACCCAAACATATCTTTATTTATAAAATGAATAAAATAAAATAGGTAACATACTTAACAACATGATGCTGCAAGTAAAAATTATGAAATAGGCAAGAAGCTCACTGATATTTCCAGAAATACTGGTTCTTCTAATGTATGATTGAAAACAGATATTTCACTCCACTGAGAAGTATGAATAGAAAAATTCCATGTTGCTTCAAATCAAGTTATATCAGCATTTTTTTAAATCGAATCGTTGCTTTGAGTTGAAATGTTTTGCTGTTTCACACACCCCTACATTTAATACGGGATTTTCTTGGCATGTGATACGTTTCGATCATCAGTGATTTCGCTGGGTCGTAAGTGACAACATATGTTGACGAAGGTACCGTGACCGCGAGACGGAAAAAGGTGTAGTAACATGGAGAATGGACCGAGTTTTTGGTCGGGATTTATATAAAAATGGTAATGAAAAGTCGGGAAAAAGTCGGGAATTCCATTTGAGAAATCTGGTAGACACCCTGCAAGTAATCAAGTATTTTATTGGTCGTTAAATAATCATAGATTACAATAGACCTCGTCAGAGACAAACATATAAAACAATAGCGATACATTATCACAGTCACATTTTTGCATACAAAATAGAAAGGCTATCATATCACAGACGCTACAATAAATAAATAGCTGTACAGTTAAATAGATGCATAGAGTTATAAGATGAATACTGAATAAATATAATTACAGTCAAAATAAATATAATGACTAGAATATCATGTTGGCACTTTCTACAAAAAACTCATTCAAGTCATAACTGTAAACAATCCTACTTTGACAGTTCTCATTGTGTATCACAGCTTTTTTACACTCCTTAGTCCAAATTAGCTGTTGTCACATAAATTCAAACAAAAAATGAATAGTGCTGCACCCTGTTGGTAAGCCTAGTAACTTTTAATACTATGGAACGAACTTGTTAAGTTGAAACAGCCTGTTAAGGTTCTTTAATTCCTTTAAGATATGATTACTCATAAAGTTAACATGGGAAACTCCAGAGCCACTGGAGCAGAGCCGGAAAGGATTTTTCAGATTAAAATAGGCCTATATGTTAATTGGGAATGAGAGCTATCATCATGCCAAATTTCAGCCCAATCCGACCAGTAGTTAATGCATGATTGAACTTCAAACAAACACACAAACTTTCACATTTATAATATTAGTAAGACATAAGTTTAATAGTATGATAAAAATATAATATAATTATCATAATAAATTGAGATGGGGATGCCACTTAGGTGCGTATTTCAACCCAAATATGAGTGAAGGACAAACTCACTCATAGGAATGGTGTAGAATGGTGTGAGATGATCTGTGTAGGTTTATTACTGAATAAGATCAGCTAGCTAAAAACATATACATTTTTAAATTTATTTTATTCACTGTTCAATAAGTATACAGTATTTTACTCAGTAGGCCTACAGTACAATACTTGCAGATAATACAGTATACCCCATCTTAACTGACCCCAATGGGACCGGACCTAGGTCAGTTAAATGGGCAATCCCTAAAAACTAAAATTATGAAGTGCTATTCATTTGGAATTATATAATCACCATTCCGAAGTTGTGTGTGCATTATTTACAAAACGAACTACACTTATCTAATTTTTTCTTAAGTATTGACAGTAGAAATATCACAAATAAACCCAAAACACAATAAGTCAAAAACTTTCATTGGAATAAATTATAATCGTAGGCAGTAGTCAATAAACATGCTTATTTTAATACCTTTAATAATATTAATTGATCCTTACCAAATCTATCGTAATACAGTACAGGACTTGTTGAAATTAAAGATACAAGCAAACATTTTGTTACAAGACAGGATGTTTATTTATAGAGACTGGGACGGGTGGCGTCGTCCTGTAATCCAGCTACTAGGAGGTCACGAATTGTGGATATTTATAGGCATGCAATGTGGATGTGATACTCCCTGGTGTGGATTAATGCCCGCACGAGTGTGTACTACGACTATCCGCAGTACTATCCTGATAATTAGACCAATTCGTATATACCAAGGAAAAGATGTGGTTCGGATTCCACTATAAACTGTAGGTCCCTTAGTTGCCATTAGCTGTATGGGCTATTAATTAACAGCTGTGTCTAAGGAATGTCGGCCTTAGTCACTAACAAGACTACAAGATCGCGCCACTCATCCTACACTCATCTCCATTCATACTTGGCTTAAAATACCTACTATGTATGGTCGCCATTTCATTGAACAGTATTAACAGCAACATGGATTTTATTTTTTTAGGATGAATACAAAATAACTTATTCTTAGTAACATTGTGTAGAGTTGCCGAGTGTTCCTAGATTCCTAGAAAGCTGCGGTTAAACCGAACTGCTCTCAATACAAGGTCGGTTATAACAAATTAATATTTTAAGAGAAAGGGTGGTAGGTTAAGAGGGGATCTATTGTAACCTTTGTTGGAAAGTATTTGAATAAAAACAATAGTGTAAGTTAAAAGGCTTTATAATATAAATTGTCTTTTTTTTTGTCATGTTTCAGAGACAAGGTTGTGGAGAGAGGGAAGTGCCCACCTTTAAGCCTCAAATAACCAAAACTAATGCTGAGTCAAAACTGCGCAATTTAAGAGTGTACCACCCGCCTCGTAGACGAGTGTTCCATACATCCAGTACTTCCTTTCAAATGGTATAAATTTGTTATCATCCCATTCACATAATTTCACCGTATAGTTTTGCTTCTTGAATTTGTCTAGATTTCTATTGTTATTTTAAGTTTAGGCCGCTGCCTCCCTTGACAACAGGCTCTTATGGTGATTTATTGTTGCGCCCTCAAAACTATTGCACCCTGAGTCACAGGTTGCGATTTATCTGTACAAACTATATATTTTATTATTCCGCATTAATCAGCGAACAAGATGAGGCAAGAAAATATTTATTTGAAGAATTTGTTATACTAGTTGTTATAAATTAATCCAAACATTTGCTCCCTATGGTAACATAATAGAACGATTCTATAAAATTTAACACTCTTGTACATAAATAGTTAGAAAAAAATTAATATACTATTTATCATAATATAGGGTGCGGCAAAAAAACCGATCCATTTTCTGCTGCGCACTGTTCAGGGACAGGTCGTCTGAGGGTGGTGGGAGTAGGCTCGTTGGAAAGCCTATACAATGCCATTTTTTGTAGTCACAGAACAGTGGTCGTATGAGCTACATGCGGTTGTTATCGAGTCGTTTTAAAAAAGTAATTATTTAGTCATTGCAACTCAGCGGCAGTTCTGTGCTTTTATTTAATTAGGTCGACATAGAGAGGTTCCGTCGTGATTATTTGTATGGATGATTACCAAATTACAAAGATTATTATTCTAATCCATAGAGATAAAAATTAACCTCAAAATTTGTATAACTGAGCGGTCAGTCATATTCAAGGCAGCCGTTTGTTTTCGGGCTAGCCTACGAGGACTGTTTTCCACAGCAGCACAAACTCTATCAAATGTTTGTTGCCTGGCGTTCGATCTGACTTTGGAGGGCCTGTCAGCTTCCTTTTCAACGCAGAAGCCGTTGTCCTAAAGTAAGTAACCCTCAGCATTATTGTGCTATGCAACGGAACTTCTCCATGTCACCTTTATTGAAAGAGAGCATGAAATTGCCGCTGAGTAGCAATGAATGAATTCACTATTTAATAAAAACGACTCCATAACAACCGCACTAGCTCAGGCGACTACTGCTCTATGACTACAAAAAATGGCATCTTGGGGCTTTCCAACGAGCCTACTCCCATCACTCTCGGATGACCTGTCGCTGAACAGTGCTCTGCAGAAAATAGATCGGTTTTTTTTTCTGCACCCTTCATAACCATGTAGGCCTATTTTCTTTTTAAGTCAAATCATCAGGTTGATTTTAAATATTTTGGAATAATTTAGACTTCTTATGTAATGGATCAGAGTCGGGGTGGAAATGAAACAATGATGTTTTTTATACTAGATTTCTTTATTAGACTATAAACAAATAAAGTATTAAATCAATCAACTTTATTCAGTGCCAGGGCTTAGTTTTATTAGTTGTTATTAGACGTTACTTTTATCTACTTTCCGTAAATTTAATAACACGTACAATGCTGATCAAGAAGTTATATATAAACAATTGTAATGGCTTCAAAAAAGTCAGCAGTTTCAAAACAAAAACTGCCAAAATCTTAAATTTTGAAACTTGTGAATCTCAAAACTCTAGCTTTACAAGAAAACTCAAAGAGTCAAGCTTTTTAATGAGATTGCTGAAAGAATTTATTCGTACACTATGGCAGAACCAAAGCACAACATTTATTCTAGCAAGTTATTTTATAACTCTTACTGTCAACTGGCCTTAAAACTCACTGAGATAAAGCTGCCAAAACTGAGAAAAAACGTGTAAATGTTTGTTTTAAATACCTCAAGGGCAAAGCTTGAATGGAATAACGAGGGCGGCTTCTTAGATCTAATTAAATTACAAAAGTGTATTTTTGTAATGTTAGGATGATGAGACAGACTTTTTTTGTTTGTGCGATTTATTTGCTGTTGTCATCACTAAGCTTGTGACAACATATAAACATAAAGTAGGCCTAAACAAAACAGAGTTCAATGTAGACAGTTTCACTTTCTAAAACTATCTTAAAACAACAAGCAACCATTTTGTTTGGTTAAAACAAGAAAAGCTATTTATGTAGCCTAAGCGTCTAGGGGAAGTAGCTATTAGAGTTTATATCAGCAGCAAATGAGTCAGTTAAAACGAAGTACAGCCACAGATATCTCGTAGCCTACCCTAAATAGTAAATACTAAATATAGTGTGTTATTGTTATTTAATGTTTTAATCAATTGTTATTATGGTTACAGATCAAGAGTAATCCTGAAGTATCAGTTCCTGACATACCATGGATTAGAGCAACAGAAGATGCTAAAACAGATTCTAAAGGCAGCAGCTCTGTATGTATTTAATATAATTTTTTAAATAATTTTCCATTTCATAATGACTTTTTAAAACACCAAAATCTATTAGTAGACAATTAAGTTTAATGTGAAATGTTAATCTTGACTATTTGATTTTCTGGCATCATACATCAAGTAATTTAATTATACCTTTTGCATGCTTTTACTTTTTCTATACATAGTGTATGAAGAAATGAAAGTAATGTTTTCGTCATAATATTCCAGTTTGAGTTTTGTTAAATATCCCCCTGAACCCAAAAAAAGTGGTTTTTGAAGTGATCTATGTTGAAGTCTGTGTGTATATATGTGTGCCTTCTGTATGTCTGTACAGAGATACATACCACAACTGTGGTCCGATTTAGATGGATTTGGTTTGTACTAATCCACAATATTCCCATGAAAAAACAAAATAACAGAAAAATTCAATCACCTAAAGTTTAGTATTTTATGGTTCTTATAATTCTAAACAGAATGGTACAGCTCCCATTGTTATAAAAAGTACGGTTTAAGAGTTATTACAACATATGTGATTCAACCCTTAAAATACCATAATTTCTCCCACCGCTTGGCCATGATAAGGGTGTGGGAAAGCTAATCCTAATGGGAGTGTCAGATCGCTAATACCATTTATTTTATCATTCATCCTGTAACCTAACACCGGAGCTGTGTACTAATAACAGTCTACCACACTAACAACAATGATCAACCCAAAGCCCAAATATAGTAGTTCCAAACTTAACTCGCAGGTTGCAGCAACAGCTTTCAACAGATTTTGTTGGATTATATTTGCATAAATAGTTGTAAGTGGATGTTTTTATGAAACTCTATTGTTTGATATATACAAGAAACATAATATATAATTAATAATAATAATAATAAAAATCTTTATTTGTCATAAGGATACATCAGATCATCGACAAAGTCAAAATCATGATTATACATCAATCGTCAAACAAAACAAAATCAAAACACTTTCAATATTTTGGAAAAACAATAGGGCTTAATAACTAAAATATGTACAAACTAGCTGTTGTACCCGTGCTTTGCAACAGGAAGAGGACAAAAAATAGAAACATTTTAATCTTTACATCTGTTGCATAAAATAATAGTTGCACATCCGCCAACGCTTTTAGAAACAAAATTCAACTTTTATAGCCTTAATAGAAACGTTTAAGTTATATGACATTTAAATCTGGTAAGTAGTGGATACCACCATTTTGGTTTTGATTAATTTTAAATCTTGTGTAGGCTGATATGAGAAAAACTTACCAAATCTTCGAATAAAACATTGACATACATGATTTACCTTCATCTTACATATCTTTTAATTTATTATTGACATTTTAAATTTCAATTTTGAAGTTGCAAAAATACTAATTATTAAATTTAAATGAACATTTTTTTAAATGTCACTCTTCTTTATATTAAACTAGCTGTACCCGCGGGCTTTGCCCCGTTTAACTTCTTAATTTTCAAGATGATCTCGTTCGCATGGCTCAATCACGTCCTGGTTGAAGTTCGTTCGCTACGCTCACTCACCTTTAGGTTGGAGCTCGTTCGCTGCGCTCACTTGCCTTCAGGTTAGCTCGTTCGCTACGCTAACTCGTCTCCAGGTTGAAGTTCGTTCGCTACGCTCACTCACCTTTTGGTTGCAAATTAGCTGTTGTCATAAATTAAAATAAATAATAGTGCTGCACCCTGTTGGTAATCCTTGTAACTTTAATGCTATTGAACATCATAGAACAGAACCAACTTGTTTAATTGAAACAGCTGTTAAGATTCATTAATTCCTTTTAAATATGAAAAATCATAAGGCTAACATGGGAAACTCCAGAGCCACTGGGGCGGAGCCCGAGAGTCCGATCAGAATAAAAACACCTTAGTTTTCCTATTTAATTCCTAAAGAATCAATGTACCAAATTTCAGCCTCCTAGGTAAATGGGAAGTGGGAGAATTAGTGATGAGTGAGTGTGTCAGTGAGTCAGTGAGGGCTTTGCCTTTTATAAGTATAGATCACAAATCCTTCCATCTTGAGTTTCTTCACTCACAATTAAATCATTAGCAAAACTAAGTCAGCTGTTATAAACTTTATAAATATTGCTGTGCCTTATCAATACAGTTTTTAGAAGTATTAAAGAAACTATATCTATAGGTAGCCTACTATAAAAAAAATTAAACAAATAATTTAGCATTAAAGACAGCAGACAAAACTAATATGATTATCAAAGCATCAAGGACTAAAAAATGTAATAGCAAATACAGTATATGTTTTATTGCATTTCTGGTTCTACTCTACAAAAATATCAACAAACAACTTAATATACAAACTCGTTCTTTTAATCAGTTCCATCGTCCATTGCCTTTACATTTCACACTTACCATTAAGTAAACATAGTAACAGATATCTCATTGATTTTAGAAACAAACGAACACTGTGTACTGCTTAGTTTTATGATAACTGAAAGCTATGTTAAGATAAAATAAAAGTATTTTGTATTAGCATTTGATAATTAAATATAGTTACATATATACAACAGATTTTAGAAAACAAAAATCAACGTACAATTTAGTTATTGATGATATTCTTTAGTTTAATTTAAGCATAGGTTTAGCAAAACACAATAACTTAATTTACCTAAATATACATAAAAAAACAATGTGATGTGCAAGTTATGTTAAGTTAATCTAACACATGTTAAGCAGTTAGAATTTATTTTAAGTAGCCTCCAAATTCATATAAAACATCTATACTTTGTAATTTTAATACTGTTTCCATGAAAAAATATCAATAACATTATTTTCATAACGCTTTAAAAAATCCAAAGCAGAGCCGGAGTTGATACAGCAACGGTTATAGAATATTTTTTTCTATAATCATTCACATAGTTTTAGAATAAATAATCCATGATAAAAGGTTAGATTAAAATAAACCTACCTCATAGTTATGGAAAACATTATATTTAATTTCTTTGTATCAGCTGTCTGAAATTGTAAAATATGCAGTTTAGCAGTTCTTCTTGTTTACATATAAATGTCAAAGCAAATGTAAACAAACATTGTTAGTGATCTCATCACAGCCATGGAGACCAATCAATATTAACTTTTAAAATGTTCACGTCAGAACTTTTAAAGCCAAAGGGGCAAAGCCTACGGTCAGTATCGAAATGTGAATAGTCCTATAATGGTCCTTGGTATGGTAGCTATATTTTTGTATATTTGGCCAGATTTGAACAAATCGTTCAGGCTATAAGAAGTGTTGTCTAATAGCTAATTATAAAACAAGGACTTAAATTTTTCTTGCGGATAAGCATCAATATTGTGTTTTAAGGTTATATACTTTAGTTGATAACACTATGTGGCTCTTGCTAGTCTTACTCAGACAATGTGATTCTAACAAGGAACTATTTTTAAATCTGGTATTGTGATTATGATTATTGAATTTTAGGTAGTGGGGTTTTTTTAAGATATAAAGGGCAAGATCATAAATAAACAAATTTATTACAGTTTGAATCTTACAGTAGTATTATTTATAGCCTAGGTAAAAGCTAAATCTAATTCAAAGTATTTTTTTCAATTAATATAATCATAGTCTGTTGTTGCACCAGAATGTATAGTATCATATAAGTTGTACTGTAGGCCTGTTGGGATTTAAAAATTAAATTAATATTTAAATATAACTAGGCTTCTATGCTTTAACAATTAAAGAGTGTAGTCTTTAATTAATTAAAAAAAAAAAAACTACCTAGTTGTCTTAATACACAAAAAAACTTTAAAGTTTGTCGCTGGGGGAAAATTGCAGTTAATATCTAATGACTTGTGATTTATTTTCAAGGACTCGGCGTATACAGAAGAAGGTGAAGGAATGTGGTCTGGTGGAGAGAGTAGAGGCCCAACACCAGTGTCTGATACCCATAGAGTTACAAGGTTAATATCTAATGACTTGTGATTTATTTTCAAGGACTCGGCATATACAGAAGAAGGTGAAGGAATGTGGTCTGGTGGAGAGAGTAGAGGCCCAACACCAGTGTCTGATACCCATAGAGTTACAAGGTTAATATCTAATGACTTGTGATTTATTTTCAAGGACTCGGCGTATACAGAAGAAGGTGAAGGAATGTGGTCTGGTGGAGAGAGTAGAGGCCCAACACCAGTGTCTGATACCCATAGAGTTACAAGGTTAATATCTAATGACTTGTGATTTATTTTCAAGGACTCGGCGTATACAGAAGAAGGTGAAGGAATGTGGTCTGGTGGAGAGAGTAGAGGCCCAACACCAGTGTCTGATACCCATAGAGTTACAAGGTTAATATCTAATGACTTGTGATTTATTTTCAAGGACTCGGCGTATACAGAAGAAGGTGAAGGAATGTGGTCTGGTGGAGAGAGTAGAGGCCCAACACCAGTGTCTGATACCCATAGAGTTACAAGGTTAATATCTAATGACTTGTGATTTATTTTCAAGGACTCGGCGTATACAGAAGAAGGTGAAGGAATGTGGTCTGGTGGAGAGAGTAGAGGCCCAACACCAGTGTCTGATACCCAAATTGCAGTTAATATCTAATGACTTGTGATTTATTTTCAAGGACTCGGCATATAAAGAAGAAGGTGAAGGAATGTGGTCTGGTGGAGAGAGCAGAGGCCCAACACCAGTGTCTGATACCCATAGAGTTACAAGGTTAATATCTAATGACTTGTGATTTATTTTCAAGGACTCGGCGTATACAGAAGAAGGTGAAGGAATGTGGTCTGGTGGAGAGAGTAGAGGCCCAACACCAGTGTCTGATACCCAAATTGCAGTTAATATCTAATGACTTGTGATTTATTTTCAAGGACTCGGCATATAAAGAAGAAGGTGAAGGAATGTGGTCTGGTGGAGAGAGTAGAGGCCCAACACCAGTGTCTGATACCCATAGAGTTACAAGGTTAATATCTAATGACTTGTGATTTATTTTCAAGGACTCGGCATATACAGAAGAAGGTGAAGGAATGTGGTCTGGTGGAGAGAGTAGAGGCCCAACACCAGTGTCTGATACCCATAGAGTTACAAGGTTAATATCTAATGACTTGTGATTTATTTTCAAGGACTCGGCGTATACAGAAGAAGGTGAAGGAATGTGGTCTGGTGGAGAGAGCAGAGGCCCAACACCAGTGTCTGATACCCATAGAGTTACAAGGTTAATATCTAATGACTTGTGATTTATTTTCAAGGACTCGGCATATACAGAAGAAGGTGAAGGAATGTGGTCTGGTGGAGAGAGTAGAGGCCCAACACCAGTGTCTGATACCCATAGAGTTACAAGGTTAATATCTAATGACTTGTGATTTATTTTCAAGGACTCGGCATATACAGAAGAAGGCGAAGGAATGTGGTCTGGTGGAGAGAGCAGAGGCCCAACACCAGTGTCTGATACCCATAGAGTTACAAGGTTAATATCTAATGACTTGTGATTTATTTTCAAGGACTCGGCATATACAGAAGAAGGTGAAGGAATGTGGTCTGGTGGAGAGAGTAGAGGCCCAACACCAGTGTCTGATACCCATAGAGTTACAAGGTTAATATCTAATGACTTGTGATTTATTTTCAAGGACTCGGCATATACAGAAGAAGGTGAAGGAATGTGGTCTGGTGGAGAGAGTAGAGGCCCAACACCAGTGTCTGATACCCATAGAGTTACAAGGTTAATATCTAATGACTTGTGATTTATTTTCAAGGACTCGGCGTGTGCAGAAGAAGGTGAAGGAATGTGGTCTGGTGGAGAGAGTAGAGGCCCAACACCAGTGTCTGATACCCATAGAGTTACAAGGTTAATATCTAATGACTTGTGATTTATTTTCAAGGACTCGGCGTGTACAGAAGAAGGTGAAGGAATGTGGTCTGGTGGAGAGAGTAGAGGCCCAACACCAGTGTCTGATACCCATAGAGTTACAAGGTTAATATCTAATGACTTGTGATTTATTTTCAAGGACTCGGCGTATACAGAAGAAGGTGAAGGAATGTGGTCTGGTGGAGAGAGTAGAGGCCCAACACCAGTGTCTGATACCCATAGAGTTACACGGTTAATATCTAATGACTTGTGATTTATTTTCAAGGACTCGGCGTATACAGAAGAAGGTGAAGGAATGTGGTCTGGTGGAGAGAGTAGAGGCCCAACACCAGTGTCTGATACCCATAGAGTTACAAGGTTAATATCTAATGACTTGTGATTTATTTTCAAGGACTCGGCGTATACAGAAGAAGGTGAAGGAATGTGGTCTGGTGGAGAGAGTAGAGGCCCAACACCAGTGTCTGATACCCATAGAGTTACAAGGTTAATATCTAATGACTTGTGATTTATTTTCAAGGACTCGGCGTATACAGAAGAAGGTGAAGGAATGTGGTCTGGTGGAGAGAGTAGAGGCCCAACACCAGTGTCTGATACCCATAGAGTTACAAGGTTAGATATAACAACTTATTTAATTAACATTTTCAACTTATTTGTTAAATTTACAAATACAATAAACACTCAGTTTCGCTATTCTAACAACTTAAGCAGAGCCAGATTTCTGAGAGTAACAAACATTGTTTGTGAGGCTAACAGAAATACTGACTAAATGTCTTAAAGACGATCAACATATTGATACTATTTTACTGAGGATACCTGTCCTTATTAATCAATATCATATATAATTTTAGCTTTAGCAAATTTAATTAGCAATCAGAATGATTTTGAAATTAGAACACAACAAAACAACCAAAAACAAATTCAAAGAACTGAAAATTTTAACAGTATATTGACAATTTATTTACGACAATTATTCTAGCAAAAAACCGCTTGAGCACCTCTGAGACAAATTATCACCCATACAACACTCAGCATAAAAAAATCCTTGTTTCAAGTAAACATAAATTAAAATTCTATGAAAAAAAAATTTAAGCATCTTCCAAGTGAAATCAGAAATGAACAAAGCAGGAAGTATTTCATGAGAAAACTAAAACTTTATTTAGTGGAGAAAGCGCTTTATTCCCTGGAAGAGTATTTTTCTCTTAGTGTTAGTTGATAATTGACTTAGTTTTGATTATTTTCATTTACTGGTTCCTGGTTTTTAATGTAGATAATGGTCTAAGATATGCAAATTTGTAAATTATTAATTTAAGATAGATTTAGTTGACGCCATTCAATGTAAAAAACTGTAGGCTACTTTATGAATGAAGCATATTTGATTTGGTTTGATTTGATGTAGACTCCCTAAATGTTGGGCTGCAAACTCCGCCAAACACCCCTGGAAGGCTTTATTAGTATAAAAACACCCTTTTATCGATGCCAGATCATTAGTACCAGGTAATAGGATCCTGGATTATCAGGATTTTACTGGGCATTATACAACATAACAGTCAAAACATTCCTGGAATGAATTTCTGTAGACATTTAGCGCGATCGCCAGTAGGAAATTCACCTTGCAGTAGTTAGTATGACTCCTTGGGAGGGCTATCCATGGTGGAAGTAAGACAGGTTTGCTACTGCGCATCGTAGCTGGGTGAGGTTGGTGCAGGGCGGGGTATCGTGACGTCACCTTGGGCGCAAACAGCCTCGCGACCATATCGAGCAGTGACACTGCTAGCTAATAAAATCGTAATTTTAAATACAGTAGAACCTCGGTTAACCGAGCCTCGCTTAACCGAGACTCCGGGTTAACCGAGGCCGTCCTCGAACGATTTTTTTTATTTAAAAAGCAAAAGAAACACGCACAAACTACGTACAGTAATGAGCGTTTGGGTGCTCCTTTTATCGCAATACGCACGCTAGCCTGCAATGCGTTAAAACTACTGTACAGTAAAATGTTGGCAACTGTTGTGTTTCCTCGGCCAAATATTTGCGTAGCTTAGCGCTTATCTTTGCCGAATGCATACGGCACTGTCACCCGACACCGCTCGCCAGAGCAGCTGCAGGTGTTGTAACCCGACACCGCTCGCCGCCGGACCAATGCGAACTGTTTCAATGCCGAGACCCGACTGAGCCACTCGCTCTTCCCACCACCCCGATTCGACAAAAGTTTTTTTTACAGCGATGAATCTGATGGGGCGACTGAGAAAATATCACATACAGAAGGTCTAAGAATGATCGAGGGAGCACTGGCATCACTGAGCTATAATTCTAACTGGAGGTAGCACTGAATGTCAAAGATGCGTGTCGCCAGCCGCCATGTTTGCGTGAGGTGTGAGTTAAAATGAAGCCATGTTATTGGATGAAAAAACTCACTGCTATGGAAACCTAGTTATAGAAGCCATGTTATTGGATGAAAAACCTGCTGCTATACCAACCTAACAAAATCAGCGACACGCTTTTGACAGACTTCTGCAATGGCAGTGCTACCTCCAGTTATAATTTTAGCTCAGTGACTGGCATACATTGAACAACAAGAAACCACAACAACAAACGATTTAGTTTGGCTGCGACGCTGGCGCAACAGGGCGGCTAGCCTAAGATCCTCTAATCTAAGTCAAAAAACAATAACTGATTTCTTTGGGAAAAAAGATTAGCTTACTTTGTTTATTTTTGTACAATGTACAGTAAATTAATTTTCATTTCTTTGATTTAATTTTGTAAACAGGAATACTGTACTGTAACTAAACTTCTGTACATTGTGTAGCCTATATCATACGTATTCAGTTGTGCAATAAATTGAGTGTTATATTAAAACAGTGTTTAGTATTGTGAGTGTTACCGTTTCCTCTCACGTTTTATTGCGTACTAATAACATTTCTTGTACTAATAAACTAAACAACAGTTCAGTTAATAACTTTTGTTCATGTTTTAGTATATCTTGAGCTATTTTTAGGGGCGGTAACGATTTTTAGGTTACGTTCCGTGTTATCCGAGGTTCGCCGTATCCGAGGTACCCTCGGTCCCAATTACCTCGGTTAACCAAGGTTCTACTGTAGTTAGATCCGAGAAAAAATCCTGAAACTTTGCATAGTTGTGGACTATAAACATAGGATGGGTATCATTTAAATTTATTAGTTTATTTCAAATAAAAACCATTAAACCATCGAACAAACTTTAATCTTTTTCATACTAACACAAAAAAGTTAGTCGGCTACCAAATCACATATTATTTGGTCAGGTTTGTCAGACCTGCAGGAAAGTTTTAGGGAAAGGTTCTAATTTAACTGTAGTATCGATTAGATTTCGATAAAAGAATTACTTTCTTAGCTACGAAGAATTATATGAAGCTGCAATGGAGCGTGCTCAGCCGAGACTGCTGTTTATTGGATAAAAAGGCCACACATTTATTATCCAATACACCGTAGCTATATGTTATAAGGATATACGTTGCATTCATTTTCAATCAAATATGTAATATTATCATGTGACAGATATAATAAGTTTTAAATTACATCCATCGAAGTTGGGTGATCTTTATAAATGCCAATTCCTCCTTATTTTAAACAGAACAGAGTTCATATTTTATATTCTATGTTATACATTTCTTTGCGTTAAAGAGAATTTATTATTCAAACCATCATATGCAAACTTTGATTTTAGTTAATCAATAACAATTTGCAACACTTTAAATGTTATTTGGCAACGTTAAACCTATTCACAGAGAAGACAAAATTAAATCTTCTCTGTGAACTATATTCAAACAGGGAAAAAAATACTTAAGTCAACAGAACTATAATATTCACACATAAAAATATAAATACAGGAATAAAAATATGAATACATATTGATCAAAAATGAAATTGGGGAGATAATATTCAATATCTAACAAACAAATTATTTTCTTTTTGCTATGCTATAAGTGTTATAATTGATGCAACATCTCTGGAAGTATGTAAATTAGTATATTGTGCCTATACTGATTCTATAATTAGGTATGGTATAGTACTCTGGGGATTGAGTTTCAAAATAAAAATAAACTTCTTAACACACAAAAATCAATCGTACGGACCATGGTTAAAGCATAGACTAACCAAACACAAGTAGACTTGTCATCCCGTTGTAAATTTTGAAGCTCGTTTTTCATGTCTATTTCATGTCCGGTGACACTAACCGCTGGTATAGACTAAATTTTGTTTCTATTATCTTAGGGTTAATTTAATGATTTGGGCTTTACTGTTTCGTTTGGTTATATAACTAGAGGACGAGTTATTGTTTATGATTATATTGTTTTATTTGATTAAACAAGGTTTTAAACAACTGAAATAACAAGAAAACAAATTGTAAACAAAACACGACCTCTGCAGTGCACCGGACAGAACTAACAATAATATGGGCTTCAGCTGTTCCATAAGGATGAGAAATCTTCCAAGGGAGTATGTTTTGTCCATGGTTAGTGTCTAAGAAAAAAAGCAGTAGACCTCTTTTTAAAAGATTAGTGATTTTAACCGTCACAAGTTGGTACATTTTTGAAATGATTAACCTACTAATTAACAATATACATTGTTTCAACAAGTTTAAATTTGCACATAATTATTCCACACGTCAGCAACATTTATATCAGTTCCCAATACATAGACACCACATCTTTTTGAATATACACCTAAATACATGGATATAAAGCGTTTTAATAAACTACCAAAAAGTATCACCAACAATCCAAAAAACATACCTCCTAAAAATTTTAAGGAGTTTTACTTTTTATTATGACGACACTCTTATCTTTGTACTTTTTAAGATGTTTATGAGTGAAAAAATAATTTTGATTTTGAATCCTGTCTAATCGAAATACAGTAGTTTTACAACCATATGTCGTATGATTTACTAATTCAGTAGGGTATACGCCAAATTATCAGCACATATTTTACCTTAATTAGCTGTATTAGTTTTAGTAAAACGTCAATGTTGCAGTAAATGTAAACCTTTTGCTGTCATAATTAATTAATTTTTTTCCAGCTCTGATAACTTGATGTATATCAAGTTTGTTCGAGATATTACAGAAGAAGTATTAGAAAAAGGAATATTTACAAATAAAGCATTAAAGAAGATTTTCCAAAATCACGTAGAGGTTAATAAACAGTTTCTTGACATGGTGAGTTAAAAAATCATTTTATAATATGTCCTTCAATGATTATGAGTAAGTTTGATTAACTCTCCTTCCGTATGTTCATTGTAAATTTGCAGCAAGTAACTATGTGGCAGAATCGCAAATCTTTCAGAGTTAATAAACGTAATCTTTGCATTTTATAAATTTTTCCTTTTTGCTGGAGTTTTATTTAACAACTCATAAAATATGGTAAAGCTTTAATTGAAATTTATCAAAAATAAAGTGTGGGCAGATAATAATGAATTGTTGACAATCTTTCAAGCCCCACAATACAATATCTCCCTTGATGAACTATCACAAGCAATTGTACAAGCTTATACTAGGTCAAATTCAACTTAAGACCTTATAGCATTTTTTTTTCTTAAATTTAGCTTTAAAAAAAGTTTGGCCTCAAACAATTTATTGTCTTTACTTTATGTTATGTAAAATGAGTCACTTTTTAGGGATAATTCATCACCTTCATAAACAAATGTATACAAGGTGACAATTAAGTCTGGAACCTCTTTTTAAAATGTTAAACCACAATAAAAAAAATACCAAAGTTCACACGTACTTACTGGTGATGGTAACGCACACATCTGCCCAATTACCGACTGGATATCCCCTTTGAGGGTCGCACCACAAGTAGTCAGACAAAATTCAGCATAGGTCGAGTTTGGTATCAAATTAAAGGTCTACGTTTGTAAAATACAATGCCACAAATCCGAAATCAAATGGACAATGAAGTCAAAAATGGCAACCATTCAAATATTTCTTTAATCTGCTATTTTGAATCTTTGAACGGCTGCCATTTTTTACCCAGCTGATATTTTGAGCTAAAATTTGCAGCATTGTATTCTACTAATAAAGACCCTGATGTGATGTGCATATCGACCTATGCTTACGTTTATGATTTTCATCCGACTTCTAGTGGGCGCCTCACAGTATAATAATCACTAGAGGTCGTCCACTGTCCAGTGGTCGAAAACTCGACCAAAAATATGTAGGTCTACATTTGGATTTTTTAGCCAAACATAAGCGGTTGAGGTATGTTGTAATATCTTTGAGGATGAACCTTTTTGGCTGTAGTGAGTGTGATCATGACGTGTTCAATGTTCACATGTCAATTTTTGAGGTTTAATCAAAACAAACAAACTGGCATATTGTCAATTAGGGACAATAGTGTATTACCTACAAAATAATGTTCATTTAAGGTCAAATAAATTAACTTAGTTTATGTCATTGTCTCATTTATTAGAAAACATTCAGTAATTAGGCCACTGCATTTTATAAACCAAACTCGAATCTTGATTCCTTGGCCTATTATGGGCCAAAACTCAAAACGTTAGCCTATAAAGGTTTATCTCGAGAGTATATAATTCTGACCCCTAACTTGAAACCTTTGAAAGGTGGGTCTGGGTCTTAAGATATTTCCAAAAGAAACGTAAATCGTCATTATGCCCCTACAGTTTATGATGTGTATCCCAGTCACAGCAACTACTATTCTATTAAAATAATAATCGACATTTATTTTGCAAGAAGATTCAATATTTTAATATTTGCTCATGTTAAATTAATTATTTTAAGAGCAACCATCAATTAATTTGAAGACAATAATTAAATAACAATTTATTCATTAGTTGATTTGGAATAAGGAATCACGTCTGTATTCCACAGTAAATATTATCTAATGACCAAGCGATTTTATTAAATTAAATTACTTCATATATTAAAATCATTATTCAACATTTTAATGAAATGTTGAGTAAGTATATTTAACTATTTTCAATTAAAAGAATATATTATGCAAGTTTGTTTGTTTTGATTTAACCTCAAAATTTGACACGTATAATCACATGATCGGACTAAAAAGGTTCATCTTCAAAGATATTCCACCACTACCTTTGACCATAGATCTCTATATATCTCTGTTAGAGATTCCTTTGATCGATTCTAGCTAAAAAAAATCCAATTACACTGTACAGACTACTCTATTTTTCACCCACACTGTAAATAAAACATGTGATTAAAATTTCTTACATTTGTTTTGATTTTATGTTTGTATTTCGTTGTTATTTCGTTACCAGCATGACAACCCATAAAGCCCATGTAATTTTTTTTAATTTCAAATTCATTTTTTGTGCTTATTTTTGAGCCTATTTTAATTTTTAAAGGGATTCTGCACATCTACAGGAAAATATCTTTCTAACAGTATGCATATATTTTCCCTATGATGCACACGAGCTGAGAAAAAAGGTTTTAAAAAAACATGCTTGCCTATTAATATAAAGATAGATTGCAAATATAAGGAATATTTGAACATCTATCATTTTTAACTACATAGTCCGTTTGAGTTCGGGTTTGTGTCAATGTATTTTACTAACGAAGACCTTTAATTTGATACCAAACTCGACCTATGCTGCCTAAGAATTTTGTCTGAGTCCTTGTGGACCATCCCTCAAAGGGATTATCCGGTCGGTAATTGGGCAGATGTGTGCGGTACTATCACCAGTAAGGACGTGTGAACTTTGGTATTTTTTTTCCTATTGTGGTTTTAAAATTAAAAAAAGAGGTTCCAGACTTAATTGTCACCCTGTATTTCTGCTTGCATCACCAACCTGTTTTTTATAGCCAAAGTATTTATTTCATAAACATAAACAAAAATACTGTTTGTATTTAGAGGAGAATGCAAGAGGAAGTGGACAAATTGCAACTAGAACTTGGAATCCCAAATGATGACGGCTTGGACAAAGACAATTATGGGGTTACCTACAGAGGTTCAGAAGAGAAAATTTTGTGCTCTAAAGTGGAGGATAAAGAACTTCTAGAAGCTTTAAGTCAATTAAATATCAGCTCTTCATTAAAGGCTGATATTGCAAACTCACTAGGTCTCTTTCCAACTGGTAAGAGTGAAAGTAATGTCAGCAGCTCTGAGAGTCTTAAACAGTCAAGGAACAGCAAGCGTGCAACATTCTCCTCACCTTTGGAGGTGATTTACGACATAAATCAGAAAGAAAAGTTCCCTCAGAGTGATGATGACAGCTACGAGATGTTAAGTGAAGGCTCAGAGTCTAGACCTCTTACACCCCTCGGCCTTGCTTGGTAGATAACTCACTCACTTGCTCTTGGAGCTGCTTACTATGTTGGGGACTCTTCAGAGTATTGGAACTTGTTAAATGTGTATATTTATTATATTTGAGTATATCTAGCACATATTTTTCTATGAATAAAGGTGATCTCATAGTTGCTTGGTATTTTAATTCCATAAAAACTTAACATTTTTAAATGCACTAACTTTGTTTGACATAGTACATAAATTAGAAAAAAATGAAATCATAAAGAATGCTAGTCTTTTTTAATTTTTACTTAAGAACTAAATACAGAAAATTAGCAAATTAAAGGAAGAACAAGAATAGTTCAAATATCAATAACCATCATTTCAAAACAGATTTAAACAACTAGTGTTAAAATTGAAAAAAAATCCTGGTATTACAGTGCTTTTGCCTCACCATGTTTACGTCAGCTTGGTACAATTGATACTTAAATTTACTGAAAGTACATACAAATATGTCTAATAACATTCGTATCATTTACACTAAATGTTTAAATGATACAAATGTAAACAATGTGTGTGTAGTACACTAAGTAATGATACAATAAAAGAAGTTTGAATGCACCAGTGAACCAGTGGTGTAGTGGAGCAGGAACAGCGTTTCCACTCTTCTTTTTCCAAAGAAGCAATACTGATAGGGCCCCAAATTTTTCTACTACAACAGTAAGCATCACCACTCTGAAAACCTCCAACTCGTGCAGTGAATGACCATTTACACACGAGTTTCCAATTGCATTCTACATGGGAAGATGGGCTAAGCTACATTGTAGAGGATAGTTTAAACTTAATCATCTTGCTCATATCCTCATGTACTTCGCAATGATAAAACTTAATGTATTATGCTCAAACAAAGTATTGAAAAAAACAATTAATTGCACATAAATCATTGCACCACTAAATGACCGCATATTTATATTAACTCAGTAACCTTGTTATAAAAACCAGGGTCTACCTTGCATGAAATGGGGTAGTAGGTTTCTTTTTTTAATGTTGTTTTTAATAGTACCGAGATGCTAAATCCAAATTTTCGACCTCGGCGACCTTCCGGATCACCTCCAAAAAGCTTAAAAATTGGCGGAATTTCACACTTTTTTTGTGTTTGTCCAATTTTGACCCTGAAGCATCACTTTTTCATAAAGAACAACCACAATCATTTTTAAAGTACATTAAATTACCTATCATTTAAGACCAAAATGGTTATTACAGGCCTAATAGCTTTCAAGATGACTCAGCAAACAACGGCTAAAATTATAAATTTTGAACTTTTTTAAAGTTTTGCTAACGTTAACCCTAAAGCATATCTTTCTCATTATTTTTCATTAAAACAACCATAATTACTTTAAAACTACATTAAATTACTAACAATATAAGACCAAAATGGTGAATATAGACCTAACACATTGAGGTATATGACTCTTCAAGGTTCATAAAATATTCCATAGATGTTTGTATTTTAAGATTCAAGCTATTAAATTTGGTCAAATTTTATAAAAGAACCATAATATGAAATAAACAAATTTATTTCATTTCAAAAACAGATTATAAGTTTTTTTATGGAACAAATCTATTATAATTTAAATGTTAACTAGTGGAACCCCGTCGAAATCGACGGTTAATCTTGAGGTTTTATGTAAATTCAGCTAACTGCGATAGATAGAGTGAAGTCATTAAAATCTTAGTTAAATGAAGGGAGGATAAGCAATAATAATTATGATGATTGTGTTCCCTAAAAACGTGATTGAAGAATTCGTTTAACACAATGTTTCCTGCCTTTTTATTGGCTTTAGGTTGCCCAAAAGGTTTTTTAGGAGTCTTACAATTGTTTGTTCATGAGTTTGTTTCATGCCAAAGCCACTTTCACTATATGGGAGAATGAGTTCATATACGGTCTATCATGTTACGGAAAGAGTCAATATTTATTACTAACCACTAATTCCATCTGCTTCAGGCAAATCATTCAGATTGTATCCGGATTTATAAGTAAATCTTCATCTTTGGTCATAAAAATACAGAATTCTATCAGCATATTAAATTAGTTTTTTTTTGTATTTGATAAAAATATCTGATTCTCCAAAAAGCAGTAACATTCTTACTTCAATCTCAGCAATTTTAATTCCTGTATTTAATCATCCTATTCTTACTTGATAATTCATTAACTTATGGGGTAGTTTTGCCTTGGCCATATCGATCACATAAAGCTGTGCATGTATTTCGTGGATGGAATGAACCATAATTGTAGGAAATTTGATCACAAATCTTGAACATTTGCGGAACCAAATCCATAACCTAGCCAAATCCATAGCCTTGGTAACAAATTATGCAAATGCGATGAGATGTGATGACACTGTTGTGTTTCCGAATGTTTTGTATGTAGTGAGGTTTAGATGCGTTGTTCGACCTAGCTAAATGTGTACATCAAAGTAAAAACCGTGTACACATTTTTTTTTAAATACCTGAATTGACATTAGTTCACCTACTTCACCAAAACCATAGACTCCGTAGTTAGTCTATTCCAAAACTTGAACACAGCTCTCATCCTCAACGTACTCATCTATGACACAATTTTCAACCCGATTATCAAAAACTTTTATACCAATAAATGAATCGCTGGTGTTCTTTCTTGAATTTAAAAATAAATGGTGATTTAAAGTAGGAAAAAAGGCAAGTGCCAACCTTACAATATATATATAAGCTAACCCGATAAGGAATATATGTTCCTTTGAAATTGATATATCACACTTATTTCATAATTTAAAATTTTCTAAGAGCAATAAAGCATAAATTTTTGAAAACGTATCATAAATTCATCATTTTGTTGAAACTATAAAAAACTTGCCATGCAGTGGAGAATCCATTTAAAATCATAAATAATAATGTATACATTTAATTTTGACAGTTTCAGTAGACCTTTGAATACAATTTTAACATTAACAGCTGGTTCATTAAAAGTAGTGTAAAATTATCCATATGGTCGTAATGTAAACAAAATTGCAGAGTGAACTTTAAAGGCCTCTGGGGCAGAGCCCCAAGGGAATTTACCTCTTTCCTCTTTTGATGGCTCATCTACAGACAAAGACCTTTCTTTAGACACCCCTACCAAGTTTCTACGCCCAGCCGTTCTCTCAAATTAGCTGTGACAAAAACCTCGTTTTCCTCCATAAGAATAACATGGGATGGGAATTTAAAGGCCACTGGGGCAGAGCCCCGAGGAAATTCTCCATGTTTCTCTTTTGATGGCTCATCTACAGACCAGGACCTTTCTTTTGACACCTCTACCGAGTTTCTACGCCCAGCCGTTCTCTCAAAATAGCTGTTACAAAGAAAAACAGTTTCAAATTAATATATAGATACTATCAAGAGGAATTGATAGAAAGAATGAAGAGGCAACAGTGAAAACAGGTTTTAACTTTGCTGTCGTTCTGCCATGCTACATATTACTTCTTTTATGCCAAGTTTTCGCATCTGTACCTGCAGGATATGTTGAAAGTAGGAAACAAGATAAATTTCAACAAACACCAGCTATTTTACAACCAACAGGTTCTTCACCATGGTGCGTTCTGAAAAGTTCTAGATGGGTGTTTTGACGGACATGACGATAGAGCAGGTACTCATTTGCTTAATGAAAAGTTATGTAGGTTTGACTCGGGACCGTGGTATAACTGACACCGTGCTCACCCGATGGACACTAGGAATGATATAATTTATCTGTAGAATATAAGTGCTGAGGTTGAGGAGTATGCTTACTGCAATGTTAAGGCACATGCAACTGAGCAGCATGTAGAAATGAGACCCTCACGAGTCACTCGAGTTGAAGCGGATACAGAGAAGCTGTGTGACTCGTTACTTTGTCACTCTCCATTCCCTAATACTAACGTTATAATGTTCTTAAGCAGTGGAATTGTTGGAGGGAAACTGTCAACTGTCATATAGCTAGAGATATTGGCAAGGAAGCGATGTTGAGAGTTTTATGAGAAAAAACTTGAATAAGTCAGATACAAAAGGAAGAATTAAGTAGTATCTCTTTCTTCTGAAGTTAATACTGTGACTGTTGGCAATATAAAGGTGACTATTGACCCTCTCACACTGTTTCACAGGCTATGCATTCTGAAGCAGTCGGATGAAGAATTAAAGCACTTCTTCACACATGGATTTTCACCATTACCCTTGCTCTATTGAACGAAAAACTAAATTTTAGTTCACACATCCAAACGTCTCAAGTTAGTCATACAAGTCAATCTTCAACTGATACCCCCACAGGACGAGTCATGAAAAACATGCCACAACCATAACACCAGATTAATATCAAACTATAACACCCAACAAAACAGACTAAATAAAACCAACAAAACCCCAACTGCAATGGGAGCAAAACTCTACAACCTACTGCCACAACGCCTCAAAACAATAAAAAACAACAAAAATTTACTGTTGCGCTAAAAACGCCTTCAAAGACCATACTACACCATCAAAGAGTTCTATGAAGATCACAACTAGCACATAGGGCTATTATAGGAAGAAATAAAAAATAAGTAAATGACGATTCTCCAGTCTCTACGACTGTGATGAAGAGGACGTATGTAAGATGTAAGACATGTCCAAAGGTACAAGGATCATCTAATCACAGACGCCATCGCCCTCAGTGTTCTCCAACCTGCTCCCGCGACAATACAAATACAATAAATACCGTTCTACACAGGCCTTTGTTCTATCCACGAGAACCATTTATTGTAACAATGTGCGTGTGTGTTTATGTAGATAGATACGATAGGTTTGTTTCCATTTTAACAGTTTATTTATAAAACAATCTAATGTTGAAATGAAATAAATTGATGTATTTCTTATTATGGTTTTTTTTATTTGACAAAATTGAATAGCTTGAAACTTAAAATACAAGCATTTATGGAAGATTTTAGGAACCTTGAAGAGGCAAATCTCTCAATGTGTTAGGCCTATAATCACCATTAAATTTTAGTCTTAAATTGTGAGTAATTTAATGTAGTTTTAAATTAATTATGGTTATTTTAATGAAAAATAGTAAATAAATTATGCTTTAGGGGTTTTTTTTTGTCCTAGGACGCTAGGCACGAGCCTCGGATTGTTTTTCACATTACTTCAGGCTAGACCTAGGGGTTGCGGCATTATCACATTGATAAAATCCATTCATGACTTGGCGGGGATCGAACCCGGGACCTCAGGGACTGAAGTCCCGCGCTCTAACCACTACGCCTGCTCGCTCCCCGTGCTTTAGGGTTAATGTAGCTAAACTTTAAACAAGTTCAAAATTTGATAATTTTATCCGTTGTTTGCTGGGTCATATCATCTTTGAAAACTATTAAGCCTGTATTAACCATTTTGGTCTTAAACGATAGGTAATTTAATATTCTTTAAAAACTATTATGAGTGTTCTTTATGAAAAAGTTATGCTTCAGGGTCAAAATCAGACAAACGTAAAAATAGTGCAAAATTCCGCCGATTTTTTAGCTTTTTGGAGGTAATCCAAAAGGTCGCCGAGGTCGAAAATTTGGATTTAGCATCTCGATACTATTACAAACAACATAAAAAAAAGAAACCTACTACCCCATTTCATGCAAGGTAAACTGTGTTAGGTTACTGGATTATATAGCATTTTCAAAGAATCTAGAGCTTTAAGAATTAAGAGCTTTATTGTCGTTGACCTTTTACAGGGAATAGATTTAGTCAATAGAAATAAAAACTAAAACTATAAAAGATAGTGGGTTCTAAATTAAAAATCAATATTTACATTAGAAACTAAATACTCTGTTATACAATAGTATGGATTTTTACCTAACCCGCCATGTTAAACTTCCCTATCCCAAGCGTGATGTATACAACTTCCTTACTTCTCAAGTGATGTAAAGTATCAAAAACTCACTCGGTGATGTAAAGAAACCCATTTAAATAACATTGAGTGCTTTAAAAAATATACCTCTATGGAGCCAACGACGTTCAATGCTAGAAATCAGCTGTGCGCTTGAATGTTATTGTTATGCTTTAAAGTATTTTCCTAACCTAGCTTTTGTTTGTAAAAGAACGTTACTGTTAGAAGATGAGTGAAATGGATAATGAAAAATATTGTACGTAAACCCATGTATATTGTCGGGTCAGGTAAAATCTTGTACGTTACACGTTACGCAAGAGCGTGTTTACATCACTTAAGTGAATTATGCAACTCGCTTCCGCTCGTTGCACAACATTCACCTGCGTGATGTAAAAACGCTCTTACTACACTTGTAATGTAAATCTATATATTTAATACACAGTTGTAACACTATTTTCTCAGTAATTACTGGACCGATCTACAAGATTTATGTCTCAAATTAAAGGGGATAGTGTGTAGATTTGCCGAACTTCCTTAGGATTTACGTTTTTTCTAAGGGCTAGACGACCTACAGCCCTTTAAAGGTCGAGTCAATACAATTCATATTGAAGAATATAATACACAGTTTATAAATTATTCGTCAGCTGTTTAATGTTTGTCAGACATTTATTTGTTATTATTTGTATAACCTCACTTTCAGTATGCAATTATTAAACTTGGAGTTTCTGTTTATAAACACACGATTTTGATCAAGGAAAGTGTATTTGTTAACTTATTTTTGAAATGTTTTAGTTTTCCTGCAAAGTGATCTGAAGGAAAGTGGTAATTGTGTTTAAGTTTGAGTATGGAATGTGAAATAATACCCATAGTAGGGGACGGAAACTTATTGTTTTGATCAATATAATTTATTCTCTACAGCCACCAGAATAATCATGGGGAAATCCGCTTGCAAGTTGTACATATAATTGCTAATGAGTGGGAAACATACAAACATTTTATAGTAGGTGACGAATCTTACTCAAGATCAGTGTTAGATGTTCAGTGGTACCAAACTTTACCTTCTCGAGATGGCGAGTACGCTGGGATACGTGGAACTACAATATATCAGTGAATTTTTTTTCAAGTACACAGGGAAGTTGCTTGAGAAACTATGACTTACCATTCGGTTCTGGCGAAGAAGTATGTGGCTTGATGTTTAATGGCAATATTGACTCGGGTCATTATAGCGTATCATTAACCCCAGGGTGTGAAAAGTACAAAAAGAAAAGGTTATCATTAACCGGGCGTAAAGAGACATACCGAACGAAAAAAATGTAGAGAACCATCGAACTAAAAAGGTAAAGAGCAGTGTTGGTGTTAAATGTGCTCTGGAAGTCCCTACAAAAAAAAATACCAACTCTTTTGAATTGGGGTCGTTAGATTGGATTTGTCACTACTTCAAATCTATGAATTTCGAGTCAGAACAGACTAACTGGGACACAAAAATGTTTTAGTTTTCCTGCAAAGTGATCTGAAGGAAAGTGGTAATTGAGTTTAACTTTGAGTATGGAATGTGAAATAATACCCATAGTAGGGGACGGAAACTGTTTTGATCAATATAATTTATTCTCTATAGCGACCAGAACAATCATAGGGAAATCCGCTTGCAAGTTGTACAGATAATTGCTAATGATTGGTAAACATACAAACATTTTATCGTAAGTGATTAATCTTACTCAAGATCAGTGTTCGGCGTCCAAATTTTACCTTCTCGAGATGGCGAGTACGCTGGGATATTTGGAACTACAATTTATCAGTGAACTATACCCTAACTATATTTTTTTCGAGTAGGCCTACACAGGGAAGTTGCTTGAGAAACTGTGACTTACGATTTTGGTTCTGGCGAAGAAGTATCTGACTTGATGTTTAATGGCAATGTTGACTCGGGTCATTATAGCGTTATAAAACTTTATCATTAACCCCAGGATGTGAAAAGTACAAAAAGAAAAAGAAAAGGTAATCATTAACCGGGCGTAAAGAGACATACAGAACGAAAAAAAAACATGTAGAGAACCATCAAACTAAAAAGGTAAAGAGCAGTGATGGTGTTAAATGTGCTCTGGAAGTCCCTTCTAAAAAATACCATTTTTTTTTAATTGGGGTCGTTAGATTGGATTTGTCAGTACTGCAAATCTATGAATTTTGAGTCAGAACAGACTAACTGGGACACAAATATTTTTTCCTTATGTTGTCACAAGGGGGAGGTAAAATGAACTCCTTATCAACATTTTGAGTTTATGGAAAATCTTATCAACAGCGACTATAAAAAAAGTATTAAGGGTCAAAAGAGACAAAAAATTATTTGAGTAAAATATAATACAAATCTGCATTTGACATGGCCAGTTCTAAGTCTCACTTGAATCAACATCTTTCTGGTAGTGGTAGTCTACATAGTTTTAAAATCCACGACTCCTTTATTTCCATCAAATTGGACCGTTAATACCCTCTAACACTGAACAAAGTATGCCAACTTTATATATACGACATAAACACAGCTTTTACTTACAGTATGGGTCAAAGATTCTTGAAATGCGACCAACTGCTGATGCGTGATTTACATGTAGGCTAAGTGACTATCTTTATTCCATACAACAAATGTAATGAAAAAAACCGACGAATATAGGAATATAGGCTACTTGAGCAAATTATCTAAATAGCATAAATAGATGCTTATTAGGTTATCAGCATTGCCCAGTTCGTATACTATTTATTTTTCAAATGAAACTCGAATTAATATAAAACATTCATTTGGTTAAAATAATATATCGGTTTGATTAACATAAAATAGTTTATACAGGCAAACTATTAGTTCTATTTCATGTAAAAAATTAAACAACCCCTAAATAAAATACAAAGATAAACAGTATTTGTTAATTATTATTTCTTTTATTGCTGACAATATTCCCGGTTAACTAGTAGCTATTAATGAGCCCCTCAAACATTTTAGACTTAAACCTATTAAAAGGCACCAGTTTTGCTGCCACACCTAATTTATTAAAAAACCGTATGCAATTTATTTTATGGCAGTTATCTGTTTTTGCCAATCTATGGGCAGGGATGTCTAGATTGGATTTGCCTCTTGTATTGTAAGAGTGTATACTCTCTCTACAAGTGTATTGATGAAGATTAGCTTTAGTGTAGAGGAGTATATGATAAATATACAAATTTACTACAATCATAATTTTAAGGTTTATATAAAAAGAAGTCGACAGCTATCCACAAGGCCAGCCCCACAGATTGTTTGTATCACTTTTTTTGCAATAAAAGAATTTCATGGGTGTGGTGGGAGTGTCCCCATAGTATAATCCCGTAAGAAATATGCGATTGAAAAAAACCAAAATAAGTAATCCGAAGGTACTCATTACTAACAATAACAAAATCTCTGAGTTTCCAAATTAGATAATTTGATCTGGAATTTTTTTGCAATTTTACTGGTTTTAATTCATTGTCAAGTGGGGATAGACTCAAAAGAATTTTGTGTTTTTTTTATTTCTTATTACACAACAATTTATTTGAAGAAAACCAATTTAGTGCTGATGTTATTGTTTCATTTGTAATTAAATCAAGCTCATGAATATCTCTATGTGTTGCAATCAAAGCTGTATCATCAACATATACAACAGTGTCTACATCAACATTCCTCGGCAGGTCATTTATCAAAATTAAAACCAAGAAAGGTCCCAAAACTGAGCCCTGTGGAACACCTACTTCAAACAATATTAAGTCAGACTGACTGCCTCCAACAGATACATACTGCTTTCTATTAATTAAATAAGATATAAATTTTTTTAAAGTTTCACCTGTAATAAACCCCCTTCCTTTTTTACCAAATGACGTTTTATTTACTTTATTTTGTTTATGTTGCTGTTTATGCTGTTGTTGTTTATGCCTAACTGATATTTCCTATGCGGAAGAGTTATTAGCGAATTTCCCATATAGGGAATAAGCTATTACCGTAGTACTCATCGTAAGACCTGGACCCGGGATAAATTTTTCATTTTGAGGTCCCTAGAGGCCAAAAACACCATCCGTTCATATATTTATATATATATATTTATTTATTTATATATATATATATATATATAATAAAAATCAAAAACATATTTAACAAAGTACCCTTTTAATAATTATTTTATTTTTCATGAAGACATGTTTCGGAGACTAAAATAATTACTAAAAGGGTACTTTGTTAAATATGTTTTTGATTTTTATTATATTAGTAGCCCTAAACATAATATGAAAATATATATATATATATGTGTGCGTGTCCGTTAGCGCGATAACTCGAGCAAAATTGATCAGATTTTGATGAAATTTGGTCAAACGTGTAAACCTACGTTTATTCGAACGAGTTCGCGATCCAGCATAATCGGACCATGGGAACGAGGGATTTATGGGGTAAAAATGGGGTTTTCCCATTTTTTACCCTAAAAACAAAAAAATTTGCAGTTTCTTTTTAACCTGATTTGGAGAGCTTAAAAAAAAAATAATTTAGTATATTGGAGCGCTGTTATATGCCTAAGGGTCAAGGAGAAAATTCAAAAATATTGTAATTTAAAATTCCCATGTTATTCTTATGGAGAAAATGAAAATGGTTGTAGTTTACTTGTTTATGGATATACATTGATAAAATTTGGCAAATTTATTTATTTCATCCTATACTATTGACGTATGGTCAAAAAACACTTTTTACCTTCCCCGTAGCAGCAAACCTAAGCACTCGTTAAATCGAATGTTAGGGAATAAATATGTCTTATTTTTATAGAAATATTTTAGTAAAAATGTAATGAGACAGTTGAAATTAGCTTAGTCTGCAGGATTGCTGCGGCAGGGGTATTTTTTTATAAGTTAGGCCTAGTTAATATTTGTATTTTAAACTGATGTTTTTATTAATGTGTTTTAATAAAAGATTTTAAATATTTTTGTCTATTATTATACTTTTTGTATTTAACCAGTCTGTCATAAATCAGTATGTATTTTAAGGTTAAAATGTCAAACGTGAATTTCCTGTTATGTATGAGAAGGGTAATCCCTTCTCAATCTCGTCTCAAAATTTTCTGAGAAATAAAAAATCTCGTCTCGTCTCAAACTAAAAATCCAATCTTGTCCATCCCTAGTCGCGTGCTACTGGAAAAAGCTAGCGGTGACGAGAGATTACTCTTCATGCGCTAGCAGTGAACAAGTTAATTACTGGTGTAATGAATGAATTGTATTTTTCTTTTCAACACTTTGAACACAATGCATTAAGTGTTATCATTAGGGAGGGACAAGACGTTTGAACTATTCTTTACACTGTACCTCATTATCTGTATCTCTCTATTTTCCCATGTCGTATACGAGTGGAAACTCAATCTTAAAAGGTCATTCATTGGTGCACTCACCATATATCTGAAATAAACCATATCTAGTAGCCTACAACTTATTTTATCGCAGGTAAAATGCATAATTGCACAAACCCAGACAGGAAAATTATAGGACTCCTACCCACAAAAGCCTTTTAAGCCAGAAGGAACCAGTACAGAGCCCTTATCAGATTACTTTAGTTTATACCTAGATCTTGTGTCTTGCATCCTCCTAACTAATCTCAAAACTTAGATGAGGAATCCAGGTATTCTTCATCTCACTTTGAACGATGTTGGCTTATAACATTTAATACTTAATACCAATATTACCAAGACCAACTCATCTTTACTAACTGGTAGGATCAAATTTGTAACAAAGAGTAACTCAACTTAGAATATTGTTGTATCTCATGAAACGGAGGATATTTCAACAGGCTAAATAAAAAAGCACAACCTTTTTCATATTAGATTTATTAAATAAATATATAAATACAATTTATATTTCACAATCTAAAAAATACAAACTGCTATATTGACAGAAAATACCTTATATACACAGTAAGGTAAAACAAAAATTAAATTACTTGCCCATAAAAAATAAAAATGTCTCAATACATCTAAATAAAACATGAGGAACTACCTTCAGTACAAGTATAGAATTGAAATATCCAACACTTTTAAAAGTCTAAATTATTGCAGAGCTGTACATTAATTTTAACAAGGAAACAACAAATCAAGTTTTTGTCGAAATATTGTATTACCGTTCAGGTATTACGTACTTTTCAGTAATAGATTGCATTTAAAAGATTTGGGAAAAACATTGCACAACCTCAAATTTTACATGAGTGCTCGAACAACAACTTTGTTCCTACTTCGATGGTAGTAAGAAAAGAAAACCAGTAGCATGGATCAGCTGCCATCACTGCTGTTGCTGTTGATATCATCAATGTCGGGGACTGTGGGTTTGCGCAGAGGGAAGATCCTCGGTAGGTCGAGGACTGAGGGTAAGGTGAAGTCCGGATGGTAATGGAACGGTCGGGGACTCTCAGGTCCTGAGATCCACACAGTAGCAGCTAGCTGAGCCTCCTTGCCTCCCAGCACATCAGTCTCTAGCTTGTCTCCCACCATGATACAGTTGTTGGGTCTCACTCCCAGGATCTCACAAGCCTGGACATATCAATATTTTGTAATTAATTCAATTTTACTTTTCTACTTGATATTAAGACACTTCATTTAAACAAATCCAATACTTAAATGAAGTAGCATGATTCATGATTTGCATCAGTTACCTACACCTACCAGACAGTTAAATAGACACAGTGTCGCATAAAATGAAAATAGAATTGTAACTATTTAGTAGAAAATGGTCTCATAGAAAATGTAGAATGTGAGATTACTGTTGTATTTTACCTGTAAAAATATATTTTTGTTGGGTTTCTCCCAGGGAAGGTCACCAGAGACGAGTAAGCAATCAAAGTAAGAACGGAGCTTAAGACAGTTTATCTTCTCCCACTGAGAACTTGATGTGCCGTTGGTGATCAACGCAAGAGTGTAGTTGCGTCTTAGCTTCTTCAGCAACGCTGTCACATCGGCAGAGAGAGCCAGACATTCATAACGAAGCTTGATCCATGTTAAATATACATCCTCTGAAAACCAATAATATTTCCTAGTAAAAAAACAGTACTATTTATGCTGTCTTATGTACTTATATTTAACGATATGGTGGTTGTTTCATGACAGATCCTGTTTCAATACATGACAATGGTTTAACTATGCAGTAGAAGTTCTCTTATAAAGTACACATAGTATAACCCCTCATATCCGGCCTCGGTTTATACAACCACTTCTTGAAAGCCAAAATTAAAAATTTAACCAATATATACCCCACATCTTAAAGACACGCAGTTGTATTTTAACGCAATTGCATTTTGCACGCTTGTTTACATTTTACTTTGTCCACTACTCAGTTGAGCTTATTTCCTTTGCAGTCAGTACAGTTCAAAACATTATGAATACTAGTAGCTTTGCCAATGGGGCAGGTACACTTAATATTGTGGGAATAAAGTGGGTCTCTAAATCTAAAATGTAATATAACAGTTACACACAGTTATGCAAACTATAGACAAATCTCAAATGTACCTAACTTATTGCTTATTTCAATGAAAATATATTGTGTTTTTCATGAAACTGTATTGCAGAATCATAACTGTATCGTAATGTAAATCTCTATGATGAGAATCAAAAGTTACCGGCAACTCAAGATTAAAATGTGAACAAGCAGAACTGTCACATGAATTTTGATTCCACAATTGCACACAGCTGATCAAACATATTAAATAATACTGCGTGAATTTTAGAACAGGAACGGTATGGATCATAAACATAAATAAATTATGTCACTCGCCCGAATGTACGCAATATTTAACATTACTTAAATGGAACTGTCAAACCCAATGTTAACACTGTTCTATGTTAATGTTATTAGCATAGAATTTGTTCAGTACCGTCGTTTGTTTATGTATATGATCCATAACAAGGATTATTTTCCAGATATTTGTTTGTGTGGAAACAGTAATATAATTACAATATTGTTAGGTTTGGGACTATTGTGATGGCTTTTTGTTTGCAGGACAAACTACTCAGTACTCAATATGTTGTTTGGTTATATGGTTATACTGACTTTTGAGACTGCAACAAGCAGAAGTACATGTTTAGCATCCTATTGTTATATCTCAAGCCTCTTGTGATCTGTGTTTCTTGTGTGCTTTGATGTTGGGAAAAAATAAAGTATTCTCATTTTACTAAACTTGATTATGACATATTTATTTTATACATTGCGGTTAATTTAGTGGTGTTCAGGCCCGTTTATGACCCTGTCAGCGCCCTAGGCACAACTGGTAGTGGCACCCCTTTGCAATATATATAACAGGGTGTCCACCGACCGAGAAATCCGGAAATTATGCATGAGATTTTTTAACAAAGAATTATGCGTGAACCTTTTTATTTCTACCTGGATATTTCAATTTACCGCAATCACACATGCCAACAGTGTCATATACGTGACCGTGGGAGACAATAATATGTAAATAAACGGCCACAGGGCATGATCATGATTTTGCCGAGATATCGCAAGACGATGATGATGATATCTCTCATGCAATATTCTGATCATGATATGTCAACATACGGCCGCGAGGGATGATCAGGATGTTTCTGCAATCAGGGAAGACGATAACTTTCCACACGACCGGGGTAAACAGTGAGAATTTTGTCGCGATCGGGGAAGGCAATGATGATCTTCACATATTGCGAAAGACGTTGATAATGCCCACACGACCACGGGAAAAGATCCGAATTTTGCCTCATTTGCAGAAGACGATGATGATCTCCACAAGACCACGGGTGATAATTACCATTTTGACACAATCGCCGGTTCACACGACCGCGAGGGATTATGAGTATTTTATCGCTATCGCGCAAGACGATTATAATATCCACACGACCGCGGCAAAAGATAAGAATTTTGCCTCATTTGCGGCAAACGATGACAATCTCCTCTCAACCGCGGGATATGATCATATATTGCCGGCGATCATGGAAAACGATAATGTCTACAAGACCGCGGGAAACAGTCAGAATTTAGCCGCAATCACGGGAAACGATTACTTGTCTACATGGCAGCGAGGGATTTTCAGAAGTTTACTGCGATCGCATGCAAATACAACCACCAATTTTTTATTTTCCAAATTTTTAGCGCCCCCCAAAAAAGCCAATTACTTTGCGTCCTAGGCACATGCCTCCCGTGCCTATTCGGTAAATTGGCACTGGTGGTGTTAAGGTACACAGATGCTTCAATTAAGCCTTCTTCCACACCAGCGCGGTGCGGAACCGCCCCGCACCAGACGGAACTGTTTAGACTATTGAATCATGGGATCGTTCCACATCAGTGCGGGCTCGCCTGGACAGAAATAAACATCTGTCCAGGTTGAAAAATCACCCGGACGACCCTAAACTTCCAATGTGGGACCACACCCGATGGCTAGTTTTTAGAAAATTGGCTCTTATGTACGCTTTACATTTGTGTGGGACGGGCTGGTTTCGCTCAGACATAACAGTAGTTTTGACAGTCTGTGTCTATCAGTGGTTGAGTGTGTTTCATTTTGTAGTACTCTTGTATTTTGTACTCTTCACTTTGGTATGTTGTTAATAGGCAAGTTTGTTGTTTTCGATATGGAGGAAAAAATGTATTTCAAACACTTGACTGGTTTGGTCAAGAATTATAATTTGGTTCGGTTTGAAGGCAAGTAATGTGAGTCAATACCCCCACCGCAGCAAACCAGCTTCCATTTGCATAATTAAATTTCTACAAAAAATTTCATTAAACATGCCTGATTTATTTAATATAAAAACATTTAGTTTAACGAGCACTTAAATTATCTCTGTATGGAACGTAAAGAAGTGTTGTTTTAGCTAAAACCTCATAGAGTACAAATATCTATATATTATTACGGATGTTTCATAAAACCCTTTTTCTCAGCTCGTGTGCATCGCAGGGAAAATCTATGCATACTAAGAAAGATATTTTCCTGTAGATGTGCAAAATCTCCCCTCCTATAAATTAAAATAGGATAAAAAATAAGCACAAAAAATTAATTTGAAATTAAAAAAATACCCCCGCTGCGGCAAACCTGCAGATTAAGCCAATTTTCATTTGCCTGATTGGATTTACACTAAAATGTTTCCATAAAAATATCACATTTATTCCCTATTTAAATATAATTAGTTTAACGAGTACTTAAATTTGCTGCAACGGGGAGGGTAAAAGTGGTTTTTTTTTATGTTAATAGTTTAATAATAAATAAATGCATGTGCCAAATTTGATCAAAATATGTTCATAAACAAGCAAACTGCAACAGTTTACTTATTCTCCATAAGAACAACATAGGAATTTTAAGTATACAATTTTTTGGAACTTTCTCCGTAACCGTTAGGCACATAACAACGTTTCAATATACTAAATTATTTGATTTTTTAAGCTCTAGTCTGATCATGCTGGTTCGCGAACTCGTTCGAATAAATGTAGGTTAACACGTTTATACCAAATTTAATCAAAATCGGTTCATTTTTGCTCCAGTTATCTTGCTAACGGACACACATATATATATGAATTCTGAATTCGAATGGATGGTGTTTTTGGCCTCTAGGGACCTCAAAACAAAAAAAATAATCGGTCCCAGGCCCAGGTCTTACCATGAGAGTACTACGGTAATAGCTTATTCCCTATATGGGAAATTCGCTAAATATTCCCTTTATGGAAAATTTGCTAAATATTCCCTATATGGGAAATTTGCTAAAATTACATGGGCCTTATGGGTTGCCATACTGGTGATGAAATTAGAACACAATATAAACAGAAAATCAAAACAAATGGAAGAAATTACAATCACATGTTTTGTTTACAGCATGGGATGAAAATAGAGAAGCCTGTACATTACATATTTTTCACCACACTATGATGTTTTCAGCTGTTTTGCATACGTTAATTGGTGGCTGAAAGTTACATTTTGCTGGCCATGCCAGCTGTCATCGTCAGGTTATCAGCTGCCCGCTTTCTTTCTTAAAACATGAATGCATAATTAATACACAATCAGTATCCATTAGCATTGCAATAGAATATTGTATTATTGTCACCGTTGCCTAGCAACTATTTATTTTATTTTGCTGATTCCTCAAATTATTTCTTCACATAGGCCCTAACCTTAAATTTGTAGTTGTGTTGACTATCAGTGTGCATTTTATTATTGTGGTGAATAGTGGTAATAGGATATAGTGTGGTGAAAAATAGCGTTCGTACCACGGACCGAAATGGTTTTGCAGCTCTCGATTGTCTCGATCCGGTAAAACCTCATGTTCGGCCCTAGGTACGAAATATACTATTTGTTTGAGTTTTCGACCACTGGATGATGACCACTAGTACGCATAAATATACATACTGTATATCAAAATTTAAACTAGCCTACAAAATTAATTTTTCCTACAGTCACCTGACAAAGTTGGCTTCTCTGTACTGTTTATAGTACAGAAAGCTGCTAATTGCTGCATATTTATACTTTGCCGTACGGTTTATACTTTGTCGTACGGTGTATACTTTGCCGCACATCAGGATTCCAACAAAACAACACAAAACAGCGTGGTTCTATTATGCATGTAATCCGTGTACGCTTGGAAATAGGTTGGCAACACTTAAAGATAATAATACTATGAGCAGCTAATTGACTATTATAACTACGATTTAACCTGTCATTTCGTGTTTATAGTTTCGGTATTTCTGAACTTTCTGGACTTTTCTTTTAAATGTTTTTAAAACATTCCTATGATCTTAATAAACAAGAAAATACCTTTAAAGCATTTTTTTAGGCACGGAAACCACTTCAAATTACAAAAACATACGGAACTATATTCTCAAAACGCGGAGGAGTACATTTCTTGCCGAGGAAAAATAGCGGAGTGATACGGACCGCGGGTACTACTTTCTCTAGGGCACCATTTGTGTTGCCAGCTGAACCTAAAAACGTGTTGTATAGTGTTTGAAAGACTAATTATTTATATGCTTTATAGTGACTACACATTACATACATTACATTATTTGTCATGAGAGCCGAAGCCCCCTGACTGCATACCCGGTACCTGTCGTGAGACTTACCCGGGCCCCATGATGTAGGCCGAAGCTTACGCATCAACCTTTTGCACATCATGGGCGGATGACTTAAGGTCATCAGGCTCACCGGCTGCCGAAGCAGACCCTTCGGAAAGAGGGTTGCCCCTCAATCCTAACCAGGGTTTCCGGCTACTTGTTTAAGCGTCACTCCACCTGGGTTCCACTAGGTCGGGACCTAGAGGTCCATGGTAGAGCGCCCCGACGCATTTAGTGCAAGTAACACTCGGGACCTATCTAATCCCTGACAGGCAAGCCCGCCATCAATAGCCAGAAGGAAGGGGACCGTCAGCACGCTGACGGGGGGAACCCCAACCTCCCATTTACACCACTACCCGATCGAGGCCTTACCCAGTTGCTGGGAAACCAGAGATAACCAGAGCGATAGATCCCCAGATACCCCTGGCGGGCTCGGACCCAGCACCCGATCTACTTCGTTTGCCCGTCAGACCCAACATCACTGCCAGGCCATCAGGGTTTCCCAAAAGGAGGCAGGTATAGAAGTGGGACCCACCCGGATGAACCTATCCACCAGAGGAGGCGACACCCTTGACTCAATTGAGGTTATAATAATAATAATAATCTTTATTGTCATTCAGCAACATAAAATTACAATAGACAACGTCAGAAGTCAGGACACAAATGTGACATCATGCTTAAATCTATACATCATCCTATGAAACATTGAACATTTTGTTGCATAAACTGTACATACAGGCCTAAATATTTAAATTTAAAATTCTAAGATTGAATGCTTTACACAAATTTATACAAAACTTAAGTAAATAATGCTTCAAAACTAAACAATTTGTAAATATTCAGGAAATTTATAAAAAGATTTTTGGTCATGCAGGCTGCCTCCTAGTGGCCAATAGTGTTAAGAGTTCAGAGTAATTATTTGTGTTAAAAAAATCGTCTATAGAAAAAAGTCTTTGCTAATTAGCCATCTTGATAATGTTGATTTGAAAAGGTTTATGTTATCAATTTTCAGGTTCCGGGAAGAACCCCCCACACTCAAGATAACCATACCGTCCGTGCTCAGAGACAGGGATTGGTTTGCATAAGTGCCTACAAACCGTTGCCCTCACACTGCGGAAAGTTACGTTGCCCTTGAGTGTCCCCGTGAGCTACGGGTACTTGCCCGTTTTCACCTCCAGGAAAGGTTACTTCCAAAGTCGAGGATTTGCCACACTGAATGCTGGTCGCACACAACAAGCAGGCCGAAGCCCAAAGAACCACAGACACAGGTAGGTTAGAGATTATGATGCACTTCCATCTCTCCTAGAGCTAAACACCCCTCCATCCTGGATAAAGGAATGTCACTGGGACCCAATGCCCAGTCGTCCATGTCTGAGGCCTACTTGAAAATGCCGATACCAACACCGAGCATTTACCTCCCCTTTGGGGGCTAGGTATTTCACCTCCCAGGACGAGGCTACTTCCAAAGTCGAGGATATGCCTCACAAAATGTCAGTCGAACACAACAGGTAGGACGAGCCCGAAGAACTCAGTCACAACCACAAGCTACAGGCAGGTGAAAGATCTATGAACTTAATCAACACTAGCAGAGCTGAACACCCCACCACCCTGAATGGAGGGAATGTCACTGGGTACTCTCACTTTGGGTACAACCCAAAGAGGCTGGCTTGTCCAGTCGTCCATAGCTTGTGGCCTACCTGAAGTGCCGGTTCCAACACCGGGCAATTACCTCCCCTCTGGGAGAGCTAGGGTCCGCGTGGTCGCCCAGGCCACGTACCCACGCAAGCGTGGGCCCCTTGCGGTAACTTTATAGTGACTGTAGGAAAAATATAATGTGTAACTTGAGTGAAAAAGGCCTTTGCTGCACTCGAGATCATTCCTAAACATAAACGTAAACATTGCTCTCGTGTGCAGCAAAGTGCAACTTTTACCACTAGTTACACAAATAACTATTTTCTCCTATGGAGCCATAAACAAATTGTTCCTAAAGTCGGGGTCACGTAAGTTTGCAGTTGAGGGAGGAGCCTATTTACCATTTGGTTTTGAATGAACCAATGATAACCGTGCGGTGTTGCCAAATCTAATAATACTAGCTGATTTGAAAATATTGTTTAGTACAGTAGACTCTCAGTAATCCGGCAGATATAGGACTGTGATATTGCCGGATTAGTGAAAATGCCGGATTACTGGAATATTATCAATAAAAACACTTAAAATGGAATTAAAACACGTTTCCGAAGATCGCGCGATCGGAAACCACTATTGCCGCCATCGGGCATGACTTTTCCATTATCGTGGGAGACGATGATAACGTCTATACGTCCGCGGGATATGTTCGTGATTTTGCCGCGATCGCGCAAGACTACGATGACGTTTCCGTGACCGCGGGAGTAGACAATAATGCTTACACGGCCACGGGAGATGATAAAATTTTTTTCCGCGACTGCGGAAGACAACGATAATGTCTACATGACCACGGGAGGTGTTCATGATTTTTCCGCGATCGCGCATGAAGGCGATGACGTTTCCGTGACCGCGGGAGGCGATGATAACGTATTTACGTCAGCGGGAGATGTTCATGATTTTGCCGCGATCACGCATGAAGGCGATGACGTTTCCGTGACCGCGGGAGGCGATGATAACGTATATACGTCCGCGGGATATGTTCATGATTTTACCGCGATCGTGCATGACGACGATGACGTTTTCATGATCGCAGGAGAGAATTTTGTTGTCTACACCGCCGCGGGAGATAATCAGAATTTTGCTCGCGATCGCGGAAGACCTCCCGTCAAAAGACGCCGGATCACTGGAGTGCCGGAGTGGTGCAGTGCCGGATTAGAGAGGGTCTACTGTATATTTTAATTAGTGTTAAGCGCACTAGCCTTGTCTTGTTAATGGCTGCCACCTACTGCAAACTTACGTGGTCCCGACTATAGTCCTTTATGTCATTGTGCAACCTATGATATAAACCTTTTTTCCTATAGGGAAGAATTAACTACAGTACGGTCCACGAGAGTCTGCAGTTGAGGGAGGAGCCTATTTACCATGTGACTTCGAAGGAGCCATTGAGAACTGTGCGTTGTTGCCAAATGTAATAATACCACAGGGTGTCCACATTATGGAAAGTCAGGGATAGTCATGGAAAAAATTTTGGTCATGGAAAGTCATGGAAATCCCCAATGATGGAAGGAGTTTAGGGGACCATTCAATGCTCTAGTCTGCCTTAACCCAGACTATTGTAGCATTTTTCAGAATTTTTCACAAATGTACGACAATTCAATTTATTACAGTTGTATTAATAGACATGGTTTAGCCCCTGAGCTGAATTGATGACTAATATAATATAAATACCTCGTCACAGCTCTGAAGTTTCTGTATATTACAGCTGTTTCGGCATCAAAATGCCATCCTCAGATACACATACATCCACCTGAATTGGCGTCGTTAAACTGTACACACACACACGAACACGATAAAAACACAATAACACGTAAAACAAGAGACAGGCCTGTCGCGTACATGATTGCTACGATTCTTGTACGATTCCAGCTTCCGTACTCGTAGCAATCATGTACGCGACAGGCCTGTCTCTTGTTTTACGTGTTATTGTGTTTTTATCGTGTTCGTGTGTGTGTGTACAGTTTAACGACGCCAATTCAGGTGGATGTATGTGTTTCTGAGGATGGCATTTTGATGCCGAAACAGCTGTAATATATAGAAACTTCAGAGCTGTGACGAGGTATTTATATTACAGTTGTATTATTTTATGAGTTTTGAGTCCGTATTAGTTCATTGTCTTACCTATTGTACTCTGTTGTTATCTGTTAATACATATTTCAGTATTTCCGGCAAAATAACTTGTCCAGGTGGTATTATTCGTGTGTGCATGTTATATTATAATTTTCGAGTAAAGTTTGTGAGTCATGGAAATCAATGGTAAATGGTCATGGATAGTCATTGAAAGTCATGAAAGTTAATGACAAATTTTCTGTGAACACCCTGTACCAGTTGATTTGAAAATATTGTTTAGTATATTTTAATTAGTGTCGAAAATTAGTGAACGTGTGATGTTGTAAAGTCTCATTAGTCTAGTCTTGCTATTGGCGGCCGCCAACTGCAGACTCTCGAGGCCCATAGTGTAAAACTGTGTAAGCATACCATAGTTCGTTATGCTGTAGTAAAGGAAGCAATATGGTGATTGGTGTATTTAGAATAAAAATCTGATACGTCATGGACATTCGACAAAGGTTTAAGATCTTCCATCCATTACCCTGCAGCTTAAAAAAATAGCTTTAAAAAATACAGTAGAACCTCAATCGGGGTCATGGGGAGGGGGGAGGGAGACCACGGATAAGTGAAACCACGGATAAGTGAAACCACGGATAATCCCAACATGACAAAAAAAGCATAAAACTGTATAAATGACCATCAATTTGATAATTTGCATATTACATAATCAAAATACAGTACAATTAGTAGGCCATTATGCAAGTTCATGATAATATGTTAAGTCATTAACCTTGGTTCAGTAATAAAAACTGTAGCGTATAATATCACAGGTTACTCAAACTTTTACTCAAACAAAAAAATTACTAGACACTACGGCATAAATCAGGTAAAGAACAGATTAGTAGGAATTCTTTAGTCGTAAAAAAAGATAAAGATAACAATGACATAAAAAAATGGTTTATTCTTTCTTTTAGCGAATTTCCCTATAGGGAAGTAGCTATTACCGTAGGTGGCACGGTAAGACCTAGACCCGGGACCGATTTACTTTTTCATTTTGATGTTCCCAGAGGCCAAAAACACCATTCGTTCAAATTTTTATATATGTATATATATATATACGTCCGTGAACGCGATAACTTGAGTAATTTTTGTCCGATTTTGATGAAATTTGGTTTAAAGGTGTAAAGCGGGATAAACTTGAATGAGTTCGCTAACCAGCATGATCGGACCATGGGAACGGGGCTTTACGGTGGGTTTTATGGGGTAAAAATTGGTTTTTCTCACTTTTGACCCTCAAAACACAAAATTTCCCAATTTCTCTTTAGACCTTTATAAAGAGCATAAAAAAACAATTAATTTAGTATATAAAAGTATTTTTGTTCGGTTAATAGTAGTGGAGAAAATTAAAAAAATTGTAAATTTAAAATTCCAATGTTATTCTTATTGAGATATTGTCAAATGTTGTAGTTTGCTTGTTTATGGATATATTTTGTATTTTTATCAAGTTATTTATTTTGTACTAAGCTATCAATATTTTACAAAAAAACACACTTTATTAGTTTCCTTGTAGCAGCAAACCTAGGTACTGGTTAAACCTAATGTTATTAAAATATATTTAATTGAAAATCAATTAAGACAAATGGAAATTCGCTTAGTCGGCAGGTTTGCTGCGGCGGGGGTATTTGTCCTTCTTTTCTTTCTTGGGTTTCTCTTCATACACACATTCAACAAGTTGTCATGGCTTACTAGAATCAAATCACCCAATCATGAACTGTTGTGACATAGCAAGCGCACAGCTGGGAGCAGAGGATTGTCAATGCAAGCGGATAGCTTGACCTTGAAGCTATCGATCTATTTCTTTGCCTTGCTTCCATTTTATTTTTGTCAAATGATCTGTGATGTTTCAAAAGTAATAATGTGGTAGTAATAAAGTAATAAATAATTGGCAGAATAGTTAAATATGCATTGCATTCCAACACATTAGTCTAAAGAAACATATTTTATAAAACTTTCTTGGACAATGAGAATATTTAACCTAATTTTAGGGGGATTAAAATCTATCATGACTTTACTGCTTTACAGTGCATATTTTTTGACTGCTACCCTTGTAGTGTAGGTTGGGCGTTTGTGTATTGTTAGTTGTAATGTGTTAGTTAAGATTTTTTCACCTGAGGACGGGATCAGATTCCAGATCTTGAAACGTTGTATATTGGTTTTTACCATCGTGATGGAAAATGTCTACAATAAACCTTTGAACAACATTAACTCACCATCACCAACAATGAACTTCAAACAAAGAATATATGTCTAACCTACATATAATATTTTCATGAGTGCATCGGCAACACTTTTACACCATCTTAGGTAGCCTAAATAAGTGTTCACAGTCTTGAGTTAACAAAAACGGACTGTTATCATTTATCATGTTAAGTTGTACAGTTGAATTTCATTTCTAAATTAAATGGATGATTAAACAACTATTTTAAGGCATTTTCAAGAAACCAACATTGTCTGTATAGCGGCTAGTCTTCAATATTTTAAATTATTGAAAGACTGATATTTTTCAGGGAAGTTTCACATTAAGACCTTTCATTCAAGTATGAAGTTGATAGGTGTGCTGCTTACAGGTTTCTCAAAAGTATGTGATCCTTATTAGCTTTTTATACAGATGAAGGATTCAGACTAGGTTACTGGTAATGAAGTATCTAAGTGATCAGAGACTATACTTAAACACCACGTTAATTATTAAATCCTTTTTATAATAGGTTGGTTTATCAATCCAAATTGTTATCCGGTCAGGTCAGGAGCTTGGTGCGTGGTGGTCGGATATGAGAGTTCTACTGTATACAAGTGACATCAAGCAGTCTAAGGTCAGTCAAATAAGCTAAGAAATTTTATTTTTACATAACAACTCTTAAAACGTTATCCTAGTCAAAGAGATTTTTTTCTGGAGGTTGAACCAAGCTTGAAGAACTGAGCTAAGTTCACAGAAAGACACTCTCATTGCATGTCTCTTTACAATCTAATAATTATTTATAATTTTTGTTGAATCATATCTGTTCAAGCAGTGATAGCAGAACCATTTTTGTGATCACATTTATGTTAGAAATACTACAACGGAAAGCAAACTTACCAGCTTTACAAGAATATTCATTCAGCGCTTGAGACCAAAGCATAACACGCCACTCAGCAATGTCATAGTCGGGATTGTGAGGACACAAGACAAAGCTTTGGAGAAACTTGGCTGTTGCCAATTCAGCTTCATTTTGTGGTAGATGATATTTCGATACCAACAACGAGCAAAGCTGTAAATAAAGTAATAATTCAGAAAAATGTATTTTAATGTCAAGTACTCAGAAATTCAAATCTACTCAAATTTCCATCCTGAAATAGTTTTAGATAAATATAGGCCTATGTCAGATGTAGCACATACATAATATACAATCTAACTAAATGTAAAGATAAGTAGCCTAATTTGAACTATCTGTATCTTCTTCCAATAAACTCAGTCATTGAACATTAAAAGCTTTGATAGAATTCATTTTTAGCCTATACTAATAACTAGTTGTGTCTCCAATGGACATAATCAGACTACAGTACAAGTTGTTCATTAACTCTTTTAACTCCAATGTTTGAATGTTTGAAATTGAATCTTATAAGAATACTTGCATCTATCAATACAAGCATAACTCATTAGATCATTAGAAACTGAAAACTGCATTGACATAATTATATATGCTAAACATTGTACAGGTCTAAAATCAAGATACTATGACATTTGATTTACTATAGTGGAATAGATTACAGAATAGGACCGGAACCAGTTCGGGTCGGGTGGGGTGAGGGCAAGCGGTATCCAATAAGCTTTCAGAAAACTGTCCACTGTTGCCAAGTTGTGCCACGCGCTTAGTCTTTGCCCGACAGCCGACCTGTGTGTTTCGAGCATATCCTCTTGTTTGGTCAAGAAATTGCCTTAAAGTGTGTTTATAATTCGAAACAGGCCAGTAACAAAGCTACAAAAGGCATCTCACTCCATTCTACACTCATCCTTCACTCATATTTGGGTTAAAATACGATCATAGGTGGTGTCCCAATCTCAAATGAATAATTAATATGGTAGATTGTATCCTCTTCATTTCCATGTTAATTTTGTTTCATGTATCAAACAATAAGCTGAGCAATATTTTAGAAGATTTTTAGAACTGCTATACAAATTGTTTGGTCATATAAATTTACTGTTAAATTTATTAATTTTATGTTTATATATTTTTCAAAAACTGCTTCTGGTAGCTGTTTGAGCCATTTTAAAGACAATTGTGTAGCAAATAATCAAACCATAATAATGTATGGGATGAATGTTGTGTTCCATACGATATAAAAATATAACAATACTAACCAATACCACCAAGAACAAATAAATTATTAATTTGTAGTGTTGAACTGAACTACCCTACAAGTGGGACGATAGAGGGTGCCGGGCTCTAGGTGAAAGTCAGCTCACCGGCCAAGAACGACATGGCAACGTCGCATCCCCTACCTCTTCAAAGGCCAGTCCTATTCTGTAATCTATTCCACTATAGCAAGGCTAGAACAGTTAACCCCCTAGGCCTAATCAATGGACATGCAGTTTTAAGGCTTGGTCCACCCAACTATAAGACTGCATCACAGATTGAGGGCTTGGAAGTCCATGTATCTGATGAGATATTTTGGGAAGTTTTTCCTATCCTTGCGGTGTGTACTAATCTATCTGAAAAGTGATTTGTTTTTTTTTTATGCATCACAATCAAACCTAAATAATCATAAAATTGTGGTTCAACCAAGAAAAAAAAACCCGAAATCATGGATAATCATTGATTTTCCAAGAAGGATTAAGTTTGTAAGATTAATATTTCTAGCTAAGTATAGTAAGCAAGCAGTCTATATAAGTAAGCAGTATACAAGTTTCCTGAAAATAAATAATTAGTTAGTAGGTTTATCAAAGTAAACTACAAAAATCATAACTTATAGGTCTTATAATATGGTAAGTTCAGGTGCATCTTTGCAGAAAAAATTAACACATTTTATTGTAAGCTGTGATGAAATTAACTGTTTATGTCGTCCAAACAATTACACAGTCCTAATCATATAATACACAACTTTTTGGGAGTGATAATTACATTAATTTAAAAGTTATGTTAAAATCCTTAGAAGTGGGTAAGACTGGGAGCGATGAGTTATAATGGAATTCATCATCATGCATGACCCAATCTCCAAACGACTTTGTGGAAACGAGTGAAGATATATTAAGAGCAAATCTGGCTTACTTCCCAATGGCTAAATATACCTTACTGTGGAAAGACCCAAACCAAATCAGTGTGTGGCAATATCTCGTCGGTCAGATTTAAGGTTCTATAACTGAGAAGATAACAACCCATGAACCAAGCATATGGGTTAACCAAACATGCTGCAGAGTATAAAGGGATAACTGTAATGTTAAACAAACACATCACCAAATATATGAATTTACAATAGAACCTTTTCCCAGTGGTCCTCAAACTTTTTGGCCTTACACGACATGCCATTTCACATCACCAACCAGTGTCAAAGCATTTAGGTAAAAGGTTTTTTTTATAGTGACCCCTTCCTTCGCAAGGATAGCAATATACAACTTAGGCTTTTTAACATTATATCATCAAATGAAATTACCACATTCACTACAAAGTCTCACAAGGCACCTCATACAGATGAGTGCAACGTGTTAAAAAATCACACTTAAAATAATTCAGAAATCACACTGTTAGATAATCAGTAGCAGTACAGAGTAAAATAGTTTGAGAACCACTGCCCTACGCTTTAGGTGTTGGCCTACTGTAATACAAATATCTAATCGCAACATGTCTCACAGGCGTTATTTTTTTAAGAATTTGTACAAAATTGGGAAAAAGTCATCACACAACTTTCCTAATTTAGCACTTTGCACTACTAACTACTTGACCTGGTAGGAGGCGATGATGCGAATGCATGTCTGGGCCAACCAGGGAGTAAGGTAGCTGAAAGACAAATACACAATTAAACATATCCTAAACACCAAACATGCTTAAAAACAAAATAAAATACAAATCAGAAATTACCATGTTAATAAGTCAATTAGTTAATCTGTGCATGAAAAAATAAATTACTATTGCCAAAATGTAAAACATGCATTAACAATACTTCATGTGGCTGTGACTTGCTGCGGTGGGGGTATTTAGGTACTTATAATTCAGTTTGTAACATTATTCTAAAAATAAAAGTTGTTAAAACATTAAACTTCATTATTTGACATGGTTCAAAAGTATTTCAAAAGTATGGCCTAGTACTGTTTTGAATGTAAAAGATGGGAAAAACCCATTTTTATCCCATAAAACCCTGTTCCTATCATATTGGTTTGAAAACTCTATAGAATAAACATTGGTTTACATTGTACAAATTTTCATCTACTCGAGTTATTGGGCTAACGGACACTTATCTCAACATCGTTGAAGGACTCGTCCTTGAAAACTAAATATGAACAGAGAAAAAAAACTAATGTTGAGTAATTTACGTAATTGAGTATTTCGAGTAATTTAGCGTACATTTTTTATTTGATCTTAAATATAAAAAACTTTATGTGATTCAAGGTGTGGACATGCCACTCCCTAGATGTATGACTAACCGTGCCCCTCGAGCAGAGCCGGTGATGTCACTGAAGTCCTCGAGCCGCTACTCACAACTAATGTAGCCTATCACACAATGCTATAGGATGTTGTGTTGCGGTGTTTGTACTACGCTGTAGTTAAATGTGTTGATTTTACCATAGGGTACTTAGTTTTTTTAAATGTGTATTTAAGTTTTTTGTATTGAAAGTTCTTCTTAATATCCTATAGGCTATTAAAACAAGGGATTCCTCCTCCCCCCCCCCCCCCACTGTATGATAAATTCATGATTCTTCATTTTAAGAAAATACAATAATTTTTGGAGGAGGGAATGTTGAAGGCATTTAATTTTTATTTTGGTTTCAGTTTTCTTGGTGTCATAACAGCTGCAAAGAAATTCAGCAATTGGATTTAAGGATGACATAGGCCAATGTAGTGGTAATGTATTTGCACTACCGGTATTTGTCTTTCAATTTAATCAATGGTAAGTCTATTCGTTCAGAATGAGTATGACTGATTCGTTACGTTATATAGGTACCGGTACTAATAATAAACATGTCTAGATTTACAATCACAACAGCTACTAATCATTAGCATTAAATCATTAGCGGTTAAATTTCTTTTTGGACTTATAGTTCAATTTGATTTTTTTTTTTTTTCTAAGCCGGCTAAAATTTGTTTCAGTGCAATATAGTCCTAATTTGGTTTTAACAGCTGGTTTTACATTCAGTAGCCTATATGTAATTCAGTAAAGATTACAATGGATTTGTAATTTATTTACTGTATGCTATTTTGTACCTTTAAATTGATATAGGCCTACATAGCTTTTCCCAATAGGGGAAATTCGCAAAATTAAAATAAATATCTAATTATATTATATAGCTGATTGTTTTTAGTTTTAATTGTAGGTAATGATGCACTACCGAACTAACTGTCAGAGTAGCAACTAGTATTAGATTAATCCTTAGTTTAAACTAGCTGTTATTCACGGGCTTCACCCCGTTTCACTTCATAAACATTAATCAAATCAAATCATTTATTATCATGGACATTTACATGCATTGAAATTGTCAGTGGAGCAGAACATAACATTTCAATGTTCATTGTATATAATAATAATAACAATAATAAAACTATTGATTCCAGGTTAAGCTAAATAGACCAGGCCTTGGTTGGGGTTGAGTATGCAAAATTATTCGGACGCACTTTCTCTTTTGATTGTTGTTAAGGACACTTTGGACAGTAAGAAAACGCATGTTGCCACGATCGGCGTTGGTCGAGTACCAATATGGCTGCCATCCAATATGGCGGACCACCTGACTTGACCTTGATCTAGAAAAATGCAAATAACTCCATCGTTTTTCAACCGATTTTGATAATTCTTTTATAGTTGAAAAGAAGAAGAAATTTGCTTTAAGAGTCTCCATTACACTTATAGTGATATCCCGTTTAAAAAAGTGATAAATTAGATTTTAGTATAGATTTTACTTTTAAAACGGATTAAATATACATTGAGGTGATTATATTTGAGTTTTTACTGACGAAATATGTCCGAACTCAACCTGTAGCTGCTTGGGTAACAAAAACGTCTATCAGATACTATCCTCAATGGTTTTACAAACTTAATGATTTGTTGTACTGAAAATTTTAAAAAACATTCCATTAGAACGTGTTGGAAAATGCTCATCTTGTCCGACCGGTGAAGATGGCTCCGAGTCATATAGCTGGGGCTTCACTGACACCAGTACATCCCATCCTTGTGAGATCCTTGTCAGTCCCAAAAGCCTCCACAGATATCCTAGGATGTAATTGTTTATCCAAGTGTATATCTACAATGTAAACGCGCAAGAAGAATCGAAAGACTTGCACCAAACTGTGCTACCGTTCTCGACAATGTTTGACCCTTTTAAATGGTTCATTCAATTTGTTCATATCTACTTTTAAATATTGCAATTAACAATTTATTTTCTCTTAGATGGCCTTTTTCTCATATTTCTTGTTCTCTTCCAAGGACAGAAGTTTTGGCAGCTGATTTTGAACCTAGGTCCTACACAATCGTATGAAGTATATAATGAGTGTTTCAATCCATTTGGCATCAGAAGAAAAGCCTTTATGGACGTTTAAATAATAATTTCAAACCAACAAACAAGGCAGATATACGGAAACAGAGTTTTTTGGCGGCCATATTGTGTGCCATCTTGGAAAATATTACCTCAAGGGTGGTTGTGATTACGTTTTGAGTATTGTGTTCGGCATTCCAATAAAACCCCTATGCAGACGGTTAAATTATTATTTTGGGCCAACTAATAATAGAGATATGCGAAAACAGAGTTTTAGGACGCCATCTTAGGTGTCATCTTGGAACATATTCCCCTAAAAGTTTATGTAAGTAAATTTGGAGTATTGCAATATGTTTGCAATCCGATAAAACCCCTATGCAGATGTTAAAACTATTATTTTAGGCCAACTAAGAAGAGAGTTTTAGGACGCCATCTTGGAACATATGCTCTTAAAAGTTGATGTAAGTAGATTTTGAGTATTGCAATGTGTTTGGCACCTGAGAAAACCTCTATTCAGATGTTTAAACCAATATTTTAGGCCAAATAACAAGAGTAATGGGGCAAACAGGGTCTGGCCGCCATCTTGGATACCGCATTTCCGGTTCCAATTTCGCTTTGGCAACACGCAGATTTGTACTCAGCAGGGTCGAATTACCCTAAAAAATCTGTTTACCCAATCGTTACATAAAGTTTTTCTTGCATTGCTCTTTTTTAAAAACGTACCTTCTCCAATTGTGTTTCGTTGTAAATTAATAACATTAATAATATATAGATTATTAAATTACAAATTATTAGATTTTGGTTATTAAATGATAAAGGATAATTATGTTTTTGTTACCCAAGCAGCTGCAGGTTGAGTTCGGACATATTTCGTCAGTAAAAACTCAAATATAATTACCTCAATGTATATTTTATCCGTTTTAAACGTAAAATCTTTATTAAAATCTAACTTATCACTTTTTTAAACGGGATATCGCTATAAGTGTAATGGAGACTCTTAAAGCAAATTTCTTCTTCTTTTCAGCTATAAAAGAATGATCAAAATCGGTCGAAAAACGATGGAGTTATTTGCATTTTTCTCGATCAAGGTCAAGTCAGGGGGTCCGCCATATTGGATGGCAGCCATATTGGTACTCGACCAACGCCGATTGTGGCAACATGCGTTTTCTTACTGTCCAAAGTGTCCTTAACAACAATCAAAAGAGAAAGTGCGTCCGAATAATATTGCATACTCAACCCCAACCCCGGCCTGGTCTAAAGCTGAAATAATCAAAACAGAATACAGTAATATAAACAAATAATCACACCTGATTTTTATAAGGTAAGTAATTGAAAGCACAACATACAAATAAGTACAGCTGAGGTATTTTAACATTAGGTATATGGAAAGTTCCCTTTGGAAAGCAATTATGACCTTAAAGGGCAATTTATGAAATAGGCCTAATGAATAGTTTTGCGCAAGGTTTCTCGCCATGACGAACATGTTAAGTTAATGGTTTATGGGGGTGGGACTTGTAGTTTTCTCAAAAGTTCGTGGGTACTTTGGGCTTTATAGATTACTGCCACGAATACTAGAAAAATACCTGTATGGATCATAAACATAAACAAATTACGTTGTTGGCCCGAATCCTGTACTAAAGCATTGAACATATGTTTTGGCAGTTCCATTTAAGCAATGTTAAATAATGTTTATTTTCAGGCCAAAAATATCATTTGTTTATGTTTATGATCCATACCGGTATTTTTCTAGTATTCGTGATTACTGCCTATGTCTGAAAATATTGTTGTGACACTAAAATAGACCTAGGCCTACTCTATTTCTGTGGATAGTTAAAACCACAAATGTATTTGAATGCAACTTAAATATTTAGGCTATGCATATCTTAGCAAATAAACATTTAGCATAGTTTACATCTTTAAAAAAAACAAAGTAGCCTATAACATGTTTAGTTTTATATCTAGATTTAACTTAATAAACTAGAGTTAATTTTGCTAATGCATGCACATTTATTAGATGAGACATAGCATTTTAAGTTTACCCGTTATTTTTAGACAAATAGTAAAATATTTTTGCCCATCAAAAAACCCATCACCAATGATTAACTTAAAAGTTATTTAAAATAAAACACATCCTAATACTAAAAGAAAAAGGTAATTAATTAAGTTATTTGATATATCTACAATGCGATATCGTGTAATTTTTAGATGTCTACTTACAGTATTTTTCACGCTGAATCCAAAAATGCAATAAGTTTTGTTGGGTTATTCACCTATTTGTGGTTTGGACGAGTCCAAGTTCTAGTGGCGACTAACACTGAAAGGGGTGGAAGGTTTGTGGAGTGGAAACAGCTGTCAGTTGTATACATTTGATACTAGACAGACAAAACCACACACACCGCTATGAGAGCAAAATCAGAGTTACAATATGCAATAACTCGATTTTTAAAAGAAAATGGACTTTGGTGCCGTTTAGAAAATACAATAAATCAACTACGATACATAAAATATTAATCATCTACATAAATTATAAAAAAAAAAGAATTTATTCACGTAAAGTATCTGTAATATAAGCTAGGCCACTGCCAACATGATCGTCCTCATTTCAATCCTCAACGTCTGTTAATGAACGTGCCATAGTCCATAATCCCATAGTACATAATCCCATTGTGCCTAAAAGTGAAAACATGCCACAGTGCATAATTTCATGTATCAGCAGCTAATAAATGATGTTACATAATATAATATAATCTAACCTAACCCAACCCAACCTTAATATTAATTTTTAAATCACATTTTATGTCAGAAAAGCTATGTGAGGAAGATAGGTCGGACTTTATCCGGATACGTGACTGTAGTAAGTCCTTTGAAGTGAGGTTAGATTAGGTAAGTTAAAGGTTAGGTTATAATGAATGACTCATTAATTTATGCAACTTCCAGGCTGTTTTTGCACAATTGAAATAGTGGGTGAAACACAATGAAATAGGCTAACAATATTTCAGGTTCATTATAACCTAACCTTTACCTTCCTAATCTAACCTCACTTCAAAACACATAATACAGTCACGAATCCGCATAAAACCCGACCTACCTTCCTCACATGCCTAAATAAGAACTGATTATTTGGTTTCAAAACGAATTGATTTCTTTCCGCATTAAGTCGAGTATAAACAGCTGTTTGCTCTCCTCACTCAGTCCACATACGGACCCGTCCAGACCACGCCATATCTCCATCAGTATAGCCATAGATAAAACATACTCCCTTAGTAGATTTCTCATCCTTATGGAACAGCTGAAGACAATTTTATTGTTAGTTCTGTACGGTTTATGTAGAGGTCGTGTTTTGTTTACAATTTGTTTCCCGTTGTTACAGCCATTTAAAACCTCGTTTAACCAAGTAATACGATCTAATCATAAACAATAACTTGTCCCCTAGTTATATAACCAAACAGTAAAGCACAAATCAAGAAATTAACCCTAAAATAATAGAAACAAAGTTTCGTCGACACTAGCGCCCAGTGTCACCGTACATGAACTAGACACAAAAAACGTGCTTCCAAATTTACAATGTATAGCTCAATGAAACTTAGATTCGTAATTTTAACCTTCGTTTTACGGCCACTTATGAATCTCTCTGACATAAACTGATTGCATTTTTGGATTCAGCGTGAAAAATACTGTACCGTAAGTAGACATCTAATACCCCCGCCGCAGCAAACCCTCAGACTAATTTCAACTTGTCTGATTACATATTTACTCAAATATTTCCATAAATAAGAAATATTTATTCCCAATTTAAATAACATTAGATTTAACGAGTGCTTAGGTTTGCTGCTACCGGGAAGGTAAACAGTGTTTTTTGACCAAACGTCAATAGTATAGGATGAAATAAATAAATTTGCCAAATTTGATCAAAATACATCCATAAACAAGTCAACTACAACAGTTTTCATTTTCTCCATAAGAATAACATGGGAATTTTAAATTTGCCCTTTTATGATTTTTTTACGTAACCCTTAGGCATACAACAATGCTTCAATATACTAAATTATTTCTTTTTTAAGCTCTACAAAATGGTTGAAAAATAAATTCCAAAATTTTATGTTTTTAGGGTCTAAAATGGGAAAAAACCCAATTTTTACCCCATAAACCCCCGTTCCCATGGTCCGATCATGCTGGTTCGCGAACTCGTTAGAATAAATGTAGGTTTACACGTTCATACCAAATTTCATGAAAATCGGATAATTTTTGTTCGAGTTATCATGCTAACGGACACACATATATATATATATTATATGTGTATATACGTTATGGACTCCGAAACCGCTTGACAGATTATAATGAAACTTTCAGGCATTATTAAGCATCTTTCAAGGATGGTTCGAGTGAAGTTTGGTGCAGATCTGTCAAAAGGGCTCTGCCCCAGAGGGTTTTAAGTGGCCCAATGTCAGACTTTTTGATCTACAATGTTTACAAATAAATATAGCCTAATTTAAAAGCAGATGTTTACTTTCACCAACTGTTTTGTAGGTTTGAATAATTACAACATTCTGTATTAGCATTAGTCATGATTTGAAATAGTGCCACAGTGTTTCTACAGAGTGCAGCACAGAAAACTATTTTACTTTTGAATAAGTCCAAATGTATTAACCCCAATCGCAGCACACCTGTGCACTTAACAACGTTTAATTTCTCCAATGTTAAATATTAAAACATAAAAACCTTTATCAAAGTACCTATTATAAACAATAAAAGGGATGACTTTTTAAAACTTATGACAACAGCTAATTTGCAACCAAAAGGTGAGTGAGCGTAGCAAACGAATATCAATCTGGAGGCGAGTTAGCGTAGCGAACGAGCTAACCTGAAAACAAGTGAGCGCAGCGAACGAGCTCCAACCTAAAGGTGAGTGAGCGTAGCGAACGAACTTCAACCGGGACGTGATTGAGCCATGCGAATACTTATGAAGTTAAACGGGGCAAAGCCCGTGGGTACAGCTAGTTCCCTATATGGGAAATTCGCTAAAAACTACACGATATCGCGTTGTAGATATATAAAATATTTGCCAATAATAAAACTTTAAAAAAAATAATTGCAAGACAGCTTTTACTAGCCTAACTTAAGTTAACTTTTTATAAAAAAATTGTAATTAAATAAACTTAAATCACGCCAGCCTAAATCATGTGTAAAAGTGTCTCGAGTTTAAGTGTCCCAATAATGTCATGACCGGCGGTCGCCACCGGGTAGGCTATAGGCTACTTACAGTTAAGGTAAATGCACCAGTAGCTGACAGTGCACCAGAAGCTGACAGTTTGAGTTTCTTAACAAATGTTATAATGTGGTCTCTTAAAAATATTTACACATGATTGCATTGTTAGAAGAACATATGTTTATTCTTGATTTGTTTACAAACAAATCAGCGAAATTTAGCCCATACTCGCTTAATGGTGGTGGTTTGAAAGCGACCCTGTCTGTACACATCACATTTAGTCGATTCCCTTAATGGAATTGTTAAGAAAGTAAGTTTGGTTTTTTGTCATTTCGCTAAATTTCTAAAATAGTATTAATGATTAGGCTCATTATTTTTATCAATTAGGGCCTATACCTTTGTTGACAATTTCATGATAAAATTGGGGTGTTAATTTATAAGCCAAATTATCTTAAAAAATGTATATTTTTTTAAATATATAAAATATATATTTTTTTAATGAATATATTTTTTATTTTAAAATATGTAAAATAAAATTTCTTAACAACGTTTTACATGATTTTATAATTTAATTATTAAGTTAGATTTTATTCGTCTTATAAATTAAAACCCTTAGGTTTAGCAGCTAGTACATTTATAGTTCCAGTGTCAGCTACTGGGACAACTGACAGTCAGCTAACTTACTGGTACAAGCACTTTTTCACTGTCAGCCACTCGAACACGTACAAAGGTTGAATTAAGTTTAAAAATGTTATAAAATATATTTTAAAAACCCTTTTTGTATGACAAATTTGAAAACTACATTAAATTTAGAATCACATAAAATCCGTAATATCTCTTTAGTTCCTATTTATTCAAAACCACGGATTATTAAGTGAGTAATGAGTATAGTTTCTTATACTGTCAGCTACTGGTGCGTTTACCTTATGTAATCACCGCACACCCACACTCATTCTGGCCTGACTCCATACATCTTAAGATTCACTCCCATTAACTTACTTTCCAGGGGGCTATCATCATATTTGAAGAAAAAAAAATTAGGTAGCAGTTTGGTTCAGTTGGCATTGGCCTATGGTGGACAGGCATTTAGCAAAGAAACATTGGAGGGTTTTGAATTTAAACATGATGAGTTTGGTGAAGGTCAAACCCCCTGATAACAATTGGATGTAGGCCTAAGTTAAATAAAATCCTAGGCCTAGCAAAGTTTTCAAGTAGCCTAATTAATTGCATCTCATACCTACTGCTTACCTTTTGTACAATGAAGAGGGAGAATACACGACAGTCTGTATATTTTAGATTGCACTAATAGTTTTTAGTTTTTTTTTTTTTTTCATTTTAATTATTAACACGAGGAGTTATAAACAAATGTTACTCAACACAGAACACTGATCTTAAAACCACTTCTTGGTAATATTATTCTACTTGTGTTTTTAGTAAGCAATTTTTCTACACAATTGATTAGTTGTTTTATAGCGGTTTTTTAGTTTGTAAAATAATTTTCAAGTGGTAGGATAGTAATGTTTTTGTTTAGACTTCATTCAAAAATTGAAAGTTGACTTCTTTTATTAATGATGGTTTGGAAATATCTAGTAATAACTGGACCTTGAGCACTGGGAATTTTAATCCCCAAACAATTTCTTTCCAAGTTCCATCAATCTATGGTTGCGACAAACAGTCAATGCATCCCGTTTCTTGAGCACTTGGGTGACACTGTTATTTGCTTCGACAAGATTGCATAAGAAGTCCTCAAATGCAGATTTGGTGTTTGCTGGTAAAGATCCTGATCGCACTTTAAGAAGATTGTCGATTATTCCCTCTGCCCAGCCGCTTTCAATAGCAAACTCAGAAATCCATGGTATAAGGGCAAGAACGGCACTAAGAGTTTGCATTCCTAGGAACCACAACTCCATCAGTTCAATCCAACTTTTCTTATATTCTATTGAAACTACAAGAGCATGTGGATCATTGCATTCATCTATAACATACGCATCCCATAAAAAGCGTATAGTAGCTTGAATGTATCGACAAATAGAGAAGTCGTTTTTCTTCACCCGTTTTGATTGTTGTTTTAGTAGCAATAGACCTAAAACAGCCATGTTTCCATATAGCACTAGATTTTCTTGGGTGTTCTTTAACTCTGGTAAATTGTTGAAGGTGAATTTCATCAGCAGTTCAAACAAAGGACTCTCTTCAACCATTTTAGGTTCTAAAACGGTTATGTTCATAAATATATTACATGTACTTATCATAGCCGCTCTTGAATCCTTCATGTCTTCCAATAATTTTGGTGGGAGGGGTGGGTCAGGTTCTGTACGAACTTTTTTTCGCTCCGATTTGGGCACAGGAGGTTTTTTATAATGTGCAATTGACCAGTGGAATGTTAAACATTCTAGCAAAACTTCATCTTGTTTGACTCTCAACAAAATTTGACGGCTTTTCTCTTCAACTGTTAGATGGCAAAGGGCTGGCAACATAACCCTTAAGATATCAACTTGGCTTAAAGGATCAATTTCAACATCCATGGTAGACTCTCCCTTAGCATTCATAGCTTTTTCTGCAAAGTACCGAGCTCTAGAGGCATAAAAAGTCTCATTGGCTAAGGTCAACATAAAAGGCAACAAATCATAGATTGCATTTCTCATTGCAGATGTTTCTTGGGCCAACCAGGCTGATAAAACTCGTACCATAGCACAAATGAAAACCTTTTCTTGAACCAGCATAGTATCCTTTACTTTTGGATAATCTTTCGAAACTTTGTTTAAGAGATTTATTACTGCTGCAAATGCTCCTTTCAATGCTGTATAAATTTGTTGTTTCTCTTTCTGTTCCAGATCCAGAGTATCATTTGCTATGAATGCTATGAATACCTCCAGCATTGAGAAGCAAGCTGTGATTAAATCGGCATTAGCCATTGCTTGTTTTAAATTCTTATCCTCTAGCTGCATACGAACTTCAACAGAACATAATTGAATCAAGAGCAAAAAGAATATTTTTGGCTTGTCGTCATCAGTTAGACACCATTCTGCACCTAAAACTTCTAGCATTGCTGAAGCCAACTTTAAAGCTGGGTCTCGCTGAGATTTGCCAATTTTACTTTTTAAAATATCACTCAAGCCTTTATGAATAGATCCTGGCCATATTTCATCACCGGCAGTAGATGCAACACTGCTCTGAGGACAGCTACGAAGAAGTCCCAAAAGAATGGTGCATAGTTCGAATTTTCTTTCACTGTTATCCGTTTCAAAATCCAAAGCAATTTTTTGAACAAGTCCATGAAATGGTTTAGGATTGTTAGAATCCCAAGCTAGAGGTCCAAACCTCTCAGCTAACATTACCAATATATTCAGCGCCTCATCCGTCTGAAAACTCTGTTGCGAATAGATTTCTGAAAGTTTTGAAATGGCTCCTATATCAAGTAAAGCTTTTTGTCCAGCTGGGTAGGAGGCAATGCTTTGCAAACACTGGTAAGTTTCATTTATGACGATTAAATTGTCTTCATAGTCATCCTCGTCAGCTTGCTGTACAATTTCAAGAAAAACTGGAATATTTGCCAACATTTCTGGGTGTGTTGCAACTGCTTCATCAGAGCAAAAACTTGAAACAACTGATATTGCGACAGATTTATAAACTACTGGTGGGCAATCGGCTGCTACTTCATTGCTCAACAATAATCTTTTCAAAAACTTGAATCCAATTGCCTCAAACAGTAGCTTTTTGCACTCTGAATTCAATTGGTCGCCTTTAGTTAGTTTGGTAACCATAAACAAAGCGGCAAATTTTTCTGTATCATTTGTAACGGCAGATAGTATTGCCAAACATTTTGTTACAGGTTCTGGAATTCCTGCCATGATATAATTAGGCCTAAGTAAGAACAAGTATTTTTGCTAGTAAAGTAGGTCTAACATAGGTAGGCCTATGGCATTTATTATTGTCTGGCTAAGAAACTGGGTTCAGGATTCAGTAGGAAACAATAACACTAGGCATACTCAGCAGGATACTGGTTCAAAACTAAGCTTATCACTTCACCTTTAGTTAACTACATACACAATTAAGTCCACACTCATCCACAAAGCATCACAAGTCAACTGACTTGACTATTTCGTCGAGGCAGTGATAGCCAAGTCTAAATTTAGAACCGCCTCTTCTAGAGTTACTAGTAAACTTTAAGGCCCGTTTTGCCAGAAGCGTCTGGTGCGTCTGACGCTCAGCGATGATCGCTAGAGCGATAATCGCTCAGCGTCTATCGCACGGGCCTATTTTGCCAGAAGCGTCTGTTCCTTGCGATTATTTGATCAGTAGGTGGTTTACTTTGGTGGCAAAAGGAGTGTTTTTGAAAATGACCAGTAAAAAGCAAATAGTAAAGTATTTGTTAGCTGAGGAATTAGACGATGATGAATATTAGAAATGTTTTGCAAACCTAGGGAAGAAGGGCGTACTATGTTTTTAACCTCTTCAGGGAGTAAGGCTCATATGGGTACATTAACTTTATTTCAATTTTTTTGTATTATTCTCAAACACCCACATTTGTACAGTGGTTACTATTGGTTACATTAACTTCTCAAAAGTTGGTAGCACTGGTTCCTTTCCTTCCTACATGTTTCTAAGGCAAGGAAATATTCAGTTGAAAGGGGCACTGTGTGAGGTTATGTGTGAATCAGTGAATTTGTGAACTTTGATGTCTTCTGAAACCCATTTATAATGTACATATACACTTAATAATTTTTGTTTATGATATTTTATGCTTTCACCTTTCAAATAATATTTAGTTTACTACATTATCTTTTAAAACGAAACCAGAAATTTGATTTTAATATCTGTACTCATTTGCGTACAAATCTCAAATGTCTTTGAATCTCAAAAAACGTCCCTGAAGAGGTTTAAAGAGGTCTGAAGAGGGATATTTTAAATTAACTAGTGTCCCTGTTGCTCGAATTCGAGCAATTGCTAAGCATTACAGGCGTTAAATCAAAACAAATAACAGTAATAATTTCTGTTGACTTTAAAAAATTCGACTCAAAGATTATGGAAATACTCAAAGATGAACATAACAGATTGATATAATCAACATTTTTTGTAAATATCTTATAATTTTTCAAAAACTGATCTTGTTTTTTAGTGTTTTCTACAAATAGCCTTACTCATAGCCGTATTGGTTGTCCATATAATAACGATTATAAATAAAAATACCCCCGCCGCAGCAAACCTGCCAACTAAGCGAATTTCCATTCGTCTGAATTGATTTTCAGTTAAATATATTTTAATAACATTAGGTTTAACGAGTACCTAGGTTTGCTGCTACAAGGAAACTAATAAAGTGTGTTTTTGAGTAAAATATTGATAGCTTAGTACAAAATAAATAAATTGAGTTTGATCAAAATATATCCATAAACAAGCAAACTACAACATTTGACAATATTCTCCATAAAAATAACATGGGAATTTTAACTTTACAATTTTTTAAATTTTCTCCGTTACTAATAATCGAAAAAAAATACTTTTATATACTAAATTATTTGTTTTTTTAAGCTCTTTAAAAAGGTCTAAAGATAAATCGGGAAATTTTGTGTTTTGAGGGTCAAAAGTGAGAAAAACCAATTTTTACCCCATAAAACCCCCCGTAAAGCCCCGTTCCCATGGTCCGATCGTGCTGGTTCGCGAACTCATTCAAGTTTATCCCGCTTTACACCTTTAAACCAAATTTCATCAAAATCGGACAAAAATTACTCAAGTTATCGCGTTCACGGACGTATATATATATATATATATATAAGTCTATATATATATATATATATATATATATATACATATAAAAAAATTTGAACGAATGGTGTTTTTGGCCTCTGGGGACATCAAAATGAAAAAGTAAATCGGTCCCGAGTCTAGGTCTTACCGTGCCACCTACGGTAATAGCTACTTCCCTATAGGGAAATTCGCTAAAAAAAAAAAAAAACATTATTAGGCCTATATTTCTTCTCATCGGTGGTATTCTATGACTTTCCTATGTTACCATAGTTTGCAAATCGGCTCTTTCAATGATTACTAAGAAATGCAGCACAGTGTTAATTTAGTTTTCTTTTTAATACATCAATTTATCGAGGCTCTCTTGCTTTTTCCCATTGTAATATTTACACCAACCTAAATTCAAATATTAAATATTTCATTTCAACCGAGTCAGTAAATTTTTGTAGCAAACTGTTAAAATTAACAAACTTATTAATTGTTTACAATTAACATACGTTCTTCTTCTCACTCATTATTTCTGACAACAGCTGGAGTTTCATAACAATTTGTGTTTTCCATGTTAATCTTATGGAGAAATACGAAACTTTAAAGGGCCCAAGGGCCTCACTCTCTAATTATTTCCCAAAAAAGAAAGTTTCCTGCACAACTTCACGTTACGCTCTTTCCGATGACACCAAAATATGTCAATCGGTTCAGTAGTTTCGGAGGAGTAATTGTCACAAAAACCCCGCTTGCGTATTAAATAAGTATAGATATTTGAAAATCAATTAACAATTGACTTAACAGTCGTGTGCTGTTTCAATCAAAAATGGTTCAAAATGGCTTCAATCGGGTTTTCATCTTATTCACTACCTATTGAATCCCCACTTTGTTTGTGACACAACTTATTTAGGAAACAAAAGTTAAGTCAACAACTAAACACGTGCTTATTCCAGTAATAATCGCTAGCGACTGCGTCTCCGTCTGCTCCAGGAGCAGTGGTCCGCGTCAGACGCTTGCGTCTCAGTTACAGACGCTGGCGGCTGTAGCGATAGACGCTTCTGGCAAAATAGACCAACCTAAAACAATGCAAAGCAGTGGGCAGCGATTGACGCGGAGCGATAGACGCTGAGCGTCAGACGCGCGAGACGCTTCTGGCAAAACGGGCCTTTACAAAGCCAGAACCGTTTTGTTGAGGTTAGAGCTTCAAAACGTCTATTTCAGTTTCCGAGTGTGACATTCAAGGATTGGATTGGAATTGGGCTACGACGGCTACACTCACAACTCACACAAACGCAAACGCTACAGGCAATGAGGCAAGAGGAAGAGCCGAGCCAGTTCAGTCCCAGGACTCATTACATTCACATACGGAATACGGAATTGGAAATTTGGAACTTGGGAAGGGAGTGTATTGGGTAGACAGAGAGAGAGAGTAAATACACACACTGCCACTGCGCAAACGCGGAAGTCGAAAACCTTTGCGTTCGATTATTCCGGGTTACGTCAGAGGCCTACTTCCTAGATATTTTTAAAATATAAGAATATTGTTTAACAGTATGAATTCACTTTTACTAGAAAATAGCCTTACCTTAGAGCAAGCTTCTTTATCTCCTTTTCTAGTACTGATTAGAGTATTATCTAAATCGAAAAATATTGTTGAGACAGCTGACTGACACTTCCATTTAAGAGGCGCCATCTTGCATAGAGGATTTAGGAGGGATTGTGTGTGAATATTGTGATACAAAGAAGATATTACAAGTAATAACATTAGTCCAAGTACTTACAGCCATTGATTAAACATACTGTACAATAAGTTAGTTGTGCAATACAATAAGCTACCAGCGGGTTTCAAAAATACTATGTGTAGCTCTACTTAAAGCAACATATACAGTAGTTGCACATGACTGAAAACTGGTCTAGGTAAGAACAGTGCTACTCTTTAAAGCGATTGCCCTTGTGCTTTATTGATTGTCATTGCATATGACTTAGCTAACGGAAATTGGAATCTTTCCATTTTAAATGGTAAGTTTGCTTCCGACGGGCACATTTTTATCCTCGGAATCAAAATGCCCCCCTCACTTGTTCCAGTCAGGACTTTACATTCTATTGAATTGTTAACCATTTTGGTCACTTGGAGCCTTGTTTAATTAATGAGGCCCTTTGGTGTATTGATATTCCTCATCGATAAAACCACTGCCCCTTTTTTTATCTAAGTGTCTTGGCAATACACTGACCTCTATTATTGTTTAAAAACTCTGTTGAGCATTCTAGATGAGCGTTTAAATTATCTGCAACCAAACTATCAATGCTTTCGTACACCTTGAGCTCACCTGGCAATTGTTGAAACTTGTTGTTGATCAAATCTTGCAGTCGCTGTTTTTTGGAGCTCAATAGATTTGTCTTTCATTTTACCATTTTGTATACTTTCAACGACGTTTAGGTAGGTGAAATCAAGGCATCCAACCAACTCCAAGCAATCTTGCTGTCAAAATAGGGAATCCATCAGCTTCCTATAAGCTTTATTCTATTATTGGACTCTTTTCTGCTCATGCAAGTATTGCGTCATAAAGGTTCATATATAGCCCTGCTCGAAGTTTTGACTGTTTCCTATGAATGAAACCTTCAATTCTGGTAAAATATCAACTATATATTGAAGTGTAACCTTGCCACCATAGCAGAATACTATAAAGCCTAACAGATAGCCTGTGGGCCGCGAACTGCAGTTTTGTAACAGTGTTCCTGTGTGTAGTTGCCCGATTCACATTTTGTGGCATTCCTCGATACCAACCCTCATCTCCATGAGGTAAAAGCAAGGGATGGGCTACTATGAATCAAGACCTGAACAGTGTGTAGCCAAATTTTCTGGGGTCCCATTTTTAGGATACACAACAAATAATGATTTTTTTGTATAGCAACAAACATGAAGTAGAGGATTTGTTTTATTTTTATTTATAAATGAATTGTCTGGTAGATCAGCTATTTCATGTCAAATTGATGAATTTCGAAGATTGGTGATTTTAAATATTACAGTACAGTTTTGTAAATCATGGTAACTTATTCTAAACAAAATTTTACTATTCCCAGTATTAAAATAAAGTAGTTTGATCCATTGTGAGTACACTTTAAGGTACCCAAAACATGATTAAACTTTAATATACGTACATTAACAGTCATAATACACCCCAATTTCTTATGTAGTAGACTTTGAGTATTTTCAACTAAAAACATATGTTTTTATAAATAAAGATTATCTTCCATGTTGTCCTTATGGAGAAAAACTGACTTTAAGCACAGAAAACATATTACTGTACTATAACCCAGAATGCCAACCGCGTGGTAAAAACCATTAAGTGTTTTGAGAGAGCTTTGCCTGTCAATCGTAGGCAGCACCATCAGCGTTGCCATGCACTCAGCATAGCAACGCTGGTGGCGCTGCCTACGATTGACAGGCAAAGCTCTCTCAAAACACTTAATGCTTTTTACCATGCGGTTGGCATTCTGGGTTATAGTAGTATGTTTTCTGTGCTTTAGGCTACGGCCACACGGGCGTTTTTTCACGCAAGAACGCAGCGTGAAAAAACGCGAGAAATATGGGCAGCATTAAATGTAATGAGGTATGCCACACGGAGTGTGTTTTCACGCAGATAAGGCGCGTCTGCAAAATCAGCCGCCGCGGGCCCGCAGAAGAATGGACTGGGGTGCACTTTTGAAGCTTGTTTTCACGCTCTGTCCCTGGCCACACGGGCGGGAGCAACACGCAGCTTTGATCAAGTCGTCCTAGCAAGTTAAATAAAGATAATGTATCTAATTTTTTCCAGGATAGCGTAAAATATTTTTGGGTCTAGCCAATTACACAGTAGGATGTTAAACATAGGTCGACCTTACTGGACCACTTAATAATTTGTTACTAAAAGGAAAGGCGTTTGGTTGGACTAAAAAATGTAAAATGGCATTTATGTAGTAGAATATACAAAGATCTGATGAAAATCTTGTCATAAAAATATTTGTATTATATTTATTTTTTCATACTAAATGTAAATAATTAAATGAAAGGTTAACAAAATTAAATAATTTTAATGTACCAACATTAATATACCATTCATATTTCTTGTTCACTAGTCAGAAACAAGGATACTATTTCGGTCATTAGGAAGATATACAAAATAATTACGTGAATTCGTCAATCAACTGCTGGTTCAGAGTGCATTTTCCCGTTCCTGGACTTCAACTAGCATGAAAATAAGCTACATTTTACTGCGTGAAAAAAACGCACGTGTGACATACAACAGCGAGAATTCAAGCAGCGTGAAAATAAGCTACATTTTACCGCGTGAAAAACGCCCGTGTGGCCGTAGCCTTAAGGGCCTCTGACACCCTAACCAATGACTTCATCAAAATTCTAATAGCCAATACAATGACAGGGTACATTTTCTTAACTGGGCTACGCTAATATCGATTGAAACTAACAATTCGATTAGTAAACTTTCAATCGATTTTTTCATCGTCAGTAAGTTTGGTTAGTTATGTTAGATTATGACAGTTTCATTTTTAAGATGTAGGTAGTTAAAAATATTGATTACTAAGAGATATTCTCAATCGATATTAGCGTAGTCCAGTTACCCCGATGAACCCGATGACATTTAAAAAGAATTTGTCAAAGTTTTCAATAGAAATAGACAATTTTATTCATCGTTCAGTAATTACAAAATTACAATGGATTTCGTCAAACAGAATATATAAAATAAACGCTAATTTTTTAAATCTAGATCATGTTTATGAATTTAACATTTAAAAAATTATCCATATCGTACATTAGATTGATTTTGCATCAATTAAACAGTTTGTTAGAATACATTTAAAGACAAAGAGCTAAAATCAACAGGAAACTTATTAAATATTTTAAGACCCAAATAGGTATGGTAATTCTGAGTTCTTGACAGCCTTACCCTATAAAATCTCTTTCGGGTAGAGTAAAATATTTTGACCTTTGGACTAATGATCAAAATCGGGTGGTTTTGGAAATAATTAATATAAAATATAATATTAATCGAAATACTATAATCGATCTATACATAATCTGTAATAGCGGCAAAATTGTAAGCGTCTTCTTTGGTCACAGTAAAATCGTGGACATCTGCCGCGATCACGATGATATCGCGAACATCTTCTATGTTTACTGCAAAATAGTGAACATCATGCGCTATCACGGCGAAATAATGCGTGTCTCATATGGTTGCGGAAAACAGTGAGCATGTAGCGCGATCGCGGAGACATCATCGCCGATAACAGTGGAATCATGAACGTCTCCTTTAGCCTCGGAGAAACAGTTAGCATCTTACGAGAGTGTGGAGACGTCATCTTCGTTTCCTCCGATCGCGGCTGAATCATGAACGACCCAAGTGGCTGCGGAGGGATAGTTAACATCTTGCGCAATCACGGAGACATGCATCATCCTCTCCTCCGGCTTTTAATTTTTATGTCCCTCAAAACATAAGTGTTGTGCGCTTAATAACAGCGGAAAAAATTCCAAAAAACTGTTAATTTAGAATTCCTATGTTATTCTTATGGACAGTAATTAAACTGTTGTAGTTTTCTTGTTTAAGGATAAATTTTATTCAAACTTGGCAAATTACTTAACAAAATCTTAACATTTTACAAAAAAAGGTTTCCTTCCATGTAGCAGCAAACCTAGGTACTCATTAAATATAGTGTTATTCAAATAGGCACAAAGAAGTAAGGTACAGAGGAAACTTGCTAATGGGATGACCGTGTGAATTCAGCTCTGGTATGTCATGCCGGAAACATACTTTGTGACGAGCAGGTAAGAACCCGAGCACTATGCGAGAATTCATATCGCCCAGGGCACTGATTCTTCTTCCACCATAAGCGTTGCGGTACATGATGGCAAAGGGAGCCGTGTTGGACTTAGCACTAGAGAATAAAAGCTCTGTGAAATAGGGAATAAATAAAGTTGAAGTAAATGTTTTAGTGAAAATCCAATCAGAAAAATAACTTCATGATCAGCATTGTATGTGAAATTAACTTATACTGTTTAGGCCCTACTCACATAAGACCACTTACCATATTTTATATGTATTTACCATCTTCTGAGTAAACAGTATAAGTGTAAATATATTATTATAAGTATTATTTGACGTATTTTATGTGCTTTCAGGTAATCAGAAAAATGGAAATTCACTTAGTTTGCAGGTTTGGTGAGGCGGGGATATTTTCAAGTATTTTTAAGGTATATCAGACAACACTCAAATTAAACGTTCCAAACACAGATCTGTACCGGTAGTCTATGTGGACGGGATAATAACTACTGCTCCAATGATTAAATGTCATCTTCAGAGGCAAAAAAAGTTGGGCTTTGTAATAAGAGATGCATTGGCTTGTATATTCTCTCCTGAATCAAACCATGAAGTTATAGGTGTGCAGGAGAAGGTAGCCAAGCGGTTTAATAACTATACCCCCTCTATAGCTGTGTGGTAGAAGCACATATGGCGAGTTCATCACACGTTATCGGCATAATAAATGTGTGGGCTTTGCTCATAGTATTTCATTTCTGCAGACTTGCATGACTCAGGCAACATGACGGCTGGAGTAGCTGTTGTGTTCAGAACTTGTTTTGGGAGACCTAAACCATCCCTGTGTCTTACCCGTCACTTAGCTCTGCAAAATAACCACAATGGCGCAGCTGTATACAGCCTCATCACCAAGGCACAGTATTTTGTTAAACCGTACAAGAATGACTACAATACCATGTTTCGAGATCTGACAATAAGTTTTAAGAGGAAGAAGCTGAAACATCTTATTTGCTCTCCTGTCGGATGCATTCATGATAAAATAGACCTGGACCACTTCACAGACAATATAATTATGTTCCAGAAGATTACCAAAGCTAAGGTTACTATTGTGTCACACTGCTACAGTTCTTCCCAAATACTAAAGAATAGGATGTCACATGAAGACTTCATAGGTAGGATAAGAGACCTCATCCATCAAAAGCTAAATCAGTCTCCAGCACCACAATCACAACTAGACTCCGTAGCCATGGATCTAGCTTCAACAACTGTCCCAAGTCCAACTCCTGAAAATATCGTCCACACAACTCCAGCAACCACTGCAGCAAAAGGAACATTGGCCAACGTTCAGACCCGATGAAAAGCCAGTTTGAAGAAGTTTCAGTGGTGTCCGGTGACCTCAAATATAGTGGGGCGCTAAAGCAGAGTTGTGATGTTAGTGCCGTGAGTGTTGGATTAAATGTAGGCCTACAAAATAGTTTAAGTTTTACTCAGTCACCTAAATCAACTTTAAACTCAAGGGTCCAAAAGTCTACTCCAATAAAATAATAGCCAAGCAAAATGTAACTATAATTTTCCACCAGAATAGACAGCATCTAGCCTCAAGAATTAACTCCCTTCAGGCAATTTTAAATGAAATAGAACCTCACACAGTAATTTTATCAGAACATGATATGAAAGACGAGGAAATTAAAAGATTAAATATAGATTATTATAACACAAAATCTCATTTTTCAATGGGGGGGGGAAAGTCTAAGGGCGGGGTCATTATTCTAGCAAAAGAGGGGTTTGAGTTGCAGAAGGTGACTGTGCCAGATTCTTTATCTAATTCATTGCTAGAAGAAATGCAGTTTGAATTTTGTGCTTGCACTTGGAAGGTTAATAAACAAAAATTTATCATCATAGGTCTTTACAGATCACCTATACTTGAATAGATACAACTTCCGTATCGGCGTGGTGGGGCGATCTGACGTTCGAGTAAGAGGGAGAACTGCCAGGTTGGCTACCAGACCAATAAGAGCGAGGAGAGCCTGACGCGGTTTCCATAGCAACAGGCGCTGTTGCCATATCGCACCGCATCTCCACGCCCGCACGCACATGTGCAGTTCCTTCAGTGTTATAATAGATGACAGTGACTACTTCGAGTAAAACAGTATACTGTCCGCGACAGTTCAGAAGTCAGAAGTCCCCTAAGCTCCAAAACAAACATTTTGATGTTGGAATAGTACATTCCATATATATAAGGCAAAAAGCTAATACCTATTAATACTTTATGGTGACAGTTTAGTTTAAAAGTGATAGTAATATTTATACATGTTTAAAGATTTAAGGCGTAGTGATATTACCGCGCAAAAAAAGAGAAAATTACAAAATAAATGTTTATGTTTAAAAAACAAAAATGGTGTTTAACAAATTTTAAAATAAAACCAATTCATCTTTTTATGATTTTTTCTATTATTTTTCCATTCCAAATATACTAGGAATTTTAGTGCTTTATACATATTATTTCACGAAATTTTGAGTTTTATCCGTAAGTTTTTCTTTTAAAAAGGGAAATATGTCCTTTACCTGTTTGCCCAACTCAGCTACAGTTTTTACATAGGCAAGCAATGTACAAATCAAAACAGAACACTGTGGGCGATGACACAAGACTGCACAGAATCAAATGACGCGACCACCCACTCATCAAAACAAAGATGATATGAATGATGTTTATAACAGATGTTTACGGATATATATACAGTATATGCCGTGGGCCAGAGGGTATATCTGAAAATATCAACAGATAAGACGAAATTAAAGCACACAGCGTAACGTTGAGTTGCGTGCGTTCGCGTTGTTGACAAGTACCTGGCGCGCATACTCTGTGATGAAGTTGAAGTGGCCGTCCGCGACAACGCGGCAACACCGCAACAGCAGTCTCCCCACTGCTCGCTACCCCTCCATACCTCTCCGATTCGGAAGTTGTATCTATTCAACTATAATTCTGATGCAGCTATTTTTACAGATAGATTAGGGGTTTTACTTGATTACTTCAGCAATAAATGTGATAAATTAATTGTTGCTGGTGATTTAAATTATTGATGTTTTGAAAAATGACAGTAAACATAGATTATTAAAAGAAACACTTAAATGACATAATATAAGGTACCTCATTGATTTCCCAACCAGAGTAATGGAAAGTTCAAAAACATGTATTGATAACTTTTTAGTAAAAAATATAAAAACCTCCAGTATAAAGGTAGAAGGTCTGACACATTTCTGTCAGATCATGATGGTCAATTATTAAAACTTAAGTTCAATCACTCTATAAAAAACACCAATCAATCCATCAAACAAGAAATGCGCAAATTTTCTCCTGAAAATATAATTCTTTTCTTAAACTTACTTTCAAAGGAAACATGGACTGATGTTTATGATGCTAATGTTGAGTCAAAATACGATGCATTTTACAGCATACTAAATTATTATTTTAATCTAGCTTTCCCTAAATTGTTAATCACAAAAAAGAAAAAAAAAAGAATTGGGTAACTTCAGAATTGGAAGATAAACGTAGGTACATCATAAATTTATCAAAAGAATACCGTAGAAAAACAAACAAAAATTTAAAATTGCTTTTGGATCAGGAAAAGAAAAAATATAAATGTGAGCTTCGGCAAGCTAAAAATAATTATTTCAACAAAAAAATTTCTAGAGCTACTAATATTATTGACTTTATATAAAGTCAATGCTAATATTCAAAAAACAGTTTGGAATATTATAAACTCTGATGTTGGAGAAAACGAGAGGAAGACTTTCAATAACATAACTTTAAAAGATGATTCTGGAATTGTTTCAGATCCAAACAAAATTGTTGAAATATTTAACCCTTTCAGTGCTAGGCCAATAATTCATATTTTGTAAGACATTTTTGTTTGTCTTTTAATTCCATTACCTGTTGTTGAATTTTAACTGTCATGTTGTCACTATTTTATTAATTTGGCTAATTTTGAATAATAACACAATAAGAAAATTTTATATAAGAAAGATAAATCCCGGTATTTGTAGTAAAAATTAAATAAAACTTAGTTTTTGTTATAACTTTCCTGGTTTTTCTATACATTTTTATGTTCTGATAGCATTATTTGAAACCAAAATCTCCTAAAATAAAAAGACATATAGTTTACAATGTAATATTGAATTTAGCCTTGATTTAGTTGGACGAGGTTATCGTAATATAGCCATTTTAGGGAAACTAATGTTTTGCAGCAAAGTCTCAGGAACACATTTATGATCACTGTTGTGTTTAAACTAAAAGATTTCATCTAAATAGTCCGTGACTAACTGGTGCTGCTACCTAGTAACCCATTGAACAACCATCTGTAGCGCTATCTGTTCGCAATCGGTGGTGTCAGCTTAAATACCGGTTTTTGACTCCTCAGTCTTCAAGCACAGATAGCCGAGAAGGCTTGGGCGTGTGTCACTTGGCCAGTGGCATTCGTCTGCTCGGGTTCGAATCCCGTCCTGTGTGGCAAATAATTGGTGACCTGTGTGTTTGTAGCGATATACTACAACCACTGGGGCATAGTGAGGTGTTCATAATCCTTGGTTTAGACATACACCTCAAAATCATCGGATTGGGCGAATCTTTTAGCTAAGTGGTTGTTAATGTTAGTGTATCCTATGAACATGCAGGTCACCAATGGCCGTTTTGCTATTTTTTTTTAATAACCTTCCTCTCTATATCCCTTAGAGAATTTTTAAAACAACGATATATCGTTTCATAGCACTGAAAGGGTTAATCACCATTTTGCCAACACTGTTAGAGATTTAAGTAGTAAGGACAGTCCTGTTAATGTAAATTTTAATGCTAATTTTTGTGATACAACTAGTATGTGTATAAAGCCAAAATTTGAACTTAATCCAATTGATATAGGGAGGTGGGAAAAAATCATGAATTCTTTGAAAAATAAATATTCTAGTGGGTATTATGAAATCCCTATAACAGTAATTAAGGCTGTAAAAGGGAGCATTAGTAAAATTCTATGCCACTTAATAAATTTCCTTTTGTGCCTGGAATTTTTCCTAGGAAATTAAAACAAGCTAAAATAATACCTTTACATAAGAAAAATAACTTGACAAATGTATCTAACTACCGACCAATATCTGTGCTCCCTGCTATCTCTAAGATATATGAAAAAGCAGTATACATTCAATTTTCCAAATTTTTAGAACAATTTAATCTTTTAGATGATAATCAGCATGGATTTCGGAATGGAAGATCGGTTGTGAGTGCTGCTGTATCTTTTATTGAAACTGTAACTGAGTCGGTTGATAAGGGAAAATGTACAACTGGTATTTTTATGGACTTATCTATAGCATTCGACAGTGTTAGGCATTCTACTCTACTTGAAAAACTTCAAAGACTAGGAGTAGCAAAACGATCTCTTAATTGGTTTATGTCATATCTCACTGAAAGATCTCATTACGTAGAAATAACTCACTTGACAAATTACAATAGAATTATTAAATCATGCTCAACTTATAAGCCAATAGTTTTCGGTGTGCCACAAGGCTCAATATTAGGGCCCCTGCTTTATTTGTGCTATCTATGAGGAATGAAAGATTCTTTAATAAATGCTAAAAATTCAACTGTATGTCTGTATGCTGATGACTCATATTTGGTCATATCATCCAACTCAATAGAGCAAACAGAAATGTTCGCTTATGTTGAATTGGAGAGTATCGGGAATTTTCTTAATAACCATAACTTGATGATGAATTTACAAAAAACTAAATTTATAAATTTTAAGACAAAACAAAAAGACAGAACGAGCCAACAACATTAAGCTATAACTTACAAAATATTGATGAAGAAATTAGTACCAACTTTTTGGGTTTAACACTAGATCAGCACTTGAATTGGGATAAACATGTCCACAAAATTTTAAGTAAAATTAATTCCGGAATTCATGCTTTATCAAGTATGTCTTTTTACTGTCATTTAAAAACTTTAAAAAATATATATTTTGTACGTATGCATTCACATATCTCGTTTGGCATAGCACTCTACGGCTCAACAAAAATATGTAATCTAGATAGCATTTTAAAGGAGCAAAAAAGAGCGGTTAGAATCATGCTTAGCTGCAGCGTGATGAGTCAGCTAAAGAACATTTTAAGGACCTAAAAATCTTTACTGTTTACGGGCAGTATACATATGAATCAATAATAATTGCAAAAAAACAAGAATTATATTCGGAACCAAAAGAAAAATGCCATTCTTATAATTTAAGAAATAAGAACGAAAATGTACAACCACACAGGACTAATTTTTTTGAAAAGAAACCATCTTATGCAGGTAATAGATTTTTAAAATATATTCCAAAAAAATATAAATACCCCCGCCGCAGCAAACCTGCAGACTAAGCGAATTTCCATTTGACTGATTGGATTTATACTGAAATGTCTACTTAAAAATATAACATTTATTCTTGATTTAAATAGAATTAGTTTAACAAGTACTTAGGTTTGCTGCATCAGGGAGGGTAAAATTTTTTTTTTTTGTAAAATGTGAATAGGTAGTGAGAAATAAAAACATTTTCCAAATTTGATCAAAATATGTTCACAAACAAGCAAACTACAACAGTTTACTTATTCTCCATAAGAATAACATGGGAATTTTAAATTTACAATTTTTTGGAATTTTCTCCGTAACTATTAGGCGCATAATAACGCTTCAGTATACTAAATTATTTGTTTTTTTAAGCTCTACAAAATGGTTTGGAAAGAAATTGCTAAATTTTTTGTGTCAAAAATAGGAAAAACCTATTTTTACCCCATAAAACCCCGTAAACCCCCGTTCCCATGGTCCGATCATGCTGGATCGCGAACTCGTTCAAATAAACGTACGTTTACACGTTTGTATCAAATTTCATCCAAATCGGATCATTTTTGCTCGAGTTATCGTGTTGACGGACACATATATATATAAATATATATATATGAACTAGCTGTAACCCGCGGGCTTTGCCCCGTTTAACTTCTTAATTTTCAAGATTATCTCGTTCGCATGGCTCAATCACGTCCTGGTTGAAGTTTGTTCGCTACGCTCACTCACCTTTAGGTTGGAGCTCGTTCGCTACGCTCACTCACCTTTAGGTTGGAGCTCGTTCGCTACGCTCACTCAGCTTTAGGTTGGAGCTCGTTCGCTGCGCTCACTTGCCTTCAGGTTAGCTCGTTCGCTACGCTAACTCGCCTCCAGGTTGAAGTTCGTTCGCTACTCTCACTCACCTTTTGGTTGCAAATTAGCTGTTGTCATAAATGTAAAAGAAATAATAGTGCTGCACCCTGTTGGTAATTTTTGTAACTTTAATGCTATTGAACATCACAGAACAGAACCAACTTGTTTAATTGAAACAGCTGTTAAGATTCAATAATTTCATTTCTCATAAGGTTAACATGGGAAACTCCAGAGCCACTGGGGCGGAGCCCGAAAGGATTTTTGAAATAAGAATATGCCTATATGTTAATCGGGAATGTGAGCTATCATCATGCCACATTTCAGCCCAATCCGACCAGTATGTTTCGCGTTCACTTGTCACAAACATACATCCATACATCCATACATCCAAACTTTCTCATTTATAATATTAGTAGGATTTGAACGGATGGTGTTTTTGGCCTCTAGGGACCTCAAAACGAAAAAAAAATCGGTCCCGCGTCCAGGTCTTACCATGAGTACTACGGTAATAGCTTATTCCCTATATGGGAAATTCGCTAAAAAGAAACAGATCCAAACAAATTTAAAAAATATTGAAAGAGTTTTTAATAAATTTTGCAATTTTTTCTTTTGAAGATTTTTTTACCTCCCTCAGTCAGCGATAGTTGAAATTATCTAACTAGATTTGTAAAATGTATTTGTTGTTTTTATAACCATTCCTCATGTTTTGCTGTTTTTTATCTTGTTGAACTATTTTGACACTATTTATTGTAATTATTTTGATACTATTTATCGTACAATGTACATAAAAACGAATAAAGATATTTCAATTGAATTGAATTAATTGTAGGCCCTACGTAATATTAAAACAAAACGTGTAAGTGATAATTTTCCACTAAATTAACAGATTTTATAGTTTTAGACTTTTTGGAAAAAAGGTTAAGCAAATACTTCATGTTTGCTAGGTTCTTGGAGTGTGTGAATACAAAGCCTCATGTATGTTTCATTATTTGATTGGTGGAATCATCAGGAGCACAGATAAGTGGTGAAAAGTACATTGGGCTTTGTATTAACCATAAATTTTGCATTATTAATTAGTTTTGGGACTGGGAGCACTACACAAATTCGAAAAAGGTGTTTGTGATTTTTTGTAAAACTAGAGTTCCTTGGGGTTGGATGGATAAACATAGAATTTTCAACACATAAGCTTGAATTTGAAATATTAAAAAAATAGTATACCATACACTGGGTTTGTGGTTTAGAATAAATACAGAAATATTAATGAGTAGTTAGAGAAATTCTGAGACAAGGTGTCAATCTATCTAGTCTCCCCACCACAGGGATTTTCACAGCCAGCGACCAGTTTCCGACACCCTGGGCGTTGACACATAGGGTACCCATGCCTGTAGAATATTGTAATATTTTTACTGATTACCATTACCTAGGAGAGTATTTATGCCCTTAAAAACCAATCTTACATCTTGGCAACATTTTTACTTCACAATAAATTAAAATTTAACCCTAAAGTTATAAATTGTCAAGTAATTGGATACGTAGGCTTGTTTTTTTTTATTTCACCATTTGTTTTACCAGCTGCTGACCCAATTAAATAAAGGTGAGTAGTTGTTTATTCCATTAGTAACTTGTAAAATTAGTTGGTGAGTTTACCCAAGGCCCCACTAGAAAAACAAGCCATGCTGCAGGATCCATGACGTCACACTAGTGGATAGATTTCATTGATAAATTCATTGCCATCGCCATTCCCATATGTTTTAGGTAAACAAACAAGCTGGCTGTTGTTAACCTCAAATAGTTAAGAACATAGTGAGAAAAACAAAAAAGTAGCAGTAACATTGGTGGTACTTTTATTGGTCATTAAAAAAGTATATATACAACCATTTTTACTGTAGAAAATATAAAATTAATTACAAACCTACATAAATGAAAGTAAGATACAATTCTTTTCTTGCTTTGTCAGTCCTCTTCAATCCACCTTTAATCACCTGAAAACACAGATATAAGTTGACTACTGTAGCTTACCGTATAACATTTATAAACATCTGATAATACAATTTTATTATTCTATAGTAATCCAGTAACCTTGTGCATTTTATCTTGCATGAAATGGGGTAGTAGGTTTCTTTTTTTGTGTTGTATGTGATAGTACCGAGATGCTAAATCCAAATTTTCTACCTCCACGACCTTCCGGATCACAGAAAAAAAATTAGTAATTTAATTTACTTTTAAAATGATAGTGATTGTTTTTCATGAAATATATGTTCAGCACTTGTACTCTTTTTTCAGCCTATCCACGTTAAACACTACAGTAATAGGTATGGGAGACCCATAGTTATAATGCAAAAACTGTTTGTCTCTATGCAAGGAACAATACCACAAAAGCGGTGCAGGATGTTTGGGGGAATTCCAATATAATCATAAGGGTAGGCGGCCTGCTTTTTAAACTTTTTGTCGCAATTTCATACCGTCTAGTAAAGCATTGATGGAAGATTTGATGAGCTTTGAAGAGCCTTATCTCGCAAGCTGTTTGGCTTAAAACCAATTTGGTCTTAAGTTGTAGGTAATTAAATGTACTTTAAAAATAGTTATGGTTGTTGCAGTGAAAAAGAGATGCTTCAGGGTAAAAATTGGTCAAACTTCAAAAAGGTTTGAAATTTGGCAATTTTAATCATTATTTGCAGAACTCAATCTTGGAAACTATTAGGACTGTAATAACTATTGTCATTTTGGTCTTATATTATATTATAGGTAGCCTAATTTAATCTACTTTTAAAATGATTGTGGTTGTTTTTCATGAAAAAGTTATGCTTCAGGGTAAAAATCGGACAAAAAAATTACCATTAAAAATCTAAATTTTGAAAAAATGAAAAAAAAAACTGGAGATACCATGGATTAGTACCTCTATGCCAAATTTAATCAAAATCGGATTACAGGCGTGGTCTGTAGCTCTGTACACATCCACACACACACACACACCTAGACATCACTTCAAAAACCACTTTTTGGGTTCAGGGGGGACCCAAAACGGATAACTTATATCCACTCAAAACTCAAATTAGGTAGAAAATTCTGACGAAAACAATACTTTATCCATATACTATGTATAGGGGGAGAAAGTAAAAACTATTAAAAATCAAATACAGACCGAAAATAGATTGATTTAGAAAAAAGCTTAAACAAAGTATTTTGCTATCAGGTCCTACCAAATCCTGTATTCCTGCCATAATCTCCCAGGGGTGCGATGGGAAGACCTACCAACGACTTGTCCTCCCCATGAAATAAATCTACCGAAATTTTGACATCACGGCCGATCCTCTTTCCATGTGGAGTGGGGAGAGGGGTCACTTCGTCCTGAAATTCTTTTCGTCTACAGTTTTTATGTTGTTCAACCCTACTAAATTAGCGATATATTTTTAATCAGACCTGTACTGGTACACAGGAGGCTTTTATGAATGGGCAGACATGGCATATGCCCAGGGGCGCCTCCCAACCACTGCCTGCCCGCACTAAGTTAGGAAAAAATTGAGTTTCGATCAATACTATCAAAACTATAGTATATTTACTATGTATAAAACGTTTGATATGAAATACAGTCTAAAAAATGTTACGTAGTAACATATCATCATGTTCAAATATTGATTCTCTTTAGGCTATACAATATTTTGTGTCGTCTCAAGTCATTGAAAATCACCTCAAATAAACATGCATTAGACTCAGCAAAAAAATACAGAAATAAATAAAAACTCTACATTTAAATATAGCATATCACTATAGTCGGGGAGCGAGCTGGTCTAGTGATTAGAGCACGGGACGTCAGTCCCTGAGGTTCCGGGTTCAAATCCCACGAAATAACCAAAGGATTTTGTCTAAGTGTTATTGCCGCAAACCTTAGGTATAGCCTGAAGTAATGTGAAAAACAATTCCAGGCTCGTGCCTGGGACAAAAAAATTGTTTTTTTTTTAATCTAGGCCATTATAAAACTTGATAAGTTGATGTTATAATCGTTAATTTCATGCACATTTTACAGTTTAGTATATTTGACATCAGGTTTCAATTAATTGACCAAGCTGATATACACATCGTACAGTTTTGTGCTATGCCTACAGAAAATGTTACTGAAACCAATGAATTCCACTGATATAGGCTATATAGATATTAAAAATTTGGTTTTTCTTTTCCGAGTCGGTCGGCTCTTCTGCATGACCAATTTTCATAATTGTGGTCTTAAATTAATGGTATGCACGCACAGATTTGCCATCAAGCATCACCATTCACTTATCCACTCACTTGACCAAAAAACATAAATTTTATTTTTTCAGATTTTTACTTCTATTTAAGATGTATTTCACCAGTGCTATTTACATTACCGCGTACGTTTTGGTCTAAGAACTTTCAGTGAAATAGAATCTTTCATTTTAATTATTGATCATTAAGATCGGATGTACCTTTAGCACAATGCTGAATCACAAATCAAAAATAATAATAAATTTTTTAGGACTTATCCACAATCAAATGATCCGCAACTCCATTTTTATTTTAGTTATTTTATGTCTTGATCTTAAAATACTCCTAAAAATAAAGGCTTTGATTTAAGATATTGATCGTTTGAATCGGTTAAGTTCAAGATTACTGTATTAGGCCTATAAGCTACTCAAATCAAGAAACATATTTTATTACCATTATTTATTGTGAACTTTATTTTGACCCAGGCAATGCCGGGTTTGCTGCTAGTCTACTCACGTACCTACATTAATATGTAGGGTAGACGTAAAAAAGAAAAAAAAGTTTTAAGAAACTGCACATACACATTCTGAATAGGCCTACTCTAAAATGTGGCAAAAAATTTGGTAGGGGTTGTCACTAGTTTATCAATTAATGTTTTTTAGAAGAAGCCATCCAAATAGCGAACGTTTTATTAATGGGACAATCAAAACATGTCTATTTCGACTTCTATTTTTACGCCGCAGATATAATAAATATAAGAAACAATCTTCTGTTGTAATCAGCCATTGTGCTATGCTGCCAAGTGCAAAATGAGGTGGGTTCTCAACCGACGGCCAGAATCGTCCAGTTGCCGTTGACGTAGTGTGAAATGCCTTACCGATTTGTCGTGTGGGTGTCGGCGCCGTATCTGTGTTGTAACGAAGCCGTGTCGTGCAGTGTGAAAACAGCCAATTGGTGGACAATATTTAGTTTTACAATCATTTTTAACCATTTTATTTCTTTCCTGTTAAAGGGAACATTTATTATTATCGACGGTTTTTTTCTCGATATATCGATATTAACGAATTGAAACCTATCACCTGACAACTACGATACCTAAATAAATATTGTTCAGTATCAACAAACAGTAATTAAAAAAAAATATTGAAATGAAACTGTTCTAAACTAACCTAACAAAACTAACCAAACTTGCTGTAACATTTAACAATTCTGTTTAATATTCTCCACTTGCCTTTTCTGTTATCTAACAGAATTTTTAAATGACACAGCAAGTTTGGTTGGTTATGTTAGGTCAGTTTGGAACAGTTCATTTCTTAATCCATATAATAGTATATTTTTAGCCTAAACAACATCAGCTGTCAATTTGTAATGAATCGTAAAGAAAAATAAAAATATCGATACATCGAGAAAAAAATCCAGATAGAATGTTCCCTTTAACAGGAAAGTACCGAGTTAAAAACCCATAGGCCTACAAAACGTGACTATTATAGTCGCTGCCACTGCAGACACAAAACGCCGGTACTGTACCGTGACTATTAAGTTTATAGTCGCACTGCCACTTAAGGGTTAACAGGTTAACTTACAGTAGTTTAGTCATTGTAGTTCCGTCAACTTTTTTAAGTTTAAGTTAATTTGTTTTTAATTGGTAGGCCTAGGCCTACTTAACATTAGGTTTAGGCTACCAATGTTAAGTATCTTTGAAATAATCTTTGAAATTCAAATTTATGTTACCTTAGATGCTTTGCTCCGTTTCACAAGACAAATATTAGCCTATCTTGACTTTAGAAGAATAACAACAACTGAATTTTTAGCTGTGCTTTCTTTATACCATCTTCCCAATCGATGTTCCTGACCTACACCTAAGACTAAATATTTTCCTCCACCGGCAAATGTAATGCTGTTAATGAACCCTATTACAGGGAAAGAAAAAAGTGAAAGAACACTTCTGAAATTTTCTTCACACTTCCAAAATCGAAGATGACCATCATTGGCCCCAGAAACAATCAAATCAGAATTCGGGAGGCATGATATACTTGATATCCAATTTGGCTGATTATTTGAATCATCCAGTCCATGTGCTTCAGGAATGATACAAAGGGGTTTCTTTTTTAGGATTCCCCATAGACACACTTGACCATCTTCTCCACATGATAGAAAATGTTGTTGGTCAAGTCTTCTCACTCTATCAATACTTTTTAAGTGGCCGTTGAAAATAAGTTGAGATTCTTCTTGGACTTTCCACACTCTCAATGTATTATCGGTTCCACCAGATGTTATAGCTCTATCTTTTGATAATACATCTATATCAGTGACACCACACTGATGCCCAAATAGTGTCTCCACAAAAGACATCTCATCCAAATTCCAGATTCTTACAGAACGATCCTTAGAACAGCTGTACAAGTTATTTGTTTCTGAACAAAACGCTAACCCAGTAACACGGCTGCGATGCCCTGTGAATGAATGTCTATGTACCAAAGTACATGTATCCCAAATTCTTATAATGGTACTTTCATCACTTGAAGCAAGATATTTGCCATTGTACGACACAGCTAAACTAAGGATTGAAGAATTATGAGAAAACTGCTTACGATTTTCATCTTTCTCCAAGTGTTTGCTCAATATTACTCCAACTTTTCTTCTCTCGCTCAAATCCCACTTGACAATGTTTGCATCTTTAGAAGCACTGAAAATATGTGTGCTATCATAGGAAGTGGCAATACAAGTAATTGATAGTTTGTGTTCTTTGCAACGTAAGACAAATATGTCACTATCTTCTGGTTTCAAAAGCTTATCAGCTACTTTTTTCGTTAACTTCCCAGCTTGGTCTAAGAGGTCTTCCCTTAATCTATTGGTAACACCCCTCCGAACATCTCCAGTCTCTAACCTCTCCTTTTCTTCTCTTTCGATTTCTTCCAAGTACTTTTTTGCCAATAATACCTTCTTTTCTTGCGCACTAACTAAGTTTTCATCGGATTCTACATCAGAATTACGTTTGAGGTCCTCTTCATCACTTGATATTTCATCACTATCTATTTCCTTGCCATTTGATTTATCTTGAGCGTTTACCTTGTTTTTCTTGGAGACAGAATTTTTTGAATCAAAAGATTTTCGTTTAGAATTTTGCTTGGACTTACGAATGAAAAAGTTCGAAGACATGTTCAATATTTACTTGATGTAATCAAGATAATATAAGAAACTACGATCTAACCTCAAAACATCATGGTTGGGGTTTGAGGTTAGGGTTGACTAATTCGAATTCACAGTCACACACAGCTTGATAGAGCTACCACCATTGACTTTGGCTTTAATGGCTTTGGCTTTGGCCGTTTGCGTAATGCGTTCAGTGTTGCCAACCGACCTCTTTGGTTTTCCCCGCATGGAACGACGGAAATCCTCGATTTTCCTCGCAAGGATTCTAAAATTACTCGCAAAATCCTCGATAGCATCTAAAGATTAAAATAATTTGAAATTTCCCCATATTTACATGATAATATACGTTTCCACCTATTCTTTTTTTAATAGAGGTGCAAATAACCAAACAAAGATGCATTAACCTATCGTACTTTAAAAATTAGGGGCTCTGGTCATGGTGGAAGGAAAAAACATTTTTTCATTCCACCATGGGCTCTGGTAAATAGTATGAGTGAATATTGGTCTAGCCTAGCCATAGACCAATCAACACAATGGAATATATTTAGGCCTATCTATGATTTAACGCATGTATTATAATCAATGGTAAAAGTATGTTTTCCATCCCTGAGCCCCTGAGCCCTGACCCTTTTGTCAAATCTGAACAAAGTAGTTAATATTGGTTAATTTGTGGGTGTGCTGATGTCGACGTCAAAATTCTTTAATAAATCATAAACTTTTTTTGTATTATAATTTAGGTAAGCTCGTAATCACGCATTATAGGTGGCCGTGGCCGGGTCGTGTCTTAATACTATACAAATAAGAAAAACCCCTGTGTTTATACGGTACCTGAAAAAATACATTATACATTACATAATACTTATAATAATAATAATATTTGTTATTAACTTTGAAAATTAACAAATTCTAAATTATTGAGACGGGGTCGCCATTTAGGTACGTATTTTTACCCAAATTTGAGTGAAAGATGAGTGTAGAATGGTGTGAGGTGATCTGTGTAACTTTGTACTGACTAATATTTCATCAGCCAGGATAATTGATTTAAAGTCCAATCATCATGAACAGCTGAGTAATAAATCATAATTTGTTAGGTTCTACTACGTAGGCCTAAGTGAAAGGAAATTTGAACTGAAGGCAACCAACAAACAACAAGTTTCTGTACAGGTGAAAATGCTAAAAAGGTGTGGTAGTTTATTGTTAAACACATATCGGCCCCAGTAATATCCTCAATAGTTCAATTCGAATTCACATTTACTTCATAATTACAGGCTTATAGCACACAGCTCAGCTGAGCTGACAGCGACAGCTGGAGCTGAGCATAGCATTACTTCTATTCACCTCACTTCAGTCCAGTTTCCAGTTCGGCAGTTAGTTCTAAGTTCACCCTCATTTCATTGTCTTCTTCTTCATCTACTTGTTCGTTCTTAGATCTTGATTGGTTGATTCATTGATAATTGACTTTTTCCAGTTGCGGACGCTGTTCATTCAATGCTTAGATTCAGAGGGATTTTCAATATATTTTTAAAGAGACCTAGGCACTGAGAATACTCGATTATCAGAAAAATCCTTGGTGCTTTACCTGAAAATCCTCGAAAATACTCGCAAAATCTGAATCCTCGCATAAATCCTCGCAGGGTCTGGAAATCCTCGAAAAACGAGGATTTTCCCCGCAATTGGCAACACTGAATGCGTTTGGCCTACTAGACGAGACGGCTAGACGGCCTAGACGAAGACGACACTAGCTAGTAGGAGGAGGGGAGGAGGGCACAGACTTTCAGCCAACGAGAGCGAGACAACCAGCAGCACGACGTGTTTCCACTCTTCCACTCCAGTCCAGACCGCACAATTTTTATTTTAGCTGCAGTTTTTTATACGGACAAAATGAGAGTTGAAAATGAGATATTATACAAAACAATTTTTAATTATTACTAAGAATTATTTTGATTTTTTTTTACTTTACAATCTGTTCTATAATATGTTGAACAATAAGTAAATGCCATTTAATACAACGAATTAACTTTTGAGCATTAAAAATAGCTATGTTAAGCACTGTCAACAACAATTTTTTCAATAAAACACTTAACAAAAATCTGAAGGGCAGGTCCAGAATTGATGGCCTCTTAAGTCTGTAAATTGTATCCGTGTTGTTTAGTAAGTTCAATGCTAAATGATTTTGATGAGATTCTAATTTCGTAATATATCGTTCACTTAAGGTCATGATTTCGTCCTTTAACTGTAGGCATCTTAAGGTCTTGATGTAGTGTGTTATTCGTGACATACCAAGGTGCATTTGTTATCTTCCTCAGCATTGTCGATTTGGTAACTTTCATGGTGGAAGGAAAACGTTTTCCTTCCACCATGGGTTTCTTTGGATAATTTCTATATTAGAAGTACTCGCCAAGTCGCCGAGCCCCATAGTTGCACTCCATATGTCCATTATTGGTTTCAATATCGTTTTATATAGCAATAATTTATTTTCTAGACTTTTCGGAATTTTGATTTTCTTCCGATGAGCCAAAATTTAACTGATTAGATTTTAAATTTAGTTGTTGCCGTTTTCTCCAAATGTGAGTTTTCCAAGTTAATTTCCTATCTAAATGGATACCTAAGTATATTTAACCTCAGTTACTTCGGGAAGTTGGGTGTTTTTTATTGTGACAGGAGGACAAAAATTTTGATTAGGAGTTAAGAAATGTGGACTGATTTAGTTTCATTAATTTTTAACCTCCGTGTTTTAAACCAATCAGTAGGCCTAATTATGTTCAGATTTTGCTGTAAATTTAGAGAAGCTTGAAATGGATCACGATGAACAAACAAACTTGCAGTATCATCCGCAAATGTAGAAATTTCTACCAACTCATTTTCTGGAAGGTCTGATGTGTGTAGAGAATATACAAAAACGGCCCGAGGACACTTCCTTTAAGAATCCCAGATTCAATTGGATGTAAGTCAGTGAGGACATCTTGATATTTAATTTGGAAATTCCTGTTTTGAAGGTAGGATTTTAAAATGGTAAAAATTGAATGTAATAAAAACATTTTCACTTTATATAACAAGCCAACATGCCACACTTTATCGAATGCCTGGCTAACATCCAAGAAGGCAGCTGAGCAAATTTTTTTATTTTCCATACATTCACGTCAACAACTTAGTGAACCTGTTCTATGGTACTGTGTTTCTGTCTGAAACCAAACTAGCTGATGTGCAGGAATCAAATCTTCGCCAATTAGGTCTTGTAACTCGTATCCTTTTCAGAAGAAGTTTTTTAAATAGACTTTACTGGTAAAAAAACTTATAGGTCGGTATATGAGCTTACCTGGTCAAGAGGCTTCCCAGGTTTCGGAATGACTATCAATTGTGCTCTTTTGAAATGATCTGGTAGAAATTCAAGCTTTGACATTGTATTAGTGAGTCGGTGGCTCAGTCGGTAGCGTCATGGACTTCGGGCCCAAGGCAGTAGTGTCGTGGGTTCGGATCTGGTCACTGCCGATAACATTTTATCAGTACAGTTCACCTTTGTACTGTACCGGCTCACTCCTTGCTTTGCTGTAAACGATCCACGCACGGGCGCTTAGTCTATGTGGACGGGCAAATGCAAGGTTAAAAGAGGCCGCCAACCTCTTAAAAAAAAAATTAAATAGTCAAAAACATTATTCCTTTTCGTACAACTTGACTTCCCATTGCAGAAGTTCAAACCATCAGAACTAAAATCAATAATCACCAAGAATCTCCATTCTGACAAGGCTCCTGGTTACGACCTCAATACTGGTAAAATACTTAAATACCCACGCCACAGCAAACCTACAGACTAATCGAATTTTCATTTACCTTGCTGGATTACTAAAATATTCCCTTAAAATTGTCAGATTTATTTTTTATTTAAATAACATTAATTTTAATGAGTACTTAGGTTTGCTGCTACAGGGAATTTATTGAGGTATGTTTTTTTATTGAAATATTGATAGCTTAGATTGCAAGATGCAAGACAAACATGCAGAAATGGGGTCTCACCAGACGAAGAAAACATCTTGTGCGCGTGTGGAGCTGGCTGTTCAGGATCCTGGCCATCTGCTGATCTGCCCACGCCTAGACCAGTCTTGCATATTAGATGATCTTTTACATGCGAATGACAAAAGCCATATCGGTAGCTAATTTTTGGAAAAGCGAAGACTGATTTCCGGACACGGAAAGTAAGTAAGTAAGTAAGCTTAGTATGAAATAAATAAAATGGAAAAAATTTGATTAAAATATATCTAAACAAGCAAACTACAACAGTTTTTATTTTATTTTATTTATTCTCCATAAGAATAACATGGGAATTTTAAATTTACATTTTTTTGAATTATCTCTGTAACCGTTAGGCTTACAACAATGCTCCAAATATACAAAATTATTTCTTTTTTTAAGCTCTACAATATGGTTTGAAAGGAAATTGTGAATTTTTGTGTTTTTAGGGTAAACAATGGGAAAACCAATTTTAACCCATAAAACCCCCCATAAACCTATGTTCCCATCCCATAGACCGATCCTGCTGTTTCGCGAACTCGTTCGAATAAAAGTAGTTTTACACTTTTTACCAAATTTCATCAAAATCGGATCACTTTTGCTCGAGTTATCGCGCTAACGGACACAATCATATATATATATATAAATATATTTATTTATGTATATATATACATATATAAATATATATATATGAATTTGAACGGATGGTGTTTTTGGCCTCTGGGGACCTCAAAACGAAAAAGTAAATCGGTCCCGGGTCTAGGTCTTACCATAGACTAAGCAACACAAGGATGACAAATCTACTAAGGGAGTATGATATATGGTATGATTTATCTATGGTCTTACCATGAGACCTACGGTAATAGCTTATTCCCTATATGGGAAATTCGCCAAAAGAAAAAATATAAAACTAATTTTTTAGTATAAAATTAAACTGTCATAAGCTAACCAAACTTGCTGATGATGTAGATTTGCTGCAACAGGGAGGGTAAACAAATTTTTTGTATGTTTATAGTTTAGTAAGAAATTAACGTATTTTCCAAATTTAATCAAAATATGTTCATAAACAAGCAAACTACAACAGTTGACTTATTCTCCACAAGAATTATCGTGGGGATTTTAAATTAAAATTTTTTTGGAGATTCTCCGTAACCATTAGGCGCACAATAATGCCTCAATATACTAAATTATTTGTTTTTTAAGCTCTAGAAAATAGTTTGGAAAGAAATTGCTAAACTTTATGTTTTTCGGGTCAAAAATGGGAAAAGCCATTTTTTACCCCATAAAACCCCCAATAAACCACCGCTCCCTCCCATAGTTTAATCATAGATAAAAACATACTCCCTTATAGTAGATTTCTCATCCTAATGGAACAGCTGAAGACAATTTTATTGTTAGTTCTGTTCGGTTTATGTAGAGGTCGTGTTTTGTTTACAATTTGTTTCCCGTTAATACAGTCATTTAAAACCTCGTTTAACCAAATAATACGATCTAATCATAAACAATAAATTGTCCCCTAGTTATTTAACCAAACAGCAAAGCACAAATCAAGAAATTAACCCTAAAATAATAGAAACAAAGTTTCGTCGACACTAGCGCCTAGTGATGCGTACATGAACTAGACACGAAAAACGAGCTTCAAAATTTAAAATGGGATGAGAAGTCTACTTGTGTTGGTTAGTCTATGGTTTAATCATGCTCCATGCTGGTTGCTGGTTCGTGCATTTCAATTTCACTCGTCCGTCAGTCTCCTCACTCAGTCCTTTCACTTTCAGTCGTCGTGTGCGTGTGTCCCGTGTGTCGTGTGTCCAGTCCAGTCCACTGTTTCGTCGTCCACATGGTTATGGTTGTTGAATGAGTTTGTTGAATGGTTGAATTTTTGATAGGTTTAGGTTGTGATTGATTGATATAGATATAATGGGAATTGAAATTAAATTTTTCAGTTGTGTGGTGTATATTCCTTTATGTTACTAATTACTAATTTTCAGGCCTGTTACGAATTATGATAAGTACTACTACTACTTATCAAGAAGACTCAAGATCAGACAGATCCTAACCTATACAAATCAAGATAGGAGCCGAGGAGTCTATGAAGCTCGTTTTAATACATAGGCCTAATAAGGATCTAATCTGTGGTAAACTGTACATGTACTAGATTCACTGGACAATAAACTCTTTCCTTACAGATGACTGTAAAAACTGATGTCAATTTTAGAATCAGTGGCCCATGCCTGTCTTTGCTTCTTCGAGACTGTGAATGTAGCATATCAGACCAGGCAAGTAAACGGTAGCCTAACTTAGCCTGTATGCCTACTTAACTTCAAATTCAAATTCAAATTTTTTATTTGGCCATTAAACATTACATAATAGGCTATGTCTATACATAATTCGATAAAATAAAAATAACACAGAGGATACGCGTCCGGTAACCAGACATGGATTAGGCGTCCGGTAGTGACGTCACCGGGTTGTGGGGTCCCGGAACGCCAATACCACAACGATACGATGTTCGGTCAGCGTTGTTCGTGGTGTAGTGGATAGAGTGCTCGGCTGATATCCTAGAGGTCCCTGGTTCGAAACCTATCAACAAAACTATCGGTTTCTGTAACTTTTTGTCACAGATTTTGCTTTGAATGTAATTTCTTCTTAACTGTACATCTTTTGTTAGAATTGTTGGCATTTATAATTTTATGTTATGAAGAGAATTGAACCTTCATTTGATTTTTTAATTATCAGCAAGTTTGGTTGGTTAGGTTAGGTTATGACAGTAACTGCCGGACGCCTAATCCACGTCCGGTTACCGGACGCGTATCCTCTGCGTAAAAATAAACCATCATCAGAGATTGGTTAACAATAAAATCAAACCATGCTTTCTTAAAAATAGAAGATTTAATTAACTTAGGTCTGGACCGAGGCCTTAGGCCTAACTTAGCCTAAGGTAAGCACACGGGACTTACTATTTTCTTGACCCAGGTCAACAAATTCAATACTTTGGCAAAATAGGATGTAACTTACCGTAAACTAAAGTGCAGCAGCAAAATAACTTGTAACCGGACGTGAATAAGGCATCCGGCAGTAACATTATAGGGTTGTGGAGGCAATTGAGAATATAGCACAGTGGTGGGGGCCTGGAATGCCATTACCACAACGATACGATGTACAGCCATCGGTGTTCGTGGTGTAGTGGTTAGGGTGCTCGGCTGATATGCAAAAGGTCCCTGGTTCAAATCCCATCGGTAGGCCTATCTTTAATTTTTTATCAGATTTTGCTTTGAATGCCATTTCTTCTTAACTACCTATAGGACTTCAAAGAGTAGCTCAAGAATAAGCTTAGAAAGAAGTTTGGCGCTGTTCCGTTCAGTAGTTAGGGTAGATTGAATTGTTGATCAGTAGCCTAGTTGACACTTTAAGGATGGAATTGCAATCATAACTTAAAATTCTCAAATCAATACTGTATTATCAATGGTATTTTAAAAACCTGCTGGAGGACCCATGCTGTTCCGCAGCGTTAAAATAAATATAATATCCAAGAAATAATCAAATTTTTGATTTTTGATTGAGTAATAACTTGTTTATAATTGGTTTTCCTTTATAATAATTAGGAGTAAAATGACTACACAGTATGGTTTCTAAAGTCCATAGTGGAAGTGATGTTTATTTACAACAAATTAATAAACATAGCAATCACATGGCATATAATTAACACATGACAGCTGCTTCTAACTTAGTACCTAGAAGGCAATGAGGAACAAGATTACAAATAAATTCCAACACCCCTCCTTAATCTTGATCCTTCATGGGGGTAAGATCAAGGTCGGTCATGAAACCATCGTGGTTGATTTTGCCAAGTGATTTTGTCAAAATGTCCGCTACCATCATGGAAGTTGGAACGTAATTCAGCACAACTAGTTTTCTCTTGATTATGTCTCTGACAAATAACTGTTTACGAATCATATGTTTGGTCTTGTCATTCACGGGTTTCTTCTGCAAAATCTTCATTGCTGGCATGTTGTCACAATGCAAATTTACATGCTCAAGAAATATTCCCAGCTCTTCCAACAAGCGCTTCAGAAACATTGCTTGCTTGCATGCCTGAACCATTGCTACAAACTCTGACTCTGTTGAGGAATCAGATGCATCTCTGTTTCTTACTTCCCCAAGACACAGGTCCTCCACACAGTTTAAAAACATATCCAGTAAAACTTTTCCCATCAAAGCTGTTTCCATGACTGGCATCAAGAAAACTATGTAGATGTTCTTCATCAGCTTGCTCCTCCACAGCATGCTTCCACAAATTCTTATTCGGATCTTCTATTGCCTCTTGATAACTACTTGGCTCTAGATCCTCACAGGTAACCATGTAGGTAACAAAATCAGGAAACATTTTAGGTTTCCTTACTCTTAGAGGGTACCTACTCCCAACATTAATTTCAACACCTTCCTCATCATTTCCCGAATCCCCTTCAGTGGATCCTCCAGTTCCAACATCGTCATCATCTCGCTCAATGTTGATATTATCGAGAATGAAGCTCTCCTCTTCTGCCTCAGGATTCCTGCAGGGTTCATCGAGTTTGGCGGTCTGGATGCTTACTATGGTCTCGACTGGTTGTATAGTTTCATCACCATTATTTTCTTCACGCCCATTATAAAATAAGTTTCAAAAAACTTGACATCTCTAGAATAAATCAATCTACGGGGAGACTTAGGATCGACCAATCTGTAACCTTTGACATCCTCACTGTAACCTACAAAAATGTGAGGAACACTCTTATCGTCCAATTTGGTCCTTCTCTACTTAGGCACATGCCACCCTAGCCTATGCGTACGTAGCCTATGCACCCGAAAACTCTAAGGTGACTGAGGTCCACTTTCGATCCAGTCCATTTCTCCTGTGGCGTGACTCCAAAAACAGCTTTTGTAGGACTTCGGTTCTTAAGATAAACAGCTGCCTCCACAGCATACTGCCAGTAACCCTTGCTCAAATTTGAGGCACTTAGCATGCTTCTAGCCTTTTCAATAATAGTTCTATTTGCACGCTCTGCTACCCCATTCTGCTCAGGACTGTATCGAGTAGTGACCTGGTGCCTTATTCCATATCTATTGCACACTCCTTCTAGTCTCGCATTCATGTACTCCCTGCCTTCATCTGACCTAATAGTTTTTGTAGTCTGGTTGGTCTGATTTTCTACTAAAGTCTTAAACTTAAGAAAACAATCGGCTACTTCATCCTTTGATTTCAAGAAATAACCTAAGGTCATTCTGGTGAAGTCATCAATAAATATTAGCATGAAGCGATTACCTTGAAGAGACTGAACATTCATAGGCCCACAGACATCCATATGGATTAACTCTAGTTTTGCCTCAGCTCTCTTACTTGGAGTGGTTGGGAAAGATTCTCTCGAGTGTTTCCCCTCTACACAGGGAATGCAAGATTCTGGCCTCTGACTAGGAAAATCAACACCCAAAGCCATCCCCTTTTTCAAAATACCCATGCTAACATGATTCAAGTGACCCAACCTTCTGTGCCATAAATTATGAAGGTCCACACTAACTGACTGGTCAACTTGAGTAGACATAGCCAAATTGTCATAATTTGGATCAATGTTGCATTTACTCTCTGTATCCAACCGATACAGTCAGTTTACATTTGTTCCAGTTCCACAGATTTCACCTCTTACTGAAAACCCATCTTTTAAGTAAATATTACACCCTTTGTCATCAAAAACTAAAACTTGCCCTTTACTAGTTATTTTGCTCACAGATAGCAAATTTGAAGACAAATCTGGTACATACCTATGTCACATTCGATATCACTCTCTCACCAAAGCTTTTAAGGTTCACAGAAACTTTCCCAGAACCCGCAGAGTAAATTTTGGTATTATTAGCGACAGTGACCTCTTTAACTCCCTCATTCGAGTTAAATGTTTGAAAACTTTCTTTACTTTTAGAAAGATTGTCAGAACAACACGAGTCTAAGTACCAGCTTTCAGGTTCTACCTTTACATTCAGAGCAGTTATCCAACTTACATTTTTATTTTTGTTTTTACTGTCTGAGTTACCAATTTTGGAAATTGACCCAATCTTTGAGCTATTACTAATATTAGCTTGATTATTTTCAGGACAATCCCTTATCATATGGCCTGCCTTTCTACATTTGTAACAAGTAGGAATAAAAGGCTTCCTCGTCTTTGAGCTATTATTAGAGTTAGCTTGACTATTATTTGATTTTGATAGAAAAGGCTTCCCAGTACTGTTTTTAAAAGTTGAAAAAACTACAGAGGACTCAGTGGTATCCTTTTCAGCCATGCTATTTAATTTTTCTAGTACTTTACTATATTCTACTTTATCTGTACTCTCGACTGCCATCCTAAATGCCCTGTAAGACTCAGGCAAACCTCTTAGAAGTAGACACGCCTTCATTTCATCCTCTATGGGTTTCTCTATGTCAGCAAGTTGAGCATTGAGGTCAAGAAATTTAGAAATATACTCACTCATGTTGTTGCATACTTCCAACTTCAAATCTAAAAGCTGGTCCAGCAGAAATATTCTCCTGTTTGTGCTCTTGACTTCATACTGCTTTGCTAAAATGTCCCATGCTTCCTTCGCTGATGTGGCCGTCCTGATATGTAGTTTTGGAGCTGCCTCCAGGTGCATGGCAATCTTGGTGAGTGCCCTCTCATCTTTGTCTGGATCCACAGTTAGCGGTGTCGTCTCTGTTGTTAGTCCTTCGTGGTTCAATGCAATTCCACAATCCCTCATACTTTGGAGCCATTTTCATATCAAATTTCCAACTGGCATAGTTGGCTGACCCTTTCAACTTAGAAATTCCAGAGGCTGATGTGGAGTATATAACTTTGTCTCCCATCATAGTATTTAATAAGTGTTCATTCAATGAAATTTACTATAACTAGTGGCTTGTAGGGACATAAGTCCCTAAAAAGCTCAAATGTAAAACAACTTTTTGCAATACCGGTATTTAAACAAACTCAAAATAACATTATCTATGTGTCAGAATAGGCATCCCTACACCATATCTTTTGTGTTCTTCCAACACAAACCACAGTTTGAACAAAAACCAGTTTGTTGTTCTTCTTTGTTTGCTTTTGTTGATGTCATTTTCAATAAATAATTTGAATCACTCCAGTGGTTTAACATGAAAAGGCAGCAAACATATCATTGTTTGTGAATAAATACTGGTTTACTAAGGTAGCTTTGGTCTTGTGGTTAATGAGGATAAATAAAAGCTTCCCTGTTTGGAATTTTAAAAATTCATTGGAGGTTCGCCTTCAGATGAATTGAAGACGCCTGCAATTTCATCTGCAGTAGGCTTATTATACCTACGACGATCCATATTTATCCTGTCTACAAACCTAAGTTCTAATTCACTGTCACCTTGTACAACCATTTCTTCCGAAGCTCTTTTGTAAATTTGTGCAAATGGATTTTCTAATAGAATTTCAGCTAGTTTTGACAATATTTCAGGTTTTAAGTCACTATTTTCTCGACGCCTTCTTGACGAATTTCTGTTGCTGTTGATGTGTCAATAATGTACAATTGGCCATACACGGGGTCTTCATCATGTTGAGGCAGCAAGTCTGAGATTGAACGATAAATCTGTCCTTGAATTTTGAAACAGTATGGTCCTTTTCCTGGAATATCTTTCTTACTGTCTGAAAAATAAGCAAAAGCCATCGCACTGTTGCATTGTCGAATGAATTTATACAGTTGTGGGCTCTCTTCAAACAAACTTTTAAGTTCTACATTAGTTTTTGACTGAGGAAGGTTAGGCCTAATAAGTCCGTTATGGCAACATGTCATAAAATGATTATTCGTTAGTTCTTCTCTAAAATGAAGAGCACTACATTGAATGCACTCTTGGTCCAATAATCCTGCATCATGGATCTTTACAGTTCTCTCGTCTACCATGGGTCTCCTAAAAAGGGGTTGTAACATATCTTTATTAAGTTCGTCATTATCTACTCTTGCTCTCCTACGCGCACTGTCATTCCTATGAACAGTTCCCCGCCTTTGTGGTATTCCCCTGGCGTTCATATTAATTACAGTACTTATTGTGGGAAAATAAAACTCTTCAGAACTTTCTACAACTTAGTTATATTTTACACTTTAAAAAAACAGGACAACAAAACGAACCTTCTCTAAACATTATATTCAACTCAACACCCATTAGTCACCATGACAACCGAAATATCCAAAATCGTAAACATAAAGGACACTAGTCAGCTGATGCTAGTTCACAGCTACACGCCCCCGTGGTGTCAACACCACCACACGCCCTCGAGGTGCCGACACAACTTACACTTTCATTTTTACTTTCAACTACTTTTCGCACATCTGCTATGTGATGAGGCCTGCCATTTACTTCAACACTTCTGGGTAAAAACTGTCCAGTAACCACTCCTTCCTTCCATCTCGAAGTACAGGATGGGTTTGGCGGCTTGACATACACACGTTCACCTACTGTAAAATGTGACCCCTCATACACTTCACCTTTTACAGGTTCACCTTTACATCGCCATTGGTACGAAAAAATCTGGGAACTCGGCGATGAATCGCCACCTAATCCTTCTTTAGGTGTCAAATTGTACCAATAGACCATTTCTTGGATACTCCCTTTAGTTCTTGCGGCCATACGCTTGATTGTTCTGTGGTTTCGCTCAACTATCCCGTTTCCACTTGGCCGGTTGACACACCTAAACACAACTTTAATACCCCATTTATCACAGAGCTGAGTAATCTCTTCGCATCGAAATGTTGCACTATTGTCCATCAAAATCTCATGTGGTGGCCCTCGATCAGTAAACAATTCCAACAACACTTTAGAAATCTGATCTTTCGTCTCTTTTGGGATCCGGCGCCAAATGCAGAACCTACTTGGACCACAGTCCACAATGGTCATGAACTTGCTTTGACCATAGTGTGTTACGTCAATGGCAAGCCTATACCAATTGTTCTGGCAATCCAAATACCCAGGCTCCCATTTGATGCTGGATGGATCAATTGACAGACACTCTTTACAACTTTTCACAACTTCTTCAACAACTTTTGTGGTAAAGTTAATGTCTGGGTGACACCGTCTGGCGGTGAATAAAGTACGGTTAACACCAAAATGATGCAAGTCATGAACCTGTTTCACCAATGTCTTTTGGTCCACACTCTCATTCTCACACACAAGTGCAATGCTAGTCTCTTCGTTTCTTGCTAACCATTTTTTTGGCACTCTTGTAAGAAGATCTGCTTTGTTGAACTGTGACTTAATGAGTTCTATTTGTACATTGAGACCACATTCCAAAATAATGTCTTTAAATAGGCTTAATCGTCTTCTAACCAAAACTTCACTTAACCCATGTGTTTTGATAGGACGGTCCCCCGTCAGTATAGATGACACCCAAGCATGAACTGTTGCTGAATCTGTGATTAATACGATCTTCTTTAACCCCCAACGCAGGGCCAAATTTACTCCTTTTAGGATAGCTTCCAATTCTGCTAAATTGATATGTGCTGAATCATGCTGCTTCCTCAGCCACGAAGCATCTTCGACTATCTCACCTTCAATTTCTAGACAAACTCCGATCGCTAGACTGCTTGCGTCACACCACACTTTTCCTTCTTCTCCAGGGGACACAGCCCATTTGCCAGTGGCTGGGTCTCTTTCATCGATTCGATCCATAATATTTGTTAACATAGTTTGCGCACGTTCACTGATCAAATCATCCCACTTCAGATCCGACAAATGTCTCTTAACGAAACTACATGCAGGTCGAAGCCAGCTTGCTACTGGATAGTGTCCAATCAATTGCCCACACAACGAGAAAACATCTTTCTTTGTTTTAACTTGGTCCAAAGGTTTTAATTTGTTATCTCTGTACCACATTAGCTTACATCCTGCTCTTCTCAGCCTTAGTCCTAATACTCTGCCTCCATCAAGCGTTTCTGCCGGCTTTGCTGTCAAACCATATGTTTCCAACAATCTAATCACAACATCACTACTGACGATTTCTTCATTAACGACGATGTCATCGACATATGAATCTGTGGCACTCCTAACTATCGGATCCATCGATAAAACCTTGTTAACAATACTGCTCATAATCTTTGGGGCAACGTTTAACCCAAACCCAAGTCGAGTTAAACAATAGTTTTCACCCTTAAATTTGACAACTTGAAATTTCCACAAATGTGGAGCAATATGAATTTGCAAGTACGCTTTACGAAGATCAACTGTACTCACATGTTCACCCAATCGTCTCCACAATCTTAACTTTTCACTACAAACCTCACTTCCAGCTGTATGGCTTGAAACGAATTGGTTAAGTTCTCTATAGTCCATTACAGGCCGCACTTTATCCTTATTTTGCTGTATGACAGCCATCAAAGGAATCACACCTTCAAACTCTCCATGATAGGGCTGCAGCCAACCACTTTTTATCCATTCTTCAACTTCAGTTTCGAAGGCTTCGGTAGCATTCTCAGGAATTCTGTACATTTTTACTTGATTTTCCAACATAGGCAGTCTGTTCACATCCTTCCAATTCCATTCCACTGTCCATTTTCCATCTAAAAATTCTGCCTTAAAATCACAGTCTTCAATAATGATTTTCTCTGCAGATTTCTTATCAATATTAATTTCTTGCTTGGATTCGATCTCCCTGATGATTTTCTGGTCACCGTCACCCTTTTGCTCAGATTCAGCCACTGCTCCAGTACACAAACCCTTTTTAAATTCTACGCCACCATCCCCCTGAATCGTAACTCCACCCATTGCAGAAATCGCATCCATTCCTAATAGCACCTGATAGTTTGGCAATAATCGAGCAACTAAACAGTTTAATGATAGGTTAATCCCACTAACGGACACCTCTGTCTCACACATTAAGTTACAGTCTACTACGTCCCCGTTCATCATTACCACTCGTTGACTTGTGGGCCTTATTAGTTTCTTAGACCTGACAAGACTCGGTGAGATAATAGTTCTTGAACACCCCGTATCTAATAATGCACAACACTTAGTTCCAGCAACAGTTACCATCAACGTCGGCAGTTGTGGTTGCGCAGTCAAACAAGGATAGCCACCCGCGCAACAAAGGGTGGCCCCTTTTACTCATTTTTTTGAGCCTGTGAACACTTTGGAGCATAATGTACTGCTTCTCCACAGCGGAAACAAATTACATTCGAGGTGCTACTCGGCTTTCTTTGTGGGCATGATCTTGCTAGATGTCCTTCCGAGTTACAGATAAAACATTTTTTACTATACTGTCTTTTATTTACGGACACTTCCATCTGAGCGGCGGCTCCAACATTGGATTCACTTCCATTCACTAAACTTCTCGCCCTTTCTAACACTTTTGACAGCTCCATGTCTTGCAAACAACATGCCGCCTTTAACTGATTTTGAATTTCTCTGGGTAGTCCGTGAACAAAAGAACTCTTTATCCACTCGTCAGAAACTGAAGAATCTATTAATTTAGCCAACCTTTTCAAATCAGATGCGTAGACATCAACAGATTCTCCTGGAAGCAAACGTCTGGATATGAACTCCTCATACGCTTGGAAACAGTTAGCAGAGAAAGCCTGCTGCAAAGCTTGGGTCAGGGCGGAGTAATCACTCTTAACTGCGTCGGTAAGCCCATCGTAGACGGCAAATGCTCCTCCAGACAAAAACAAGGGAAGCACTGATTGTAGTTCTTTAACCTTCTGAAGTTTACATACAAGCTCTAACTTTTTCAGCCATTCCGAGAAGTCTCCTTCGCCATCATACAACTTTACCAAATCCGAAAATCTTGTACCGTTTCCAGACATGCCGAAATAGCTTGTGGGAAAATAAAACTCTTCAGAACTTTCTACAACTTAGTTATATTTTACACTTTAAAAAAACAGGACAACAAAACGAACCTTCTCTAAACATTATATTCAACTCAACACCCATTAGTCACCATGACAACCGAAATATCCAAAATCGTAAACATAAAGGACACTAGTCAGCTGATGCTAGTTCACAGCTACACTTATAATGAAAATAATATATATCCAGCAGCCTACATACCAAAACATCTTGAATCCCTGGTGATTTTATAAAAGTATGATCGAATATGATTACTCTACGTTGTATATTCACTGCACTAAAACAATTTACTTACGAAGGAATGCAAATACACCATTTTAGAACCAATAACATTTATAGGTTATTTTAGTTGTATATATTTACACAACCTTAACCTTAAAATGTGTAGAAATATAAAGAAAACAACATCATTTAAAATAAACTTGATCATATGATTTAAAAATAAAAACAAAACAGAAGTTAGATTTAATTTTGACTCTTTGATTATTTATACAGAATATATTTATTCTATGTCGTTTATTCCTTTAACACGACAATAACGTAAAAGCATGAAAAAATGAAACTTGAGTATATGATTTAAATATAAACAAAGAATGCAGATGTTTTTCCGACTAATCTTCAATATTTCAGTTTTATTATAGTATACATTTCATAGTTGACTGGCTAAAAGTAAACCAAATGTGTGTATTGATCACTGTTTTCAAATCTGTGGCACAGCTATTTTAATTTCAAAAGATGTAAACAAATTAAACCCCATGATGTCTAATGGGAAAAGTTTTATTCTGTTGCGAATTTATGGTAAAAAAATAAGAAAAATGAATAGTTTTCCCTCAAAATTCACGTCAAGACCTTTAAAATAAGACCCCTCCCATCCTTCTACGGCCATCCAGTCACTCACAATTTCTTTACAAAAATTTGACTTACGGAATTATATATATAGATAGATATTTCTTAAACACTTTCCTCAAAAATTGTTCAAAATAGGCCACAGAGAATATGTTACAATAAAAGTGAAACTGGGCCCATAACCACTTGTTTATAATTGGTTTTCCTTTATAATAATTAGGAGTAAAATGACTACACAGTATGGTTTCTAAAGTCCATAGTGGAAGTGATGTTTATTTACAACAAAAAATAAACATAGCAAACACATGGCATATAATTAACACATGACAGCTGCTTCTAACTTAGTACCAAGAAGGCAATGAGGAACAAGATTACAAATAAATTCCAACATAATACAGTATCTTGAGCTCAACTGATTTAAACGATCAATAGCTCAAATTAAAGCCTATAATTTACTGATTATTTTGAGTCTAAAACATATAAAAAACATGAACAATACTGGAGCTATTGATTTGTAACCTTAGAAAACCCTTTATAAAAAAAAAAAATTATGTCGGTTGTTAACCTTGCGTTTGCTTCAAACTCGTCCGATTTGAATAGGTATAAACTTAGCTTAAAAGAAAGCCGGTATTTCACTGAAGGTTCTTAGACCAAAATGTATAGGATTAGGCCTATATAATTATTAAATTTATTACTTTACCAGTGATCCGGAGGCTAACAACATGAAGTATATAATTATAACTGGTGAAATACATCTTAAATAAAAATACCCCCGCCGCAGCAAACCTGCAGACTAAGTGAATTTCCATTTGTTTGATTGGATTTGCACTAAAAATCCTCCTTCACATTTGTTCCCTATTAAAATAGAATTAGTTTAACGAGTACTTAGGTTTGCTGCAACAGGGAGGGTAAAAAAGTGTTTTTTGTTGTCAAATGTCAATAGTTTAGTAATAAATTAATGTATTTTCCAAATTTTATCAAAATATCCTATATTCTAATATGAGCAATGTTTGCTTGTATGTATGTATGTATGTATGTATGTATGTATGTATGTATGTATGCTTGCACCAAGATCTCGAAAACGGCTCCGCCGATTTTCTTCAAATGTTGTAAATTGTTTATTCCTGGCCTAAAAACGAGTTTACTGCAGTTAGAACTGCCAACAAATATCTAATTACGTAGAAAAATGAAACTGAAAGTCACATTTTTTTTACATTAGTCTTATGAGTTGCTAAGTAACCATTTTGGCTGGATTAAATAACAAGGAAAAAGTAAACAAAAGACTTTTAAGTTAGTTGTCTATCCACAGTATTCTAGCAAATTACAAATACAGTACAAAAGGAAAAACATCAGTTGTTACTATTGAGCAAAGATTATACTGAAGATTACTCGATGCATTGTAGTCAAGGGTAGCAGTGAGGAGTGTGGGATCTGTTTATGACGATTAGATTAAGGTATCTGCAATCCTAAAATGCTATGGGAAGGGAGTAAAACAGGTCCGAGACGTAGGAAGTGATGAAGGAAGAAGTAAAGGCGAGCAGTCCGGAGTGTGGGAACTGTTTATGACGATTAGATTAAGGTATCTGCAATCCTAAAATGCTATGGGAAGGGAGTAAAACAGGTCCGAGACGTAGGAAGTGATAAAGGAAGAAGTAAAGGCGAGCAGTCCGGAGTGTGGGAACTGTTTATGACGATTAGATTAAGGTATCTGCTATCCTAAAATGTTATGGGAAGGGAGGGAAACAGGTCCGTGACGTAGGAAGTGATAAAAGAAGTAGTAAAGGCAAGTAGTCCGGAGTGTGGGAACTGTTTATGACGATTAGATTAAGGTATCTGCAATCCTTAAATGCTATGGGAAGGGAAGGAAACAGGTCCGCGACGTAGGAAGTGATGAAGGAAGTAGTAAAGACGAACAGTCTGGAGTGTGGGAACTGTTTATGACGATTAGATTAAGGTATCTGCTATCCTAAAATGTTATGGGAAGGGAGGGAAACAGGTCCGTGACGTAGGAAGTGATGAAGGAAGTAGTAAAGACAAGCAGTCCGGAGTGTGGGAACTGTTTATGACGATTAGATTAAGCTATCTGCAATCCTAAAATGCTATGGGAAGGGAGGGAAACAGGTCCGTGACGTAGGAAGTGATGAAGGAAGTAGTAAAGACGAGCACTCCGGTGTGTGGAAACTGTTTATGACGATTAGATTAAGGTATCTGTAATCCTAAAATGCTATGGGAAGGGAGTAAAACAGGTCCGAGACGTAGGAAGTGATAAAGGAAGAAGTAAAGGCGAGCAGTCCGGAGTGTGGGAACTGTTTATGACGATTAGATTAAGGTATCTTCAATCCTAAAATGCTATGGGAAGGGAGGAAATAGGTCCGAGACGTAGGAAGTGATGAAAGAAGTAGTAAAGGCAAGTAGTCCGGAGTGTGGGAACTGTTTATGACGATTAGATTAAGGTATCTGCAATCCTTAAATGCTATGGGAAGGGAAGGAAACAGGTCCGCGACGTAGGAAGTGATGAAGGAAGTAGTAAAGACGAGCAGTCCGGAGTGTGGGAACTGTTTATGACGATTAGATTAAGGTATCTGCTATCCTAAAATGTTATGGGAAGGGAGGGAAACAGGTCCGTGACGTAGGAAGTGATGAAGGAAGTAGTAAAGACAAGCAGTCCGGAGTGTGGGAACTGTTTATGACGATTAGATTAAGCTATCTGCAATCCTAAAATGCTATGGGAAGGGAGGGAAACAGGTCCGTGACGTAGGAAGTGATGAAGGAAGTAGTAAAGACGAGCACTCCGGTGTGTGGAAACTGTTTATGACGATTAGATTAAGGTATCTGTAATCCTAAAATGCTATGGGAAGGGAGGAAAACAGGTCCGAGACGTAGGAAGTAGTGAAGGAAGTAGTAAAGGAAAGCAGTGTGGAGAGTTGGAACTGGAAACCGTTTGTAGCAGTTAGGTTAATGTATCTGCAATACTGAAATGCTATAGAAGGGAAGGAAACGTTTCCATGACATAGGAAATGGTGAAAGAAGTAGTAAAGGCTAGCAGTTCGGAGTCTGGGGAATCTTGTGGCAATTATATAAATTTATCTAAAATACTAAAATGCTATGGAAAGAGATGAAAACTGGTCCACGACGTAGGAAGTAGTAAAGTTTAGTATGGTATAAGATTACCTGTTTCTGTCTGTGATCCTAATTTGTAGTATGAGCTACCGGTTTCGAGGTTATAACCTCATCATCAGGCTCTTGTCACTCTTGCGAGGTCGTCGAGTTTTACAAACACACAAAACACTGACATTTAAATAAATAAAATACAAGACATTGACGGATACGATACGATACGAATACTATTTAACATAAAAAATCTGGAACTTGTTCCCCAAGACGCGGCACGGGCAAACGTTTTGCCATGACTGGGGTTGTGGCTGACCTTGCTGCCCCCTCCCGTTATCAGAACAATGCCGATGGTATTTTTGCCTCTCATTATTGTAGATGCGAATCGCTGCGTCGTATATTATGTTCGATTTAAATGATGTTTGTTCATTTAAAACTTTTTGGGGTTCTGACTTGATGGCTTTATAGATTTCAAACTCTTCCATACTGTTTAACAAACTTCCTTTTCTTGGACAGAGATGTAGTATTTTTAAATTCTTCTCAAAACTTGTGTAAATTATGGTTTTCATTTATTAGATGGCTGGCGAATGTTGGTTTCGAATCAGATTTTTTACTGGACGGGATGTGTTCTTTATATCTTATATGAAATGAACGAGATGTTTGGCCTATGTAATATTTTTCACAGTCATCGCACTGAAGCTTGTAAACCCCAGTTTTGTCCTCCTTCCTGGTTGTTTGTTTATTATTATTTTCCTTCCATTGAGCTCAGTTTGTTGTTTGCTCTAAATGAAACTGTGACATTATTTTTTGCCATTTCCTTCTTTAATGTGTGATTGAGGAGCTCAACCACACATTAAAGAAGGTTTATCAACATTAACCAAAAAACCAAAGCTAGGTACCTTAATAAACTAATATTTATTCATAAACATGTTTGCTGCCTTTAGCAAACCTCTGGAATCATTCAAATTCTTTATTGAAAATAACATCAACAAAAGCAAACAAAGACAAACTGTTTTTTTTTACACAAAAGATATGTTGTACTGGGATATCTATCCTGACACATAGATAATTTGATTCTGAGTTCGTTTGAATATTACAATAATTTCTTTTCCATTTGAGCTTTTTAGGGACTTATGTCCCTACAAGCCACTAGTATATATATAAATACGGTATATATATATATATAGCCTATATAGATATATATATGAATTTGAACGGATGGTGTTTTTTGCCTCTAGGCACCTCAAAACGAAAAAGTAAATCGGTCCCGGGTCCAGGGCTTACCATGAGTACTACGGTAATAGCTTATTCCCTATATGGGAAATTCGCTAAAATAAATCAAATTATGCCGATGCTGCATGTGAAATCTTTGCGTGCATGACGTCAATTTGAGACCTCAATCATGAAACTCGGTCGGGTAGAAGAGTCAAACGAACTTTTATGAGAAACTAAATTTAACTCCTATAAGAAATACATGGAGAGCAAATTTTGTTTAAACGTATAAGCCGAGTGGGATTATAGAAAAATATATGCCGAAGCTTGATGGCAAATTTGTGTTTTCATACCTTAAATTTGAGACCTCAATCATGAAAATCTGTCGGGTAGAAGAGAAAAATTCAAAATTCGAAAAGAAAAATCAATTTTTTTAAATATACAAGATTGATTAATAAACTCTGATTAATACACTGATAACTATAACTGATAACTAATAACTGATGAATAAAATAAAGCCTTTGGGTTTTCTTTGTCAGCTGAAAATTTGAATATCTTGGACCGCTTGCAAAATAATGCTCTAAGATTTGTATATGATCTAAAAAAATTTGATCACATATCACATACGAGAAAGGAAAGTGAAATGTTACCAGTGCAGGTTGTTTGCGTCCTTGAAACTGTTGCCATAGTACATAAAGTGGTCAAAACCAACAGACCCTCCTACCTCAAAGATAAACTAACCACTCGAAAAGAAATACGAGATAGGTGCACAAGACAGGATAGCCTACTGCATTTGCCTCGTGTAAACTTTGAATGTAGTAAGAAGGGGTTTTCTTTTTTCGGCCCTCAGGAATACAATTCCTTACCTGAAAGAATTAAAAATTTAAGTTAGGCCTATAAGGCTTTCAGACAAGAAACAAAAAAACTGTATTTGTAAAATATAGGTTAGTTGTATTAGTTTTAGTTAAATTATTTGTTCTCTTTTATTATTGCATTGCAGAGTTTGTACTTGACTTAAGTTGTTTTGAAAAGCAGTGTATTTTTGTACTGAAAACCGCTTAAAATAAAAGACGTTTCTATTCTATTCTATTCTAAACATTAGACTTTGTAGGCCTACGTTACTGTAATATACCAAAAAAATAAAAAAATTGAAGAAATAATACATTTTTAGCGAATTTCCCATATAGGGAATAAGCTATTACCGTAGTACTCATGGTAAGACCTGGACCCGGGACCGATTTACTTTTTCGTTTTGAGGTCCCTAGAGACCAAAAACACCATCTGTTCAAATTCATATATATATATATATATATATACAGGGTGTTTTTTTAAAAACTTGCATCTTTATTTATGTAAAAACCGCAATAGATAGAAATATGCAGTTTGCGGGAATCATCTATTGACGTAGAGGGCCCAATTGTTTTGAATTCAACGTTACATTCACATTCCCCCCCTTTCCCCCCCTGCCCCCAACTTATTTTTTTTAAATAGCAAGGTACCCCTTGTGACATATCAAATAAAAGAGCATAAAAAAAGAAAATGTTTGATGAAAAAAAATTGAAAATCGGTTCATAAATGTGAGAGATATTCCCCCCTCCCCCCCCCACGGAACTTAATTTTTTTTTAATAGCAAGGTACCCCTTGTGACATATCAAATGAAAGAGCATTACAAAAGAAAATGTTTGGTGAAATTTATTTTTCATTTGATATGTCACAAGGGCGGGTACCTTGCTATTAAAAAACAAGTTATGGGTAGGGGGAAAGGGGGGGGATTATCTCACAAATTCATGAGCCGATTTTAATTTTTTTTTCACCAAACATTTTCTTTTTTCATGCTCTTTCATTTAATTATGTCACAAGGGGTACCTTGCTATTAAAAAAAAATTAAGTTCCGGGGGGGGGGAGGGGGGAATATCTCTCACATTTATGAACCAATTTTCAATTTTTTTCATCAAACATTTTCTTTTTTTATGCTCTTTTATTTGATATGTCACAGTGGGTACCTTGCTATTTAAAAAAATTAAGTTGGGGGCAGGGGGGGAAAGGGGGGGAATGTAAATGTAACGTTGAATTCAAAAAAATTGTGCCCCCTAAGTCAATAGATGATTACCGCCAACTGCATGTTTCTATCTATTGCGGTTTTTACATAAATAAAGATGCAAGTTTTTAAAAAAACACCCTGTATATTCATATATATATATATATATATATATATATATATATATATATATATATATATATATAAAAAGCTCAAATACCACTGACTCACTCACTCATCACAAAATCTCAGAAACCATAAGACCTAGGAACCTGAAACTTGGCAGGCATCTTCCTTTTGGGTAGTAGACACTCACTAAGAAAGGATTTTACCCTCCAACCTCTGGGCTCCGCCCCAGTGGCTCTGGAGTTTCCCATGTTAACCTTATGAGTACTGATATTTAAATCGAATTAATGAATCTTAACAGCTGTTTCAATTAAACTAGTTGGTTCTGTTCTATTATGTTCAATAGCATTAAAGTTACAAGGATTCAGGGTGCAGCACTATTATTTCTTTTACATTTATGACAACAGCTAATTTGCAACCAAAAGGTGAGTGAGCGTAGCGAACAAACTTCAACCTGGAGGCGAGTTAGCGTAGTGAACGAGCTAACCTGAAGGCAAGTGAGCGCAGCAAACGAGCTCTAACCTAAAGTGAGTGAGCATAGCGAACGAACTTCAACCAGGACGTGAATGAGCCATGCGAACGAGCTCACTTATGAAGTTAAACGGGGCAAAGCCTGCGGGTTCAACCAGGACGTGATTGAGCCATGCAAACGAGCTCACTTATGAAGTTAAACGGGGCAAAGCCCGCGGGTACAGCTAGTATACAGGGTGTTTGTGAACTCTCTCGAAAAAATTCACAGGATTATTCCTTGGGTTAATACATGAATATTTTACATTATAAACATGGGTCGCCGGAGCCTCGTTTTCTGTCTGTCTGTCTGTATGTGTTTTTTATAAATAACTTTATAACTCGAGTTTGAATCGAGGTACAAACTTAAAATTTTACACACTTGTGTATTTTAACGTGTTACACAAACATGCAAAATTTCATTTTGTTGACTATAGCCGTTTCAAAATGGCGGCCATCTAAAATCTTTGACCTCAAATTACATGAAAACCACTAGAGTTACAAAAAAAACACAAGAAAAACAAAATTTAGAAAATTTTATGCCAAATCTAATGACACCTAGATCTTAAAGATCGGACAACAAACAGCTGAGTTATAAACTTTTTAAATAATTAATAATTTCTTTACTGGCTTTTAATTGTTATTGTTTATTCTTTAAAATCATCTGATCCTTTCTAAATTGTCACAACAATGTAAGACAGCTGGTTGGACATATGATTTTGAGATGATGATCACATGATTATTTTGATTTATTAATTTTTTTATAATTAATAATTTCTTTACTGGATTTTAATTGTTATTGTCTATTCTTTAAAATCATCTGATCCTTTCTAAATTGTTACAACAATGTAAGACAGCTGGTTTGCCCTAACAACTACATTTAGTTTTTTTACTAGATGGTAAATGTATTAAGTGTCCTATTTTTACCTTAACTATTGAGATCTGTTTAAGGTTACATAATGTACTCTGTATCAGATGATTTTAAAGAATAAACAATAACAATTAAAAGCCAGTAAAGAAATTATTAATTATTTAAAAAGTTTATAACTCAGCTGTTTGTTGTCCGATCTTTAAGATCTAGGTGTCATTTGATTTGGCATAAAATTTTCTAAATTTTGTTATTCTTGTGTTTTTTTTGTAACTCTAGTGGTTTTCATGTAATTTGAGGTCAAAGATTTTAGATGGCCGCCATTTTGAAACGGCTATAGTCAACGAAATGAAATTTTGCATGTTTGTGTAACACGTTAAAATACACAAGTGTGTAAAATTTAAAGCTTGTACCTCGATTCAAACTCGAGTTATAAAGTTATTTATAAAAAACACATACAGACAGACAGACAGAAAACGAGGCTCCGGCGACCCATGTTTATAATGTAAAATATTCATGTATTAACCCAAGGAATAACCCTGTGAATTTTTTCGAGAGAGTTCACAAACACCCTGTATATATATATTTATATATGTGTTTGTTAGCGCGATAACTCGAGCAAAAATCAGCCAATTTTGATGAAATTTTGTACAAACGTGTAAACCTACGTCTATTCGAACGAGTTCGCGAACCAGCATGATCGGACTATGGGAGGTCTATGGGGGGTTTTATGGGGTAAAAATTGGTTTTTCCCATTTTTGACCCTAAAAACTTAAAATTTAGCAATTTCTGTATATTGAAGCGTTATTATGCGCCTAATGGAGAAAATTCCAAAAAACTGTAAATTTAAAATTCCCATGTTATTCTTATGGAGAATTAATAAACTGATGTAGTCAAATTTGGAAATGCATTCATTTTATACTAAACTATTAACATTTTACAAAAAAAAACCTTTTTACTCTCCCTGTTGCAGCAAACCTAAGTACTCATTAAACTAATGCTATTTAAATAGGGAATAAATGATATATTTTTAAGGAGACATTTTAGTGTAAATCCAATCAGGCAAATGGAAATTCGCTTAGTCTGCAGGTTTGCTGCGGCGGGGGTATTGTTCTTATTTTTGAGCCTATTTTAATTTATAAAGGGATTCTGCACATCTAAAGGAAAATATCTTTCATTTGGTACCAACCGCGTGTTAGTCGGTCCAGTAGTACGGTCAAGCTAGCTTTCACAAGTTTTGAAAAATTTTTTTGGTAGGCCTTAGCCTACGTTTACTTTTTTTTACGCTTATTGGTTAAACAAAAAATATTGTAAACTGTGAATATTGTAACTGCAGATTGCTTGTTAATGGATATATTTTGATTAAACTTGGTAAATTTATTTATTTTATACTAAGCTATTATTAGTATTCTACTAAAACATACTTTATTATCCTCCCTATAGCAGCAAACCTAGGTACTAGTTAAAACAAAAAAAAAAAAAAAAAATTATTGGAAACCAAATCAGGCAAATGGAAATTTGCTTAGACTGCAGGTTTGCTGCGGCGGTGGTTTTTATGAAAGAAACAGTTTGCACATGTAACTTACCAGTAGATGTCCAGTAGAAATACCTTTGAACAGCTGTCATTTTATCGACCACTTAGAAATTTTGCTGCCACTTAGGAGTTTTGTCATGGGCCGTCCCCTTAAAGGGATATAAAAGTAATAATAGCTTAAAAGAGAAGACATTTATGCTTATTATTGATATACTAAGTATCATTATTTTATCTATAGGCTAATGGTAAGAAATATATCATACCGTTCCGAGACTTTGCAATCACCCTGCGTTGTCAATGGTTTCAGCTTACCCAATACTTACTTTCCCAAAGCCTTACCTCAGATCTGTTGAGCACTCTGGGTGTAGGCCCCTATAGTTCTTAGATAAGTTCTTAGATTATCTCTGTGACAAATTTTAGCTAATATGGCTCATTGATTTTTGGGTGCTGAAAAGTCGGACATATTTCATTGTTATGAAGCTAAAGGTGGTGCTGTAACCATATGTTGTATGCAATTGATGTAATATTTATTTTGACATTTAAATGCCGTGTTTCATTTTACAGATAGGATTTTTAATTGGAGAAAAGCACAGTGTAACTACGCAAACTGTGAGTGATGCAGAAATGGAAGAAGAAAAAATTGAAACCACCATAAGTAAGTTATATAGGCTTTTAAAACATTTTGTTTATATAAATGAAACCGTTAATGTCACTTGTAGTGTTAAACAATATAAAATCCAATCTATAAAAAATTATCAAAAAAAAAAAAATAATTAGTTCACATTTTGACTGATTTTAGGATTTCATTCATAATGAGTTGACTGTGAAATATAATAAACCCAGATTTATTAGGACCCAGTGGCGGCTAGACCATAAGGACTCTCGGACGCCGCCCCCCCCAACAATACAGAGATAAATTACTTTTTAATATTCTTCAGTTAAATTAAATTAATAGTACTTCAACGAGTACTTTAAACAATATCTATACTAATATATAAAAATGAGATGGTGTGTGTTTGTGTGTGTGCCTGTCTGTTACCTAATAACGCAAGGATTAAAATAAAATTTCGTATGAAGGTAGCTTATATGCCTGGTTAACATATAGGCCTATTTCTGTTATTATATTTCCCTTGAGCTACGCCCCATGGGCTTCCAAAGTTTCGATGTTTACATTTTGGAAGAATGTAAATAGTACTAAATATTAATTGAAGTCAGCTGTAAATAATATAATTTGACAGTTCAAACAGCAGAGGTTAAGAGGTACAGGTTCTGCTCCCAAGATTCTAATATTTTATGATTATGAGAATAGTTTGATTTATGAAAATATACTTATTTTCATGGAAACAGAAGGATCATTACAATGCATAAATTTTTTGGAATAATTTTTATTGGTAGCTTTTTGTTTTAAAATTTGAACTAGCCTAATAAACAAATGTTTGGGTCAGGATTAATAGGTTTTAAAAACTGAAAGATATATTTACAGTTCTGGTACAGTTTTAAAAATTTAACTCACTCAATGTTTACACTTTTATTTGTGTTTTAATTCAATTTACAAACGAAATTTCAACTATACCTACTTTTATTCTGTCCAGAGGTAACTACTACTTATATTTCACATTCGCTTTTTTTACATTTACAGAAGTCTCCTTAGCAGTTGTGTTTTTACAACACTGCTTTAATTTGACTATGGAAAATATCACAAAACTAAGCTGCACGCAATCCACTTTTGTTTCTAAAATCAATTAAATATCTAAATAACGTAACTATATTTCTTTAACTTATTCTATGTTTTAAATAATTATGTAAATTAATGCAAATACATACACGTTTTGAACTATGTAAGGATTTAAAATAATAACTGTTATGTATTATGTTGTTGATTTATATTTAAATTAATGAAATTTGTGCCCTGATTAACAATAGTAGTGGTAGGCTATCTAACACAAGGTAATACAAGTTTTCCATTAGTTTATTTTTGAATTGTGATATACACACTGATCTGCAGGTAAAGATTGAACTTTGAAAATAAGCACAGTAGTTACAGTAAAAAACATATTAATTGTGTGTGAAATCAATATCAACTGTTTTTTTTTCTACTTTTTTTTTTTTTTTTTTCTATGGTTCATTATTTACAAAAATGCATCAGCGCCTCATATAATTCGTACTAGGTGGTCTTATGAGGTAGTCTAGCCTTAAAGAAAGATATTTTTCAAACTAAGAGTTTCAATTGAGTTATGTTCCTGAAACCAAGGGGAAATGTGTAACTATTTTATACAACGGGATTCATGATCAAATTTTTTTGCTTCAGTGTCCTCTCCGTTGTGAAGCACGGGTACAACAGCTAGTACAATATAAATATATCAAATAATTGGATACATCAATTCAGTATTTTTTATCGTCGCTTGCTTAGTAAGGACGGGGCGCGGACGGTGGCCAGACCGTCCCAATCCCAATACATGTATTCTTATGGCAGAACAACCGAACAGCGCTTAGGATGCCATGACGTCATTCCAATGCTTTAGTATGGGCGCTTTGGGGCAGAGTCCAAAGTTGCGCGCACACTCTTAAATCAGGGCAGCCACCACAATCTGGATATTCTGTATGGCAAGTTACCGTTATGATGATGGGTAGAACTGATGTTGGCGCATTTGTTTGTCATAACTCAAGCCATCTAATTTCTAATTGTCATTTTGGTTTGGTGTTGTTGTTAAGTGATTAATGAATAGTGATGTAAGAGTAGGCCTACTGTTTGTGTGTATGTTTAAGTAAAATACTAACTGTTTACTTTATTAAATTGATTTCACACCCAGTTTAGTTAAAGGAGGGCCCTGGATTTCTGGTTAATTGATATTATTGAAGTACAATAGGTTTTTAGGATACCGGTATAATTTAAATGCAACTAGATAACCCGTTGCTCTAAATCGAGCAAAACTGTAACTTGTAATAAAAGAATAAAGAACAAAAACATAAACAGCAAGACCTCAATCAAGGAGTACTAAAGTAATTTCTATGACTATTCATAGGAATATGAAATATATTATGCTGTAAAAGTTTTTAATAGTAATCTTCAATATCTATATATATATATACGCTCTCATACTGCTTTGGTTATCTCTTTATGTACAGTAGGCGGGTGCCCTCTATGAGTATGTAGATGTCAACCACACACTGTAAAGTGAGCTTTTCCGAAATAATGTAGCAAACTAAATCATTTCTTGACGCCTACCAGTAAGACACGTACTTTTGCATTGTTCAATTATTTCTACGATATGTTCTGTTTTAGGCGTGTTTAAATTAGGGGCCCCAACCAAAGTCTCTGGTTGGGAACTTAATATTTAAATACAATTAACAGCCTTGAAAACATGTTTAAATGAATATATATATCATAGGATAGGCCTATGTGTGTTGGTATAACCAATTTGGGACAGTTTGTTTTCAATTCTTTGACAAACAAGGAATGATGTTAGGCTTTCATCTTGCTAATATTATAAATGTGAAAGTTTGTGTGTTTGTTTGTTTGTTTAAAGTTCAATCACGCATTAAATACTGGTCGGATTGGGTTCCCGATTAACGTATAGACTTATATTCTTATCTCAAAACTCCGTTAGGGCTCTTCTGCCCCAGTGGCTATGAAGTTGCCCATGTTAACCTTATGAGTATCCTTATATATAATTCTGTAAGACAAAATCTTTACCAGAAAATTTTGGACGTCTGGTAAGTCGCAGAGAAGTGGGAGGGGTCTTAAATTAAAGGTCTTGACCCCAGGGACTCGGGAAAAATAGCAGAATTTCCATAAAGTTACCAGAAAACGAGATATAACGTAAAATGTTCTCCATAAGAATAGCATTAAAAGCCATTTTCTGCTAATTTTTGTTTACTTCATACAGCTGATTGTGATTTATCATCAAGCCAGTACGCAATGTTAACATTTGGATTATACTTATTTGCCAGTAAGTTCAGCAATATACTATATAAAACCAGGGATAACGTTACCTATAATAATTAAGACTTTTTAGTTACGTTATATAGAATATGGAAATATATTATTTTACTGTGAAACTTTTCAAACTTGTGTTTAACAAGAAATAACCACATTGAATAAATAATTAACGAGCTAAACCAGTATTTATTCACAACCAATTATATGTTTGCTGCCTTTATAGTGTGGCCTTGCTTTAGCAGAGTTAAATCTATGTAGTGATTTGAATGATTTATTGAAAATAACATCAACAAAGACAAACAACAAACTGTTTTTTACACAAAAGATATGGCATATATACAGGGATATCTATTCTGACACATAGATAATATATTTCTTTGTTTGTTTAAATATTTGAATAACTTTTTTTTTATTATTGAGCATTTTAGGGACTTATGTCCCTACAAGCCACTAGTTCATAATTAAAAGGGTTTAAAGACTTAAATCAGCTGTTTCAACTACAAAAGTTGGTTCTATGACATTCAATAGCATTATAAAGTTATAGAGTTTACCAACAGGATGCAGCACTATTATTATTTTTTTTATTAATGGCAACAGCTAAATTTTAGGTGCACTGGTAGAACACCACAACCAGCTATGATTTGTGGTAGCTATGATAGATGAGCTATACTATAGTATACCGTAAATTTAAAGAGCAAAATTTTCTTAAACCGTATATCCTCTCCCATTGCATACGCAAAGTACGAGTATAACTGCAATAACAATTTTATGCTTATATGCCAACCCCGTACGAAGGGCGGGTACTCTGCTAGTTTATATATAAAAATATGCAGAGCCCTCCCACCACCTATGCCCACCAGCCGCTACTGTTAGGACCTTTATAATCTCAAACTTAGGCCTAGTTGATTTGTAAGAGGTTGTCCAAAGAAAAAGTTACAAGTTTCTGTAAAAACATTCCCCATTGAGTTTTGCCCCATTAACATAATATGTCCCTTAGTAAAATGAACTAAAATGATTTAGAAATAAGAAAATAATTTGTATAATTTAGTTAAAACCTTTGGTTTGATAGCTGTATTGAATAATAGAACGACATTTGCTACATGACAATTAGTTAGCAGTAGAGAGTGATACAAATGTCTTCATAAGGGCTGAGTTTAAAACTTTATATAAAACATAATACAGTTTAGTTCATATGTAACTTATTTGTTATTATTTCAGACGTTAATGGAACTTTTCCTGTGGGACTCCCAGTACTACTTTGTAGTCCTCTAGGCAGAATTGATGAAGTCTCATTGAAAGAGATGCTCGAGAGCTGTGAAAAGGTGTGGTTATAATGTTTTTAGTTAAGTCATCTAGTTACATGTTGCAAAATGTTGCAGAACATTTCAACACTGTGATATAGGCTAGTAATCATTCATTTAACAAGGGTTATTCTAGCCCTTTTAACACTGAATTAACTGAGTTTTAACCCTTAAATTTACCAGAATGTTGTGTTTTTTAAATTGATTGTCTTCAAATTCTTTGTAAAAAATATAAACTAATATATATATATATATAAAACATCACCTCTAACTATAATTATTTATTTATTTATAATATTTGCATTTATATTTGCTTTAATCAAGCAAAAAAGAAAAGACTTTTGGTAATTTGTTTGTAATTTATGTTGGGTCTCTTTGCAGGATGTGTTGGGGTGGTACAGTTTTAGAAGAAATTCAAACCATCGACCTACAATGCGCGAAACCATACTTCACAAAGAACTGTGCAAGACATTCACTCACATTATTCCTCAGTGCTTTTTGTTTTGTGTAATCACAACATCAGATAATGATGGAAACGCCACTTACTCTCATAAGTTTACATTTTCAACGTTCAACCGAAGGTAAATAATAAAAAAAAAAACATACCTTTCTATAACGTAAAATAAATCAACTAGCCTACTAAAATAAAATAAAATACCAACTGCCGCAAAGTTATACCATAAAATGTTAACATATAGATTAACAATATATATATATTGTAAATCGTACCCCTTATATATAACTTCAGGCTATAGAAAGGAGCCTTATGGGTCGTTGTTGATTAAGTGTTCTGACCTTTAAATTGTGTGCGTAAAAGACTACGTAGGTAGTATTAGTAGTAGTAAACTATTCAGGTAGAGTATGTAGTACTTGGGCAAAACAATTAGGTAGGCCTAGTTACATTAAAAAATATGTTACTTACAGCATATTGGTGTTTGTCTTGCCGAGTGGTTGCAGTTGGGTAGTCGTCGTGCTTGCTCGTCTTCAAATCTGATGGTCTCTGGTTTGATTCCATGCGAGATTGTTGTCTGGTCCCAGATACATTGTCATTACGCTGTCAGTTGATGATGCTACCTAACAAAACAGTGTTATATCATAGTTAGAAGACAAGGGTTTGGACCGTTCCCTAAAAAAACCACCAAACTGACAAAAACTTTCTCCCATTAGTCTGACATGGAAATTGAACTAACATCCTACTAATTCTACTGCTATAAGGAAAACAATTATAATGGGCAATGGGGGGAAAAGTACGGTTTTTTATTGAGAAATATTCAAAAATTGAAATCTATACTTATTTAATACGCAAGCAGGTTTTTTGTGACAATTGCTCCTCCGAAACTACTGAACCGATTGACATGTTTTTGGTGTCATTGGAAAGAGTGTAACGTGAAGTTGTGCAGGAAACTTTATTTTTAGGGAAATAATTAGAGAGTGAGGCCTTAGGGCCCTTTAAAGTTTAGTATTTCTCCATAAGATTAACATGGGAAATATATAAAGTGATAGTAATGCATTAAGAGATCTTCATTTAAATAATCAATAAGCACAATTGAGCCTTTGCCTATATGTTTCCTGGTAAGTGTGTTGTAACTGTTTCTTGTAGTATATTATAGTAAAACAAAATTATTATTTTCTGCATTCTCACCCCGTAGCAAAGCACGGGCAGAGCAACTAGTTACCTTTAAATTGTAAAATGTAGGCCTACAGCATTGAGCAATTCTGTTCATGGTGAAAAGGATTGTAGGCTAATGTACTGAATTGTAATAAAAATTTTTCTGAGCAGTTTTTGTAAAAATGAGATTTTTCCGTTATTTTATGGGAAAATTGCCATTAAGAAATCAAAAGAACAAAAACGCTCAGAGATATCATGAATGGTACCCACAAATCACCAATATCAGGCCAAACCACTTTAATCCATTGGGGTAGACACATGGGTCTGACTCGATGCGCCCGATCAGGACTGAATGCCGACACATGAGTCTGACTCGTTGTTCAGATTGCACAATAATTTGACAACGTAGTTCGTTGCTTTTCCGATAGATCGCTCTGGCATGTTCTTTGACTGTCTTTTAGCTGTATTAGGATATTTAGTTTTGCCCGGTTGGTTGTCTTTGTGTCTTGGAAAATATTTATTTTTAGTGCCCGGTCGCCTGACTGTCATCGACGAGTAATCTGTCGTGCTCGTTTTGAATGTTCTGTATGTGTTTGTGGTTATGTTTCTTGTGTAAAATGGATCATAAAAGTTTACGTACTTCTGAATTAGATAAGTTATTAGACAGTGACAATGTTCTAAGTTCAGATGGTTGTTAGTGATGATGGATTTGATGATGAAATCATCCAGCACGGACATAATTATGAAACACCGGTGGATTATCTTTTGGATACGTCTCACGGAAGGAAATCGCCCGTGGTATGTTATAACTTTTTACGACGATTATTTTCCTAATTCAGGTAATGAATTAGAGTTAGGTAGTCTTCAGAATGAACAAGATATAGAATGTAACATGACCGAGAATGAAAATGAGCTAGGCTGTTCTTGACCTAGATACTGAAAATGAAAACAAAGCAGTTGACTCTGCCTCCCAAAATGTTATTGATGAAGGCCAATCTATTGAACCTGTCCCTAATACTACTTTTATGGCCAATCCATTGATCCTGTCCCGAGTATTAGTTTTTATGTACAACCTGAATCAACCACAGTAAAGAGCAAATTTTCTGAAATTTCAAGTTCCAAGCCTAAGGAATTCCTACAAGTAAAGTTTGCAAACCCAAGCCAACTAGGCCTAAGCCTAAGGTTACTAAAATATGTAATCCACCCCAAAAACTAAGCCTGTAACTAGGCCTTTGTCTAAGTTTCATAAAGTAGGTAGACCAGCCCGCAAAACTAAGCCTGTAAAAACACCTAGGCCTAACAAATCTAGTACCGGTACCAAACCACTGAAGGCTAAGAAACGGAAGTTTGAAGACAGCGACTGGCCTTGGGTTGATGAAAAAACATACCCAAAAATATTGATTTTGATTGAAAATATCGACAGATCGCTGCAGCGCGACGACCAAAGCCCGTGTGAACGCTCTTATATGGCTACGTGTACTGCTACACCGCTAGAGTTATTGACTAGCTAGCTGCAACACTTGGCTGGAAAACGGGGCCTGGCGATGGTTTGCAACGCCAAGCTTCATTGCAGCTTGATCGCCTTTGCGGTACGCTCGTTGTGAACAGCTCCATTTGATCCTGTGGTTTGCTACCTAGTCCTGCTTACCTGGTCACAGCCTAGTCAGCTAGATATGTTGCTCTTGTGAATTATGTGTAAGACGCTGTGTTACTGTAGATATGCTGATTACTGCATATTATGCTTTTTTTTCATTCTCATCTACGATATGGTATAACCTTATGGGTCAACTCTTGCAGTGCACAGACTGCTCTCGGATGGCAAAAAAGGCACTGAGAGCAATCAAGAATATACCACAAAGACAGTCTTTTAAACCAAAGACTTACAATTATATTCAAAGAATTACAAATAATGACTTTCCCTAATGTATATAAATGTATATACTGTTGTCTAACAGATGTTAAGGAGTCTTTGAAAAATTTTACAACTAGAAACTAAAATCATCAGTATTATACTAGGAATAACTATAAATTAGATTTAGCTTATGTAAGATTAGAACAAACAAGGAGCAGCCACACATGTATGAAGATAAAACTATTAAATAAATTGCCAAAAAAGGCATGGATTGTACCCTTTAAACAATTTGTTTCCATTAAATAATGGTTTAAGGAAAATTTGTTTTATTCCATAGACGATTATCTGGCCTGTGATATTAGTTCCCTCTGTTTTTAGAACATCAATGTTAATATATTTTCACCACACTATGATGTTTTTGGCTGTATTACATACGTTAATTGGTGGCTGAAAGTTACGTTTTGCTGGCCATGCCAGCTGTCATCGTAATTTGGGGACCGAGCAGGTTTTTACAGGCCGGGGCCGCAAAATCAGCTGTCCGCTTACTTACTTAAAATATGAATGCATTTTAAATACACAATGAAAATCCATAGCATTTCAATAGAATTGTGTTATTGTCACCGTTGCCTAGCAACTATTTATTTTTATTTTTGCTGATTCCTCAAATTATTTCTTCACATAACCTTAAAGTTGTAGTTGTGTTGACTATCAGTGTGCATTATTATAGTGGTGAATAGTGGTAATAGGGTATAGTGTGGTGAAAAATAGCGTTCGTACCACGGACCGAAATGGTTTTGAAGCTCTCGATTGATTTAACCCTCCCAGTGTTACTTGACGAAAATTTGGCAAGCACCACACTTTGTATAGTGTTACTTGCCGATTTTTCGACAAGCAGACATCGTTTACGGCGAAGGCTCTATAACTGACTGAATCGGATTGAACTGGATCGAGTTAGGTATCGTTCTTTCCGTTACATTCCAAGCTGTCTCCAGATGTCTGTCTCAGCGCTGTATTTTTCTCCTAGCCGATCATAATTGATGCAGACAGCTGACGTTCGTGTTTCAGCCATCTTGGTTATTTTACGTCGGTGCCTTGTGTGTTTTAGTACGTTTATCTTCGTTTTTAGTGGTAAAAATGGACAGTAGTGATATACGTGGTGCATTATAAGAAGATTTAAGTGGTTTTGAAGTGCTGGTTGATGATCCTGAAGAAGTAGGTAGTGATATTGATGTAAATTATCAGCCAGATTCCTAGCTATGGTTAGGCTATGCATTCTTAGCTAAACGCTATGTACTGAAATCCGTTTTTCGCTCATAACTTATTTATTTGATAACTTACCTCGCTATATGATTATATATTTGTAATCCTCATTAAATTTAGAACAAAGTGGCTATTTTCAAATATTTATAGGCCTATAATTTATACAATTTCATTGAGCGCGAACTTATTTTTTTTTTGAAAATTTTTGAAATTATATTTTTTTTTACCTAAAAATTTTTTTTTGAAAAAATGTTCCTTATGTTTTATATATAATATTGAAGCCCATGATTTTCCAAACAAAATGGTATATAGAACATTAGAATTAACATTGTTTTAAGCTTCTCAGATCCGTTTTAATAAAACCTTGCAAAGGGGCCAAAAATAGGTGGACATTAAGGCCTAAACTATGGACACTCGGAGGGTTAAGTTCTCGACTTCGTCTCGAACTTAAAAACTATCTCGAGCCTGCAAAACCTCATTTTCGGCCCTAGGTACGAAATATACTATTAAAGATTTTATTGTTATTATGTTTACAGATTTTATTTCAGAGTCTGTGTTTTCATTGTTTCCTTCAACTTCTTAAAATGTTCTCATTATTATAGTTACATACATTTAGTTTTACTTCCTAGATATTGGTGAATTTTGTTTTTCTTTGTTGTCTTTTCCACAAAAATTATTGGACTAAAGGTAAATTTAATTTATAATTCATTTTGTTATCCTTATCAGAGAAATGTTTTTGTTGTTGTTAAGTATTAGTTGAGACTCTCGTCCACACACAGAAGTTTTTATCTTCTTTTGGGTGTGTATATTTCTTCGCAAGTTAAAGCAAACTTTTTTTTGTAATTAATTAAAAATAAGTTTTGATTACATTGTAAGTTATAAACAATTTGTTTCTTAGATCATTGTAATTTTATTGTATTACTTGTGGAGAAATAAAGATTTACAAGCTGCTATACCCGTGCTTTGCAACGGGAAGAAAATGTGACCTAGAGATCTATTAAAGTGGTGCTGATGTGTGTTTTAAAATACAGCAACTCTATGATTTAGTTTGAAAATATAAACTGATTTAAAAGCGTAAACCTGCTTACTTTCAAACCCCTACTTTTGATGTTAATAGATCCCTAAGAATATTATAACATACCTTAGTGTAGCAATAGCATAAATTATTGCTTCATATTGATGCTTTATGAATGACATGTTTTACCATTTTCTTCAATTTTATTCAAGCCTCTTCACATGTAGATTACTATATAAATAAAAAAAATTAAACTTTGAGCAATACTTTACAAAAATTAACCTCACTTTAAAACCAAACATAACCCTCTTCAATCTACATAAAGCATCACACAAACATCTTATTCGAGTAAATAAACAAACACCAGTTCATTGTACTGACCAGCTGTTTCATTACGGTAACTAAATTAAATTAAATCATATAAACATTGGAAGCATGCCAGGCGTAGCCCTATGGAAATCAGCCTGTGGGGCTAAGCCCTAGGGAATTCGTCCATATCAATACTTTTCGGCAAATCTACACACTCTAAGCTTTATTTTGATGTGCCTTAAGCCAATATTTTTATTTGGTAAATGACCTTAACCGTTTACATAAAATTTGATTGTATCACTTTAATAATATAATAGATTATTATATTTTTGATAATTTACATGTAAATTGTTAGTTTATTTATTTTAGAGTTAATAATTATGTTAACAGTTTAATTTTAAAGAGTGATTGCTACTCACTTGGTGCATTCTTTCTGTTACTCTAACAGAAAATTAGTTGTATTTAAGACTTAAGAAAACCTTGATGATATATATTGTAATACTTGTAGGCTATTTATTACTTAATGACAAATAAAGATCTTGAATCTTGAACCCAAATATGGCAGCCGTTAAAATATTCAAAGTGGCAGATATATTTGAACTGCTGCCATTTTTTAATTGGTTGTCTGTTTGAGTTTTGGTTTGCAGCATTGTGTTTTACTAAATCAGACCTTTAATTTGAATACCAAACTTGACCTATGCTGCTATTTGAGAATTTGGTCTTACTCCTCATGGGCCCTTAAGAGGTAAAAATCTAATAATAGCTTCAAAGAGTAGACATTTGTTGATGTACTAGCAAGTTTTATTACTTTATCTACAAAGGTAAAAAATATACAACACCGTTCCGTGACTTTTCAATCACACTGTATATCACCATTGTGTAGGGGGAGAAAGTAAAAATAAAATATTTAAGAAAGTTCTTTATTGTTCAACTTTAAAAATAAGTACAGTAGAACCTCTTTAATCCGAACCCCCGTAATCCGAACGTCCACTAATCCGAACGCCTCATTGCTGTACTCTATTGGCCTACACAGAACAGTAGTTCTTCATTGGATACTGTATTTTTTGGTATACGCACTGTAATTGTTTCTATTGTAATGTACCGTACTGTTTATTCGCTATGTTTACTACTACTGTATTAAATAAAAACACTGTATTTCACCTTATAAAGTATTTTTTAATTTTCCCTAGCAATTGCTATGTAAAAACAACAATATGTTCTGTAATCCGAACTATTCAATAGTCCGAACTACCCCCGGTCCCAATTAGTTCGGATTAAAGAGGTTCTACTGAGGTTCCTTTTTTTTCAAAAGCATAGAGAATTTGTTTTTGTAACTTTTTGGGTTGAAGTAGAAAAGCAACTTGATATAATAAATAATCAAGGATAGTTTTTCATTTTTATTTAAACCATCAAAACGCAACTACCCTTTTTAGGAACAAACCTTTTGGCTGTTATTAAGCATTATTAACCATTATAGTAGGCCTACTTAAGCTTAAGTATTTTTTTATGTAGTAACTTCAGCGGAGAGTGAATTATTGTACTCCTCTAACTGTGAGGACTTGTTGATAATCTCGCCTATGTGTCAGGAGGTTCATCCCTGTGTCCGTGGTGCAGACTAATCTTGGAGAGGCTGAGGACATCAACTACAGCAGAAACACTGTTGTAGACTCCTCCTTTACACATCTACAGCAAGTGCTTCACTCCCTCAAGTATGTCAACAACCAGTTACTAACTTCTCAACAAAAATATTTAGTTAATTTTGCAATCCAAAATGTTCAGAATCAAAACATAATAATAATTGTATGTGCCGTTCAAAATATCATACAACACTATATTTATTGTCTATCATAAAACTGATGGTTTGTGATGAGTAAAGTTTGTTTACTCAACCGATTGGAACCTTGAAACTAAAACTTTGGTCAAAGTTTTGGGGGTTGAAGATTTGAGTTTTTTTATTGGATACCAGTTCCCAAACGTTAAATTATTGAAAACGTTAAATCCAATGTTTATTATTTTGAATAATTCTAGAAAATTAAAATTTGGAACTACATCATTATGTTTTTTATAGACCTATGCATTCTTTTTGTCTACTTGGTTTTAAGAAAGACTACCATAAGCATTTTAGGCCTCATGATTAGATTGTTCACAGTTAAAAAGGTTAAATACTTCTGTCTTCTGTCAATGATCCTTTTTATTCAGAAATTCAGCAACCAAGATTTCAAACCTAAAGGTTAATTTTCAAGCTTACCAAGTATTTTTTTGTTTCAGTGGATTAAGTAGCTCAAAAAATGCTATGGACACATTACATGTTGAAATGAATAAACATGTAGATGTTTTGGAACAGAATGTGTCCAGATTGCAGGCTGAAGTAGACTCCTACATACACAGAATTACTACTTCAAATCATAGCTTGAGTGGTAAGTTGATCACTTTATTTATTGTCGGGACCACATAAGTTTGCAGTTGGTGGCAGCCAATCGCAAGACAAGGCTAGTGCGACGTTGCCATATCGCCCGTTGACAACACTAATTAAAATATACTAAGCAATATATTAAAATCAGCTGGTATTAACAGATTTGGCAACACCGCACGGTTCTCATTGGTTCATTCAAAACCATATGGTAAATAGGCTCCTCCCTCAACTGCAAACTTACGTGGTCCTGACAATAGTTGATTAAGTCAACTATATCTTTAAAAAATTACATCCCAGACTGCATGCATTTCCTCTGAAAATATTGTCTCAAATGGAGGAATGTTTACCTTTTGTCTGGCAGTACATGACAATGATGATGTCTATTCTCTGATATCCTGAATGTCAAACAAAGATTTGCCATATTTCTTAAAAACCTCTTAAGTGTTTATATAAATAACCTAAAAGTAATCTTTATGTGCAAGCAATGGCATCGCAATATCTTTATACTAATGTTAAATATCAATTTAAAAATTTACTTTCTTAAATTATATAAACTGTAAATATGTCTTTAATTTTCTGCACCCCTCATCACTTTTTTTTTTAACAAATCCTGGAAGTATTCCGAACTTAACCTTTTGGTGTGCTAGTAAAAATTCAATTTAAATTCAATGCATGTAATGGTAAGTTACAATAAAAATAGCCTGTGTCTGTGTACTTATGAAACTAAAGTTTTCTTGTTTTTATCCAGTTTTATTACACATTTGGTACATTAGTTAGTATTTTTTTAAACACAACATACTAGCTTGTTTATGTGTGGATTCTTTTATTTACAGTAGTGGAACAGAAAAGCTTAAGAAGAGATCATAACATTCCTTCAACGTCAGCCAAGTTGTCTGCGGATGAGCTCTCTGTGGAATACTGACCTTGGCTCCTCTACATTCATCTGTTACCTCAGCAGTGTTACACTCATTCATTTTGTACAGTGGACCTTTGTTATGAAAACGAAAACATTAATAATATAAGTGACCCAAATATGTTACAACAGTGTATATTTATTAACATTGTGGCCTTTAAAATTATACTTAGTTGAAATATTTTGTTTTAGTCCTTTATTTTGTTCATTATTTTGTCACATTTTGTCCTTTATTTTGGTAATGTAGTAACTTTTTTTTTAATGTAGTATTTTTTCTCATCTGCCATTTCCCACAATAGTGCTCCATCTAACAAATTTAAATTGGGCAAAATGGCTACAAATACCTCCGCCGCAGCGAACCTGCCGACTAAGCGAGTTTCAATTTGTCTGAATTTATTTTCAATTAAATATTTTTAAATAACATTAGGTTTAACGAGTACATAGGTTTGCTGCTGCAAGGAAACTAATAAAGTTTATTTTTTTTGTAAAACCTTAATAGCTTAGTATAAAATAAATAAATTTGCCAAGTTTGATCAAAATATATCTATAAACAAGCAAACTACAACATTTTACAATATTCTCCATTAGATTAACATGGGAATTTTAAATTTACAATCTTTTGAATTTTCTCCGTTACTCTAGAGAGAAATTGGGAAATTTTTGTTTTGAGGGGTCAAAAATGAGAAAACCCAATTTTTACCCCATAAAACCCCCCGTAAAACCCTGTTCCCATGGTTGGATCATGCTGGTTCGCGAACTCATTCAAGTTCATCCCGCCTTACACCTTTAAACCAAATTTCATCAAAATCGGAAAAAAATTACTCAAGTTATCGTAACGTCTTTATTTATCCAGCGTACATCAATACAAAGTTCTATTTTACATGCAATCTTTTGTCATAAACAATTAATTTAAATTAAATTAAAGTAAATTAAAAAGCAACATTCTTAAAAATAAAACTAAAGGAGCATATCATATATATATATATATACATATATAAATCTATATATACCCCTGCTGCAGGAAACCTGCCAACTAAGCGAATTTCCATTTGCTTGAATTGATTTTCAATTAACCCTAGATGGGCATCGCACGTAAATTTGACGTAGGGCGAGTTATTTTTAGTTATTTTTTTATTATTCAAGGCCAAGTACCAGCTTGGGTGCAAGTGGCCATGGTAGTAAGTATATTATATACAAAAAATCAAAGTATTTGATACTTGGCGCAGTGAGTTTTTGTACTATTTCACACACTTAATATTCATAACTAGAGTACATGTTGCTCAAACTCGAGCAATTGCAAATTATTACAGGAGTTATTTAAAAACTAATAACAGTCATATTTACAATGAGTTTAAAAGAGTCAACTCAAAGATTACCGGTGTGTAACTTAGACCATGTTTATCTTTGTTATTGATAAACCTAAAGCATTCCGGCCGGTTTCATCCTTCTCAAAATGCCTCGCTGTACAGGCAACACTGGTCATTGATAGAGGGCCAATTGAGAACGAAAAGTCGTTTTGGGGTAGTGTTAGGGCGCATTTGTAACCTCATAGTTGAGTTTGTCCTGGGTCAGGTGCTGACTGTGATGAGTTAAGCCTATTACGCGCCACTGATCTGTAGCTGTGGTCATTATCACGATTACACCTCCTGTATATGTTTCGTTTTTGTCGCGTCCATTTAAAAGAAATAAACCACAAATAAACAAATTATAGCTACACAAAATAACGATAAATGTACAAATTTAAGTTACAATCATGCTAACACAATCTGTCATAGCGACACAAAACAACGATAAATACACAAATTTAAGATACAACCATAGATAAAACAAACTCCCTTATACAACCATACTAACACGACCCGTCTTGGGGGTTATGTTTACACAAACTCAAATAGTAAATAAATGTACTCAATGCGTTTCATTTCATTGAATTGAAAAATAAATAACAGCAATTAAATTATAAAGCTGATCAAAATGTAAACAATTATGTTCTTCATAAGGATAACATGGGAACTTTTAAAGCCACTGGGGCAGAGCCCAAGGGACTTTTTCAAAAATGTAAGGCCAGTTTGCAATTCTACGTGACACGCTCTTTCCAATGAGACGTCAATGGATAAAATCGGTTAAGAAATGGCGGAGGAGTTCAACCGACAAAGTTTCATGTAGCGTTCAAAATTTACAATAAGAATAATATATTAACATTGGGTATCGTATGAAATTCTACTTAAGTTTTATCGTAAAAGATAAAACCATTAACAAAGAAAAAACTTAATAAATATTTAAAAATTAAAATCCTTATTTCTATGTTGCGGAGTTAAGATGAAAGTGTCAAATACTGTATTAGCAAAAGCTTCCACTTATATAGCAAATATGCTTTAAATGATTTATAATAACCATTAATTGCTGTCACATTGCATAGTGAAATTCATGCGTCATTGGTATTCCTTGCTCGCTGGAAAAACCATGGTCATGCTAATAGACTGGTAATTTGAACATACTATTTTAAACACAAACTACTTAAAATTGGGTTGCCTCCTGATGTTTGGATACCGTAGTCATACCTAGAGTGACAAAATGATCAAGGCATCCTTTTCCATTCCTCGGAAAAATGAACTTTGCAAAATGCAGTAATACAATTATGAATTGTATACAAATAATTTAATTTGTAATTTAACCCGCTGAAATAGCCAACAAGCCAACAGTATAGATAGTGGCGTACCAAGATGGGGAGAGTCCGCCCTAGGCCCCACACCAACATAGGTCCTCAAATCAGGGCTGTATTCCCCTAATGGCGGACACAGCGACCGCTGAGGGCCTCAGCCTAGGAAAGGCCTCACTTGGGTCTCAAAAAAATGTTATTTATCTTGGAAAATAAATTTTGCTGTTAGAATATAATAATCTGTTACAGATACAATAAGATATATGAGACACAACTTTTCAAAACGAACTTATATCCTCACAATCGCAGGAAGCGTCTCCAAAGATTGCACGATTGAAAATCACGACAATCGAAAGATGTTAACGATTGCTCCGAGACCACAGAGACGTTCATGATTTTGCAGCAATATTGGGAGACGATGATGATGTCCTTGCAAATACGGAAGTTGTTCAGGATTTCACCACTATCATAATAGACGGTAATGTCCTCGCGATGGCGCAAGATGTTCTTTCACCATGGACGTAGAATACATCCACAATTCCTTTACAATCGCAGAAGATTCCCACGATTTTACTTTCACCACGACTTCAGGGGACTATAAATTTGTCATGAACAAGGCTGATTTATTTAATTTTCTATTCTGTTTCATGTTACCGATTTCGCTGCGATCACGGGGGACGATAATGTTGTCCCCGCACTCGTGGGAGATGTTAACGATTTCGTCTTAAAGGCAGGAAGAGGAGATGTAGAATATACCCCCCGACCATGAAAGATGTTCACTATTCCACCATGAACATAGGAAATGTTTACGATTGCTCCGCAATCTCGGATGATAACTATAATAGCTAGTAGGAAAAAGAGGGAACTACATAAGTTAAGAAAATTATCAAATTATGTCAACCAATATGTTAGACCTTATACACAAATTTTTAAAAAGGCTGTACAGTGGGCTTAAATTAAGTTCAATAATAAAAGAATTAGTTGTGCAGATAACAAAAATACAGTTGCTTGGTCTATTGTCAAGGAGGAAACTGGCAACAGGTAGCAGGATTTTAATTTAAATTTAAACAGAATCCAGAAATCAAATCAAATATAATAAAAGGCCTCAAAAAAAAAAATTGCAGACCTTTTTAATGATTTTTTCTTGCACACCAGTTGCAGCTTAATCTGATGGGAAATATGGGTAAAGCTAATAAATATTTAATTAATGCTGGTACAAATTGTACTGACTTCTTAGATTGTTTTAATAACAACCTCAAGTGAGATTAGATCCATAATCAGTGGATTGGAAAATTCCAGTTCCTCAGGATGGGATGGCATTCCCTCTTTTATTTAAAAATTTTGTAAAGACAGCAACCTTTGTCATACATCATCAACTTTCTATTAAGAAAGGTTTATTTCCAGATTTTCTGAAATATAGTATTGTTCGTCCAACTCACAAAAAGGAGATAAAACAATGCTTGAGGATTTCAAACCAATATCCTTTTTGCTAGTTTTCTCAGAGGTTTATGAAAAATTAACCTTTAATAGACTAGTATCATATTTTGAAACCATTAACATTCCTTATAGTAATCAGTTTGGATTTAAAAGGGGTTGTAATACTTCAGATGCTCTCTTTGAGGTCTCAAATTACATAGCAAGTGCCGTTGATGGATCACAGACGTTACAGTAGCCTATGCCATTGGCATCTTCTGTGATTTTTCAAGGGCATTTGACTGTTTAAATTACATTTTATTGTACAAACTTAAGTTTTATGGAATTAGACAAAAAGCTTATGATTTGGTTGAGTCCTATTTAAACTTATTAAATTGAAATTAAAAATGATCTTGATCTTTCTTATGACTGAATGGTTTCTGGCCAATAATCTTAAACTTAACAGAAATAAAACACATTGTGTGAACTTCCATTCTAACAGCATCAAAAGTAGACAGATTGACTACAACCCGTTAGAAGGCAGAACGAATTAACAAACAAATTGAATTGATTGATTGAATAGATTGATTGACAGATTGAATTAAGTCAAATTCAATCTTGCAACCTTTTAGGAACAAAATTAGACCCAAATCTAACATTGATCATATAAATCAATTGGAATCAAAGCTTAATGCAGCATTTCACGTTACTTTAGTGCTTTCTAAAATAATAGATGAAAAACTCAGATAATGGTATGCTTTGCATACAAGCACTCAAACATTGGCTATGGTATCGAGTTCTGGGAAAATGCAACAGATAGCAAAAAATATTTAAAATACAATTATACAGGGTGTTACACAAAAAACTTGCACATCACACTGTTTTTTTTTTATATGTATATTAAGGTAAATTTAGTTATTGTGTTTTGCTAAACCTATGGTTAAATCAAACTAAAGTATATCATCAATAACTAAATTGTACTTAATTTTTGTGTTCAAAAATCTGTTGTATATGTGTAACTATATTTAATTATCAAATGGTAATACAAAAGACTCATATTTTATCTTAACATAGCTTTCAGTTCACATTTACTTTATTTGATAAATTTGTTATTTGTGTTTTCTTTTGCCACACCACTGATTAAATTAAACCAAGGAAAATATCATAATACTAAGCAGTATACATACAGTGGTCTTTGGTTTCTAAAATCAATAAAATATCTGTTACTATTGTGCAAAGGTTTATTGCGGACATTTTCCATCAAGATGGTAAAAAACAATACACAACGTTTTGGGATCTGGAATCTGATCCCGTCCTCATGTGAAACAATTAACTTAACTAACACATTCCTCCCTAGTGTATTCCAACTTAGGTTGGGCGTTTGTGTATTGTTAGTTGCAATGTGTTAGTTAAGTTTTTTCACCTGAGGACAGGATCAGATTCCAGATCCCGAAACGTTGTGTATTGTTTTTTACCACCGTGATGGAAAATGTCCGCAATAAACCTTTTGCAAAACATTAACTCACCATCACCAACAATGAACTTCAAACAAAGAATATGTTACTATGTTTAATTAATGGTAAGTGTGAAAGTGTAAAGGCAATGGACGATGGAAATGATTAAAATTACTGGTTTGTATATTAAGTTGTTTGTTGATTTTTTAGTAGAGTAGAATCAGAGATGCAATGAAACATACTGTATTTGCTATTACATTTTTTAATCCTTGATGCTTTGATAATCATTATTCATATTCGTTTTGTCTGCTGTCTTTAATGCTAAATTATTTGTTTAATTTAATATTTCAAAAGACTATTGATAAGGCACAACAATATTTCTAAAGTTTATAACAGCTGACTTAGTTTTGCTAATGATTTATTGTGAGTGAGGAAACTGAATATGGAAGGATTTGTGATTTAATATGAAGAAGAGTGAAATTTAAAAAATGTTCATTAAATTTAATTAGTATTTTTGCAACTTCAAAATTTAAATTTAAAACTAAAGATCAATTTAGAGACTTTTTCTCAACACTTGGTCCAACATTGCGGGTGGGGTCTATAATGCTAAACACACACACTGGGGCTCGAGACTAGTAACTCCAAGAGGTAGAACTCTTTACAGAGCTATAACAGAAATGGATTTGGATTTTGTATCTTCAGGTTTACCTACTTACTGGCCAACTGACCGAAATAAAATACCGGATCTACTGGACTTTTTTGTAGCTAAAGGTATACAATTGAACTACACGAATATCGAATCATCCCTTGATCTTTCTTCAGACCACTACCCTATAATCATAACTTACAGTACTAGTATATGCTTGAAGGAAAAATCCCCGTCGTTGTGGAATAAGAATACTAACTGGGATTACTTTAGGACCCTTGTAAATAACAGTATTGATCTTAAAATCCCGTTACGGAATGAACATGATGTGGAAGAATCAATAAATTACTTTAACACTACCATACAGAAATCAGCCTGGGAAGAAACTCCAAAATCTAAAATCTGTGTCTCAAAATCAAATAATTACCCAATTTATATTAAGAAGAAAGTAGCAGAAAAAACGTAGACTACGGAGAATTTGGCAAAATTTACGCAACCCTCTTGACTAAACTCGTTTAAATCGTGCAGCTCAGAAATTGAAACGATATTTAGTGGAACTGAAAAATTCATGGTTTGACGATTTTACGAAAAATCTAACCCCAACTGAAGCAACCGAGTATTCTCTTTGGAAGTCTACTAAATATATTAAACGTCCAGTTCAACATGTACCTCCAATTCGGAAACTTGACGGGTCCTGGGCTAAAACCCCTAAAGAAAAAGCGAAGGTTTTTGAAGATTACTTTTCTGATGTATTTAAGCATATTACTCTGAATCCCACCAATGACAAAAGTGAAATTTACAAATTTTTCGATGCACCAAATCAGTTGTCTCTGCCTATAAAATCTTGCACTCCTTCAGAGGTTTCAAGAATAATTTTTAAGGAAATTAACCCCGTGAAAAGTCCTGGGTACGATCTCATCACTGGAAAAATTTTAATATACTACCCCGTAAAGGCATTAATATTTAATGCTATGTTACGATTGGAATATTTTTCTGTTCAACTGAAAATTGCACAAATAGTTGTTATCCCAAAACCAGGCAAACCACCTAATGACGCATCATCTTACAGACCCATAAGCTTGCTTTCTATAGTATTAAAGTTGTTTGAAAAGGTAATACTCAAAAGGTTAACCCCCACTGTTGATGAATTGAACTAAATACCAGATCATCAGTTTGGTTTCCGCAAAAAACATTCCACCATTCAACAAACTCACCGATTAGTGGATACATATAAAAAACACGTTTGAGAAAAAACAGTACTGTTCTGCTGCATTTTTGGATGTCCAACAGGTGTTTGACAAGGTGTGGCATGACGGACTTCTGTTTAAACTCAAAACGTCTCTCCCTCACTCTTTGTACAACCTTCTAAAACCATATCTGACCAATCGATCTTTTCAAATAAAATTCAAAAATTTGTTATCTGATCTGAAGCCGATAAAGTCTGGAGTACCTCAGGGGAGTGACGACATGCCGGAGGAGATTGGTGGAGGAGTTTTGTTTGAGGGAGTCAAAGTGAATATTTTAATGTATGCTGATGATATAATTTTAATTTCTCCAACAGCTACTGTCCTCCAGCATATGATCAATCGATTAGATGATTATTGTGCACGTTGGAATCTTCGTGTAAATCTAAGTAAATCCAAAGTTATGGTGTTTCGTAAAGGAGGCAAACTGGGGTCTGCTGATCGTTGGTGGTACAGAGGCGAGCGTATTGAAGTGGTGAATGAATATACTTACCTTGGTATTACTTTAACTCCCTCATTATCTTGGATAAAATATTTTAAAGCAAAAGAAAAAGTGTCTAAATTAGCTATTAATTCACTTTGGGGAAATCTTATAAATAGCAACGAAGTCCCACTCAGTGCCAAACAATTGTGTTTTAACTCTGTCATACGATCAATTATTTGTTACGGCGCGCAAGTGTGGGGTTTCATTGACAGTGATTCTGTGGAGTCTGTTAATAAGTTTTTCATCAAGAGATTATTTCATCTTCCGAAAAACACACCAAATTATTTAATTTATATTGAATCATTAACAAATAAGATATACTTTTATTCAAGCGTGTTAAATATTAACTACCTATCTATTAAACGTGTTATCAATGTCTGAAAGTCGTTTACCTTTTAAATTAGCCAGAAATATAGTAAACAAGAATATTTACTGGTGTAAACATTGGAAGCGTCTGGGAAACAAGCATGGCAGGGAAATAAATTTTGACGTAGACGAGGTTGGCATCCCTGTTCTACAATCACAGCTGATGAGTGTAGTGGAAGGGGAAAGGGCAGCATGGAAAAGTGATTGTGAGGGTCGAGCGCGCACATCTCTGTATCACCAACAACTCTTATCTATTAACTTCGACCTAAAAGATAAGACATACCTCGCTGACAGATATGACATAACTGTGATGTCCTGGGCGATCAAGGCAAGAGCTGAGCTTATCAACCTCAACTTCAAACCGTGGCTTGTAGACAACTATTATTTGTGCACTCTTTGTAATTTACAAGAGAAAGAAGATGTTTTTCATTTTTTATCTGTTTGTCCCATTTTGAAGTCAATAAGGAAATTTTATTTTGGCTGTCCAATTTTGACACAGGAACAATATATAGAGATATTGAATGGGTGGGATTGGCGGGTCTTAAGCAATTATTTAAAAGATGCTTGGTCTAAAAGATGGGGGTTAATTCAAGAATTCAATCTGTGAGAATCATTTTCCCAAATGTCATTACTTTTAAAATCTTTTTTATTATTATTTATTAGTTTCATTAAATTGTTAAATTGTTTTGCTAACCAGGTACGCCAGCCGCAACAGACGGGCTTTTTGTCCATAGTTGTATTTAGTGCTAAGAAGTTATTTTTTGTTCACTTATCTTATCTTACTAATATTATAAATCTGAAAGTTTGTGAGTTTGTGTGTAAGTTTGTGTGTATGTTTGTGTGTATGTTTGTGTGTGTGTTGCTCAATCACGCATAAACTACTGAACGGATTGGGCTGAAATTTGGCATGCTGATAGCTCACATTCCCGATTAACATTAAAGCATATTCTTATCTCAAAAACCCTTTCGGCCTCCGCCCCAGTGGCTCTGTAGTTCCCCATGTTAATCTTATGATTTTTCATATTTAAAAGGAATTAATGAATCTTAACAGCTGTCTCAATTAAACAAGTTGGTTCTGTTCTATGATGTTCAACAGCATAAAAGTTACAAGGATTACCAACAGGGTGCAGCACTATTAATTTCTTTTTTATTTATGACAACAGCTAATTTCCAACCAAAAGGTGAGTGAGCGTAGCGAACGAACTTCAACCTTGAGGCGAGTTAGCGTAGCGAACGAGCTAACCTGAAGGCAAGTGAGCGCAGCGAACGAGCTCCAACCTAAAGGTGAGTGAGCGTAGCGAACGAACTTCAACCAGGACGTGAATGAGCCATGCGAATACTTATGAAGTTAAACGGGGCGAAGCCCGCGGGTACAGCTAGTTTGTAAATAAAAGCACTTTTTCATTTCATTTCATTTCATTTTCATTTCACCTCAGGGGAGTGTACTTGGTCCCTTGCTATATTTGATATATACAGCAGACATCCCTATGGTCCCCAACGTCACAGTTGCTACGTTTGCTGATGACACCGCACTGTTGTCGAGTCATGTGGACCCTCAAGTCGCTTCCACTAATCTACAAGCTCCCTTGACTGAGCTCCAATATTGGCTTAAAAAGTAGAGGATGAAAGTCAACGAAAACAAGTCCAAACATATTGTTTTTACTCTGAGAACAGAGTACAATCCTCCAGTAACCATTAATAATGTAGCTTTAACGGAGGCAGACAGTGTAAAATATTTAGGTCTAACTCTTGACAAAAAATTAAATTGGAAATCTCATATCTGGTGCAAGAGACAGCAAATGGAATTAAAAATTTGTAAACTCGGTTACTAGGTACGAATTCAAAATTATCATTGGCTAACAAAATTTTACTGTATAAAGTTATGATCAAACCAATTTGGACATACGGAATTCAACTTTGGGGGACCTCGAGCAAATCCAACATCGACATTCTTGAACGATTTCAGGCTAAGACGCTGAGAAGAATTATTGGCCTACCCTGGTTTGTATCCAACAATACAATTAGGAATGACTTCAAAATTAAATCAGTGAAAGAAGAAATTACAGACCTTAGCAAAAAGTATCAAGAAAAATTAGAATATCATCCAAACAGTCTTGCTGTTAATCTGCTGGACAATAGTCAGTGCATTACCAGATTAAAAAGTGTTGTACATGTGCTGGGCCTAAGCTACAGATTTCTGTAAATATTTAAATGATTGATTCAATTTTTTGCAAGACTTGTTGATGAACAGGTGCTTGCTTCCTGCCATTTTTTATGTTACCGATTTGACTTATTGTTCTCATATTTGTTTGAACAGATTGTAAAATAAATTCTGATAAAAAAAATATATATGCAACGGTTGTAAAGATTAAAATGTTTCTATTTTGTGTCAGCTAGTATATAAATAATATACATATATGAATTTGAACTGATGGTGTTTTTGGCCTCTAGGGACTTCAAAACGAAAAATTAAATCGGTCCCGGGTCCAGGTCTTACCATGAGTACTACGGTAATAGCTTATTCCCTATATGGGAAATTCGCTAAAAATGATTTCAAACAGAGTAATGGTATTTATAATGTCATATATGTATATATACAAATATATATGTATAACAGTATGTAATGTATATAATGCATATAACAGTACTTAAACACAAAATTTATTGCCCGTCAAATTAAATAACAGACTAAACTAACCTAACATAAGCTAGCTAACCTAACCTTCGTTTACTTGCTTTCTGGCGAAAAATTCCTGCATTTTCCGGTTACTACTAATCTACAGAACAAGCAACGGTAATGTGAGAAAAATTTAAGTTGACCCAGTCTTGGTCAGAATGACCAGCTTCACTTTATAATACTTTGATTTAGGGGAACAAGAAATACTTCCCCAATGGCCTGTGTAGGTACCACCATTTCCTCTCAAGTTATCCTCCATAGTCAGGTTCTAGTGTTTCCACACTAACTTGCAGCTACAAAAGCATCTGTGAAAATTGGGCGATCGAAAATTATGATTGCCACAATCGCTGGAGAAGATAATGAAGTCTTTGCAATAGCAAAAGACGTTTTCACGAATACTCTGCAGTCACATAAAATGTCCCAAGATTTCACCACAACTTTAGGCTACGTTCTAGATTCCACCGTAACAAGACGATTTCGATAATTTACAATTTTGTTTTTGGTTTACGATTTGCTGCCATTCTTAATTACGGTGACGTCATTATATTTTGAACATCATTATTGGCTCGCAGAATGGCAGCAAATCGTAAACCAAAAACGAATAGTTACTATTCCTCTGTGATTGTGGAAGATGTCCACGATTTTGATGCGACCACGGGAGACAATTTTGATGTTCCCTCAATACTTCAGGATGTTTTCACTATTTCAACGTGAATAGTTATTGCCGCATCTTTTGAAAAGTAAGGAAAATAAACATATGAAAGACAATATTGTTAAACAAAATTTAATACTGATGGGTAACAACCACTCACTGGTGAAAATCTTGAATATTAAGTTGAGCACAGTAATAATACCAGTAAGTATAAGGATTAAAAAATATTTTGACCACAATACAGCAAAATGGCTGTTTAAGATTCACACATTGTAGCAATAAAGTTGTACTTTAATGGGTAATAAAAAAGGCCAAAAGATTTATAATGGTTACAGTGTTCATCACATACAAACACAACTAGGCTAAACAAGGGTTTTGTGGTTTCAGAATCATACAATAACTCTGTGTAAAGACTAATGAGTCAGATGTTTTTAAAAGTCAGAATCACTCTATCTTAGTTTTATGGACATTATTAAATATTTTTGAAAAGACAGTTTTTATATTAACATTTTTCTATGTATCATTAAAAACCTTTGATGAAAAATATCTAATGGTAATGTATAAAATATTATATTGTTCTGGTATGAAAATTAAAATGGTTTAACAGCTACACTTCCCTGAAAAGTAAACTCTTAAGGCTACGATTATAATAGGTTGCTGGCATTTGGGAGGTTAGTGGGCATTAAATCAAATTAGGGATGCCATGGTCAAATGCTAAAAAAGCCCCCGGGCGCTCGATTTTGTGCATCCCACCTGGGAAAAATCCCAGGAGCCGGTCGCTTTTTGCCTCTTGGGATGCACAAAAATCGGTTGTGGGGCCATTGGTTCAAATGTGGCGCATTATACTAGGCTGCTAGTGCTAGCATCGGAAACGCTCTCTTTCGACATGTGCGTGCGCACGCAGTTTGACCACATATTATGGTCTGAGTCGGCTGTCTATTGTGCTTCCCTGTTGTCTACACATTGTGTTGCCTCGAGTGATTATTGCTTCTAGTATATCTTTAGGCCTAGTATGTTTTGTGATGGAAAATGAAATGTTAGATGAAGTGAGTGAAAGTGTTTTGGATGACATATGAGATGCTCATTTAGAAGGCTTGATTCTGGAAGAGCCGGGGACTGAGCTGAGCTCAATATTGAAAACTGAAAAGTAGCCCTAAAACCAAGCAAAAAGAACAAGAATTTAAGAAGACAAAGAAAGGGGAAAATTTTAATAGTATTGAAAAATATGTAGCAGTAGCATCCTAACACAAATAACGCCATTTTCGACTCAAAGTGGGTTTCTAGCATCACAGACACCAGCATCCTAGTATAATCTTAGCCTTACTAAACATTGAATTTTGTCCTATTCGTAGCTTTAATGTAATAAAACATATTCAGCATTTGATTCTAGTCAAAACATTTCTGGGACTTATCTGCAATAACAGTCATATGCCTTGATTAGCATTTTTTATGTGTTTATTATCCACAATGACTAGGCCTACAGTATATAGCCCAACTATTATAAACAAGTGTGGATCTATCACAAGCTGACTTTGCTTGCAACTAGTGATGTATCGGTACCATTAATTTAAACTGTGGCAGTCCCAGAGGAGGGATTGAGGTGATGGACCACCTTTTAGGCCTAAAATATTTTAGGCTTTAAATTTTACATTTTTTAAGGCATCCACCTCCTCCCTATTCAAAATAAAATCCTGAGGCCGCCACTGAATTTTATGTTTGGTAATTTAGGTCAGGTTCACACAAGCGACACATCTAGCTGACAGGCTGTGACTAGAATTTGCCATGGCCCGGCGACATAACAGTTCACACAAGTGATAATCTATCAACTAGATCGCAGGCTTGACGTAAACGAATGAGCATCGATAAAGGCATGTATGCGAGCAGCAGCAGTGAGGTGACTGCCTGAACGATCTCCTATGGCTCATTTGTACTGCTAAACAGCAGAGCTAGTGAATAGCTGTGGCAAGTCGTGACACTCAGCTAGGAAGCAGTAGTTGGCGACAACAAGCTCGATCGCCTCTGCCATACGCTCTTGTGAATTTGATCCTGTGGTCCTCCAAGTTGCTCCTGCGACCTAGTCACAGCCTAGCTTCATATACAGGGTGTCTCAGACCACCCGGCCGGCTTGTATAGCTCCAATATGAAAGCAAATGGAAACCTAATTTCAACTGGAACCCCCTATTTTGACCCCAAGGAATTCAGCTAAATTATTTTCAACCCCAAAAAAGTACCCCAAAGGGCAGATTTTGGGGGGTGGGGGTGGTTTTTGGGAAATTTTCAAATGTAAAGGGGGGTCGTGTTATACCTCTTTTTAAAGGTCCTTTAGTCCTGAGTATTTTAGTGGAAAAAGATTTAAATTATCTTCATCCCTATTTACAGGGTGTTCAAAAATGTACAAAAAATATACCTTTGAACTACTTTTCACTGTAAAGAGGTGGAATTTCGTGGGGGGTTCAAATTTTGACAACACTTTAATTAATAAATGAGCTTTCAAAAAACTCTGGTTTTAACCCTTTTGCTATCTTTTTACTTATGTTACGCATTTTCAAACTTTTTAAAGTTTCAAAAGCTGTTATCTCAAAAATTTCAAATGGCAACATGGGTTTCATTACAAACCGCATTGTAGCCCTTGAAATTTGCTATAATTTTTGTATTTAATGTTTTTTGGTGTCTTCATTGGTTAAAGAGATATAGCAAAATTAGTGTATTTTAATGTTTTATTAAATGGTATTCAAAGTGTTTGCTGTTGTAAATGTACACGTCTAGGTCTCAATTAAAACTAATTATGTTACAACATTTAAATACTACCCAGATTGTTGGATTAATAAAGGAAAAAACACAACTGCAAATATTCTTAGTTATTTTACAATTTACAAAATTCTAATAGTGCTTTGAATGAATACTGTCTATAAATGCTACTGGTAAATAAAAAAAAAAATCATCATGAAATCAATGAGCGTGTGCGTGAAACTGGTCACGTTTGATCAGATAAAACAAATTATAAGGAACTTACCGGATCTGTACGAGAGGTGAATGCACCTGTGGTGGTAAAATAATTTTAATGTTTTTTGGTGTCTTCATTGGTTAAAGAGATATAGCAAAATTAGTGTATTTTAATGTTTTATTAAATGGTATTCAAAGTGTTTGCTGTTGTAAATGTACACGTCTAGGTCTCAATTAAAACTAATTATAATTTGTTTGGAAGTTGAATTACAGTATGAACTAAATCAACTGCTTTCCTATTGTTTTTTGGTGTATTAAAATTTAAATAAATGAGAAAAATACAATAATGGGTAGAAACATCATGCACGAGTGCGGTAACGGATCAGCTATGGAGCGCCGCATAAAAAAGTGCACACCATATACAGTACCATAATAGTGGAAAAGAAGTACTACGTGCATAAACAGAGTTGGGGTTTGCATGGAGCAAAATGGAAGGCAATTTAAGCATTTGTAAAAGTCCATCGGTATGTAGGCTATTAATGCTGATTCAAACAAATTATTCATTCAAAGCACTATTAGAGCCATGTAATTGTAAAATAACTAAGAATATTTGCAGTTGTGTTCTTACCTTTATCAATCTTCCAAGATCAACAATCTGGATACTATTTTATTTTTTTAGACAAGATTTGTTTTAATTGAGACCTAGAGGTGTACATTTGCAACAGCAAACACTTTAAATAAAAACATTAAAATACACTAATTTCGTTATATCTCTTTAACCAATGAAGATACCAAAAAACATTAAATACAAAAATTATAGCAAATTTTAAGGGCTACAATGTGGTTTGTAATGAAACCCATGTTGCCATTTGAAATTTTTGAGATAACAGCTTTTGAAACTTCAAAAAGTTTGAAAATGCGTAACATAAGTAAAAAGATAGCAAAAGGGTTGAAACCAGAGTCTTTTGAAAGCTCATTTATCAATTAAAGTGTTATCAAATTTTGAACCCCCCACAAAATTCCACCTCTTTACAGTGAAAAGTAGTTCAAAGGTATATTTTTTGTACGTTTTTGAACACCCTGTAAATAGGGATGAAGATAATTTAAATCTTTTTCCACTAAAATACTCAGGACTAAAGGACCTTTAAAAAGAGGTATAACACGACCCCCCTTTACATTTGAAAATTTCCCAAAAACCACCCCCACCCCCCAAAATTTGCCCTTTAGGGTACTTTTTTGGGGTTGAAAATAATTTAGCTGAATTCCTTGGGGTCAAAATAGGGGGTTCCAGTTGAAATTAGGTTTCCATTTGCTTTCATATTGGAGCTATACAAGCCGGCCGGGTGGTCTGAGACACCCTGGTGTCGCTCGTGTGAACCTTAATAGACTACTAATACTGGTTCTTAAGCAAAACTTATTCTCGGTTCTCCTCTTCCACTAATAATTGTTAATATTTAATATTAATATTAATATAATTATTAACTAAATAGTACGGAACTATGTAGGTTGCAAATAATGACATTTTTTCATATGACAGTGACACAAAATAATAAAATGTCATCCATATTAAGAAAACCTTGGCATGTTTTGGTAAACTACTGAGAGTTGTCTTTTTTTGTAGTTCTAGAGACCGAGATAAAAATTCAAATCAAAGAATTTTGAATAAAACATATTCACTGTACTTATTATTATCATCTAGGGTGGTTTGATCTGTTGCATTGTATGTTAATTAGGAAACTTGAGATAACGGGAGTTGATTGTGATCAGAACTGTTGTTCGCGGTTGTTGCTGCAATCGTACTGGATGCATACAATGTTGCCCTGTCGTCAGAATGTCAAAAGGACATTGCTCTGTTGGAACTGAAGTACCAGTACCGCCGGTTCAAGGTACCGGTACTTTTCCAAAAACAAGCGGTACCGAGATATGTCTCAAGGTACTGACACACCACTACTTGTATCAAACTAATAATAAATAAATATTTATTTGGCTGCCACTTAATTCAAATACAAAGGGTAAATCTCCGAAGGTGTCCAGTGTTGATTTCAGACAAACCATTGGTCCTAAAACGATGAAACTAGATTTTTTCCTTTAAACCAATCACAAGGAATACTGTAATAATTTCTTAATTTTTTATGAATGAAATTAACAGAATGTTCCAAAAACTGAGGTTCACAACTTTGAATCTCAAAATCAGTTTTCAAATACAGTTATTTTATCTCACATTATAGGTCACTTTAAAATAATATTTGAATACAAATATTTTGGTGGAATCAGAATTTGCCGATTTTCATTTGTTTCAAAATGCTTTTTGTGGAAAGTTTTGTATTTGTTTAATACCATGTAGTTATCTTGAAAATAGAGACTATAATAATTAAAATTTCAATTTATATTTAAAAAATAGGAACATATCCAAAATTTAAAAAGTTCAAACAGCGTCATATGTCAAATTGCATATAATTTTAAAGGTATTTTGATTCCAAGCAACCTTCAAATTTTAAATTTACCTTTATTCTTAAGTTTATGAGTTAGTTATCGACTAATAATATGGGCAGTGCCGGATTTACCACTAGGTCGATTAGGCCGCGGCCTAGGGCTGCAGAGTATTGAGAGAAACATTTTTTAGATCAAAAATTAATTAATTTTTTAAAACCACCAGTTTGTCAAGATGTTCATGATTTCACCGCGATTGTTGATGATGATTTCCCCGTGATAGCGGCTCACAGGAGATATTAACGATTTTGCCGCGGCTTGACAATGATGATGTCCTCATGATCGCAGTCCACGGAAGATGTTTTAACACGACTTTGCCGCGATCGCAAGTGTCGATGATGTCCTCAAGGTCACAGCTCACTGGATATGATCACGATTTTGCCGCGGTCCCGAGTGTCTAGGATGATGTCCCTTTGTTGCAGCCCGCGGAGGATGTTCATGATTTTGTCGCGGCCACGGTCACGGATACCTATGATGGCTTTGACTTGGTTTAGGAGAGATGTCCACTATTTCATCAACGATCACGGGTGTCGATGATGATGTCTCTTAGATGCATAGGAGGTATTCATGATTACTTCCGCGATCTCAAGGAATTTCCACCACAAGGAGAGGGCCGCTCAAGTAATTCGGCCTAGGGCCACAAGTACCCTAAATCCGGCACTGAATATGGGCCCCCCATAAAACACATGATAAGTGTTTGCAGAGTCAATGGTATGTCTGAAATCAATACTGGACACTTTAAGACTAATCCTGTATAAGTATAACATTTTAGTTTTATTTGTAAAAACACATACACACATATAACAAAAAATGTTAAGGAATGCTTTAAGGAAATAAAATCATTACATTGCTGTTTTTAAATACTTCCTCAGAAATAAACAAAAGAAAAATACCAAAACAATGCAACAATGAAACAATGCAATGCTAAATAAAATTACACTATGAATGTAAAATATAAATATAAAATTACCCTTTGAGGTCGAATGGCGAGTATAGGTCGCTGCCCGCCATTTTCCCGACTGCTAAAAAATGGCTATACCTATACTAAAAAAAAAATACTATCAAAAATCGAAAAAGTTGATTTTTGCGGTCAAATGGCGAGTATAAGTCGCCGGGCACCATTTTCCCGACTACTGGAATGGCAAACTATACTCGCTGAAAAATGGGGAAAAAATTCTACCTCAAATGGAATTACTAATTTTAACGACAAATGATAGTGAAAAATACAATTGTAGAAACTTAACCTATTGTTTTGTAAACTAAGCTATAATACATTATTTTTAATATTGCACATAGTTTTTATACACTACCACTGGTGTTATTTTTATCTTCCTTTTAAATTCCATTTCATTCATCCTGCAATATCAATAAACGTCAAAAACAAAAACCTATATATTTCTAGCATTTACTACTATCTTTATGCCTAAGATTCTTCTAATATCTTAAATAAATACATAAAAAAGTTGCAAACAAACTCAACCACACAACAATAACAAAGACTAAAATATTTTGATAAAAAAGATATAAAAATGTTAAAAAACTTAAAAGTTCAAGATTAACAGACATACTACGCAAGAGGACTTTCCTTGCAGAGCAGTTGGTATAACTAGTACTGTAATCCTAAAAGAGCATACTTACATCCTGTAAATATTCAACCCTCACAGTGTGGTGATAAATTGGTTGAACTGTCAGTGGACATTTGCCATTACAGACCTAACAACATTTCACAACAAATTAAAATTTTATAAAGTTGAATTTAGGGGGGTTCAGCATGTTTCAACCATTGACTTTTCCACATATTAAATTTTAATTATGATATTTTAGCTGATACATTGCTTGTAAACGTAAAGTCTGGACTTGATGAGAATTTAACTGGTTGTTTTATATGGTTGAATGTGTAGACTACAAGATGGTGGTTGTTGTTAGAGTATGTCTAGAGGGTTGGGCTGACCAGTAACCTCGAAGATGGTGGCAGCAAGACGACGAGAGTGTTCCAACACACAGGAGGACGTAGCCAGACCAAGATGAATGCAATATAGCTCGTAACAGCGCACTTTGCTGGCCACCGACTTGGGGAAACACACTTCTGTCAACCTTCTAAAACACATCAACACTTTTGTAACAATTGAAAAAAAAAATACTAAGACATAAATTACCAGTTGCTTAGTTCCTTAACGACTATTTGAAGTTATAATTTAGTTATTTATATGTCATACATTACAGTTATAAGTTCACTAAGTAAATAAGAAAGAAAATCTCAAAACCACCAATTAACTTTTAATTAGCTAACGGCTTGGCAGGTTAATGTTGGGTGGGGGTAAGCTTTCTGCACTGAAATATGACTGACCTGAATTCCCTACAAAAATGACAATGTGGCCTTCGAGGAAAAAGTTTGGAGACTTCTGCATTGAAATATTAATATAAATATTAAATAATAATGATGAAATATGGTTATTCTGAATTTGTGAACCCAAGAGACCTGTACCAATTAGTCTGTGGTAATGAGACACTGTTTACAAATGAAAACATAGTTAATATGCAAAGTTTAATCAATTACAATTATATAAATTACCTGTAAAAATCCCCACACATAATTCCTGGAACGGGTAGTGTTTTGACAGTAGTTGTAGGACATACTTTAGGCTTGATGGGCGATCCCTGGCACAAAGAAATACAAGAAATATGTCAATTTTTATACAACAAAATTATTATAACACTTGAACTTTCATCTTCAAATCAAAACTGTTAAGCTGTACAAAATATCAAAGAAGACCATATGATTTGTCAAACAAACCCCTAATGAGCAAATAACAGAACCATAAAAATTATAACAATAAAAATGCTCACTATACCAACTATATTATTAAGCCCTGCACACACCAGAGCGATACTCCGTGCGATACTGGAGCGGGCGCGATACTTTTTCTTGGAAATTCTCTTGCGATACTAGTGGTCAGTGCGATACCATGGCGGCTTATGGAGCCGCACACACCAGAGCTAACTGCGATACGCGATACCGAGGTGAATGCGATACCGTAGCGATAGTATCGCGGTAACGCTGCATGCACTGTTTGCAGCACTGTATCACGGCGATACCAATGTGGCCAAACTATGAAATACTCAGTTTTGTATTTTCTCTGTACGTGTAAAAACAACAACAACATGTTGTGTATAACCGAACCTTTACTTGAAGTTGTTTATACATAACCGATGCTCTATGATTTGTATCACGTTTTAGCAACTAGAAATTTGAATAGGGTTCGTCTTCATTATTTGTTATTGAACTACGTTTTTCTGAAGAATTTACAATAGAATTCCCAAACATTCAGACATCTTGGATTTATTAATTATTTTAACACTTAAACATTTGATTTGAATTATCAATAGTTTTTTCCAGTGCTGCTGTCAATCCAATGTTGGGTGGTTGCTGACAGAATAAAGTATTTAATACTGGTTTGATGATGATTCAAATTACTCTTTAATAGTTCATACAATATTGTATTAGCTATAGCACAGAATTATTGTAGAGGTTTTGCTAGTCAGACTAGACGAACTAGAGAGATGGTAGGTAATGAGTTGATCCGTAAATTCATTAAAAAAATATATCTACCAGTCTCACCTTAAAGTGATTGCTAGCCGTTCTTCGGCACTAATCGCTTCACGGTAGTGGGTACCTACTTTCCTATTCGATAATGCCAGCAATCAAACTCAGCAACTCGTCAAAACATTCCCGATTCATTCTAAAATGTATGTAGAATCTTTTGTCATCTTTTCTTAACTGGGACATGAGCGTATGGTACTCGCCAAATTGCAGCCATTCTTTATTAATGTCGCGTACCCACATTTTCCTTGCTCTTTCATCTTCTAGCATGGCTAGTAACAGCAAAGATTCTTCTTCATCAGACTATGTCATAGTTTTAAGTTTACACACAGTACAGTATACAAACACTACCTATAACACAACACTTTTACAACTGGAGAGTCTCACAACCACCACACCCAACCTACGCTCCTCTGAGGTGTACTGGCTTTTCCGCGCTTCCCTTTCCCGCTCTGGTGTGGAAGCATCTGTTTTCGCTGCGATATTATTGCCGAAGTATCGCAGATCAAATTCTAGGAATAGTATCGCGCCACTCCAGCGATAAAGTATCGCTCCGGTGTGTACAGGGCTTTACAACACCATTATTATTTATCTGATCACAGTAAATTAAAAATATGATTAATCAAGTTCTTCAGAAACAGTGTTTGCCAGTACCTTAAGTTACAAATGAGAGCAGTATAAAATAAGGCAAGAAATGACAACAAGCTATCTTATAATAGCTGAAGTGTTTTGTTAAAGATAAGATACTACAATCTTTACGGACTTGCATACACCTAGTTAAATAATTATGTGAAAAATCACATAAAAGCTTTAGCTGGTCTAAAAGTGAAAATAAACTTTTATATACCTAGTTGAATAATTCTGTGAAAAACCACATAAAAGCTTTTAAAGTCTAAAAGAAAAGAAAGTAAATATTTTATTCCATCTTATACCACAGTAAAACCCCGATTAACAGAAATAAATGGGGCAAGACCATTACAGATAAACTATTTTACCAGTTAATCAGTGGATGGAATTTAAAGGTTTTTTCTATTCCCATTCCACGAGATCTACAATAGTTTATTAGGTTATTTTAATTAATGTCATCTTAAAATCCACAACTGTGTACACCAAATTTATTTCTTAAAATAATCAACAATTGTTCACTGAACTTTTATTTTTATCGCGGTGTGAGAACCGTGCTATTGTCTGCTTTGTTACATTTTGTTGGACAAGCAAGGGCAACTAACAATGCCATGGTAGGCGATTCCCTTTGCCTAACTAATTTTCCAAATTTATTATTATCCCTTAAGTTAACATGGGTTTTGGTTAGAAGGGGTTTGTTGTACTGATCAAACTTACAGTATTATCCTCAAACCACAGGTAATACGCATAGTTGAAGGTTGTGTCTTTCCACATGACTGCCATGTGGCCATCTTGTAAGTGGTTGCGGCTCAACTCCACCATGGACCATATCTAATCAACAAACATCAAAGACCACTAACAACAACAGTACCAGTATTATAGCTTGTTACTTGGAAAAGGTTTTATCTTTCTAATTGTATTGTCAAACTTAATCATGAAGTAAAAAATTAAAAATAATATCTACAATGCACTTTCTTACATACATTTTCACATTGGGTTAAGTACAAAGTTTAAGTGCCTAGACAACTTAGTTATAGATAAGGTACTATATTAAGTAAAACTTGAGTGTCATTTGCAAAGAGTACATTTTTTGTGGTTCTGTTCCCACTGAATTGAGATTAAGAGATTTCAATAGACAAAATAAAACAGAAAACTTTCCCATGGTAGGCTGTACTCAATAAAATCCAAATACATAATTTTGAATTCCATGTTGATGGCCCCTGGATTACTATAAATGACTATAATATTGTGGTATAATTACCTCGTCAAGTAATCCAAATGTTGCTGATGTGAGGTTAAAAACCTACATGTTTCACCGTTAATACGTCATCGTCAGGGTACAAATAACATAAAAGACATTACTGTCACACGCACACGTCATAATAAATAACGAGCTGTCGGCCCGTCCTACGTACGGGAATCGAGTAGTCCATTAAAACTGTATTTAGTTACTGTATATCAATATTTCTATTCCTAATTGAAGCATAGTTTAAGCAGTTCAAAATTTATTGTAAAGAAAACGCTGCCAATATGAATTAAAACATGTGATCATTGTTATTTCCAAACCTTTCCTCATAAATTTGAGTACCGGTAGCAAAAAAAATTTCATAAGCTTTCTTTTGAAAGCTTGTGAGCTTCGATTCGTATACAGCAATAATTACCAGAATCTTACTTATTTCCTATAATCAATGACAAAATCACAGAGTAAATAAACTAACGTCATAAGTTCTATAGAATATGGAATATTTTTATATTCAACTAGCTGTTAGTTATAACAAATTATATTGCACTAAAACAAACTAAAGACTTTAAAGACTGCTCAAAAAAATAAATTAGATCATCTAGTATTTTACTATGTATATTTAAATACTCTGGCATCCTCTAACCGAATAAATGAACGTATCAATGATTATAGCATTACACATAGTATAAATAAGTCAACCTTACGTATGTAATTTCATTTCCTTCCAAATGCTGAATTTGTGTTGCGAATGCTGAATATTTACAGCTGTTACGTTAAGCAAATGGTGTTATACCAAAAGCTGATCTAGAATTTTAGTGTCGGCTGCTAGACTTTTTAAAAATTCAAACTTAATTTCTAAAAAACTAAAACCCTAAACTAAAATTATGGCTTCGACATTCCGTTGTTCTCAAAATTATCTTTCTTTCAACACAAAAATCGTGAAAATCCGTCAAGTAGTTGATTCAAAATTGTAAAATAAAAAAACCCTGTCATATTTTAATATATAAATATCACAAAACAAACATTTAGATAGGCCTATCACACGATGTGGACGGTCCCGGTGCAGGTTGTAGTAGACTGCAGTGTCAGGCTCCTTCCTCGTTATCAGTTGGACAAAGGTCAGGTGGTCGGTTACTTTGGTTTATAAAACATTGAAGATAGAGTGTTCGTTTACATTAGTAAACTTTTAAAATCTTCGTAATCCAAACAAGGAAGGGCTTGTGATGATGAATCACAAACAACAGCTGAATCAAAGGTTGATAAGAGAGCTGAAAAGAGTACAAGTGCTGAACCTATTCACCGAGCTCGGTCACATTATTCTACTAAGATTATATTTGAGGAGAGAACCGTGCCTCAGCTTTCACAAGAAAGGTTTTATTTAACGATAAAAACAATGAAGTCAAAGATGGAAACTGAGAACATTCAGGTTGTTCAGGCTGAAGATGCCGATAGATTGATCATTACTACAGCTATTGAAAAGGCCTCTAATTTTGAAGAATTGGTCATTGTAGGTGAGGACATAGATACTGGTACTCCTCAGTGGCCTCACTAATCCCACAGTAACGCCTACGTTTAAAAGTGTGGAAGAGGTAAAACGCCAGATACCCTGTACTCAATCGCCTCAATGTCTTCTGACCGTCCCCACATGCGTATTCTGAGGGCAAATGCCTTCAGTGGATGTGATTCTACTACTACATGCTTTTTTGTCAGGGAAAAGCTAAGCTTCTCGCAGCAATTCAAAAAAATCCAGACCTCAAGGAGAAAGCAGCAGTTTTTTTCCAACTTGCACATCTCACCTAACGACATAGCCGATGCGGGAAGCTTATCCGTTTTGACCTGTATGGAGAAAGTAGCGTAATTAAAAGCCTGAATGACAAGCTTTTAATTAATTTCATCAGGTCTTTGTGAAGGCTGCAACTAAGATAAATTTCAATCTGGCCAGACCCCCTCCTACTCAAGATGCTGCCAGTTTCCACTCACTTAGAACCTATCACCAGTTACAGAGGTGGCTTGGTATTTATATTGACCCTCTTGAATGGTGGTATCTTTTAACGTCACACGGCCTTTCCCCAAGTATAATGTCAAAGGATGCGGTTCCTTCACACCTTATACAGATGATCTCCTGCAATTTTAAGAAGATATGTGGCGATGCTTGTTTCTGCTGGAAAGCAGTTTTGAAGTACTCTATTATATGCTGCCATGCAGTGGGGACAGTCTTTTGAGAATCGCCCAGATATCGTTGATGTGGACACTCCAGAGCCCGATGACCTACTAGATGGTGTTGAAGGAAATGGCATGCTTGTAAACACTGACAAACGGGAGATCATGAACACGGAAGCAGGAGAGTATCTTCAAAATAGGCCTTTAAAGGGGTTTAAGCGATATTAAAAAACCTGTTTTCACTGTTTCCCTTTCACTCTATTTCTCTTGATAGTATGAACATTTGATCAGAAACTTCTTTCCATTTTAACAATTTTATTTTAGAATAAAACTTACAATCTGTTGTTGAAATTAAATGAATTCTTTTATATTCTTATTATGGTTCTTTTATAAGATTTGGCCAAACTGAATAGCTTGAAACTTAAAATACTAGCATTGATGGTAGATTTTATGAGCTTTGAAGAACCATATATCGCAAACTGTTAGGCTTACAAAACAAATTTGGTCTTACATTGTAGGTAGTTAAATGTGATTTTAAAATAGTCATGGCTATTTTTTGGGTTGGCTATTTTACAGTGAAAAATTGATGCTTCAGAGTAAAACATGGCCAAACTTTAAAAATAATTTAATTTGGCAAATTTAATCATTATTTGCGGAGCCAAATCTTGGAAACTATTAGGCCTGCAATAACCATTTTGGTCTTAAATTATAGGTAATTTTGTCTACATTTAAATTGACTATATTTGTTTTTCATACAAAAGTGATACTTCAGGGTCAAAATTTAAAATACAAACATAAAATAAGTGCAAAATTCCGCCGCTTTTTAGGCTTTTTGGCGGTGATCCGGAAGGTCGCCGAGGTCAAAAATTTGGATTTAGCATCTCAGAACTATCACATACAACACAAAAGGCCTCAAACATAACCTCCCATGACTGGTACGCGAGGCATGTTCATTGAACTAATTAAAGCTGAAGTAGCTATAAAACCAATCTCTGACAACAACTGCAGGAATGAAGCCAGGTTATGTTTATTACGTAAATTAAAATCAAAGTACAAACAAAGCCCTAATTCTAATAATCTAACGAGGATGCAAAAGCATGAAATCAATTTTCTCAAAATTATCAAAACAAATTGTCTGAACACGATGCTATGCTTTGCATAGCCGATAAGGGAAATACCACGGTTATAATGTACAAATACCTCTGCCGCAGCAAACCTGCAGACTAAGCGAATTTCCATTTGCCCGATTGGATTTTCAAATAAATCTATTTAAATAACATTATGTTAAAAAAACCTAGGTTTGCTGCTACAGGGACGGTAATAAGGTGGGTGTTTTAGTAGAATATCAATCAATAGCTTAGTATAAAATAAGTTAATTTGCCAAGTTTGATAAAAATATATCAGTAAACAAGCAAACTACAACAGATTACTTACTCTCCATAAGAATAGCATGGTAATTTTAAATTTATGATATTTTGAATTTTTTGATTGACCATAGATACATTTATAAACATTTGAAAAATAGTGTTTTTGACCTCTGGGAACATCAAAATGAAAAAGTAAATCGGTCCCGGGCCCAGGTCTTACCATGAGACCTACGGTAATAGCTACTTCCCTATAGGGAAATTCGCTAAAAGGATTACGTCGCTAAAGTTGATGAGTTTATTACTGCCAACAAAGTCATTGAGCTAAAGAAAGACCCTTCAAAAAATTACAAAAAAAAAATTAAATCCCCATTTTCTGGTATTGTATCTGAAACGGAAGAAGACAACAAAATCTATTTCTTGAATTTAACTGTAACTAAAATTAACAATCGTTTTTATTAAAAATTTACAGGAAACCCACTTTTTCAGTCCAGACCATTCATGCGACCTCATACCACCCACACTCTAAAAAAAAATGCAGCATTCAATTCAATGGTACATAGACTTTAAACAGTCCCTTTAAGTCCTACAAATTACAACAAATTATTAAGCAGATAGCCCCATCCAATGGCTACAACAGCGGGCTCGTAGAGAAACTTATAACCAAACACCACAATGGGAAGGTCAAACAAATGGACAAGCGTAAGAAGTATGTTTGTGTTGAACATTCCCACACACTATAAAATTGCCTATCAAAAGAGCTTCGTAGGCAGGGAATCAAATTAACTTTTATTAAAACCACAAACCGTACTTGTAACACCTTGTCACAAACTGACCAATGAAGAGACAAAATTGAAATGACAGGTGTTTATAAAGTTAAATACCTAGACTGTCCAAGCCAATATGTAGGGCAAACATGTCATGGGTTCGTTACTCGTTACAATGAACACAGGCCCAAACCACGTTCATTCAAACAGAAGTCAGCGTTCGCCCAATATTTAATTGACCTAAACCATAATATGAGTGGGATTGCTGACGGTCTAGAGGTGCTACATGTATGCAGAAAAGGTAGTAAATTAAACACACTTGCGGAATTTGAAATCTACAAATTATACCACGACAACACCACAAGTGGACATATCCTCAATGAAAAACTGCAGTTCTGTACACACTCTATCTTCAATGTTTTAATAAACCAAAGTAACCGACCACCTGACCTTTGTCAAACTGAACAAGGAAGGAGTCTGACACTGCAGTCTACTACCTGCACTGGGACCGTCCACATCATGTGATAGCTAAGTGTTCGTTTTGTGTTATTTATTGATTATGATGTGTGCGTGTGACAGTAATGTCTTTTACGCCACACTACATTATTTTGATGAACTTTCCACGCAAGGATTTAGTCCAGAAAACAGCTGTTTGCCGCCAGCTTATTCAAATGGGGTTTCATTGCGTAATACTGTTCTGCAATGAGTTTTACCGGACACCTATCAGCTGATTATACTGTATTTTCGTGGCAATTAGTGGTTATAAACAAAAACATAACCTCTCTCAGAGGTTATGAGTAGTGTTTATTAGTCCTTTAGTTGGTGGAAATATATAAGGATTTGTACGGATTAAGTAGTATGGCGTAAACTATCGTACGTAACTCGTCCAAAATGTGTGTACCGGACTCGTATGGTAATCCCGTACTCGACTTCGTCTCGCACGGGAACGACCACACTCGTCTAAACACGGTAAACGGTAAACACTTATTTTCAGGACTAGTAACGTAATATACTATAATGTTATTTATATCCTGACGATGATGTATTAACGGTGAAACATGTAGGTTTTTAACTCACATCAGCAACATTTGGATTACTTGACGAGGTAATTATACCACAATATTATAGACATAACTTTGCACTAAACACAGTGTGATTTATCATTAATGAGTTTGTTGCTTGTTGAGTTTGCTTTGCTTTGACATAATCTAACCAAGTTTTAACCTGAGAAGATTCAATTAAAGTTTAAAAATACTTAAAATGTATTAACAATGTGTTTTTTTTAAACAATGTGTGCTAAAAACTCTTTATTAGTGAGGTTAATACTTTCTATTGTATGTGCTTATATTAAACACCCCCCAGCTAGCTCATGGTCATATAAAGAACTAATTTACTTAGAATCTCATACACATAATCATGTTACTTGACTAAATAAGTGAAACTTTGAAAGGGAATCATTCAGTATGTTTATTTTTGCTAACAAAAACCTAAGAGTGAATATTTATACTATGGTTATATTATTTAATTGGACTTTCCCAAATGTCTTGTTTCATTGTGGTGTGAGTAGCCTCCGGATTGCGAATAATAACTAGTGATAGTGGTTTAAATACCTTATTCTTACAATCCGATTGTCTTCACAACTAGTTTCGACCTGCTAGGAGGTCATCATCAGGTGTGTACAAGGATGATATTACTTCATATGAAGGTCGTCATCAGTATAACTTCATATGATGTTTTCAAATGTCTTGTGTTTTAAAGACATGTTGGGAAGATCCAATTAAATAATATTAACATATTAAAAACCAACGTCATTATGCATTTTTAAAACTCTGTATTTATACTATGTACAAACAAACCTTTCTCTTGGTAAGATTAACTGTCTCTTCTGATGAGAAGTCTAGACTTGGAGCAGTTACTCTGTGATTTGCTCGGTCAATGTACATGAAGTGAACCAATCCAGGAAACTCTTCCAGGTATTTATTGATTGTCAATGAAGTTCTTGTAAACATTATTAAGGAAATATCCAATCATTTGAATGAAACCAAAAGTTAAAAAGAATAAAATAATTAAAATCAAACATATTGTTAGAGAGAAATTATTATGTAGATTAATCAAACATGCATCATAAGTCAAAAACTTTTAATGCAGTACAGTATTTTATCATAATTACTATATCTTTATTTTCTTAGTTGATGTTTTTATGAGATAAATAATAGTTTTTAGCTCTTAAGAGTAAGTAATTTAATTGGAATTAGCTGAAATGGGGAAATTTAGTTCTTACTAGGTAAAAGAGGGAATTAACCCCCCCCCCCCTTTAACTTTTGAAAACTGCATCACTGTGCCGAGAGAAAAAAAAAATTGCTATTGGACCGATCCATCTCGCATCATTGATGCTGGACTCAGTGGTGGTTCTAGGACCTAGTCAAGGGGGGGGGGGCTTGGGGGGTGTGGAGCACCCCACAATAAAGCAGCAGGGTCCAGGGGTCCCCCCCGGGAAAATTTCGAATTTTCAAAGCCGTTTGGTGGCTTTCTAAAGTCATTTTTAACACCTAGAAGCGTGCCCAATTGTCCATAAACTCCCATTTCACCTGTTGTTTGTCATGAGCAAATAGACATTATAAAAATTAAAATATGACGATTGCATTCATAAATTTCAAAACATACTGTAGACTACGGTCATATCCTCCTAAAAGCCGTTGGGTGACTTTCTACAGCCAGTTTTAACGTCTAGAACTGTGTGCAAAACCTCCCATTTTCCCATTTATTTGTCATGAATAAGTAGACATTTTTAAAACTAACTATGACAATTGCATTCATAAATCTCAAAACATATTGTAGGCTACGGCCATATCCCCCTAAGAGTTGTTTACTAACTTTCTAAAGCCATTATTAATGTCTACATCTGTTTAAAAACCTCCCATTTTTCACCCGTTATTTGTCTTTGTCAAGAACAAGTAGACATTTTAAAAATCAAACTATGACGAATTTCACGAATTTCAAAACATAGGCCTACTGTAGATTAAAAAAGTCATATCTCCTAAAAGCCGTTTGGTGACTTTATAAAGCCATTTCTAACGTCTAGAACTGTGCCCAATTGTTCTAAAACCTTCCATTTCACCTGTTATATGTCACAAAAAGCAAGTTGGCAGACACGTTTTTTAACCTTACGTTTTTCTCCATTTCATGGATCTGTCACAATTGTATAGTATCGAATTCAGTAATAGCATTGACTATATAAACTTTAACACTAGCTTAGTCAATGGTAATAGGCTACTGGCTACTGGTGCTACCGCTGATTGCTGATTGATGCCTGTGTAAAGTTAGTGGCTAGCAGAAAATTTGACAACTAACTATGGAACATCAGGAAATCAGCTGTTTCCCCGTCCTCGCTCGTAGATGCTCCCGCCTTGGCCCTAGCATGTCAACAGCTGACTGCTGTAAAAATATGATCATGCATACAACTTTCCATAGCGTAATGTTGTTTTATTCGTTGTACTATATTGTCCACAAAGTTTATCTATGAGGAACTTAATACTGCTCCTGCCATCGCTTATTAAGTATAATAAAAACTACATTGATGTCTGTATGACATTGCGTGTTTTAAGGACGAAATGCGCGTTTAAATTTATTTTTTTCAGGGTCCAAGGGGGGGCTTTAGCCCCTGTACCCCCCCTTTTTTTTGTCCTAGGACCCTAGGCACGAGCCTGGGATTGTTTTTCACATTACTTCAGGCTAGACCTAGGGGTTGCGGCATTATCACTTAGATAAAATCCATTGGTGACTTGGCGGGGATCGAACCCGGGACCTCACGGACCGAAGTCCCGCGCTCTAGCCACTACACCAGCTCGCTCCCCCCCTTGGAACCGCCACTGGCTGGACTCTAATATGAAAGGCAGTTTGATTGACCCTATCGAGCTACTTGACGCCATAGGTTTTGTTTGTGATTGTGCTTAGCAGATGAATTTGGACGTTTTAAAAGTAAGAGAAAGTCTTATCGTAAGAGAAAAAAGGAAAGCTAATCCTCAAGATGTTTCTTTGGGAAAGGATGGACGATGAGGCAGACCTTCCAACTCTCTCGCATTATGCGGGAGTCTCCCGCATTCTGATGTTCACTCCCGCTCTCCCGCTTTCAGTAGAAGAACTCCTGCATATCTGATACTATACTCACAATAGAGTAATTTTTGGATAATCGGGAATTTTTCATCACGTTAACGTTAGGTTGGTAGCTCTGGGAGACTCGGAGTCTGCCTGGGCGGGACTGTCGTCTCACTCGTTTGTCGTTCTGTCACGTAAACATAACCTTAAAAGTTGAACTCAGGCGCAAAATAGCCAAGTGTGTAGTCTGTTGGTGTTTATTTAAGTTTTGTTTTGTCGGTTAAGAAGTAGAGTACCGGTAGTAAGTTAGTAAGAAACTGGAACCAAGACTGCAATTTCAGATCCTAGTCTCATGACATGTAGTTAAAAAATATTAAATATGTTAATATAGGCTATGTTTTTTGTTTTATTTGTTTAGCTTTGAGAACAAACTCTAAAGACTTATTTCTTTAAAGTATACGTACGTTTTATTATTTTTGTTTTACAACTAATTACCTAACCAAAGTTTTTTTTTTCAAAGATGGCACAAATTTAGTTGCTAGTTTCATAAATACAGTTAGTAATAATAATGTATTTTTTGCCTTTTGCTTACCCAAACAATTTCTGAGGAGGTTAGTTTCCCAAAAAAAGGAAATGTATGGTGTTTTGTGCGTTTATTTTTAGCCTATACAAATGTGTTCAGTTTGGTTTTAAGAAATATAATTAATTTTCAATTTGAAACTCCTTTTGATATTTTAAATTCATATTAATTTATTTTTTTCATATTTTAATATATATATATATTTTTCTACAGTATATAACTCTGGTGTTTTGTTTTATTGTTCAATAATGAAAATAATGTAAATTTCATGACAACAAATGTAGTTTTATTTCACTTTCCTGGTGTGCTTACAAATTTGCTATTTTCAATAACTTTTGTACGTTTTTGGATGATATCAAATGGGAAAAATTATTAAAATTAATATTTAAAACTCTATTTAAAGGTTAGTAAAAATGGTTAGAAACCCGTTTCCAGGCTTAAATTTTCAAACATTTTCTGGGGGAGGAGCCCTGCGGCTGGGGGATCACTCCCGCCTGTAATTCCTCCCAGGTTGACAGGTCTGGATGAGGATAAATTTTTAAGGCGGAATACGGAGTATTAATTAATACGGAAAGCAAATATATCATACGAAATACTTGCATCAAATATTTTTGTTTTTAGTATGTAGAGTCGGCAGGAGTCAATAGTTTTCATTGTTGTTGACCATTAGATGCCAGGCTAAACAATGATTGTCCTCGTGCCGATCAGCAAAACCATGCGTTCATGTTGAAGCATATTAATCATGCACAATAAGCTTGATTAGCGAGCAGAAAATGTTATGTGGTTCTTAAATATATTTTCCTTGTGAATTGCTTCTCGGATTTTTAAAACTTTTTTTAGAAGTTGAATTCACATTCCCGGTTTCAATAGCTTTAAAACAAGATATTTTGCAACTTTTTATCTTATTAAACAATGCCGTAATATGCTTCAACCATTAACACTGCTGTTATGGGCAGAAAATCCAAGATGGTTGATGGTCCTGCCAACTCTTAATTTGATATACAGTAGAGTCCCGCAAACTCAGCGTAATGTGGACTGGAAGGGTGCCGAGTTTGTGAAATACCGGGTTTCGGGAACTAGGGTTAAAAATAAGAACAATACATTTTTTAATCATTTTAGCTACCTTATTTATTTATATTTATATTACAAGTCAGTATTAAGTCATCAGATATCGTACAATAAATCCTTGGTACGAGTTTTGAATGATTTTACTTGAGCCCATGTTTAACTCGGACTCAAAAAATCACGAATTTTCTGAGCCAGGTGATGGCCGAGTTATCCAGACTGCCGGGTTATCGAGTGCCGAGTTTGCGGGACTCTAATGTATATGTTATATAAATTGGTTTAAATACCTGCTTCTAGTAATCCAATAGTCACAATTTCTGTCACACAACTAGTTTTGACTTCATGTAGAAGTCATCCTCAGGCGTCCAGTGGATGTCAAAATAATCACTTCATCAGAAGGTCGTCGATACACACAGGCGTGTGAATGTACCATGTGATGAAGTTAATAATAAAATATTAATAAAAGTTAAGTTAAGTTAGTTAAGTTTAAAGATAAGTTTTTTCTTTAATCTTAAAAACACTGTAACTTTATTGACCTAAATCATATATATTTTTATTTATTTATTTATTATATTTTATCGCTATTTGTTAGAATTTCTATTCGTTATTCCCAAGTATGTACTTGGCGTACTATAATCAGTTTTTTGCCATACACTCCAAATATTCTGAAATTCATATAGTCTTCACTGATTAAAAGGATATGATCCAAGAGTAAAGTTTCGGATGGCCTTGACTTTCAAAAAGGCTGTAAAGTCGGTGAGGGAAGCTCGCACCTGATGGGTGACTAGTTCAGCTGCATCTTCACCTCGGGTCAGGCCTGTGTTGTCTAGACATGTGAGCCGTAGTAGGGACTGCAGCAATACATGTAGACCAGTAGACAGGGAGTCCACTTCAAGGGACCCTTCACGCTCCTTCACCACCTCTTGTAGCTTCCTGACACAACGATAGTAAACCAACTTAACTCTCCAGGGGACACACGTTGGGTAAGGAGTGGCAGTGGTGGGAGTGCTAGTAAAGTAAAAACAACTGAGCACGCTGAAATTAATATGTTTTTCTTGAAGTAACATGTGACATGTTTCAGAACTAAGTACATTTTCAAATTTCAATAAATAGTAAATACCTAACTTTTGATTATCTTTATATTATAACTAGCTGACCCGGCGAACTTCGTATCGCCTAAGTTATAGGTTTCCCCTAAGACAGACCGATGGAAAGAAAGTACCGTTACGTTTAATTTTCAAGATGATCTTGTTCGCATCGCTCAATCACGTCCTGGTTGAAGTTCGTTCGCTAGGCTCACTCACCTTTGGGTTGGAGCTCGTTCGCTACGCTCACTCCCCTTTAGGTTGGAGCTCGTTCGCTGCGCTCACTTGCCTTCAGGTTAGCTCGTTCGCTACGCTCACTCGCCTCCAGGTTGAAGTTCGTTCGCTACGCTCACTCACCTTTTGGTTGCAAATTAGCTGTTGTCATAAATGTAAAAGAAATAATAGTGCTGCACCCTGTTGGTAATCCTTGTAACTTTAATGCTATTGAACACCATAGAACAGAACCAACTTGTTTAATTGAAACAGCTGTTAAGATTCATTAATTCCATTTCTCATAAGGTTAACATGGGAAACTCCAGAGCCACTGGGGCGGAGCCCTTTTAAGAATTTCGAAACGGGAAATAGTTTACGTCCGATTCGCATACCTACAGAATTTACACACCAAATTTCATAACGATCGGTGAAGTCGTTCCGGAGGAGTTTGCAGACAAACACTGTGACACGAGAATTTTATATATTAGATTGGTTTTTGTATAGAAATAAATATCTTTACAGAGGATTTTTTAAATGAACAGGATTTGGAAGTTTGTTGACTAATGATTATATATGAATATTTTTTTGAATAAAAATGGCTGTGAAAACCTTTTTTTCCTTTAAGGTCTCCTCTCCTGTAAGTTAGTCTGAAACCCACCAAAACACAGTTCCTTTCGAAATGAACATTTTCATGGCCATTTTAAAACTCCCTAGCCCATTTATGCACTACCCTCTATCATTGTATTGTGATAAAAAAAACCTCAGTCATCTGGCGATGAATGTCAGCATCAGATATGTTTCTTTTTGTCAAAAACGTATCACTGACCAAATCTCGCAAAGGGTGGGAAATTCAATAATTCTAAAAACACACAGCAAAGTGTACCAGGGTGTCCACCAGGCTAACCAGAAAAAAATCATGAGTAATTCCAGGTAGTTCAGGTGGTACTTTTCGTCAATGATGTAAAGAACTACTGGATTGCGCTCTCAGTAGCACTGCGGGCGCTGTTTTCGGTCTAGCTCCCCCCACCATCTACTGGCAGTAGCAGACGCAGCCCATACACTCACCATTATAAAACCCACCTTTTTAAGTTGCTGCTCTGTTGAAATATATGGATATAAAATATTGCTAATGCATGCCAAACTCTTTTTACTATTCTAAACTTTATGTCTGTTTCTTTTCTTGCAGAAAATAACACATTTAAACTCTATAAACCCCGACTACATTTGTGCAGTTTTTACTGCAGATGTTTGCTGTTAACGCGATAGGCCTATTCTTTATTTTGCTTTTTTGTGACCAATTTTGTAAAATACATTGTCAATACACATTGAAAGAAAAAAGTATCGAGTTTATGTCAAACATAGGTCTGCGGCAAAAACTTAAATTATTCTGTTCAGAAATGTATATGTACTATTTTTTTTGTAATAAAATAGGTTTTAAATTACAAATATTTTACTTTCTATTTCTCCTTTGTAATTACTTATTATTTTACCATGTAAAATTTGGAACTAGCAATATTAGTTGTCTAAAAACATCTACAAATCGAGTTTAGTGAATTTGTAGTGTTAATGAACTGATGGGTTATTTTCTGCAAGAAACAAAACAGACATAAAGGTTTAAATGTTAAAAAGAGTTTGACATGCGTTAGCAATATTTTATCCCTATAGGCCTATATTTCAACTGAGCAGCAACTAAAAATGTGCGTATTATAATTATGAGTGTATGGGCTGCGTCGGCTGCTGCCAGTAGATGGTGGGGAACCTAGACCATGCGGCCATCACTGAGCCAGCGATCCGTGAGTTGTTTATATCAACTCCCACAATGCTGTTTTAGCACTTACCACCCAGTTTCATTTCATAGTTAAAGAAACGAACCGTATGATTACTGTAATATTGCCTGACACAAGTATGCAGTTTTTACATATTACTGATTAAATAATCAAAAAATTAAACCTGAAATTTACCAATAACTTCTTAAAATAGTGATATGTCGATACAAAAATTTCTCGAATCTTCGTACCAACACCTGAAAAATAGATTCTTATTACTGTTTATTTTAATTTTACTTAATTTTTTCTGTAAGAATTAATACACTAGACCCTGGCTTTATGTACTTAGCCTACATATAGTATGTAATTTTGGAGTTATGGGTTGTTTTTTTTCAAGAGGCCTACAGAAATAATTAATGCAGAAATTACAAAAATTTTACATAACCAATTTAAGTTGCCTACCACTGTTGTAGAGACACCATCGTTTTCCGCGATAACTATATTTTATATTTTTTTATTTATATTTTGAGTGAAACTGTCACCATTGAAGACCGACATTTTTCCCTAGTTGTGTTTATTATTAATTGTAATACCATGTTAACATTCCTGTTATTTGATTAATGCTACAAAGTAATTGGCATGTGCTGTTTTGTAGCATTGAAAATAAAATAAATAAATAAATAAACTGCAAAATCCTGAATATCTCCCTCAGTAACGGAAACATCACCACTGTCTTCCGTGGTCGTGACAAAATCCTGATATTGTTCAGGGGTAACGGAAACATTATAATTGTCTCCCGCAGTCACAAAAAAGTTATCTTCATATTCCCCGATTATAGCTTAATTCTAATAATTTCCCGCAGTCATCATCGTCAAGCAATAGTTTTTGGACATCATCATCATTTCCCGCGGTCATGGAAACGTCATCGTTCACATGCACGATCACAGCAAAATCACTAACATATCCCGCAGCCGTTTGGACATCATCATCGTCTCCCATGGTCACAGAAACGTCATCGTTGTCTCCCGCGGTCTCGGAAAAGTCATCGTCGTCTCCCGCGGTCATGGAAACGTCATCGTCGTCTCCCGCGGTCACAGAAACTTCATCGTCATCTCCCGCGGTCAAGGAAATGTCATCTTTAGGCGCAATCGAATTTAAAATAGAAAATTCCCGATAAAATACAAAATTCACGCACAACTCCCAATTTTTTCCCGGTTCAAAAATCATGCATAGTTCCCGGTTTTCCCGGTAGGTGAACACCCTGTGTACACGTTAGGTACAGAGCTACAAATGGTGTCATTCTGTTCAAAAATTATGCCAGTAAGCAGCCAGGAGCCTCGTTGCGGCATACACACAATTCATGGAGCCATACGAAAAAACGGCCACCGACCCTGATAAATGATCTGGCAAACAAAACAGCTGATCTCAGTCAGAAACAAAGCTACAGTCATCTTTCACTTGTATTTTGGTTAAAAGATGCATCTAGGTTGTGTCTCCTTATCAATTATACTTATACTTATATAATATTATTGATTATACTTATCAATTATCTCAATTGTTGATACTCACTTCTTTAACTGGTCCCATTTGGAGTGAAGTTGTTTGGTAATGGTTTCAACATGAGGTGTGTTGTGACTTTTATTCTTTTTTAGTGTGTCAAATATTCTTTTCATAGCTCCATCAAGAATTTCAAGTACTTTTCGAACACCTTCTTCTCCATTTTCGCTCATCTGTATATTTTGTATTAAAACAAGAGCCGAGAATGCATCATGCAATCCAGTGCATAATGCTTCATGACTTGTCTGAAATAAAACAGCAGTAGTTGTTAAAACATTCATGTGACTACCTACATTAAAAAATTATACTTTATTGACTAGAACACTAAGTTTTAGTATAGTCTGTGGGATAACTATTGACTCTCTTTATCTGACTATTATTACCAGTTATATTTTTTATCCCAAACAAATAATAATTTAGGTACTAAAAACAATAAGTTAGAAATATGCTGCTATTAATTATACAAACATGAACTAATCATAGAAATAACAGAAAATTATAAGTAACCTCACTAACAAAGAAACTAAATTACACACAGTGGACAGATAATAATGTACACTGACTTAAACATTAAAATTAATAGAAGATGCAAAAGACCCTCAATTATTCCTAACCAAATTCTATGTCGATTAACACGTTCGCTATCGAGTACCACGGATCGAGGTATACAATTTAATCTTGCACATAGACTGGCTGTCACTTAATTAACATTACACGCATACCACAAAAAACCTGTTAAACAGTGATAATTTACTTTGTAATACTCTGCAATCTTGTTTGTAAATAATATATTCTTGTTTTTTTTTATATTTTTGATAACCCTTATCTTATCTTATCTAACAGGGGTGGCCGAGACCTTTAAGCACTTCATCCGAAAATTACGCAACCCAGACAATTGTTTTCTTGATGACCTTACAAGATAAGGCGTCCAATGAATGCATGTAGCTTCCCAATTAGTTCATCCTCGGGAAGATATCTTCCTCTAACCAAATTACCAAGAGTTACATTCTAGCATCAGAGAGCTCGCCACAATCAAAGAGCAGGTGATCGGCTGTCTCCTCTGACCTATCACAGTGCCTACAGACCGGTTCACCATCAAATAAGCCCATCCGTTGTAAATGTTTACTGAATCGCCCGTGACCAGTTATCAGTTCTACAATTAATTTGATTCTTTGCCTGTCTAGTCTCAAGAGGTCAGAGGCAACCTTTTTAGAAGGCCTAAACAGAGTAAGCTTGCTGACCCTAAAAGGGGAGTATCATTTGCGGTGCTTTTCTTTTGCCTATGACACAATCAAAGACAAACATGCGCTGTTTCGTGAAATGCCACAGAAGGGTTGTGGGCCTATAATTGTTGTCGCAGAGGCAGTGTTTGCCAATCTGTCAGCAGCTTCATTTAGTTTCATGCCTGAGTGTCCAGGCATCCAGCAGATAGTAAGATCATTTCTCCTACCCAACTCAGACACAGAAGCAAGGCAATCCCACACGAGCCTAGAGTTGAATTTGTAAGAGTTTAGTGCTTTTAAGGTGGATTGACTATCAGTATAAATATTGATTGTTTTGTCTCTGATCTCTTTGTTAAGATGTTCTTGAGCACAAACCAATATGGCAGTGACCTCCGCTTGAAAAACAGTTGGGTACACCCCGATGGGAAGACAAATGCCAGTGCCTTCTTTTATCCAATGCACACCTGCTCCAGTGCCCCCATATTTGATCTTAGAACCGTCAGTGTAGCATTCTAAATCACCTGTGGGGATGGGCCCTTTTCCGCCAGACCAATCCTTCCTATCTGGTATTAGTACTTTGAAAGGCTTTCCAAAGGAGTATTTTTTGGACATGTGACCTGAAGGCAGGTCCAACTCTTCATTGTGTACCACCGAAACAATTTTGGAGCACCCTTTATTGTTTCCTGTGGTTATCCATAAGTTTTCGCATCTGAGGCGTAGGGCTGTTTTCTTGCTACCACCTTGATAAAAATGTCGATGGGTAGCATATCAAGCAGACAATCTAGAGCTGCTCCAGGATAGCTACTTACTGCCCCAGTTATCATTATAAGAGCAAGCCTCTGAACTCCTGCTAAAGCTTTGACAGCTGCAGTAGATTCCCTCTTAGGCCACCACACAAGCGAACCGTAAGTCAGGGCGGGTCGGACAACAGATACATACAGCCAATACAAGAGTTTAGGCTGTAACCCCCATATTTCACCTACCATCCCTACATGCTATTAGGGACCACTTACCACGATCAATGACTTTTTGAAGATGTGGTGCCCAGTGAAGTGGTCTGTCCAAATTTACACCTAGATACTTCACCTGATTCTGCAGCTCTATTTCAGTGCCCTGCAGTATTAGTGGGCCAATCCCTTCCAGTTTCCTCCTTCTTGTGAAGGGTACCATTACAACTTTTTTGATAACCCTTTTTAATGTCGCATATTTGCGACACCCGGTCTACAGCGAAGAAAATAGTGAAAATTATTATATTTTTCTTGAAATAGCCCAAACGTCGCATATATACGACAGTTCATTTTTGTTTTTGTTTTTAGGTGAAAGTAAGTAAAAAAAATATATTTTTCAAGATCAGTTTACAATAGAACATACATAAAAGCTACATGGGATAATGCAGAATACACACAGCATACATAATACAGTGATGCGGCAAAGTAAAGAACATATGAATGAAAGATTTGGTACTATTGCCGTAGCGAATGTGTTAAAACATATCAGAAGCAGCACAAAAAACATTAGGCCTACAAGCTAAAACTTGTAAGATAAAATTTTAATCAGATATCTAACAATTCAAATGTCCCACCAAGAAGTCTTTTTGTAATCCCGGAGATAACTTCTATTGGCGCCCTTTGGTGCTTGAAAATCAATGCACCCGACGGAAGGTTAACAAAGTGTTGTTTATGAAATTTTGGAATCTGTCCACATGCTAAAATATTATGAATGCTTTGCGTTGATCGTAAAAATAGTAATAAACAACAAATAAAATAAACTCTTAAACTCTGTCACTTATAGCTCTTTGGTTTTTCCAATTGTTTGAAGTCTTCTGTTAGGTTTTGTATGTTGCTAACAAGGCCGTGGTTTTGATTTAAGCAAGTGTCAAATTTATTTAAGAGTATCACTAAATTTGGTAAAATTTCAGCAATAGCTACCTCTTCGTATTTTTCTGCCAGTATTCTTAACTGAGCATGAAGATCTATGCCGATATCTATTACTTCTTCATTGATAATATTCGTTTTTAAGCCATTTAATAGTTCTTTTGTCTCTTCATTAAAAAAACGCATTCCGTTTCTTATTTTCATTTTTATTTGTTTAGTATTATTTAGTTTTAGTTTAGTTCAGTTTATTGTTCTGAATAGCGCCTTCAATACTTGAAACACATTCACGTAGTACTCTACTATCAAACCGGAAGTATTACAAAATGCTGCGGGCGTAGCGAACTTGCAGAATTGCTTATAGGTAGCGTTGTGATGTTCTTAAGGATAGGGGTGGCTGCACGTATCCCGTATAGGTGGCGTCTGGCCTCTGTACAGTGGCGCTTTATTTAGCAAGTGTTGAGGTGGAAGTTGAGTGGATTAACTGTTTGGCTAAATGTTAAATGAACAAAGCTAGGTTAGTATTTAAAACTCCTCACATTCAAAACTTACGCAGAGTAATATTCAGTAAACCACAACAGTAGACGTGGGATACCATTGACTACACACAACAATGAAAGTTTACTCAAATCATTGAATTATTTTAGGAAAATCAAAAAGAGTATACAGAGCAAAACAGACACGTCTAACAAGAAACCGTGGACACAAGACCCGGTTTTCATTCTTTGATGTGGTATTTACAGAGTAAATACTCATGATACAGGTAACTAAATGGCATTTCTAAGTTACCTGATAAAGAAGTAACAGTGAAACTCCCTCAGACAATGTTGACATATGCACTATGTGAGGACTGAAGTTACCATTGCCAGATAGAATAACAAGGTCACTGTAGACACTGTCTTGATCTGTGGAAGAAACAGTAATTTATTCATAGGGTGTAATTTCTTATATATATATATATACATATTAATTTAGGTGTTCACGTAATAGGGCTGCTGATATACTAAAGTATTGTTGTAAATAAGTATAATATTGTAAGTAAATCCTGTCTAATTCTATAAATCATCTGTATATCTAAATTATATCTAAATACTATACAATCCGATGTGTAACTGACTGGGGATACAAATTCTAGACCACTTCTAGATGAGCTAGAGACTTGAAATTTTCGGTGGTTGTAGGTCTAGTGCCCAAACCACCCATAAAATTCCAAAAAGTCGCATTTTCAAATTTTAACCCCCCCGAAAATTCGAATTCCCCCCCCATGTTATTCTTATGGGGAATAACATTAAAAATGGCCGACTTTCGTGTTCCCATCTGAACCACTTAGAAACGTGCTAGAGACTTCAAATTTGCGTAGTATTGTAGTAAAAGATCTTACATTACCGGTGGAATATGCAAAAGTCCCATTTTCAAATTTTAACCCACCCAAAAATCCAAAACGGCGGACCTCTGAAAACGAAAAAACACTTTTTTTTCAACCGGATGTAGCTCGAAAACGGTAAGAGCTAGAAAGGATTTGACAGTATATCCAGGAACAGGAATTAAATTTTCTACAAAACCCTCTTCGGCGTTTTCAGAAAATCGCACTCCTTAAGCTTCAAAAAACGCCCTACTTTCAAAATTTTGTAAATTTTTTTCAAATTTTTATCGGTTTTTGCTATGTTTTCGTACCTAAATAATTATTTTTTGCAAATATTATTAATGTTTCGTATTCTCCTTAGTTTACTTTACATTTCACCCTTTACATGTATTTTCGTAACTTTACTCCTTGACCCCCAAAAACTTAATTTTAATGTGAAAATTTGATTGGTTTTTACCGGTTTTACCAGCCCCATGTTATCCTTATGGAGAATAGCTATGTAATTTTAATACTTTGGTATGCTCATCTGATTAGTTTAGAAACGTTCTAAAGACTTTAAATTTTTGTAGTATTGCAGTATGGGATCATCCGTTAATGGTGGAATTTGCAAAAATGCCTTTTAAAAATTTTAACCCCCAAAAAAATCCAAAATGGTAGACGTATAAAAACGAAAAAACACGGTTTTTAATACCGACTATAACTAAAAAACGGTAATAGCTAGCAAAAATTTGAAAGAATCTTCATGAACAGGAATTAAATTTCCTACAAGACACTATTACGCGTTTTTAGAAAATCGCACTCCTTCACCTAAAAAAAACGCCCTACTTTCAAATTTTGGTAAATTTTCTTCAAATTTTTAACGGTTTTTGATAATTTTTCGTACATAAAAAATTTTTTCTTCAAATATTATTAATGTTTCGTACTCTCCTTAGTTTACTTTACATTTCACCCTTCACATGTTTTTTCGTAACTTTACTCCTTGACCCCCAAAACGCGTAGGTCAGTAACGCTGTATAGTCATTTGGTTCTCGCTCTAATTTTTGCTAATGGATTTGGCTACCCATGATTAAGTTTCACTGTCACTTCTTCCTATTTATTGGACTTGTTATTTTGGCGATTTTGCTGCAATTTTCTGTAAGCATGGAATTCTCTTGCGTTGCTGCTGGGTCGTTCCACCAGGGAGATCCCAGATTTACCGAGAGCAACAACGCTCAATGCATGGCAAATGCAACCTGTGCCCTCGCATGGCAAGCATTCTGCGGCGGATTCAGTACCAACGCTATTGACGCTATACTCATGGCGGGCGATAGCTTGTATACACTATCTCGCCGTGAGCATAGCATCACTAACCGGTATCTGTTCCCTGAGGACCTCGCCAGGCACTTCGTGGTTGCACACCATCGTGTTACCATCGAAGAAATTTCTTGTGTTTGGGACGGGTTGTATCCGTTACGAAACGATGGCCTAGATGAGGTGACCTCTTCCTTGTCTTCGGTTTTGGAAGCAGCTATGCCCGGTGACTCCGTTGATAGCGGTTTTTTGTTTACGGGACAGTTGGTGACAGTCGCTTTTTGGCGTTTCCAAGGGCGGCTGTACCTCTTTGATTCCCACGCGGTAAACGAAAACCGTCGTCGAGACATTGATGAGGCGAGAAATAAGGCTAGGGTGTTCGTCTGTAATAGTTTTCGTTCTCTAGCTTCCCTCATTTTGGTGAATTCTGCGTTCGTCGGTGGGCAGTACTCCGTCACAAAAATAAAGTTTTCCGTCAACGAAACTCAAACTGTCCACACGGTCGACTGTTCGGACAATGACTTAACTCAGTTATCAGAATCTGCCTCTGAGACAGTTGTTCAGAAAACCAAATGTCCTGGTAGACCAAAAACAATAAAGCGTGGTCGTCCAAAGCTTTTAGACACGACCCGAGAAGAGCAAGTGGATGCGGCGAAGAAGAAGTATAGGGAGACGCACGCTGACAAACTCCGGGATGACAGTCAACGTTACACTCAAACCCACCCTGAGGTGCACCGAAAGGCTGTTCAGCAATACGACCTGCGTAATCCCGGTGCTTCTGCTGAGAGAGTTCAGATTTTTCGCCTGAAAAATCCGAAAATGTCTGAACTTCGCTATATGCCCGCATCACTTGCTCGGTCCGTAGTCAAAAATGGCCCCATGTCTGTTTGGAATGGGGAGCCACTCAATGAAATACAACCATACAAATTAAAAAAAGTCAGTCTCTGGGTTGACGACGTTTACAGATGTCGTCATTGCCAAGCACGGCTCTTCGAGGAGGAGAAGAATAGAAAGCAATGGTGCTGCGGGGAAGGAGCGTTCAATGTTCTCGACATTCCTCCGTTGCAAGAACGCTTTTATTCCGACCGTCTCTTCCTGGAAAGAGCCCGTGCGTACAACGACCTGTTTGCTTTCTGCGCGCTCGAAGTGTCAGGCGGGTATCGTCATCCCAGTGGTCTTTCTTTTTTCAAGATCGAGGGAAGAATGTACCACCAGGTCTACAATCTGGACGCCCCAGGACAAAAGTTCACCACTCGTTCTGGGAACGTTCAGTTTGTGAATCGGTCCCGCCTGTATATTGACGATGGCGAAGAGCGCCGTAACATTGCGATGGGTAGATCGCTTGATGCCGAGATCATCGACGGTATTGCTGATTTCCTGTCTAGGGAAAATCCTTACATTGAGCATTACCGTCGATTGAGCAACGAGCCTTCCGTAACAGCTCACTTGGCTTTTGAAGTAACAAGCAGGTCTACCCATGGCCCTGTTCTCGGTGATCGGCAAACAGGCGTCGAAGTGCACGCCGTGCTCAGCAATGATGAAAACGACACTGAGCCCCGGAGACTGACTATATGGAAATCCGGTTCCGATAGACCTACATTTATTGATCTTTTACACCCCCTAATGGAACCTTTCCAATATCCCCTACTTTACCCGCAAGGCACTGTGGGATGGCACGTTGGCCGCCTTGATAACAAGGGTGCCAAACTGACTCAATTTAAGTACTCGCGGTGCCTCCTACTTTCTGAACCTCGCTTCTCTCACCTAGGCCGTCTCTCACAAGCTTGGCAGGTTGAGATGTTCGCGAGGTACGAGGAGGAGAAACTGCGTTACATTAAGTTTACGCAGCTGAAGAACACCGATAGTGCCTTGCGGGTGGGGCCGGTTGACGAGATTCGGAATGCACAGCAGGTCTTGAACGACATCGCTCGTGATGAAACCGTCCAAGGCGAGGGTGGGGTGCAGGCAGGAAAAGTCTACCTCCCAAGTTCGTTCACCGGGGGGCCCAGGTACATGAAAGTAAAATACGAAGACGCTATGGCAATCGTATCGCGCCTGGGTTCCCCCACTTTCTTTTTGACGTTTACTTACAACGCGACTTGGGAGGAAAACAAGAAAGCTTGCCCTCGTGGAGGTACTCGCAGTGACCCTAGCACTGCTTGCAGAGTTTTTAGGATCAAACTTCTGGAACTTCTCCGAGACCTGCGCAGCGGAGCAATGTTTGGACGCTCTGTCTATATCGTCTACGTCATCGAGATGCAAATGAGGGGCCTTCCTCACGCCCACATTGTATTCAAGATTGACGGTGACGGACCAGTTCAGGCGTCCGAAATTGACTCCATCATCCGCGCGGATATTCCCTCGGAAGAAGAGGCCGGAGGCCGACTGAGAAAGTTGGTCCTCAAACACATGATCCACGGTCCATGTGGTAATGATCATAGGACTGACTTTCTCTGTTGGGACTCTGCAAAGGGTTACTGCACCAAATACTTCCCCAAGCCCTGCTGTGAAACCACCCACGTCGACGAGAGGGGATTCGTCCAGTACAAGCGAGATTATACCAATCGGGGGACAATTGTATCACGCAATAAGAACATTATCGTACATGACGGTTGGGTTGTGCCTTATAATCCCGCACTGATGTTGAAATACGAGGCTCACATCAATTTGGAGCTGGCGTCTACTCGCCGTGTGATTAAGTACCTCTTCAAATATCTTATGAAGGGAGGATCTCTCCAGAACGTCACAGTTACTCCCTTCAGTAAGCAAGATGATGAGGTACAGCATTACGTGACGAAGAGAATGGTGGGTGCCAGTGACGCGCGCTGGCGTTTATTAAACTTTCCAGTATCAGAATCTGAGCCGGCTGTTGAATGTCTTCCCGTCCATCTGGAGGGCAAGCAGTCCGTCCTGTTTAGACCTGGCCAACTGGCAGAGGCAGCCGCTAGGAACAGCTCCAAACTCACCATCTACTTTGACCGGCCTCGTATTTCACTGTTTGACGACCTGACTTATCAGGGGTTCTATGAAACGTATGAAAACTGCGGAGATATACGAGCACCCCGATGGCGTCCATTTTATCACTGCCCGACAGCGTGGCGAGAAGGTGTGCAGACTGTTTTGGGTCTCACCGAGCAGGACAGAACAGTATTACCTGCGTATCCTGCTTATGACTGTATCTTGCCGTGGTTATGCCGACCTCCTGTCCCGCGGTGGACCAAACTGCCGCACTTTTCAAGGGGTCGCGCGGCATCTTGGCTTGGTGCAAGACGAACAGGAGTACCACTACGCACTGCGCGAGGCCGCCACTTTCATGACTGGCCCGAGACTTCGTTCTTTCTTTGTGATCCTCTGCAACATGGGGGCTCCTGCAGCTCTCCTGTGGGATGCTTTCCGTGATTCCATCTGCGAGGACCACATAGAGCGTAATCCTCTCGATGTTGAACTGGCCTACAAGCTAGGTCTCATCGATATTGATCGGAGTCTTCGTCGGCAGGGTTCTTGCGTCGCAGATCATGGCCTCCCCGATGTACACGATGACACGACAGAGTTGGGCAGAGAACTGCTCTTACATGGTGAAAATCAACAGAGAGTGTTTGTGGAGGAGTGGGTGCCAAAGCTCTCTGAAGATCAAAACCGCGTATTTGAGTACGTTACCTCCGTTCTCAATGCCCCTGCCAGCGGAACGTCGTCGAAAATCATTTTTCTTGACGGCCCGGGAGGCTATGGGAAGACCACTCTGATTCGTGTCATTCTCGCATACGTGAGAGGTTGTCGTCAGGTTGCACTGGCAGTCGCTAGCTCTGGGATCGCCGCGGGTAACATGCCTGGTGGAACTACAGCTCACAGCATGTTCCGGTTGCCACTCGACTTCGGTGACGGCACCGGCTTTTGGAACATCACCAACGGCTCCCAGCGAGCAGAGCTCATCAGGGCCGCAAGGCTCATTGTCTTTGATGAGGCCCCGATGGCACATCGGTTCGTTTTCGAGGTTCTTGACAGATCCCTGCGAGACCTCATGCGTTCCAGTGAGCTATTCGGTGGTAAAATATTCCTCTGTTGTGGCGACTTTCGCCAGATCGCGCCTGTCGTTGTAAACGCTCGTACTCCAACTGACATTGTTTGTGTCTCACTTCGGGCTTCCCATCTGTGGCAGCATTTCAAAATTTTTGCCCTGACAACAGCTCATCGGACTAGTAGTTCCACAGCCTATTCCGAATTCCTTCTTAGGGTAGGCAACGGAACTGTCAGTTCGACCACTTTCTTGGAGGGACAGAACGAACAAAGTCTAATTCCGCTGCTCGGGATTAGACAAGTGACGTCTTTGACTGATTTGGTCGATTCCGTCTTTCCCGCAAACGTCCTACTCGACTCTGATATGTGTTCGCGACGCGCAATCCTCTCGACTCTGATAGTGAACGTCAAGGAGATCAACGACCACATCTTGAACTCCCTCGACGGTCATCTGTACGAGCTGAGGAGCGCCGACACAGTCGACAGAGAGAACGACGATGGCCTGGATGTCGACGTTCAACTCCTGAACACGGCTACTGGCAAGGGCGTACCAGACCATGTTCTGCGGCTGAAGATCGGTTCTGTTTGCCTCATTATGAGGAACCTCAACATCGCTGAAGGACTCGTCAACGGCACTAAAGTCATCGTAATCGGCATCACCAACCGCCTGATTACAGTGAGACTTCCCGGACAGACGCAACCTATCGGAATTCCCCGGATTACCTTTACTTTTGCGTTTGTCGAGGGTTCGCCGTTACGTGTTCGTCGACGTCAGTTCCCACTGATGTTGGCCTATTGCATGACCGGACACAAGAGCCAAGGTCAGACAATAGATTCAGTCGGTGTTGATTTACGGACCGATTGCTTCACGCACGGGCAACTATACGTCTTGCTCAGTAGGGTCAGACATCCAGACCATATTGTTGTTCTCGTACACCCCGAACGTGTCCGAGATGGAATCGCATACGCAAAGAACATCGTGTATGGCGATCTCCTTCTCTAAACCTGATTTGACATTAGCAGTAGGCTAGGGGATCTGCTTAATCAAAACTCCCCGTTGTGACTTGACAACATCGGCAGTACGATAGGGGGCCTGCCTTATCAAAAGTCCCCGTTGTTGTATAAAGTAGTTAGTAAAGTTTACTAACTTGTACATTTGTAAATAATTGTAAATATGGTTCCGACGTTTCCTGGCCTCCCCGTGGCGGAACTGGATATGCCATAAATTGTATGGCTAACCGACAGGGAAACAAACATTACTTGATCTATTTTCATAAATATATACATGAATATCTACTATAATCTATTTAATTCATATGATACTTTACTATTATCAACTTATTCACTTATCAATCGACATACTAATCAATCTACTCATCTTATACAACAGTTCTCTAATTTGTACATTTGTAAGTAATTGTAAATATGGTTCCAACGTTTCCTGGCCTCCTCGTGGCGGAACTGGATATGCCATACAGTTTGTGGCTAACTGACAGGGAAACAAACATTACTTAATCTATTTTCATAAATATATACGTCATGAATATCTACTATAATCTATTTTCTATTTACATCATATATACATGAATATCTAATATAATCTATTCACATCATATAATACTTTACTATTATCAACTTATTAACCTATCAATGAACATCAATATAAATTTACTTATCTTGTACAAAAGTTTACTAACTTGTACATATTCAAATAATTGCAAATATGGTTCCGACGTTTCCTGGCCTCCTCGTGGCGGAACTGGATATGCCATAAAGTTTATGGCTAACCGACAGGGAAACAAACCTTACTTAATCTATTTTCGTAATTATATACTTGAATATCTACTATAATCTATTTACTTCATATAATACTTTACTATTATCAACTTATTAACTTATCAATCTCCTCTAATAAATTCATGAAATCGTTATTACTTTAATGTCGATTTTTACTATAACGAACCCTTCTCTCCTCATATTATTACTTCCTTTGACCAAAAACTCAATTGTAAAAATACTTGACTAACATACTCACTTACCGCAACTTAAAAAATGATTTTTTTATGAGGTGTTCCTTAAGCTAGAAGTTATCTTACTCAAAGTTAACTTATATAACTTAATATTGACGGTTTCACTTCTTGCTTTGTTACAACTTAACTCTAATCTACTAATGACGACTAACAGCTAGGGGGCCTGGGGGCGGAGCCCCCAGCGAGCCAAAGGCGAGTTTATTTATATACAAACAAACAATGTAAACAACAGTTAAGTATTTAATGAATTTGAAGTTTGAAAATGGACTTATGTCCTAAACATGTCACTTCTTTAAAAATATGATATTCTAACTGAGGGTGCTCAGTTGTACTTATTTACTACAATACTTTAATATATATATATATGTGTGTATATATGTTACTATTATATAAAAATCTTATGGTGTCCGCCTGTGTTTTACTCAATCACATAAAAACTGGGCTTAAATTTTACAAAAATATAGCTACTATACCCAGGATCCGTTTAGGACTAGTCAGCTTTGATACTGACCAAAGACTTTACCCCAATAGCTTTCAAAGTTCTAAGGTGAAGATTTTAAAAGTAAATATTGATTGGTCTCTATGGCTGCAATGAGAAAACTCACAATGTTTGTATCTGTAACAATCAAAATGGCGCAGTTCTGTTCTGTTCAGAAATGATGCCAGTATGCTGTGAGTACACGCAAACTAAGAAGTTATACAAAATAATATGGTCCATACTTAAAAACTACCCTAGAGTTGTGTCTTCATTACTTCTTCCTTAATGTATGCATAGCCTACTGTAATCTTTTGCAGGCTGTAATACAAATTATCTACTGAACTTAAAATCATCATTGTTCAGTTCTATTAGTTAAAACAAACTATAACAGTTTAGAGTGAGAGTAATTTCATAGACTAGCCAACACAAGTAGAATTTTCATCCCATTGTAAATTTTGACGCACGTTTTTTGCGTCTAGTTCATGTACAGTGACACTGGGCGCTAGTGTCGACAACATTTTGTTTCTAATATTTTAGGGTTAATTTCTTGATTTGTGCTTTACTGTTTGGTTATATAACTAGGAGACAAGTTATTTTTTATGATTAGGTTGTATTATTTGGTTAAACGAGGTTTTAAATTACTGTAATGACGGGAAACAAATTGTAAACAAAACACGACCTCTACATAAACCGTACAGAACTAACAATAAAATTGTCTTCAGCTATTCCATAAGGATGAGAAATCTACTTGGGGGAGTATGTTTTATCCATGGTAATTTACAATGGGCTGAATAATAATGCTTTCTGATTTATAGTCATGTATCTTCTAGAGAATAAGAAAAAAACCAACAGCTCCGAGAACTGTACAAGGAACTGGATATTGTAGGCATCGTGACGAGTAGGCGACTAAGATGGGAAGGCAATGTAGAAAGAAGGGAAGAAGGAAGTATACTGTAGAAGATCAGCAATGGACAACCAAGAGGCACTCGCCCACTAGGAAGACCGAAGCTGCAGTGGAAAGACCAAGTCCAGAAGGATCTACACAGAATGGGGGCAGACTGGCAGCAGTGGAGGCACCTTGTTGGGGATTCCAAAAACCTTCTTAGTTTTGAGTGGCCAAGGAGGTAAGGTAAGATCCTCTGGCCTACTCTCAATAAAGGGTGGTAGCTGGAAATTCTGTGATTTGTGTAGCAAAATTAATTTGAGCAGAGACAATGATTACTAGAATCGTTCTCTGTATGTTTACGACCCACTTTTACATTACTCCAACTTCTAATACAATATAATAAAATAATTGAGTATAAGTTTTGAGCTCAATCTACATTTTTCCACAGTAAAAAAAAAAATCAAATTCAGTGGAGAGAGTCAGCACGATGTCATGATACTCACTGCCACTGTTTGTAGTTATCTTGACAGGACTAGAAGGTGGACTGAAGAACTCTTCACTAGAGTTGCCCTCCAGGTCACTCTCAGCCTCTGCTTCACGTGTTGTCGACGGTAGCCTTCATTTAATATATTGAGAAACACCGCTGTGCGGCTCCGGCATTAGAATAGACCGCAGTATCCCCTGCTCGTCGTAAGAGTTGACTTAAGGGGGGGGGAGGGGAGCGCACCAATTCTTTTAGCGTCTCCTGTGCATACCAACATTTCCCGCTTAAAATCAATAAACCAATCTTTTTTCTAAATCACTCTGGTCTATTGTTGTGTATGGCTCCGTGTCCTTCTGTCTCCTGATGCGTTGGACGTCCGTTCAGGTAGAGGGTACAGCTTAAAAACTGGGTCTTTCTTGCACATCCCAGGCTGCCAGATAGTACAGGGGCCCGGGTCAGCTTAGCCGGCAATGACCTGGCTGCCCTATCATCCGGCGAAAATCTCTTTGGCCGTAGTAGTGCCGGATGGCGACTGGATAGTGCCCTGCTGCGGCTTTGGGGGAACTCTGCCGAGGCCATTGCTCCTCATGATACTTACTGCCACTGTTGGTAGTTATCCTGACAGGACTAGAAGGTGGACTGTAGAGCTCTTCACTAGAGTTGCCCTCCAGGTCACTCTCAGCCTCTGCTTCAATCAGGTGTTGTCGACAGTAGCCTTAATTTATTTAATATATTGAGAAACAAGATATCAGCAGCTCCTCATGATACTTACTGCCACTGTTCGTAGTTATCCTGACAGGACTAGAAGGTGGACTGTAGAACTCTTCACTAGAGTTGCCCTCCAGGTCACTCTCAGCCTCTGCTTCAGTCACGTGTTGTCGATGGTAGCCTTCATTTAATATATTGAGAAACAAGATATCAGCAGCTCCCAGGTCGTCCGCATCTCGGCTACACATCAAATCAATCCTTAATACATTTTCCTTTTTTATACACAAGAAACACTATTTGCAATATTAGTTTTTCAATAAGCACAAGTCATACAGAAATAAATCTATATCTATATCTATATCTATATATATATATATAAATAATACGTGAAGCCGATTTTTTTTTTTGTTAACACAACTCCTCCCTTATTTGTGGACCAATTTCAACGTTTAAGGTGTCATAAGATTCGTCTCAGTATGAAGTTTTGCAATAAGGTTTTAGAATTTTAAAATTTCTACTCTGAAGGGCGTGAGACCCTCTCAAAAGGCCGGGTTTTCCCCACAAGAAATACGTAGAACAAATATAAAAATAAAAACAGCTGTTTATAAAAAGAAACTCATTAGCTTTTTGGGAGTAAATATTAATGTTTGTAACATTCAGTAGGTTAAGACCAAGTTAAACAGTTAATCAGTTTTGTTGGAAGAACAGAAAATGCCTCAAGTTCAAAGAAGAAATATTAAAACGGGAGGAGGAGACAATTAATAATAAGATATCTTATGCGTATGAGGAGAGTAGAAAAAGAGAGGCCTGGTCTGACACATACCCATCCAGATACACATTCACTTGGTGAGATGAATAATATTTGACAGTTATGCTATTCAACTTACTTTGGAAGTGAAAAAAATATACGAAGCACATAGTGTTGTCATGGTGGTAAAGTAAACTTGCCTAATGTCAGATCTGAATTCTCCAACACAATCCAGAAATTTCAAGTCAAAAATAAGAAGTTTCAAAAACTCATTTGCTATTGAAAGTTTTAGTGCCAATATTAGACCAAACATAAGTGAAAGAATTAGAGTTTATTTATTCATCGATCGAGTAGTTACGGTCAAGTTTAGTTTTATGATTCAGTAGAGGCAAATAATATACGCTGTTCAAAAAGAGATAATGAAAATTGCCATTCAAATCTTAACTCGAATTGAAGAAGATCGTTTAGCATTCATTAGAAGAGAAGTTATCAGTTAAAACTGAGAGCAGAAATAATGTATGTAGTTAAACCTTGACAACGCAAATAGAGATATTTAAAATTAGTTTCTAACAATTGTTGAAGTGTTTAAACAACTCGAAGATGTAACTAGAATTACTCGAATTTAAGCATAACCTTTTCCTTGGCGTTATGCTTCATACTATGCGACTCACTGAGCCGCACAGGTTCTCTAGTAAGAAGTATTAGGCTAGCATAAAATAAGACTTTTGTCTCTACCAAAAATTTTACTTAATCTTTGTGTGTTGGTGAATGGTCAAAAGTTATTTCAATACTGCATTTGTTTTACCTTATGAAAATGTAGCCTGTATTTTTAGAGTTTATACCAAACAAAGATGGTTGTTTTTCTTCCATGTCTGTCTCTTGACTTCCTTTCCAATGCTTTCTTACGCTTGTTTGTTTCACTAATGTCCACCGGGCCAATTTTCCCTAATCCGTACTTTCGCATTAAGTATAAAAATTTTAGTTCAATTGGGGGTATTTTCTTTGATTTTTCACATCTACAATCAATAGTGACTTTGCACTGGCACAGATCTAGGACTTTTTTGCAAGTGCATTCAACAGCGATTGGGCATTTGCAGGCTGCTACATCAAAAATAAGTGAGCACTTTTGTTTAAAATCATCAACACGTTTTTTAAAAGAAGCCTTGTTTTTGTCTCGTGTATATGATTTCCTTGGCGACAATACTTATCATGCAATGTAGTTATGAGCTGCGTAATTCTTGTCTCTGTAACTGTAGGGATAGATGCTTTTTCATATAAGCTAATTACTTTGTTAGTTACTGTACTGGTAACCTGTTTGAAACTCACGCTCTTATTATTAATTCTTAATGCTAGATTAAACCTTTCTTGAGAACAACCCCGAATGATTTTCTCGCCAGTAGGTAGCTTGTTTGTTGGGAGATCTTTTGGAGTAGCAAAAATGGGGCAGTCGAATCTCTGTCTTGTTATCACTTTCTTCGGCAGAGCCATGACGTAATTGCATCGATATTCACACAGTCATGTCAACAGCAATACACAACAATATGATACACAAAACACCAAAACAGTTGCAAAACAAAAAACTGATATTTAACTAAACAGTGAGACACTGCAATCACAACTGACAGAAGCACACTGACAAAACTATAAGGAGAGGGAGACGCGTGGCGAGATCTTAGGAATGTAGGGGGGGTGGAATGGAGGGGAGAGGTCGTTCAACCCGGCTACACAAGTGACTCACTATCAGTTCCATTTAAAAAGTTAGCCTACTATGGTCATTACATATAAAAAAACTAATTATCAATATTATTTATCAAATTCAATAAATGCGTGAAAATGTGAAATTTTCCAATACTTTGGTAAACTGTGGGATTTATGCGGGACCGGAAGATATCAATTAATATAAACCAAACTAAAACACAATGTTTTAAGGCTCATTCAGAAGACGTTACAAACTATTACATTACGTAAACATTAATTAAAAAAAATAGAATTAAAAAGAAGACCGTGATTTTTCTATTTTTTTTTCAAACATCAGGGCCTATGCGCGACTGGAAAATGTTAACCGATTTTGATAATTTTTCTTTCTTTTTTGTTGTCTGTATGATTTGCAACTTTTCCGCACTATTAGAACTTTGAAAAAAAAAAATCGATTTTTTTCAGCCCATCCCCCACCTAGACTCATGACGCACCCCCCTCCCTCCAATTAAGCCCCAGCCCCCGCATCATAAATGAGGTATACAACAAATATGAAACATTATTCCCCCGCCCAGCATTATTTGTAAAACTAAAAGAAGATTTATAGGTTTTTTTTTAGATTTTGAAAATTCAAGCCCAGTTAATCCAGAAGGCAATTTACACAGCCTACTCTAAAGAAAACTAAAGTACCGATTATGATTCTAATAGTTTAATTGTATTGACAGGATTATCGAGAGTGTCCTTAGCCATTAAAGTATGGCCTCACTATTTTGGAAATAAAATAAAAGACAATAAAAAACCCAATTTTGTGAGGTTTTTTCTCTCCATGTTTACTAAATACCTCATTTATGAAATACTAATCATCTGTTAAGAGAATACGTCATATATGAAATTACAAACAGCTGTTTGGATAAAGATTCCTTTTTCTAGCTGTCACTGACATGTTTACATAAAAGTTGTTTACTGTGTAGGCCCTAACCATTTCCGATCACGTTTGTAAACGTGTGCTCCTGGTCACGATTTGGTTGGCGATCGGGTAGGGAGGTAGGGAAGGATTTCCATCGGATTTAGGGAGGAAGGGTGGGGATAGCTCACTTCCGCTGGGAACGAATGTGAATTCCGAAGCTCTACACCAGGCAAATCTCTCAGTCCAACCTTGATATGAGTGTCTGAATTGTCTTTTAAGTTTTGTTCGTAGTTTTGAGATGACGAAATCTACTCCACAGAAGGTAAAAGATATTTTGACGAAAATGATCGAAGTGTACAAATCTTACAAACTGTTGTGGAACACTTCTCAAGCTTTGTATTTTAATAAAGATGCAAGAAACCGACTACTTTATAAAATCTAAAATGAAGACGTTCTCCAACGAAGGAAAGCAACGCACTGAGCTCAGATCGGGCGCAGAGAACGGGTCGTGACAACGCTCTGTCGACCAGATGACAGGGCGGTCGGGACCTGGAACGGGAAAGGGCGGTCAGGATCGGGTCGTGTAAACGGGACTTTAAATTCTAAAATCAAGTGAGATTAATAACCGTGTGGCTTACATAACGGGTTTGATTTATCACAGGTACTAATATGTAACTGTAAATTAAATTAAATAACTAGCCATCATCCAGGTCGGGAAACGGAGATTCTGTGTGTACCAAGTTGTACTTGAATTTTGATTACTAGGAAAAAGACCGTGAATCAGTGTTGTACAGGACTGGGAAACTTATCATACTTTTCTATATAAATAAAATTAGAGTTTTATAAGTCACCTCAATTTAAGGAAATTTTTATTGCCAGAATATCTACATCCATTCGTAACCTCTGCTTAACGAATTGTCAGTCAGTGTCTTTCTCTTGATATAACGCCCCCTTCTCCTATATAATCGTTTTGGAAACATCACAGCTCCTTTGGTGAAAATGAAATGGAAAAATGACTTCAACGCTTGCGCCAACAATCGTCTGCTCCGTTTTACACTTCTGTCTGCTGTGCGCTATGTAACAACAGATTTCAGATACAACAGCAGGGGAATGATGACGATATAATGCTTAGTAAACTGTGATTGAGTGATTAGTAACCATGGTGACTTTAGTAGGCTGTGATTGGGCAATGAGTAAATATGGCGACTTGTTGAATTTGTGTATGAATTGAAGAGAAACCTAAGAAAGAACAGGAGAACAAAGAAAAAGAATAACAAGATTGTTCTCGTTACATTGTTTTTAAGAGTGTGTGTTTATTATCTCTAATTATAATTTTACACTTTTTTATAACTTATCTAACAATTCCTAAGTTGTTATACAGCACCTACCGGTAGCCTATCTGTCTATCATGAGCAGTAGCTTACAAAACTTTCTAATGTTTTATTATTTAGGTTATTTAAAGCAATGCAGTGTTTGGCTGGTTATTAGTTGAGATTGAGTGAGCTATACTTTTAAACGTTTGTACAACTGAACCAAGATAAATGATTTGAAACGTCATTATTGCACAATAATAATGATTGTGCAATATTGAATTTTGTTGATAAAAATGCAAATTGTGACGTTAAAGGCTGTTTACAGCGTTTTAATGGGTTTATCATCTGTTTTTATACTATTGGATTAACCGTAGTTTTCATTACCCCCCCCCCCCTTCCTATTAACTCAGGTAATCGAGTATCTACACAATAGTGTAAAGTATTGTAGCCTACGCTACTTAATTGTATTAACGAGACAAACATTTTAACTAATTGAAATTCAGTAATATAACTATTGTCATTAATTAATCAACTCTCTATCTGGTGACTTCGTAATATATTTTTGATTGTCATCACGTTAAACCCTGTTGCAATCAACTTTAGCCAACCTGAATTTTTAGGAAACCCCCCCCCCCCCAAGAATTTCAATGATGCAGTCTGCGTCACAGCCCCCCCCCCCCCCCTTGTGGGCACCCCTGCCTTTTTAAACAACACTAGCAAACCTGGCGCACGGAATCGTTCGCAATCTAGACTCAGGAGAAGAAGGGCTTTTTATTGATCTTTTTTATTTTGCGTTTTAGGGTATTTTGATTTGTAGGTAAAGGTGAAAATGGTGGAAGGCTCAATGAGCTTGCAGTTTAGTCTTGGTCGGTTTTTCTCTCTTTTTTTTTTTGTAAAAGACACTTTTTTTGATTATTTGATTTTAACATAAATGATTCTATAGGATTTAATTTGGTTACGTATACAGTAAAATATTGATTTGAGTTGATTTGAAAATGGTACCATGGGTGCCAGGAGTGCACCACAAGTGTATTCCATGACCAATGCTTGGTTTTTTTTAATTTTTTTATCACTACTCAAATAAAACATACAATGCAGATTCGATAATTACACTACAAAACGATACATTTGAATAGATTTACAGAAAACAATTTGTTATGTTAGAACACTATTTAAAAAATCCATATTTGGCTTCTCAATTAACCACTTTTTAGTTTGAATGGAAAAAACTTAAAAATTTGCATTGCTTTTGATATCCTGAAAAAAATCTGCCCACTGTGATTAACAAAGTGATCGGTGACAATGAAATATTTCCATTTTCTCTGTGTGTATTTATGTGTTAACTATTGAGAAGACCCACCCACTGTGCAGGTAAGCCTAATATTCCTATCCAAAACTAAATCAAACCTTTAAGTAGCCTACCAAGCTAGTCTTTTAGCCAGCTGGGCATGCCCATGCGGAAAGGTAAAAGAACTTAGGGTAAAACTAGTACGGTACATTAACTAAGCAGCACCCAAAATTAAAAAGGTTTTGTGGAACCTACCTAGAGTATAATGAAAGTAATTTGTTTTCAACAAAAATAAGAGCATGACATTTGGAGTGGTCGACTGAAGATTTCATTTTATTGGCTGCCTCACGTAGTGCTTTGATAACAGTGATGTTTAGCTCGGGATTGACTGAGAGCTGCTCGACCGCTTCCACTAGACATGCCTGGTCGTTGTCTGCTAGGTAGTGCCATGTGTCTATCAGGTGAGATAGTAGCTCTCCACGATCACTGTTAGTCTTCAACCTGTACAGTGTACACACATTAGATACAGGTCATGGTACATTGCCATGAAATTTATAACACAGGTTTTCATAGATCCATGATAACACAATGATAATGCGTTCAAGAATTTATCAGTGAGTTGTTGTTAAATATTAAAAAATAAACACATAAATTAAAAGAATGCAATTAGTTTGTGTGTACTTTATTTCTTAATGAATATTTAAACATTAGATATGCCTAAATTAATTGCCCAAGTAAAATAACTAGATTTGATAGTGTAGTGTTGAATGGCTAGTACACAAGAGTCTTTCTAAACTAAACCCTAATTAGCTGAACCACCTGTTGGGGGGGGGGGGGGGGAGTTTACTTTATTATTTTAAATTATTAAAAAGCCACAAGATGCAGATTCTGAAATACTAACCTGGGCATCCATCAAACTGGGAAAACTGGTAATTGTTCAAGAATGTTAATGACCAGGAAAAGTCTGTAAATTGTACAAGAATTTTGTGTGGAACTAGGAATTCCAGCATAAAATTGCCAATAGCTTATAAACCAATAACAAATTCATTAACAGTGTTCCATTGATTCTCTTTTAAAGTCATCACGAAGTGAAAAGAAAACGACAACGGGAGATGAACATGTCACCCTTAGTCACTAACAAGATTACAAGATCACGCCACTCATCCTACACTCATATTTGGGTTAAAATACACACCTAGTGGCGCGTCCCTCTCTTAAATAATTGATGATCAATAATGTTACTACGATTGCAGGATACGATTATGGAGTCATTAATTAACAGCCAAAGAAATTAGTGATGGGTCGGTTGCTGATTTATTAGTTGTTTTATTTTTAAATAGGTTGTTAGTTACCAGTTTTTTGGTTTTCACCCCTTAAATCACTTATTTAAGTAGAAGTGTTCTCTCTACACATGCAAAGGTAGAACATATTTAAAATTGTAACTTGTGCTTCATGTGGGGGCCAAAATTGTCCACGATAAAATTACTGTATGAGTACAAGAACCATACAGTATGGTAAACACATAAGATTTACACATGGCTTACCATAAGAGTATGGTAAACACATTATTTTTGGACGAGTGATGAACAATATTTCTTCGTAATTATTCTACCTACTCTAAACTAACCTAACTATAATGAAAACTGTACAAATCTTTTATATATATTCCCACCAACTATAGGACTTAACAATCACTACTCATAACTTCTCTGAGAAATTATGTTTATGTTAATAGATGACCAATTATCAGCTGCTGTCCGGTAAAATTCATTACTGTACAGTAATTACCTTAATTACCACTGTGTCGCTGATTACCAGATGATCTGGATAGGCTGTGTCACCTGCTTATCTAGGCTATCTTGGATTGCGACTGGCTCCTCTCCAAGGTTCCCTCATAAACTCGTCTACACCAAATAGGGGGTCTGCCAGGAGTCTCTCCCTTACTAGTCTTTTAAACTGGGCATTGTTCGCCTGCTTTACTTCAACTGGGAGTTTATTGAAAAGTCTCACTGCCAGAACTGGGAAGCTGTTCAGTGACTTAGCTAGTTTGCATCTTGGTACATACAGATCGATAGCTCCTCTAGTGTTGTGCTGATGTACTGCATCACGCTGTATAAAATCACCAATGCTCTCCTTAACGTAGCAGACGGAGTCAAGTAGATATTGACTAAAGATGGTGGGAATGTTAAGAGAACAGAGAGGCTTAATGTGGTCTCAGCGGTCTGCCGAAGTCAAAAGTCTCCCCGCTTTCTTCTGAAGCCGCAGAATATTCTGACTTTTGGAAGAGTGTCCCCATAATATAAGCCCATATGAGATGTGACTGTGGAACAGGGCATAATAGGCGGATACCAAAAAAATCCACTGGCACTGATTTTTCAGGATCCTCAGCAAAAAGAGGACTCTAGAAAGCTTATGTTCAAGCTTAGGTTCAATTGTACCTGAGTTGCGTGCTCACCCCACAACAGCTTCAGGTCAATCCAGAAGAATCTGTCAGGTGAATCATTGAGGCTAAAAGAACTGGGTGAATCCAAAAACTACCAGGTGAATAATCGGTTGGTGAAATCAATCGGTTGTCACATCACTACCTTGAGAAACCCCATACCGCAAATTAAGCTCTTCTGAGTGAGCACCTTCAACCTCCACCACCTGTTTCTTTTTCTCAGATAAAACTGCAGGGGGTTAAGAGCAGTACCTGTTATTCCATGGTGTCCGAGTTTACTAACAAGTATCTCGTGAGAAACACAGTCAAAGGCTTTGCTCAAATTGCACAACATCAGTCCCAGGGAATAGCCAGCTTCAAAGACCTCCATAACCTTACTAACTATTGATCACACAGCCGATACGGTTGATTGCCCCTTGCGGAAACCATGCTGGGCATTTAGTAGAAGATCGTTCCCTTCAAAATGAGTCACCAGTTGTTCGTTGAGAATTGACTCAATGATCTTACCAAAGGCTGAAACCAAGGCAACAGGCCTATCGTTGGTCAAAAGTTGGGGATGGTCTTTCTTAAAAATGGGCACTGCCCTAGCTATCTTTAACTCATCTGGGAATACTCCCTCACTTAAGCATGAATTTATGAGCCAAGCCAAAGGAACAGAGATCACATCAATGACTGACTTGAGTAGGTGGCAGGACACACCATAAACATCAGGACTATGAGTTTTTGTAGCCCTTAACTATTTGACAGATTTTTTCAGGAGTACCAGCCTCCAGGTTGACATAGTAGAAATTTGTCACAACCAATTTCCAGCTCTTAATAGGATGCGCTATCAAGAGAGTATGACAAATGAGGTTAATATTGTCAACAATTTCATTAATGTTATAAAAAAAGAATTTGTTAAACTCGTCGGGGCTAGCATTCGACTTCGGCTTAGCAGAATTTCTATGTTGATTAATTAGTGCCCAGGCAGCCTTCGGGGGGGGGGTTGTGAGACATCTCAATAGACCTTGCATTGAAATTTCTTTTAGCTTTGACAACCATGTCATGGTAATATCGATTTATTCTCAAATATATTGTTTTCCAGGGAGCAACAGCAGTTCAATGAAGACCCACTCTTCTTTAGATTGTTCTTCCAGGTGGATGTTAAAGTCACCACACAGTATAGTTTTGTAGTCAGTTAGTGACAGATACACAAGACAATTCTCAAAGTCTAAAAAAAACTTCCAGATTCCCATCAGGGGAACGGTAAACTGATAAAATAGTCAAGGATAACTCGGGAATACTGATGCCGCACACCTCTAAGAATAGTTCCACACAGGATCTATTCAAATTTATAGTTTTTACGGATTTGTTCAGATTTTCCGCAAGGTAAATTGCACTACCTCCGTGTCCTATGTTACTTCTGCAAAAAAATTGAAACACACGTCATATATTTTCTAGCTTTGAGTAAAATAAGCTCTCGTCAATATTCAGCCAATGCTCAGAAACACAAAAAATGTCAGGCCTAACTTCATTAATAAATAGAGATAGCACATTTAACTTAGTCCTAATACACTGTACACTTAAACCCACTACTTTTAGAATATTGTACTCAGCGGTAAGAGGTGACAAACAACAGTCTGGGTTTTGACCCACCCTCCAAAATAAAAAACGTTTGAGGGCTTATATTCTTCGGCCACATGGCACTGTCCATTACTTTGGTCATATAGGCAAAATCACAGCTCAATTTGAAACCATCGTTGGCCCCTTTAGCGGTCAATTTTTCTATCACAAACTCAACACCAGGGAAGACTTTGTTAACGAAACTGCGGATATCCTTCTCAGTTGTGCCTTTAACCAATTTTCCAAGATGAAACCATGCATTTTTAGCTCCCCTTAGACCGCTGCCCTCAGATGAGCCCACCAATACTTGATTCTTGTGTGCAGACAATGTTTTTTTATGAAATTCTTCCTCTTGATCGTTGCATCCACGCTATTCTTTACAGCAGACGCATAACTCGCCAATTTTTTGTAGTTTCTTCATAGCACCGATCTCTGCATTAGGTACATTCTGTTGATGTCCTTAATTAAACATAGACCAGTTTCATTTCCTCCTATTTCCATTTCCAACTTGTTTGCAATTGGTATCATTGCCATCATGATTTCGAATTTGATCCTGTTGATTTGACGAACTTTTTTCTTCAAAAGTCAGGCTAGTGGAACTATAAGCTTTATTTTCTGTGTCTCCCGAACTAATATCTTTGTCAATTTTTTTATGCAAGGTTATATTTGATTCTTCTTCACTTTTTTCCGTGACGTCATTCAAATTTTAAGTGTCCGTTCGTCTACAGACCTCGTTACTATTTAACGGGGTTCGATTTTTTTTTAGCACTTTTCAATTTTTAAGCTACCAAGTAGTACGTAATGAAACCCTATTTGATTAAGCAGGCGGCAAACAGCTAGTTTCCGGACTAAATCCATGTGTGGAAAGTCCCTTAACAAAGTACTGTGGTGAAAAACTATTACTTCCATGATAAATAGGTTTTGGATTTCATAATAATTGCCCTGGTAATTAATTATGAAAGTCGTAAACAAACATCTGATAAACCTTTTATGTGCTCCTAATCAACTAGCGATCGCGGCTAAATGACTGCACATTAAACGATAAATCAAAACAAACTTTTTATGTAAATTCTCGGTTTTCGGATATTTGCTAGGAAAAACCAACAAACGACCCATCCCTAATAAAAAATAAATTGTTCCATTTTATAGACAGTTTTGTTAGATTCTGGCAGTCCAAACAGGGTCCAGTCCCAATAAGATCTCATTAGCAGGACTCTGGTGTTCTAAATATAAGTCTGGCTTGAGTAAAAACTCATATAAAAATTTATAAGAAATAAATAAATTTAGGTACACTAAAAAGAATAAGGGAAACATGAAAAAGAATCGCATTCCATTAAAATTAACAATGTATACCATAATTTTCACTATGTACAAATTCGTTCATATAAATATGAAGTATTCTTATTAATGGTAGTGAAAAATGTAAGCTGGTAATTCCGAAAGATGTTTTATCCATACTATTATATAAAAATCTAATGGTGTCTGTCTGTATGTGTATTACTAATAGGTGCAAAAACTACTGAACCAACTGGGCTTAAGTTTTACAAAAATATAGCTACCATACAAGGACCATTATAGGACTATTCACATTTCGATACTGACTGTAGGCTTTGCCCCTTTGGCTTTAAAAGCTCTGAGATGAGGATTTTAAAAGTAAATATTGATTGGTCTCCATGGCTGCCATGAGAATACTCACAATGCTTACATTTGCTTTGACATTTCAATGTAAACAAGAAGAACTGCCAAATTGCATATTTCACAATTTAAGACAGCTGATCCAAAGAAATTAAATATAATATTTCTCACAATTATGTGGTTAGTTTATTTAATCTAAAAATTTATCGAAGATCATTTATTCAAAAACTATGTCAATGATTATAGAAATAAAAAAAATATTCTAAAACCGTTGCTGTATCAACTCAGGCTTTGCTTTCGATTTTTAAAGTGTCTTAAGTGTTGTGGAAAAAATTGTATTGATATATTGTCATGGAAACAGTAAGAAAATTACAATGTATAGATGTTTTGTATGAATTTGGAGGCTACTTTAAATAAATTCGAACTGCTTAAAATGTGTAAGATTAACTTAACATAACTTGCACATCACATTGTTTTTTTTTTTTTATATATATATGTATATTTAGGTAAATTTAGTTATTGTGTTTTGCTCAACCTATGCTTAAATTAAACTAAAGAATATCATCAATAACTAAATTGTACGTCGTTGTTTTTTGAGTTCTAAAATCTTTTGTATTTGTGTAACTATATTTAATTATCAAATGGTAATACAAAATACTCTTATTTTATCTTAACATAGCTTTCAGTTCACATTTACTTTATTTGATAAATTTATTATTTGTGTTTTGCCACACCACTGATTAAATTAAACCAAGGAAAAACCATAAAACTAAGCAGTACACAATGTTCTTTTTTTATAATTCAATGAAATATCTGTTACTATGTTTACTTCATGGTAAGTGTGAAAATGGCAAAAAAGGCAATGGACGATGGAATTGATTAAAAGAACTGGTTTGTATATCAAGTTGTTTGGTTTGTTGATATTTTTTTAGAGTAGAATCAGAGATGCATTTAAACATACTAGTGTACCTGTTGCTCGAATTCGAGCAATTGCTAAGTATTACAGGCGTTATTTTAAAATGAATAACAGTCATAATTTTTGATGACTTTAAAATATTTGACTCAAAGATTATGGAAATACTCAAGATGTACATAACAGATCGATATAATCAACATTTATTGTGTATAGTGTTTTCTACAAAAAGCCTTACTCATAGCCACATTAGGTTTCGAGACACATTATGTGTCCAAAAGCCTAACAGCACGACTCTCTTCCCCATACCGCCTTGAGCGATAAGGATCCTTGAGATTCGCTCTAACCTTTCCTCTCCTCTTCATGGGCAAGTTTACATTCCTTTTCTTTCTTAGTTTTTGTTTGTTTCTTTTTTTTAAATTTTAACGCCTGTATGTATTCCTGGTTTTTCCTATTTCCCTAGCTACTTTTCTAAACGTCTCAATTGTTTCCTTGTCACTCATCATATTTTATTTTCTCATCTCTAGACCTCTCTTATCCAAGACTTATTCCTGGTCTCTCCTATTTGTCTCCTGAAGTGAACAATTTATAAATACGCGACTCGTGGGTTTTATTTCTCCACATCTACATACTTCCTCTTCCACCATGTGAAATCTTCAAAAATTCACCTTGAAATTGTCCATGTCCTGTTACAAACTGCGTTGCATAATGGCCCATCTCCCAATCTTGTTCCAGTCTCTTTCTGATGTTAGATATACATACATTCCTTGTATGTATATCCAAACGTTTACCTTTAAAACGTTAACATAAAACACTCTGTTCCCAACGCATTTGCCACTCATCTAATATCTCCTCTCTTCTGTTTCCGATGTAGTCATACCCGCCTCCTTGTCTTCCAAAATCAACAGCTTATGCAGCGATTATCCAACAGTCCTAAATTGAATGTGAAATCTTCAGGCGGCTGTTGGAGAGCACACTTAAACCCAACACGGAAGGGTGCTTGCTGTTAGGCTATCAACGACAATAGTATTATTTGTATTTTGTTCGCATCTACCAGTTAAAGTTCATCGGCCTCCTCCTATTGGCCGTCCTGGTCAACGTCTTATAGTCTCCATTATGTCGAACGTTTTTTTGGTTATGTTTTGGTTTTGTGCAAAATTTTAGTATAACCAGCTGTTTCAAATATTAGTGTCAATTTCAAAGTATTCATCTGTTCAAATGTAAACAAACATTTTCTCCCTAAGAATAACACGGGAACTTTGAAGGCCACTGGGGCAGAGCCCTGATGGAATTCCAAAGTTATTTTGTTTGATGGGAAAACTACATGCTAAGACCTTTCTAACGACGCCTTGGACATGGCGATCGGTAGCACCACCGCTCCAAAACAATTATGACAAAAATATGCCTAGCTTATTAAATATATAGATACTGTATTTGCTATTACATTTATTAGTCCTTGATTCTTTGATAATTATATTGGTTTTGTCTGCTGTCTTTAATGCTAAATTATTTGTTAAAATTTTGTTATAGTATAGATATAGTTTCTTTAATATTTCAAAAGACTATTGATAAGGCACAACAATATTTCTAAAGTTTATAACAGTTGACTTAGTTTTGCTAATGGTTTATTATGAGTGAAGAAACTGAAGATGGAAGGATTTGTGATTTAATATGAAGAAGAGTGAAATTTTAAAAATGTTCATTTAAATTTAATAATTAGTATTTTTGCAACTTCAAAACTGAAATTGAAAATGCCAAAAATAAAGAAAAAAAATATGTAATTAAGGGAGATGAAGGTAAATCATGTATGTGAAAGTTTTATTTGAAGATTTGGTTTTTCTCATATCAGCGTACACAAGATTTAAAATTAATCAAAACCAAAATGGTTATATCCACTACTTAACAGATTTAAAAGTCATAACTTAAACGTTTCCATTAGGGCCATAAAAGTTTATTTTTTTTTTTTAAGCGTTGGTGGATGTGTAACTATATGCAACAGACGTAAAGATTAAAATGTTTCAATTTTGTGTCCTCTTCCCGTTGCAAAGCACGGGTACAAAAGCTAGTAAATAATATGAATGTACTGGTGATGGTATATCCATCTTTTTCTTGTCCTTAGAACTGCAAAGATAAGCCCATTCGGCCGGCGCATCGTACGATATAGTTTCCATGTGTTGCAAAATGCTAAATTTCCCTTCCTCTGCAACCCAAGTTATCTACTGAGCTGCTGATTGTAAAAATTTCAAAACAATATATTTTACACATCAAACTATTGGTTACAACTTTGCCACAGACAAAACCTCTCTAACCAATAAATAAAAAAAATCCTTGCATGCTAACTTTTGTTAGATCGTAATGTTACAAATTACGATCTAAAACGATTTTTACCATACATATAAATTTTTATTAATAAGGTCAATAAACACTTTTAAATTACAACCAAACAGTTATCAAGGAGTACCAACCAAGAAGCTATGTGCAATTTTTTTAAATTTTACCACAACTTTAAGTACGCCAAAACACAAAATTATTCATGACATGCGTCAAGAGGACTATCGTTGTTTTGAACAGAATATTTTTTAGACCTACCGGTACTATTTAAACAACGAAATAGATCTTTTGATCAAATATTTGTTCTCGTAGGAACTGTTCACTAGGTCAAAATCCCATTAAGTCATCTCATATACACAGCCTACGTTTTTAGTACCAACTTTACGTATCAACTTTTTAAACTTCAAAAAAGAATACTTAGAATTATGACTTTTAAACCCGTAAAACATTCTTGCAAGCAACTTTTTAAAGAACTAAAGATTCTAACCGTCCCTAATTTGTATATTCTTAAATGTTTATTGTATGTGAAATCAAATTTTGAAAAACTCCACAGTGAAAATAATCGGCACAATTATAACACTAGATTTCATACAGATTTTCAATATCCTATACACAGATTAAATCTTGTGGAAAGGACACCTTCTTATATGGGTAAAAGATTTTTTAACAATTTGCCTGGGTACTACAAATCTATAATAGGATTAGTATCTTTTAAAGAAAAAATTTTTGAATTTTTATTGGAAAAGAATTATTATAGTATTGGTCAATTTCTTGAAGATAAATCAATGTGAATTGTTTGTTTTGTTACCTACTATGTATTTATTTTTACCAATATAAGCTAGTTTATTTTAGTATAGTTTGACAATGTCACCTGTTTTGTCTGGCTGTGCCAGAGCATAAAAAAAAAACGTTTTGTGACAATAAAGATGACTTTGACTTTGACTTTAGTACTGACTTTACTTGTTGACCAAATGGTACTGTTGACCTAACGCTACAGCAGAGTATATTGTTTTTGATCTAATGGTACAAGAATAAATTATTTGAACTTTTGGCACAGTTGACTTTCTGCAAGACATTCGCTGGCCTACTAGTCGACCGTGGGCTATCATAATTCATTTCTTTGATACATGATATATGTATACCAGCAACTAAATACAGTACAGTGATCATTCTCAATTGTTGGCTTGCAAAAAAGGTTTGATTCTAGGAATGCTATTACACTCAACTCCCGATTAACCGTAATTAGATTAACACATTGGGGTACTGGGACACTTTCCAGGTAGAATAAGAAAAATTAAATGCAGACAGGGCCTTAATTAACAACACAAGTCAATGTTTTTTAAACTGCAGGGTCTTTTTCTAGGAAGGAAGGGTAGTAGGATGTAAACAAACCATAAATCACTGTCTCCAGCCACCCCAGGCCCTTTCAAGGTCATAGACCCTCCCCTCTTATACCTCATGTTTGGAATACAATGCTCCAATTGCAGATAAAATTTTGTTACGAAACATGAAATGTATGCCACTTAGGAATACATTGACGATGTCTATTGTAATACTTGTATTACTTAATGACAAACAAAGATCTTGTATATTGATGGTACAGTTCAAACGAGATATTTCTCTGTTCAAGAACAGAAAAATGTTAGATTATTTTCAAATAAATGAATTCTTGATAGTTTGTGTCTTGTAAATATTTTATTTGACCTTAAATACCGTACATCTTCTTTGTATTTATGTGTGTCATTGTGTTCATATTTGGGTTATTCATTGTAATTCCTCTCAAATACAAGATTCAGTTATGTTTTAATGCAATATAAATATGTTAATTACCATCATTATCATTTAATACAGTCTTGTATTTTAATACCCATTCCTATTCAAGTATTTTGCGGATTATATGTGACTTTACGTATCTGGGAAGCCTCAACCCTACTTTATCCCAGTTAATAGGTAGTTGAGTTTATATGCGAAGAAACATTTAGGGAGATAAATATTCAACTGTGAGGAACAGAGAACATGTATTGCAGTAGGTGGACTCGGGCTAGCAACTTGTCAAGCAGTGAATCACTATACTCACTCTGTTACATCTGGGCCACATAGATGCTGTGCCAGACAAATGCATACACTTAACATCCGCTTCATCCATGCTATCTCTTGTAGCCCAATGTGTACAAACAGGAATCCCATATACTGTAACAAAACAACAATAAATCAATCAAATCACAATACTTTTATTCCAAAAATTAAACAGTACAATAGAACAATACATTACATGGAATTATTCCCCCGGATAGACTGTCGATCTGTGTTCGGAGGAAGAGTTCTTGTAAATTATTGTTAGGCTAGAAACAAAGTATTGAAAATTTGTTCGATGCAATTACCTGCAACTACTAAAAATTATAATACCCCCGCCGCAGCAAACCTGCAGACTAAGCAAATTTCAACTTGTCAGATTACATTATTACTAAAATATTTCCATAAATATGACATATTTATTCCCAATTTAAATAACATTAGATTTAACGAGTGCTTAGGTTTGCTGCTACGGGGAAGGTAAAAAGTGTTTTTTGACAATACGTCAATAGTATAGGAAAATAAATTTGTTAAATTTTATCAACATACATCCATAAACAATTAAACTACAACAGTTTAAATTTTATCCATAAGAATAATATTAGAATTTTAAATAACACTATTTTTGAATTTTCTCCGTGACCGTTAGGCATACAACAGCGCTTCAATATACTAAATTATTTTTTTTTTTTAAGCTTTACAAAACGGTTTAAAAAGAAATTGCATATAAGTATAAAATGCTTAGTACAGTTATACTCAACCTTTGCGTTTGCAATGGGGAGGACACAGTATGATACAATTTGTTTCTTTAAATTTACGGTATACTATAGTTTACACATCTACCATAGCCATAATGTTCTACCACTTCACCCAAACAATAGAAAAAATAAATTATTAAAGATTCACAAAATATCACAAATTATTCACGAAATTAAAAACATAAACTAAACTGTTAACAGGTTCTAATTGCGTATCACAGTTTTTTGTTGCTGCTTAATTCAAATTAAGTAGGAAACCCACTGGTCCGACACTCTCCGACACGTCACCTTCCGTCAAGGCTCCGACACCTTCCGACAAAATTACTTTGCATCATTTTAAATGGACTGTAACCCACTAGTCAGACACGACACCTTCCGATCCGGCACGTCACGACAACATTGCTCTCTGGGGCATTCTTGTCGGATGTCGGATCCGTCATTTCTCCACTCTGCGTGCACCAGGCCTAGATTTACTGTATAGCTTTGAGTGCGATCACAATATGTGGAACGGATATAGAACATGTGATCACAAGAGTGTGATGTTTTTGTACAACTATTGGTTACAGAGAAAATTCAAAGAATTTTTATTTTAAAATTACCATGTTATTCTTATGGAGAATATTATAAAATATTGTAAGTTTGCTTTCTGATGGATATACAGTAGAACGTCGATTATCCGAATTAATTGGGGATTGGGGGTGTTCGGATAACTGATTTTTCGGATAATCGGTCATTGACGGGAAATAACGGGAAGGGATAGCGGCCGGCGGCGATTTGCCGATTTTGCGTCAGTGACGTCTGTGGATACTGTACAATAATATAAATTTAATTAATTAACATCCAGATTTATTTTTACAATACAGATACAGCAACAAACATGTACAACAGTACTTAGAACTGGACTACAGAATCAGAATGTGTACAGAAAGAAATTTAAAAAAAGTCCAAAATAGATTTTTGCTTTAGTCCAGACACTCGTTTTTTTGCTGCTAAATCTCGCAGTCGTTTTAAAGACAGCAATTGAACAGAACCACATTCTTCTTGCTGCTCTAACCACAGCATTGCAGTCTCTAGGCAGTGAAAGGCTTCATCGTGGGATGGGCCGTTTTCATTAGGGAGGTCGATGTCATAATCCTCTTCTTCATCGTCATCGCCGTTCTCTTGGACGTGAGCTATGATTTCATCGTCCGTCATCACTTCATATCCAGGGTCATCTACATCACATTCAAGCCACTCTTGAATATTGTCTTGATCGCAATCTTCAAATTCTGGAGATTGGTTTATAAGGCCAACCAGTTCTGACACAAATTGGGTCGGGGGCTCTTCAGGTGTAGGAGCAGCCTCAGTTGGGCAAAGCTTATTCCAAGCTTTCTTCAGTGTGGTCTCCTTGACGCAGTCCCAAGCTTCTGCAGCCATATAAACAGCATCCTTCATGTTTATTGCTTTATAGAGCTGAAGAATGGGTTTGTCTTCTTCTTGCCCAAGCAGAACCATCCGTAACAATGCTTTTCTGTAATAACGTTTAAAGCTCTCAATTACCCCTTGGTCCATCGGTTGGAGAACTGAGGTTACATTTGGAGGCAAAAAAACCACCTTGAACTTGCCATCTTCTCTGTCGAGGTCCATCGAGGAAGGATGACTTGGAGCATTATCAATAATTAGCAAAACATTTCCAGAGCTCCCAGTTGCGATGTGTTGCTTTTTAACTTCCGGTATATATACGGTATCATACCATTCGACAAAAATGCTTGTGTCCATCCACGAGTTCTTTTGGCTTTTGTAGGTGAGTGGTAATTTTACAATTCCCTTAAAGCACCTCGGGTTCCTAGATTTCCCAATGATAAGCAAAGGTAGCCTATGAGTTCCAGTTTTATTAGCGCACACCATTGCAGTGATGCGGGACTTGCTTGCCTTAAAACCAGGAGCTGACATCTCTTTCTTAGAAACTAAGGACTTTGTTGGCATTTTCTTCCAATATAGGCCTGTTTCGTCTGCATTATAGACATTGTTATCATCGTAGCCTTCCTCACTGAGCAAACTTGCAAACGAATCTTTGAATTTTTCTCCTGCTTCAGTGTCAGCAGACAGCTTTTCCCCTTGAATATCCAACTCCCTAATACCATGCCTGGATTTAAAACGTTTCAACCAGCCGGTTGATGCCTTAAAGTCAGCGTTACCGCCAAGTTTCGCATTCATTTCTAGGGCTTTTTCACAAAGCAAAGGGCCACTTATTGGTTGTCCTTGTCCACGTACCTGCATAAACCAAGTGTACACTGCGGTGTCCAAGTCTTGGTTTTCCGCCATTTTCATGGTTTTTCTATGTAGGCTCCCATCTTCACTGTCGAGTACACACGCAAATTTTGTGATGGATTCACTTTTCTTTTTAATGTCAGATATCGTCGCATTTCCAACTCCATATTCCCGAGCTAAACTCGATCCACTAGCACCTTTTTTTAACTGCTCCAATATCTTAAGTTTATCAGAAACACTAAGCACTACACGTTTACGTTTGGACGACATAGTCAGTGTAGAATGAAACAGTACAATAGAAACCCGTACGAACTGTCGCTGTCGAATGCTCACAGGCGACTGAGACTTGAGACGGATACTGAGTCAGTGGCAGTAGGAGTGGCGCGCGCGGCCATAGTGCACGACAATTTCGTCACGTAGGCCCGCCCCGCCTCCCACCCTGCCTCCCGCCTAGCAGCTGTGCGGTGGCGTAGCGCTACGGCCAGTCGTGATTGGCGCGCGATTTTATTGATTTTTGCTTCTGTCTTCCTTTCGGTTAACCGACGTTTCGGATGACCGAGCTTCGGATAATCGACGTTCTACTGTATTTTGATCACACTTGGTAAATTTCTTTATTTTATACTACGTTATTAATACTTTACTAAATCCACACTTTTTACCCTCACTGTAGCAGCAATCCTAAGTACTCATAAAACCTAATGTTAATTAAATACACTTGTTTGAAAATCAATTCAGGTAAATAGAAATTTGCTTAGTCAGCAGGTTTGCTGCGACGGGGGTATTCTTCTTTACGTTTATTTTGCTAATTTCCCTGTAGTACAGTAAATGTTACCGGAATTATTAAGGTCCTAGGAAGGTCCTTGACCATTGTAATCTCTCATACTAACAGAGTTCGTCATAAATGTTATTAGTCCAGGAGCTGAGGGGGTTTGAGCATGCATGCCAGTAGTACGCAATGTTATTGCTGATTATTGTAATATGGACTGTGGTGATCAAAATTACGTATGTCGCCTATTTCAAAAGTGGTCGATAAGGTGAGGGGGAGGGGGCAAACATGGCGGTTTGCGCTGTGCGTTAAAACGCTGATATTTCGAAAACGGTAAAAGATAGAACATCGGTTAAAACGTCGTTGTAATTCTAAAAATGTGGACTACAATAATGGTTATTGAGTCTGAGGTCATATCTCTATAAATAAACAAGTTATTGTATAAAATATGTAAAAATGGACTTTTCGTGTAGTTTTTTTTACCGAAAGTAGAATTAATTTGTGAGTGTCGCAAAGAAGTAATATCAAATATCTTTGCTGATAGTTGTAATATGGACAGTGGTGATAAAAAATACGCATGTCGCCCACTTTTCAGGTGGTCGAGAACTTGGGGGGAGGGGGGCAAAGATGGCGGAACGCGCTATGCATTGCAACGACTGTAGCTCGATAACGGCACGATATAGGACATCGGTTAAAACATAGTTTTAATCCAAAAGATATGGCCAATAGAAAAGGTTATTGGGTAAAAGGTTGTATCTTAACTAATACAAAAGTTATAACAATAATAAGTTTAACAAAATCTACATTATACAGCTATTTTCTTCAAAAATCATATGGGTTGTTGATAAAAAATTGTGTAAATTACTTAATTACTCGGCTAAATATTAACTAGATGCATTTCCTTATAAGAAATAATATATTATTACGAATACATATGGTTTAAAATGTAAAACACCGCCTCCAAACGCCTTGGGGTTCGTCCGATAGGTTGCGTCATAATTGCTGCGCAGTGCTGCTGATATCAGCAAAACTGTTAATCCCCCCAAAGTTCATTGCCTTCCAACTCAGTGATATCGGGGTTGTGAAAGTATTTTTGTATAGTTTAAGACTACCTACTGACATTTATTGTGTTTTATTTATACAAATAACTTTCTTTTATAACTTTTAATAGTTACTCAAATATTTTAAATTTCAATACATTTTATTATAAGTTGCTTATATTTTTTTTTTTATTGTGTGTGGCTGGTTTTTATTTACGTTTGTTTTAGTGACTAGTGGATTAGGCAATTTTAAAGTAAAATTTCACAAACTTACAAAAGTTAGGTACCTATTTCAATTCAACAAATAATATGAACAACCAGTGTAATTAATTGTTATGGATAGAATGAAGGGATTTACAGTATTTTTTATTATAAGCTTTTTACTTTTGTAGGCCTAGTTATATTTTTTTATTTCATATAACTGTATTTAATAAGAATCTGTTACATAATCATATTGTAATGACCTATAACATTATAATTGGAATTGGTTTTGTAGTGGTAATCTGTATTATGCATTTGATTGCGGCGAAACCCCTAGTATTATACGTAGTTTGCACCGGTATTATACCGGTTTCCTGCTTTAGCTGTTTTCAAAAATGAGCAAAAATAAAAGTGCTGCACCCTGTTGGCAAATCTTATAACTTTTAATGCTTTTAGAACCAACCTTTTTAGTTGCAACAGCTGACTAAATTCCTTAATTCCATTAAAATATGAGTACTCAGAAGGTTAAATGGGAAACTTCAGAGCCACTGGGGCGGAGCCCGAAAGGATATTTGAGATAAGAATATGTCTATATGTTAATCGGAAATGTGAGCTATCATCATGCCAAATTTCAGCCCAATCCGTCCAGTAATTAATGCGTGATCAACGCTTTTCACATCGTAAAAATTGCAGAATTGCTGTTTTATTGTAAACTAGCTGATCTGAATTATACACGGTTTTAACTGACTACTGAAGTCCCGTACGTAGGACGGGCTAACACCTCGTATATATAAATGTGAAAGTTTGTGTGTTTGTTTGTTTGTTTTAAGTTCAATCACGCATAAACCACTGGACGGATTGGGCTGAAATTTGGCATGATGATAGCTCACATTCCCGATTAACATATAGGCATATTCTTATCTCAAAAATCCTTTCGGGCTCCGCCCCAGTGGCTCTGTAGTTCCCCATGTTAACCTTATGATAATTCACATTTAAAGGGAACTAGGTGAACCGGTGCGAATTCGCACGAATAATAAATTTGGATATTATAGCAACGTCGTTAGAAGTTGCGTCATTGTATCGACGTTGGTCTTGAGCTCAATTGTTGGCTATATTCATTCTAAGTTCTTTTTGCTGTTCAGTAGGAGTATTTTGAAGAACGGAGCTCATCATGCTGAAAACTTGCGAGTATGGATTAATATCAACGAAATGTTGAGTCAAAATGTGCATGAGTTTAGTGCTGCAAGAGCCATTAGCTTTGTTTAGCATTCTTTCTTGAACAGCGGTTTCGACGTCGTAGATATAAATTTGGGCACATGTGGGATGCTCCCCTTCTGACGGTTGTAAGGTGCCAATTGAGTGATAAATTGTGTTGTGGACCTTAAACATGAAAGGCCCTCCACCGTTATGTTCTTCAATTTTAGCTCGAGTGCTGACCATTGCGAGCGCAGAGTTGTACGATCTAATGTTCTCTTTGTAATTTCTGCTCAAATGATTTGCTCCATTTAGTAGGCTCTGGATGTAATAGCTCTCTCGGTATGGTGGTAGATTCACTTTTCCTGAAAATCCTTTGCCTCGTCCTCTTTGTTCTTCTTTAAAATTTAGCGTACCACATTTGAATGTCATCTCGCCAAGTGAATGCTGCTGAGTTCTTGTATTTTTCAGTGTAATTTTGTAAGTACACGTTGCCACTAACTGTTCCAGCTCCTCGTCTGGATTCCTTACGTTTTGCATTGCTTGCCGTATGTTGACTCGCAATAGCTCGGACCAGCAATAGCTTTGTCGTCAGGTCCTTTTGCATGTTTAAACAAAAATAAAATGTAAAACTTTTCTCCTGTCGTGTCCTATAGATAACATTTCCTTGCCGGGTTTCTAATTATTTTTCAAAACATGAAAACTGTTTACATTTCAAAACCAAACAAAACAGCTGGAATTTGTTTTTTTAACTAATGTATTTACATCTGTTTCAGAATATAATAACATTCAAATCAATCACAATGTTATCCTTATGGAAGGAACTTTGAGGGCAGCCCACGCCCTTAAAAAGATATATTTTGAAAATCTAAAGCAAGTTTGCACATCTACACACCTAAACGAACATTTTGGTATATAATATGTGGGGTTAAATCTTAAAACAAAAAAGCCTTATTGTTCACAAAGTTTCATGTAGTGTATTAAATACATAGATTAAAGAATTTAGTCAGCTGTTTCAACTAAAAAAGTTGGTTCTATGATATACAAAAGCATTAAAAAGTTATAAGATTTACCAACAGAGTGCAGCACTATTTTTTTGCATTTTTGTAAACAGCTAATTCGAACTAAGCAGCAACAAAAAACTGTGATACGCAATAATTAGAACTGTCAAAGTAGGATTGTTCACAGTTATGTTTATGTTTTAAATGTCATGAATAATTTGCAATTTTTTGTTAATTTGTAATAATTTATTTTTCTTTATTGTTTAGGTGAAGTGGTAGAACATTATGGCTATGGTAGATGTGTAATACGATAGTATACCGTCAATTTAAAGAAGCAAATTTCATCAAAATTTTTCCTCCCCCGTTGCAAAAGCAAAGCTTAAGTTTAGTATAACTGCAATAAGCATTTAAAACTTATATGCCAACCCCGTACGAAGGACGGGTACTCTGCTAGTATATATATATACAAACAAAAAATATAAACGACAGTTAAGTATTTAATGTATTTGAAGTTTGAAAATGGACTTATGTCTGAATCATGTCACTTCTATTAAAAATTATAATATTCAGGGTGCTCAGTTGTACTTATTTACTACAATAATTCAATATCAGCAGCCCTATTACGTGAACACCTAAATTAAAATATCCAGGTCTTACCATAAGTACTACGGTAATAGCTTTATGCCCTATATGGGAAATTCGCTAAAAGAGACAAAAACGTATATAAAAACAAATAATAGAAAGGAAACCCTTAATTTAATTTAAACAGAGACGAAAGTCACAAAAAGTTGAACAAAATGGAACATACTACTGTCGGGGAAAAAAGTTTAGACACTCGAGTTTGGAGCTCTACAGAAACGTAACCAACGAACTTAGAAAAACACGTAGTATATATAAATTTTCGATGTTTTATTCTACGTATTCCTGTGAAAACAAAAAATTTTTAGCTCGTTTAGGAAATTTTTTATGACAGTCGGAAGGTAAAAACTCCCTGTTTTTAGAGTACCAAAAACCATCTTATGACTTTGAAAATTCGCACAATGTAAACTAAACGGCAGAACTTTATCAAACTTTAATACAATATGGACACATATATAATGAATTAATTTGTGTAGTTTCAGAATTTTTACTCTACCCAAAATGTTTTTGTTGTAACATTTGTAAATCAACTTTTTCTCAAAAACGGCAAACGCTAGAAAAAAAGTTTAAAGCTTGTTTTGAAGGTGATTGTTTTTGTATTTGAAATATTGATACTGCTCAACCAAATTGTTACGCATGTTGCATTTATGAAACTATATTACATGTAAAAAAATTGAACCTCCAAACTAATAGTACAAATATTTGACACGATAAATTAGGCATACTAGGCACGTTGAACGACATAAATTAAAGTTTTTTGAGAAGAAATGTAGTTTTATTGGCATAAAATTCTTATTTAATTTACCTAAAATTATAATAGAGGAAAAAACTTTGATGTTTTTAAAAAAAGATTGAAAAATTATCTCCTTTAATTGTTTTTGTATTCTTTGGATGAATTTTGGAATTCAAGAGAAATCATAAATGATAGTTTAGAAAGATGATTTCATTTAATTTTGTTTTGATTATTCTTCTTAAGCTTAACATTTGTTTTGTAAAGATAATGATTGTTTTAGCGATAATTAAGGCATAATTCATCTTTATATTTATTTGACGCTATTCATTGTATAAAAATTTTTACTGTGAATAAATAAAGAGAATTTGAATTGAATTGAATGCTTGTCAAAGAGATTTATTATAGAAGAATTTAGCTCATGAACCATTTCATCGACGGAATTTAAATTTTGAATGAAGACACATTTACACATACATACATACTGAAATTAAAGTACAGTTAATTCCTATGCAAAATAAAACAAATCACCTGCCCGGCTCCACTAACAAATGCATAATAATTCCAACAATTTAAGGTTTTTTGAAAATAAATAATCTATAGAAACAAAACTCAATGACAATCAATTTAACAAAACATTTAACCATACATAACATTTATTTGTAGGCAAAGTATTCTCTGACTTGAACAAACTAAAAGTATTTTAGAATTTCTTATTTCATGCATTTACTCTTCTCTATTTAGCAATAATTAAATAATCAAAAATAAACTCTTGATGTATAAATAAGTTGTCATAATTGTTTGCAGTTATATATTCTACACTAAGATAATGAGTGAGGGGTAGAGCGAAAGATCTCCAAGACCAAGGATCAACCTTCATTCGATCGACCGGCGTGTAGCTGGTCACTTCTCTCTCTTCTCTACTCCCTTCTGAACTAATAAACCCGCTCTGGTCTAGCCAACTTATTGGTATAGTTAAACTTAGTCGTTCCTATTTTGGACATCAACTGTAAGTACTCGGCTATTAAATAAATATATATATATATATGTATATATACAATTTAACAAGTTTGGTGCTAGGTCATCCTTCTCCAATACCAACAACCTTGCTTGAATGTGAGCTCAGCCATTGCCGGGGAACGTTTTAATCGTTGCCAGCCTGTAGCTTAGAATATAAGCTTTAGTCTGGTGTACGTTGGTACTAAAATTTCCCGTAAAATCCTGTCTGGCAATACTTTTGTCCCGGTCCTGGCAATTTTCTCTTTTCGAGCCACTTTACAAAGACACTGGCTACGGATCCAGGCAGTGCTGCTACCTTTGGGTGTTTCAGTGAACTACGTCCACTCTCGGGCTAACGCAGCACAACCACCGCTGCTCTATTTTATATTCGTCAGACTGAAATATTTGAATGCCAATTGCGTTCACCGATTCAGGCCATTGGCGAGCGCCTGTTTGAAGGTATGCCACACTGAACATGTTAACTTACTATAATTATTGTACTACTCTAGTAGAGGCGAGGAAAGTCGAGATAAGACGAGGACTACGTGTGACAAGGCCTTATTAAATGATAGACTACAGTAAGTTATGAAAAGCAAAGGACAGAGTTGAACTAAAATGATTGAACCTAATGTTACAATTGACTGGTATTATTTATAATATATATAGACCTTAATTATTATATGCAGATTTACAATGGTATAATGGCTAAGGTACATAAATGCCCAATTTCCTAGCTACCGAATACGGCTATGATTTTATGCTGCAATTTTCGGCATTGACTCGAATACACAGGATTGGGTGCAGTCGTTTTCCTAGCTGCCAAATTACGCATCAATTCTATGTCCAAGCGGGCTGTGGGACATTTAGCTTTTAGATAAGAAAGTAAGTTTCAAGTCTTCCATGAATGAACATAACAGGATGGCACAAATCTTTCTTCTCTTAAATTTGCTTTGTACAGGTATATTGTCTACCACCAAACCCCTGACGCACCCCCCACTCCGTACTAAATTTTGCAGTTCTAGGAAAATGCTCATCCCGAAAAACACATATGATAAGAGTATCCAGACATATAAAACCCCGCAACCAAATTCGGCAGCGTTTTTCTGCAGCTAGGAAATTCGGCCTTTATATATATGATATAATATAAATAAGCATAATGATACATGACAGGACTTACTTCATCAAAAACCATATTTGTTCCATCGAAGCACTGAATTGAAGTGTAGGAGTTTCCAAACTGAGAAGTCATAATCTGCTGGGAAGTAACAATTGGTGAAAAAAGCTGAATGAGTACGTTGTTACTAACACCATTCTGTTCATTCTGAAATACATAGACATTTCTATCAAGACAGTGTTTTTGTAGGAAAAGGTTACAAACCCTTAAATCTTGTTGCAGTAAAATATGTCATATCCCGCCAAAACAGGATCCGAGCCCCTGGCAAGATAATGATTTGATTGGATAAACCACCTATTATAAAAACTAGTTGTAACCCACGGGCTTCACCTCGTTTGACTTCATAACTATTGATTGAGTGGTTAAGTTAAGCTGAGATAAACAAAACAGAATACAGTAATTCAAACAAACTAGTGGCTTGTAGGGACATAATTCCCTAAAAAAAGCTCAAATGTAAAACAAATTATTCTAATATTTAAACAAACTTAGAATCAAATTATCTATGTGTCAGGATATATATCCCTGTACACCATATCTTTTGTGTAAAAAACAGTTTGTTGTTTGTCTTTGTTTGCTTTTGTTGCTTGATGTTATTTACAACTAGCTGTGTGCCCGTTCTACGCACGGGGATCTTATCGTAGTCAGTTAAAACCCTTATACAGTATTAAGCACAGCAGTTGGTTTGCATACTTTCAGATAGATATAAGATGACCCGAAATTCTTTCGAAATGCTAAATGAATCAGCTTGCTATATGAAATGAAGTACTATAGACGATTTAGAATGGTAATTTATAATAAAAATTACCAAAATAGGCCACGAACCATTGATACATAAACAACGTTTAAAGTGTTTGAACAATTCATGATGGTTTGCTGAATAAATGCTTCACTAAAATGCGTTATCGTTTTCTTAGCATAAACTAACATTTTGGAATTCAGACAGAAAAAGCAAAACTTATACAGTTAAGACATCAATTAAATTGAATACGCCTGTAATAAATAAGGTGCAACACCAACAATAGCTAATTTGTAAATTACAGTGATGTGTTGGTACGTAAAAATGATTCTTGCTGCTACCAACGGTTCAAAGGAAAAGAACCAGTACCAAAAACTAACGTTTACAGTTAAGAACTATAGTACATCCGACCAATTATATGCGTTAATCAAGGTTATTGATCTCTTGGTTTTGGATTTTCTCGTAAAAGTTATCGGCAATCAAAGTTATTTCCCATTAATTGCTTTATTTGTAAACAACTCTTAATGTAAACTTATCGGTGTCAGTTTGAAAAAAAAAAACATTAGAAGGAAATGTGACTAAAATCACACAACGTTGGGTTTTTGGACGTTTGTAATTTTTTTTATTAAGTAGGTAGGCCGTGTATTATAGGGAAAAGTACCAGTATCAAGGATCGTCGTCAACAAGGTTGTTATAAATAATTGGGTAGGCGTACGTACCCAAGAGATGGGCTATGGGCCTATTGGCTGTATGGTCCAGCGATTGCATCACACGGTGAGTAGGTGAGTAGATTGCATTGACTACATATAGTCAATGGAGGAACAGAAAGTGACACATTGGAAAATCAAGTTTAGCATCATCCGTAAACCTCTGTTACAATCACCCACTGCAGTTGTAATTTTTTACTTTACACTTTACAAAACAGCCATTGAAGCGCCGTCAATGAGTGGAACCTTGTTTCTAAGCTATTGGCGACAATCACTAATAAATTTAAGTTTCCCAGCCGTATACAACACTGATTCAATGTCTTCTTTCTGGTTATCAAAACTCCAGAACAATTTTATACACAAAGAATCTCTGGTTCCTGACCTGGATGATGCCTAGTTATTTAATTTAATTTACGGTTACACTATTTTATTCCACTTGCAATTAATTAAATCCTTTATGTAAGAAAAACGTTTTTAATCTCACTTGGATGGGATTTGCCTTCAAAACGTGATCGGAAATGGTTGTGGTATTTTTAAACAACATTTGTAAACATATCAGTGACAGCTAGAAAAAATAATCTTGATCCGAACAGCTGTTCGTTATTTCATAGATGATTATGAGATAAAAATTGGACGAAAACTTGACAAAAATCGCACAAAACTGCATTTTTGAACGCCCGTAATTTTATTCACAAAGTAGTGAGGCCATATTTTAATGGCTAAAGACACTCTCGCCAATCCAGTGAATACATTAAAATGACTCGGATCTTGATAGGTACTCTCGTCTTCCTGGAGAAGATTGCGTAAAATGCCATCTTGAGTGTTACAGACAGACAGAAAGACAGACAGAAATTTGGATGAGAATTGTTTCGGCTTCTTTAATGTAAAACGTAAAAATAACCTAAAAATTTATGATTCTGAGCAATGTACAGACAAAACTCTAATTTTATTTATATAGATAAATAATTTTAATGACTACAGAGGTTTAACTCTGCTAGAGGCAGAAAACATGTTTGTGAATAAATATTGGTTTGCTAAGGTAGCTTTGGTCTTTTGGTTAGTGATAAAACTGCTTCCCTGATTGAAATATTGGAAATAGTCTTTGCTAAATTCAAATATGAAAAGACAAATAAAGGTGTGTTGAGATAAGCTTACAACCGCTAAATTAGCACCCTGACCTAGGTATTATTTCTAAGTTTATATTCCTTTTGTAAAGGGTTAACAAAATTATTGTAAAACAAAGGCATCCTATTGACCAAACATATCCCTAGATTAGTTTCTGATCAACACAAATACTTGTACGAACTTATTTCATCTTTATTCCCAGGTTGTTTTCTAAGAGTGGCCGTTGATTTTATTCCACTCCAATTAAAATATTGATTAAACATTACAATTAATCTCAAATATAAATGTTAGTAGATTTACACAAAATTTTAGAATAAATCTTTAACATATGTTTTGAAATAAAAAAATGCCCAGTAAAACAATTGATTTCAACTTTGTAGGACATAACTAAAAGTCATAATTATTATAAGTAACGTTATCCCTGGTTTTATATAGTATACAGTACATTGCGGAATTGGACTGGCAAATGAGTAATCCAAATGTAAGATTGCTTACTGGCTAATGATAAATCACGATCAGCTGTATTTAACTAAACTATTGAAGTAAACAAAAATCAGCAGTAAATGGCTTCCAATGCTAATCTTATGGAGAACGTTTTACGTTATATCTAATTTTGTGTTAAAATTTGGGGAATTTCACTATTTTTCCCGCCGTCACGGGATCGAGACCTTTAATTTGAGCCCTCTCCCGTCGTTCTGCAACTTCCCAGTCGCCCAAAATTTTGATACAAAGAATTGGCTTACGTAATTAATATATAGATAATCACACCTGATTTTAATAAGGTAATAAATTGAAAGAATAACATACAAATAAGTACAGCTGAGGTATTTTTATCATTAGGTATATGGATAAAAAATACTATATAATTATACTATATGAAGACCCAGATATAGTAGCTATTGTTAAGAGCCGAAGATTGAGGTGGGCAGGACACATAGCGAGAAGAGAAGAAAACAGTCTCCTGAAGATAGCTACAAATGGACGACCACGAGGGACCCGACCACTAGGAAGACCCAATTTTAGGCCAGACCTAGTGTTTTATCATTACTATTTTGTTGTTAGGAATAAATTGGGCCTGGTAATTATATTGATCACGGATGTCATGCTAAAATAATATTTTTTCACTAAGTTATTATTATGCAAAAAAATGCTGAACTAAAAAATGATTGTCATTTTTCCTGGAAAAGTCACATAAGTAAACACAGAAAGTCGGAAAATAACTGGATAACACTAATAACTGGATGCGAAGCAATTGTTGAAAATGTGAGGAACTGGGACTACTTCTCAATCTTATTCTATACGACAGTGCCGGGAATAATTACCTCAATTCCAGGGAATACTTCTGTTAACTGTCTGAGCCCGTTTACCTTTGGTAGGTTGTAGTTTTTCACAACTATTCAAATTTGTTTTCGAGGTTAATCAGAATAGTGTGAATTATATGTCTAGTTTGGTGATGAACGTAATCCCGTGAAAAGACTCAAATTGGCACAATCCCTCTCTAGCGGGCACTTTGACGTTTTAGAGCCACAGAAAACCCGTTTCTCATAATCGTCAGCCGATTCCGGAATTTTAACAAAATACGCGTAAACGGCGTAGCAGGTGCACAGACAAACAAAGGAAAAAGCAAGCAAAGAACGCAAGCAAAAGGTATAAACAAACTCATCCTGAAATACATTTGCCAAAGATTCAATGGATGGTGAAACATCTATCAACAATGACATATAATTCGAGAGTAGACTATGACCTATGACTATACCTTGGTGGCGAAAGATACCATGACGTTCAAATAATATAAGTACTGCGAAGCCTTAAAATGGAAAGAATAATCACCAGACATGTAATGCAATGGTGGTAAAGTGCAGCTACTACCTTTGCAGCACCTACCTAATCCTTTATGCGGTCTGGTCATGGGCAACCACTCTGAGCATAAACACTTTATGGACCCGGTGAGACATTATAATAGCTGCTTTAATATGACATCGATTGTAACGAAACAGGTTGTAGCTAAATTGTTGACTGAAGGCTGTAGGAAATTAAACAATAATTTATTAAAAATGTCAACCAATCTGAAAGTTCCCGTAGCGAAGCACGGGTATTCCGCTAGTCCATATATAACGCCCAAAGTACCCATGAACTTTTGAAAAAACTACAAGTCACCCCCCCATAAACCATATACTTAAAATGTTCGTCATGACAAGAAACCTTGTGCAAAACTATCCATTATTTCATAAATTGCCCTTTAAGGTCGTAATTCCTTTCTAAAGGCAACTATCCATATATCTTACCTTACCTTACCTCCTTGGCCATTCAAACCTAAGTTGGTTTTTGGCCTCGCCATCAAGTTGCCTCCAGTGTTTTCTGTCTGCTGCTTGGTCAAATTGATGTCCCCATGCGCTGAAGGTCTTTCCGCACCTGGTCTCCCCATCGTAGTTTGGGTCTTCCTAGTGGTCGGGTCCCTCGTGGTCGTCCATTTGTAGCTATCTTCAGGAGACTGTTTTCTTCTCTTCTCGCTATGTGTCCTGCCCACCTCAATCTTCGGCTCTTAACAATAGCTACTATATCTGGGTCTTCATATAGTATAATTATATAGTATTTTTTATCCATATACCTAATGATAAAAATACCTCAGCTGTACTTATTTGTATGTTATTCTTTCAATTTATTACCTTATTAAAATCAGGTGTGATTATCTATATATTAATTACGTAAGCCAATTCTTTGTATCAAAATTTTGGGCGACTGGGAAGTTGCAGAACGACGGGAGAGGGCTCAAATTAAAGGTCTCGATCCCGTGACGGCGGGAAAAATAGTGAAATTCCCCAAATTTTAACACAAAATTAGATATAACGTAAAACGTTCTCCATAAGATTAGCATTGGAAGCCATTTACTGCTGATTTTTGTTTACTTCAATAGTTTAGTTAAATACAGCTGATCGTGATTTATCATTAGCCAGTAAGCAATCTTACATTTGGATTACTCATTTGCCAGTCCAATTCCGCAATGTACTGTATACTATATAAAACCAGGGATAACGTTACTTATAATAATTATGACTTTTAGTTATGTCCTACAAAGTTGAAATCAATTGTTTTACTGGGCATTTTTTTTATTTCAAAACATATGTTAAAGATTTATTCTAAAATTTTGTGTAAATCTACTAACATTTATATTTGAGATTAATTGTAATGTTTAATCAATATTTTAATTGGAGTGGAATAAAATCAACGGCCACTCTTAGAAAACAACCTGGGAATAAAGATGAAATAAGTTCGTACAAGTATTTGTGTTGATCAGAAACTAATCTAGGGATATGTTTGGTCAATAGGATGCCTTTGTTTTACAATAATTTTGTTAACCCTTTACAAAAGGAATATAAACTTAGAAATAATACCTAGGTCAGGGTGCTAATTTAGCGGTTGTAAGCTTATCTCAACACACCTTTATTTGTCTTTTCATATTTGAATTTAGCAAAGACTATTTCCAATATTTCAATCAGGGAAGCAGTTTTATCACTAACCAAAAGACCAAAGCTACCTTAGCAAACCAATATTTATTCACAAACATGTTTTCTGCCTCTAGCAGAGTTAAACCTCTGTAGTCATTAAAATTATTTATCTATATAAATAAAATTAGAGTTTTGTCTGTACATTGCTCAGAATCATAAATTTTTAGGTTATTTTTACGTTTTATACATTAAAGAAGCCGAAACAATTCTCATCCAAATTTCTGTCTGTCTTTCTGTCTGTCTGTAACACTCAAGATGGCATTTTACGCAATCTTCTCCAGGAAGACGAGAGTACCTATCAAGATCCGAGTCATTTTAATGTATTCACTGGATTGGCGAGAGTGTCTTTAGCCATTAAAATATGGCCTCACTACTTTGTAAATAAAATTACGGGCGTTCAAAAATGCAGTTTTGTGCGATTTTTGTCAAGTTTTCGTCCAATTTTTATCACATAATCATCTATGAAATAACGAACAGCTGTTCGGATCAAGATTATTTTTTCTAGCTGTCACTGATATGTTTACAAATGTTGTTTAAAAATACCACAACCATTTCCGATCACGTTTTGAAGGCAAATCCCATCCAAGTGAGATTAAAAACGTTTTTCTTACATAAAGGATTTAATTAATTGCAAGTGGAATAAAATAGTGTAACCGTAAATTAAATTAAATAACTAGGCATCATCCAGGTCAGGAACCAGAGATTCTTTGTGTATAAAATTGTTCTGGAGTTTTGATAACCAGAAAGAAGACATTGAATCAGTGTTGTATACGGCTGGGAAACTTAAATTTATTAGTGATTGTCGCCAATAGCTTAGAAACAAGGTTCCACTCATTGACGGCGCTTCAATGGCTGTTTTGTAAAGTGTAAAGTAAAAAATTACAACTGCAGTGGGTGATTGTAACAGAGGTTTACGGATGATGCTAAACTTGATTTTCCAATGTGTCACTTTCTGTTCCTCCATTGACTATATGTAGTCAATGCAATCTACTCACCTACTCACCGTGTGATGCAATCGCTGGACCATACAGCCAATAGGCCCATAGCCCATCTCTTGGGTACGTACGCCTACCCAATTATTTATAACAACCTTGTTGACGACGATCCTTGATACTGGTACTTTTCCCTATAATACACGGCCTACCTACTTAATAAAAAAAATTACAAACGTCCAAAAACCCAACGTTGTGTGATTTTAGTCACATTTCCTTCTAATGTTTTTTTTTTTCAAACTGACACCGATAAGTTTACATTAAGAGTTGTTTACAAATAAAGCAATTAATGGGAAATAACTTTGATTGCCGATAACTTTTACGAGAAAATCCAAAACCAAGAGATCAATAACCTTGATTAACGCATATAATTGGTCGGATGTACTATAGTTCTTAACTGTAAACGTTAGTTTTTGGTACTGGTTCTTTTCCTTTGAACCGTTGGTAGCAGCAAGAATCATTTTTACGTACCAACACATCACTGTAATTTACAAATTAGCTATTGTTGGTGTTGCACCTTATTTATTACAGGCGTATTCAATTTAATTGATGTCTTAACTGTATAAGTTTTGCTTTTTCTGTCTGAATTCCAAAATGTTAGTTTATGCTAAGAAAACGATAACGCATTTTAGTGAAGCATTTATTCAGCAAACCATCATGAATTGTAAAGGCATCCTATTGACCAAACATATCCCTAGATTAGTTTCTGATCAACACAAATACTTGTACGAACTTATTTCATCTTTATTCCCAGGTTGTTTTCTAAGAGTGGCCGTTGATTTTATTCCACTCCAATTAAAATATTGATTAAACATTACAATTAATCTCAAATATAAATGTTAGTAGATTTACACAAAATTTTAGAATAAATCCTTAACATATGTTTTGAAATAAAAAAAATGCCCAGTAAAACAATTGATTTCAACTTTGTAGGACATAACTAAAAGTCATAATTATTATAAGTAACGTTATCCCTGGTTTTATATAGTATACAGTACATTGCGGAATTGGACTGGCAAATGAGTAATCCAAATGTAAGATTGCTTACTGGCTAATGATAAATCACGATCAGCTGTATTTAACTAAACTATTGAAGTAAACAAAAATCAGCAGTAAATGGCTTCCAATGCTAATCTTATGGAGAACGTTTTACGTTATATCTAATTTTGTGTTAAAATTTGGGGAATTTCACTATTTTTCCCGCCGTCACGGGATCGAGACCTTTAATTTGAGCCCTCTCCCGTCGTTCTGCAACTTCCCAGTCGCCCAAAATTTTGATACAAAGAATTGGCTTACGTAATTAATATATAGATAATCACACCTGATTTTAATAAGGTAATAAATTGAAAGAATAACATACAAATAAGTACAGCTGAGGTATTTTTATCATTAGGTATATGGATAAAAAATACTATATAATTATACTATACGAAGACCCAGATATAGTAGCTATTGTTAAGAGCCGAAGATTGAGGTGGGCAGGACACATAGCGAGAAGAGAAGAAAACAGTCTCCTGAAGATAGCTACAAATGGACGACCACGAGGGACCCGACCACTAGGAAGACCCAAACTACGATGGGGAGACCAGGTGCGGAAAGACCTTCAGCGCATGGGGACATCAATTTGACCAAGCAGCAGACAGAAAACACTGGAGGCAACTTGATGGCGAGGCCAAAAACCAACTTAGGTTTGAATGGCCAAGGAGGTAAGGTAAGGTAAGATATATGGATAGTTGCCTTTAGAAAGGAATTACGACCTTAAAGGGCAATTTATGAAATAATGGATAGTTTTGCACAAGGTTTCTTGTCATGACGAACATTTTAAGTATATGGTTTATGGGGGGGTGACTTGTAGTTTTTTCAAAAGTTCATGGGTACTTTGGGCGTTATATATGGACTAGCGGAATACCCGTGCTTCGCTACGGGAACTTTCAGATTGGTTGACATTTTTAATAAATTATTGTTTAATTTCCTACAGCCTTCAGTCAACAATTTAGCTACAACCTGTTTCGTTACAATCGATGTCATATTAAAGCAGCTATTATAATGTCTCACCGGGTCCATAAAGTGTTTATGCTCAGAGTGGTTGCCCATGACCAGACCGCATAAAGGATTAGGTAGGTGCTGCAAAGGTAGTAGCTGCACTTTACCACCATTGCATTACATGTCTGGTGATTATTCTTTCCATTTTAAGGCTTCGCAGTACTTATATTATTTGAACGTCATGGTATCTTTCGCCACCAAGGTATAGTCATAGGTCATAGTCTACTCTCGAATTATATGTCATTGTTGATAGATGTTTCACCATCCATTGAATCTTTGGCAAATGTATTTCAGGATGAGTTTGTTTATACCTTTTGCTTGCGTTCTTTGCTTGCTTTTTCCTTTGTTTGTCTGTGCACCTGCTACGCCGTTTACGCGTATTTTGTTAAAATTCCGGAATCGGCTGACGATTATGAGAAACGGGTTTTCTGTGGCTCTAAAACGTCAAAGTGCCCGCTAGAGAGGGATTGTGCCAATTTGAGTCTTTTCACGGGATTACGTTCATCACCAAACTAGACATATAATTCACACTATTCTGATTAACCTCGAAAACAAATTTGAATAGTTGTGAAAAACTACAACCTACCAAAGGTAAACGGGCTCAGACAGTTAACAGAAGTATTCCCTGGAATTGAGGTAATTATTCCCGGCACTGTCGTATAGAATAAGATTGAGAAGTAGTCCCAGTTCCTCACATTTTCAACAATTGCTTCGCATCCAGTTATTAGTGTTATCCAGTTATTTTCCGACTTTCTGTGTTTACTTATGTGACTTTTCCAGGAAAAATGACAATCATTTTTTAGTTCAGCATTTTTTTGCATAATAATAACTTAGTGAAAAAATATTATTTTAGCATGACATCCGTGATCAATATAATTACCAGGCCCAATTTATTCCTAACAACAAAATAGTAATGATAAAACACTAGGTCTGGCCTAAAATGATGGAAATAAAGGAGAATAGGCCAAGTACATAAATTTTGTACGAGATACTATCACATATTGGCCTAGCTTCATTTACAAAGTAGGCGTAAGTTATCACTTTTAGCATACAAGTAGGGCCTAGATGACATTTTGGGTAGGACCGGTACTACAGTTACGCAGAAAACCTTATGAGTTAATACATAAGTTATTAGCGGAGTAAATAATGGTTCGATATTCATTGTGGTACCGGTATTGCAATTAAAATAGGCAGTACAGTTTTCCCACAATATGATATTGCTAAGTGTAAGTATAATTAATTAATATATCATAGGTTCTCTGTAGAACTGTACATGGCATTTATTCAGAATTCAGAGCTGGTCATTAATACAAATGAAGAAGCTAAGTGAATCTCAGTTAGGCTATTTTAGCCTTGGAATTAGAACCTGTGCAAAATAATTAAAGTCTACAAAGCAGGCATAATAAAATCATTTAGCCTAGTTAGGTTTGGTTACTAAACTTATAATCAAAATAGCCTACTATGTTTGAATGGAGTAAATTAAAAATTCGACTAACCTTAGAATTCTCGTCTAACAAACCTTGATTCTTGGCCAATTTTCGAAAATGTTTAGAGAATTTCTTATCATATTTTGAGAAAAGGATATCATTAAGATTATAAAAGATTAAAATACACCGCATTGTAGATATTTAGAAGTTGAATTACATAACCATACGTAATTATCGTGATTCTTGAGCGCTTTTATTTACCAGTTTGTTCTTTGTTGACAAGCTTCGAGGAAGCTTCTGCTCTAGATAAAGACAATCTTTTTGTTCATCCTTTCTTCTTTTCTCTGAACATAGCAATATAATAAATAGCCTATGGAAATGAAGTGAAAAATATTACTATTCTTGTCTCAGATCATTGAATATGAAAACGTTACGTTTCTACAGTCAATGCTCGTATTTTACCTGCATTCGCAACTCACAAATAAAATAAATCAATAAAGGTTGTACCATATTGTATTATTCATTTTATATAATTTTCCAATCATTTATTATAACATTTATGATTACATGTATGAAGGAAACCTGTAGGGACAAGTAAGGAGTGATGAGTCAAAAATGTAAAGTGGTGGGGGTACACCCTTCCACTGCTGAGACAGAGACCATTCCTATGGTGGCTCCCTGTATTATACGGTCAGCGGTTCTTTTACTCTCTTCGTCAGCGATTCACCCTTCACTTGAAGGTACTGTACTATTTTGTTAAAGTTGCCTAATATATAAAAATTACATAAATGTTCTTATTTGATTTGCAGGATCTGTTTACAACAATAGTAAGTTTTGTTTGGTATTCGATTGTATAATTTTATAAACATAAAGTAAATTTAAATGTAACTCTACAACAAAGACTATGTTTTGTTATTAGGGCTGATGTTTCCGAGTAATGAAGACGAACAATACCTTTTAATATCCTATCCTTAATTTTCAAGTACCTATTCAATGGGGTTAGAATTAATTAAATATTTTCTTAAATTGTAAAAAGGTACATTAAATTGAAAAGTCTTGTTCTGCAGGATGTTTAGCTGTAGTTTTGATACTCCAATAAATTTATTATTCATTTGATATGTTATTCAATCGTATTTCCCAAGATTAAATTTGTACCGGTTAAGTGACACACAAAAAGTACGGTACAAAAAATGCGCAACTCTGCTTTATGGATCAGTCATGGATCTTGTGTAAAATAATTGTCTTTTAAATTGTGTATTTAGCTTGTGTTAATTAATACAAATTTGCAAACATGACGATTAAAGTGGATTTATTGTTAAAAGATGAACTTATCTTTGAGTTAGAAGTACGAAATTTAAAATTAAGTGAAACAAGTAATGTTGTTGACTTAAGAAAAATGTTAAGACAAGCTATATCTCAAAAGGTCCAAGTAAATTATGATTCAATTAAAACAAAAATTGTGCCGGATGAGGAAATAGATTTAATTAGTGAGAAAATTGTTTTAATAGAGAATAAATGTGCAGAGTTAACTAAGGACAGTAGATCAATGGAGCTAGCAAGGCAAGATACACGAATCAAACATTGTAAGCATAGATTAAATGCGTTAAGTTTGTGTAGTTTAACAGAAAAACAAAAGGGTGAGTGTAAAGAACTGTTAGAAAAATGTAAAGTAATGAAAGATAAGTTTGAAGCGTTGGAATTCGATAAGAGCGCGGTTGAAATGTCGATCCGTAAGCTAAGTGAATCAAATGTAGAGGAGGAGAATTTAGAAAATGTATTTTTTGAAAATGATCCTGACACATCCCCTTCCCATCCGGAACGTAAAACTGAACTGAGTAGGTGTAAAGTTCCACTCCTTGATTCGAACGCCTGTGCTTCAACCACCCCCGCACCCTTTGATCCCCAAATTTATAGAAAGTTACCCAATCCAATAGAAACTTACCTAAAGGATATAACAACATGCAATGGATTAGTGACTAGTGAGCTAATTGAGTTCATTAAGATTTTATTCAAAGTCCAAAAAGAAACAAGGTTGTCAGATGCCCAGATTTTGGAAATTTTCGTAGCTAAGTCACAATCTCCACTTCTTGATGTTATGTTAAGTAACTTAGAAAATAGTCTGGAGGTTGTTAAAGAGAAAATAGTCAAATTGTTTGTACCTATAAGCGTTAGGGAGGACCTAATCAAACAACATGTCACACGTCATCAGGAAACCAATGAACCCCTTCCATTGTACATAAATAGAGTTAAAGAGTATGCTAAAATACTAAATTGTTCTTATACAGAATTTGAGCTGGTAGAGTTTATACTAATTGGCTTAAACCCAAGGTGTAGAGTAAATCTGTCTTTAGTCAGAAATCTTAATACCATTGCAGACCTAGAAAAGGCTTGTATACATAGTTTAAGTATTGATGTAAAAAATAACTTAAGACTTACTGAAGAGCGTAGTGAAACTGTTAGAAGGGAAAGTCAGCAAACGACTCAACAGAAGGTACCATTCACAAAAAAATGTTATGTGTGTAACCGTGAGGGACACTTAGCTAGAAATTGCTTTAGAAGGGATCAGTATCAAAAAAACTAGTTAGTAGGGGATGTTTTGTGCATGTACAAAATAAACCACGATCATGCCATGTAAATAGTTTTATGCAACAAAAACATTCCCCTGTAAAAGATAAAGCTAAGGGAAATAATGAGTATAATCTGAGTAAATTTACGAAGAAGGAAATGTATAAAATTAAGAGGGTTCAACGTAGAATTATGAATAAAATAAATTTAGCAAAATCATGTACAATGTCTAATTTGCCTACAATAGCCGTCCAGTTAGAAAGGAAATATAAGTCTGATGAAGTTCCAAAAGTAAGCGCGTTAATTGATTCTGGAGCCTGTTTAAATGCATTAAGTGAAAATTTGTACAATAGCTTATGTAAAAAAAAGTTAGTTATCAGTATGAATTATAAAGAAGAATCATGTATTTCGGCAAACAACAGTACGATTAGTATTTTGGGAGAATGTGTAGTAAAAGTTAAAATAATAAACTTTGCCTGGTACGTAAAGTTCTCTGTTATAAAGAAACTGAGTTGTGAAATGATTTTAGGTAGTCCTTTTTTAAGAGAAAGTGAAATGATACTAGATTTAAGCAAAAATTGTTGTTATTTTAAATTTAACCCAAATGTTAAAGTATTTCTAAATGGTAAGGAAGGCAGGTCTGTGTGCTTATCTAAGTTAAGTGATAACGAGTCCAAGGAGCAACAGTTAGACACAGGATGTGAGGACATGATACCTTTTGTAAACAGTTTAAAGGAGAGGTTTTCTAACGTGTTTACTACAGACATAGGAAAGGTATTGAATTTTGAATTTAAAATCCAACTCAAGGACAATGAGGTTATCAACCAGCGTCCGTACCCGATTCATCCAACAAAAATGGGCCAAATGAAGGAGATTCTATCCGACCTACTTAGGCAAAAAATTATAAGACCTAGCATAAGTAGTTACAGTAGTCCCTCATTCCTTGTAGCAAAACCAGATAAATCAAGTAGACTTGTAATTAACTATGCAAAACTAAATGAAAAGATTGTACGAGTAAATCACCCATTAGGCAACCTAGATGAATTTTACCAATATTTACAAAATGCCGATGTATTTTCCGTAATTGATTTGTCCAACAGTTTTATGCAAATACCCCTCAGTGAAGAGTCCAAGCATCTGACTGCGTTCAGTAATGGAGTGTCCCTTTTTGAATTCAATAGAATCCCTTATGGACTACATTGTGGCTCTGGGCTACTTAGTGCTTATTTAGACAATGTTTTTAGAGATGTAAAGTTTGATTACGTACTTAACTTTGTAGACGACATACTTGTATTTTCAAAAAACAAAGAGGAACACATGAAACATGTTACTGAAGTATTAGATAGGTTAAGTAGACACAACCTAACTGTAAACCCCAAGAAAGTAAAACTGTTCTATAATGAAGTAAGCTATTTAGGAAACTTAGTGTCGAAAAATCAGATTAGAGTAGACCCAAGTAGAACAGATGCTGTACGTAAATTCAACACTCCCAAAAATAGCAAAGAAGTAGGAACTTTTGTTGGTATGATTAACTACTTTTCAAAATATATAAAGGATTACAGTAAAATTGCAGCACCACTAAACGAACTTAGAAAAAAGAGAGTAAAATTTGAATGGACTAAAGAGTGTAACGAAAGTTTTTGTAAATTAAAAGAAGCTATCACAAACCCTCCGGTGCTTGCTATACTGGACTTTAAACGGGAATTTTATCTGTTTACTGATGCTGCACAAAACGGTGCAGGGTCGACATTATTGCAATGTAACGACAATGGTGACAAGGTACCTGTGGCGTACTATAGTAAGAAATTCTCACCTTCTGAAATGAATATGTCTGTGTATGAAAAAGAGGCCTACTCTGTATTCCTAGCCATTAAGAAATTTTACATGTATTTAGAAATTCAGCCATTTTATTTAATAACTGACAATAGCGCTCTTAGCTGGGTATTGGGACATTTTAACAAGTTGGGAAAGTTATCAAGGTGGGTAGAACAAATTATCGCATTGCCTTTTAAAGTTCTTCATGTCAAAAGTAAAGAAAACCCTGTGGCAGACGCTTTGTCACGTCTCAATATGTCTGAGAGCGGAATTGAAGTTATTGAAGTAGAATCAGATCCTAGACAAATAAGTTTAGTGAAATGTAAAAACAAAAAGAAATTCAGTTCTGTGAGCAAAAGGCAAATTAAACCTGTAATAAACAGCATGTCGAATATACCATTAGCTTATGTAAACATTGCAGAACACCAAAGATTAGATCCAGAATGTGCAGCAATTATACAAAGTGTTACAAATAAGACATGTAAGGACAATTTTTACATTAGGAATGGAACTTTAATGTATAGTAAGCCCGGTAACAAGACAGGTAGGATTTACGTACCAAATAGCTTGTTAGATATGTTATTCAATTACTATCATACGTCAAATTTTGGGGGTCACCAAGGTCAAAATCGCACTGTATATAAAGTGTTAGAGTACTTTTACAGACCAAATTTAGTTTCTGAAATGCGGAAACGTGTAAAAGATTGTCAGATTTGTATAAAGGCAAAACCTCCTCAGCAACGATTTAATGGTGAATTAGTGTCAGGTTTAAGCAAACAACCCCTTGACTGTTTGTATATCGACACAGCTGGGCCCCTTGTCAGAAGTAAGTTGGGTAATCGACATATATTAATTGTTGTAGATGCTTTCACGAGGTATGTATGGTTAATTCCAGTAAGGGACATTACAGCGCAAACCATTGCAAATAAGCTAGAAAATGTAATATTTAATAATTTCAGTTCTTGTAAGAAACTTGTATCAGACAACGGTTCTTGTTTTCGAAGTCTATTGTTCAAAAAACTTATGTTTAAATATTCAATAGAACACCATAGGTTAATACCCTATAGACCGAACCCAAATATTTCAGAAAGGTTCTTAAGGAATGTTAAACAACAGATAAGAGCTTATCATCACGAAACTCAAAACAGCTGGTGTGTGGAGCTCAACTATATTCAAATTAGTTTAAATACTTCACTGTGTGAAACTACTAAATGCACGGCTTTTGAACTCTTGTTTAACCACAAGCCAAATCATAGCTTAAGCAATCTTTGGAAACTAAATGAATTGTTAGATGTAACATTAAGTCAGGATGAAATAAAAGATAAGTTTTCTAAAGCAATTAGAAATTGTAAACGTTCAGTAGGTCACAACAGAAATAGGCAAAGGTACCGAGATGACAGGGTAAAACATCCATTTAAAATAGGGAGTTCTGTATATTTAGAAAATCAAATGCTAAGTAAAAAGATAGATAATTACCAAGCTAAGATGGATTTCAAATATACAGGGCCTTATAAAATAATATACTTCATGTCTCCAGTCAGTGTCATAATACAATTAGAGGAAAATCCGGAAATTGTAAGACGCGCTCACATTAGCCAACTGAAAATACATAATAAGACCTGATTGTGAAAGGTGTAGTAGGTAAATTGACCAGTATTGTAAATAACTGCAATATAGTTATTTTAAGCCGTTCTGTACATTAAAAGCAATCGATCATGTGTAAATAGTTAGGTTAAGAAAAGAGAAAACGCATGTTCATTTTATATGAAAATGTGGCAAAAATGATACTCTTGTATATATTTAGGTTAACTAGAAAACGAAAAGTAATATTCATTGTAAATGAAAACATTGCAATTATAATACATTGTTCTTGAATAACTTTATGTTAGTTCAAATAAAGATACCGGACAAGACAACAAAGCACCAATTGGAGCTAATTAACATGTGTTAATATAGATTACATCATGAGTCCGATCATGAATGCTGAAACAAAAGGACAGTTAAGTAGCGTTGTAAACATGAAGTTACATAGAACACTAATGTGAAATTAAATAGAGGAGAGAGATTTATGTCAAAAAAATAAAATAATAAAGGAGAAATAAGGAGTTTATGTAAAGTAGAACATTTAAGTTAGTCAGGAGAAGTGTTTATTTTATTGATTGTGCCACTTGACTTCCTTTTTTTTATAGTTAATAATATTGTAGCTATCTATAAGGTAACATTGTAAAGAAAAGGCCAGTATAAGGTTTGCGTGTATGTTGTGTGATCACACAGTATACTTCACTGTTCACTAAATCCACTGGAAAACTTTAATTTTGTTTATAACCAAAGGTACTATATTATTTAATTATAAAATAGGTTTAAAACAATATTGGATTGTAACTGTTGATTGAATAAGTTAGTTGAACTAAGGTAAAAGTAAATAGAGCAAGTTCATAAAATTAAAGTTACGTACTAGATTACCATTTAAAACTCAGAACAAGACTAAATAAAAATTGACTAATACAAAAAGTAGAATGCTCTTTTAATGTAGAACAACTGATTCATTTAGTGGGGGGGTGCAATAAAAATATCCTTTTCCTTTTCCATTCCGAAATTTATCCCCTTTGAAGAAGACGCAGCCCAGCTGAGCCAAGGTCATCGCCGGTGTTGGTGAACCGCCTACTACCCGCTGCATATTTAGTTGGTTCCTGGCAAAAGAACTTTTTATCTCATCCAAGTGTTTTGAAGCTACAGAATGACTTTTATATAATTCAGTGTTTATAGTTTACCTATTTGTACCTTGTATTTCGTAGTTTTAAGGAATTTTAGAAGCTTTTAAAATGCCAGTATGCATAAATGATTGTCCAATTTTGTGGGGGGGGGAATAATGTACCATATTGTATTATTCATTTTATATAATTTTCCAATCATTTATTATAACATTTATGATTACATGTATGAAGGAAACCTGTAGGGACAAGTAAGGAGTGATGAGTCAAAAATGTAAAGTGGTGGGGGTACACCCTTCCACTGCTGAGACAGAGACCATTCCTATGGTGGCTCCCTGTATATACGGTCAGCGGTTCTTTTACTCTCTTCGTCAGCGATTCACCCTTCACTTGAAGGTACTGTACTATTTTGTTAAAGTTGCCTAATATATAAAAATTACATAAATGTTCTTATTTGATTTGCAGGATCTGTTTACAACAATAGTAAGTTTTGTTTGGTATTCGATTGTATAATTTTATAAACATAAAGTAAATTTAAATGTAACTCTACAACAAAGACTATGTTTTGTTATTAGGGCTGATGTTTCCGAGTAATGAAGACGAAAAATACCTTTTAATATCCTATCCTTAATTTTCAAGTATTCAATGGGGTTAGAATTAATTAAATATTTTCTTAAATTGTAAAAAGGTACATTAAATTGAAAAGTCTTGTTCTGCAGGATGTTTAGCTGTAGTTTTGATACTCCAATAAATTTATTATTCATTTGATATGTTATTCAATCGTATTTCCCAAGATTAAATTTGTACCGGTTAAGTGACACACAAAAAGTACGGTACAAGGTATGAAAAATAGAAATAATTTATATTTGAATTATTATGAACATTTATCGGTGATGTGGGAGTTAAAGGTGGCCGCGGTTCTGTCGACCTTATGGGAAAATTTTAATCTAGGTGCTTTGAAACAAATTACTTTTGCCATGCATATATACATAAATACATACAGCCTCCTCTTCTCCGTAGTCTGGAAGACCAGGGAATTGTCAATTCTTGAGGTTGGGGTAGGTGTGTGTGTGTGTGTGTGTGTGTGTTTGTGTGCGTGTGTTCAATTCAATTCAATTCAAACAATTTTATTCATGCAATTCTTAAATCAATTATAAAGTCCCATGTGCTATGCAAAGCACGTGCGGGATGAAAAGCATATATTTTTACTAATACATTTCATTTTCTTGTTTCTGGCAACAAACTGTTCGTTTTTCCCTCTTTATCACTTTTACAGAACAGTGAGTACATTTCCTATTGCAACAGTTTTAATCAATATAAATAATACTTATGTTATAAATAAACAAATTAGAATAATTAGAATCATAATAAGAAAAACGAGATAACGTTCATCCTTTTTTTAGAAAGACAATAAATAATTAGACATGCAAATATAAATATAGTTATTTATTTAAAACAAAGCCAAAAATAAGTTACAAATTATTTATGCTATATTATTATTGATAGAAAACAACAAGCTTATGACTTTATCCCAGACCTTTTCATTATAAACTTCATTACCGAACATTTTTACAAACGCATCAAAACGTTTTGGACCAAGACAACAAAACTGATGCCTCTACTAGTTTCCTTTTTAAAAATGCTTTCTGCCAACAAGTAAAATTGTGCTTATCGAGATAGGTATTCTATTGATAGGTTTCATATTAAACATATATGGATATTTAAAAACAAACATAATCAAAAAGTACATGCAATTGATTGAAGGTTTAAAGCTTTTCTTGTTCAAAAAGATAGCTTATACTCTATCAGATTTTTTAAAACCAAAAACTTTCCTCAGTGCATGTCTTGGTTCATGATGACAGGTTGTAATATGGTAGGATAAGTACCCACATAATGTACTATTCCATATCTCACCACACTTTCAAACCAGGAGATGTACCTTTTTAAATGCTCACTCCAGCCAGCACGCAAACAGCTTAAACGGCTTATTCCTCCTGATCAGCCCTCGACTTGAGGGTACACATCGATGATTGAGTATTTTCTTATAGTTTGTTTTGAAGCGATTCGCAACAAACCAGGACTTAGCCTCAACAAGTAGCTTGTCAGCTGTTTCTCTCAACAGGGTAGTGTCTTTCCTATAATCACCAAAAAGGTGGTGTTATCTGCAAAAAGGATGGTTGCAGCCGTTTATCCAAAGGTCATTTGTCATTATGCAAAATAATAGGGGACCTAACGCCGAACCTTGAGGAACGCTATGGGGGATACCTTGGACATTCGAGGAGATTTCCTTCACTGAAACAATTTGCCAACGATTTTCCAAATAGTTCTGCAGGGATCACACCACTGGACCATTAATACCATACTTTTTCAGTTTCCCTAGAAAGATGTTATGGGGAACAACATCAAACTCCTTACTCAGATCACATAACCTCAGCATGACTGAGTCATTTTAACTTCAAGGCATCTGTGATGAGGTCAGTCAGATTCATTAGGGCGCTGAATTTTTATTTCAGGATTAGTGTTGCCTACAGTATTATTTTGAGGCTTCTGATTGGCTGAGGGAACATCATTACCGCGACGATACGGTTGACGTCAACGGCCTCGGTGTTCTAGTGGATAGAGTGCTGGGCTGATGATCCGAAGGACCCGGGTTCGAATCTCACCCATACCACTATTTTTTTGTATTGGATTTTTTTCATTATCAACAAGTTTGGTTGGTTTGGTTAGGTTATGGTGGTTTAATTTTATAATTAAAACATTATGAAATTGAATTTGACCCATTTATAGTTTTATTTTATGAACAGAAATATTTTTTTCGGTTAAACCTTCATTTGATTTTTCATTATTAGCAATTCTGGTTAGTTTGGTTTAGGAACCTAAATTAGGTTATGATAGTTTAATTTTATGTTATTCATTGTGACCCTTGGTTGGAATATATAATTGATAAAAGGGAAGAATTACCTTATCCAACCTCAGTTGCTAGTATGACAACTAGTTTCGTTCCTTAGAACATCGTCAGGTCATTGTATGCAACCACATCTTCAATGTATAAATACATTGTGGTATGTCAAAAGATTCTTTAAAACACTGTCAGATTCACAATAGTAAAAACTAGTCATGTTGATCAAATTATTAAAATTGAATAAAAAGTGATAAAATTGGTTAAAACTGTAAAGGCTGGCCAGCACTCTCTTATCACTGTCACTGACTAAATAAAACTCTACAGTTTTGTTGTAAATAAAACCGATTAATAAACCTTCATTAGATTTTTTCATTGTCAGCACATTTGGTTGGTTTGGTTAGGTTATGACGGTTTAATTTCATTATAAAAAATATAAAATTGAATTTGAGGCATTTTATAATTTTATTCTATGAACAAAAATAATTTTTCAATTACTAAACCTTCGTTATAGTCAATCAGAAGCCTCTAAATGACACTGTTGGCAAAATTAATCCTGAAAAACAAATTGTGCCATTAGGGCTGTAGCACGAATACTAGAAAAATACTGGTATGGATCATAAACATAAACAAATGACGTTGTTGGCCCGAATCCTATAATAATAGCATTGAACATATGTTTTCATCACTCCTTAACGAAAGTAACTATTTTCATTTTCGATAACAGATGACATCAATGAAAGTAGTCGTTTCCCAAGCTCTAATTTAGGGCGAGGGAAAATCGATCAGCTGATTTTCCCTCGCTCTAAATTTACTTTCCCTCGCTCTCAATTAGTTCTCCATTTATTCACTACGCGCGCTAGTGTTTTGTTACGGTTTAATTTAATGATTTTAATCAGCTGTATGTATTTTTAAAAGTTGTGTTATTCTTTTATTTTGATGTTTACACAAAATTTATTGAGAAATATACGTAGGTTTCTTTTTAGAAGATTTTATTTTATTTTGATGTTCAATCAAATTAATTGAGAAATAAAATTGTTTTAATATACTGAGGTCTGCTATTCTGTGTTTGTATATTTTTGCGTCGTGATGAAAATTATCGTTCACAACTCGTACCGAAAGTTATTATCCGGCACTTGCTCCATTATTCCCGTCCTCGGCTTCGCCTCGTACGTGAAAATAGCTCTCACATACTCGGCTTCGCCTTGCACGTGAAATTGGGGTTCCCTGTGTTCGGCTTCGCCTCACACAAAAAATTGGGCGCGCGACGGAAAATGCCACTTTCGGTCCTAGTAATGAAATATACTATTTGGCAGTTCCATTTAAGCAAAGTTAAATTATGTTTATTTTCGGGCCAAAAACGTCATTTGTTTATGTTTATGATCCATACCGGTGTTGTGTAGTTGTTGCGCCCGCTTCGAAAGCCGTGCTGGTCATCCGAAAGCAAGTTAATTGTTTCCTTCAAAATATTCAATCAGCTGCCTCTTCATCATGGCATAGACAAATAGAATAAATATTTATTTATAATTATATATATATAAATATAAATAAATTTATTCTATTTGTCTATGATCATAGTCTCGAGCACCTTAGAAAACACATGCAAGATGGATATGGGGTGGTTGTTAGACGGACCTGAGGGATCTCCTTTTTTAAAATGGGGATGGTCTTAGCAACTTTTAGGACGTCAGGAAAGGGAGTTTATTAGCTTAGTTAGTGGTGTACATATCTGATTTATAATACCAGTATTTAGTATTTGAGAAGGAGATACCATTTATATCTTCGCTGTCAGCTAATTTTTTAAGCCCTTCGCTAAACTTATATAATATATCGTTCACTCACCTCAGTCCAGTCCAACATGTTAGTGTGTGGTTAGTGGCATAATCAGTGACTGCAGCAACCGGGTCTTCATGCTGCAACAACGAAAGGTAGTTGATGATATCATCAGCTATCCTGATAAAATGGTAGTCATTAAAAACATCAGGGGATGTAGTTATCTTAGGGCCAGAGGGCAGGACCTCCTGTGCTCATTAACATCCCACGCAGCCTTGCAGGTGTTGGATGCCTTCAAAATTTTGTTTACGTTACAGGCTTTCTTCGATTCCTCGGTAGGCTTTCTTTAGTTTGTAATATATAGAAAAATATTTAACTTTTTGATTTTGGTCAACAGCAAGTTTATAATGATCATGCACTAAGATAATTTCATTATGTATGAAATGTATGTATGTAGATCCGTAAGGAACGCAGTGTCTACTGCTGTACATTCAGTCGTTTTATTACTAAGTTTGCAGATTTTCACAGGATATATTTAATCAAACTTATCCTGGATAAAGTCGAGAAATAACTTGAATGCAGTATTTGGCTCCGTAACGAGTTGTAAACAGTTCCAGCCCACAATATATTTAATCCGTTGATGAGCAAAGGCAGGTTATCCTTATCATTAAATCTCTCAGTAGCTAAGTTCTTTTAATATAATCATAGGAAGTGTTTACTTTACCTCATCAGCCTTGATATTCAAGAGAACTGCTCCATCACGATCGGCAACCACAGGATTCACAACCCTTACCTCGTAGTCCCAGGAGTCTACGTTGGTGGCTGTTGCATCCAAACAAGCCAAACCACGGGTTGGAAGTCTGGAAGTTACATGAAGGCCGTAACTTAGCAAAAAGTTTACAAAAGTAGCTTCCTCCCTAGACTGGGTCTGAAGATGGACGTTTTTAAGTCCCCACAGACGACAAGTTTCTTGGGACAAAGTCTGCTAAGCTAAGATAATCGAGGCAGAGTTCATGCTGGTAGATAAAGGATTCAAAAGCTCCATCCGGAGACTTACGTCTTATACTCCCCCACCATGCATACTCCCTTAAGTCTTTTTTTCAGTCTGGCATTTCCTAACTAGCGGTTTAATAAAGCTCGGAAAATGCGTAGAACAGTCGTGATCATTGTGAAATAACATGTGTTACATGGTAAGTAAACTATGCCAGCTTTCTTTAAGCAGACTAGAAAAGAAGAAATAAAAACCCTGCCGCTACCCTAACCTCAAACTCATTTCTTTTTTCAATATTCTACCCATTCTCATTCTACCATTCTACCATCGTCTGCTGTTGAAACAAAACATAATTTCGTTTCAATTTTATTTATTTTTTCACACGTTGGTTAACATATATTGAGTGGCTTGACTTAAACAAACATTAGTATTTCGCTTAGCTTAATGACACTGATGGAGCTTCAATTAAGGCTACTGGCTCAGTTTTAACACAAACAGCCGATTCTTACTCTTAGTAGTAACATGAATTCACTTCAGAGTGTGTCTTCTTTAAGGTAGGTAGGCCTAACTTATACCATTGACTATTAATTGGATACTGAGGACTATACGTTATTCATTGTTATTTATTTATGTCATAACTGGATTTGGTAATTTTATACTATAGATGCCTTCAAACGATTTTTAAAATTTTAATAACTTAAGTTACTTTCAAGAGTTTTAACCTCCTGGTTCCAAGTTAACTTATACCATTATTTTTTTCATCGCCGAAGGATTTTACTACAATTAGGCGTACTTTCATCTCTTTAAGAAATAAGTTATCCAAAGTCTCCAATCTGTGCCTATGAAGAATAGCCCAATAAATCATTCTGTCCAGTTAGGCATACGTAGGCCTATTTATCATGCTTCAACCCTATTTGCTTTAAAATGTTTTTCCAAATTATTTTAATGGACAATATCAAGTTTTCTAATTTTAACACGTTCGCTACAGAGCGGGTATCCAATTTAATCTTTCACGTAGACCGGCTGTCACTTGGTTAACAGTACACACAGACCACAGGTGAAATACTGTTGAACAGGGATCATTTACTTTTTAATACGCTGCAATCATGTTTGTAAATAATATAAGTAGCCTAACTTATTCTTGTTTCTTTTATGTTTTTTAAAAACCTATCGTAATGTTGCATATTTGCGACGCCAATAGCGAAGACAATAGTGAAAATTATTATATTTTTCTTGAAATAGCCCAAACGCCGCATATATTCGACAGTTCATTTTTGTTTATGTTTTGAGGTTAGTCAGTTTGGTTTTTCCCTGTTGAAGGGAGCATTCATTATTATTGATGATTTTTTTCGATTAGGCCTATCGATATTTATGTTTTTTGATCCATTACAAATTGACAACTGATCTTGTTTAGGCTGAAATAGTCTATTACCTTCATGGATTAAGAAATGAAACTGTTTTAAGCTAACCTAACATAACCAACCAAACTTGCTGTGCCTTATAAAAATGCCGTTTGATAATAGAAAAGGCAAGTTAAACACAGAATTTTTAAATGTTACAGCAAGTTTGGTTAGTTATTTTTTAGAACAGTTTCATTTCATTATTGTTTGCCGGTACTGAACAATCCTATTTAATTGTAGTTGTCAGCTGATATGTTTAAATTTGTTAATATCCATTAATATCGAGAAAAGAAATAATGAATGTTCCATTTAAGTAGGCCTACCGTTAGTAAAAAAAAAAAAAAAAAAAAAAAACGGATTAGGCCTATTCAAGAACAGTTTATAATTGAACAAATATAAAAGCTACATAGGATAATGTAGCATACATAAGTTATATACAGTGATGCAGCAAAGTAAAGAACAGTTTTTCCAATTAGGCTATGATATGACCTCACCAATCATCATATCCACTGACCAAGCGACGCAGTTGTGCGTCAGACATCCCTGTAGACCACTGCAGAAAACTCAGTGCCTTCAAATAGACCGTTACAAAGATTTGATAACATTGGAACACCGATGCAAATATATGTCGTCAGTCTATTTTAATGTTACTATATAGCCTACATATATGCGACGGCAGTCTATGGGTAGAAACCGGCTGTTGCATATGTGCGTCGCTGGTTTATATGAATGAGAAATTTTGTATTATTGCGGTAGGTAGCAAACTTGTTAAACTTAAGCTGTGATTACACTAGGCTTTGATAATCAATCTGTCAACCTATTTATCAGGATCACCATAACCACTCAGCTACCCAGCCAGTTAATAGTGGTTAATGATTTAACCCACTGAAGTTTAAATCTATGACATCAAAAGTAGTTTGCCAACGTTCTAGAGTTTTGGTTCAGTTCGGTTGTTTTAGTATAGCACCATTTAACTTAATAATCCCATTTTAGCAAATTTCCTATTATAATTACTGTACCCTTTTCAGGATTATGTAGAATAGTAAAGCTTAGGCCTATTAAAGTAAGGATAAGCTTGTTAAGGATAGACTGTAACACTACCAAAGGATTAGTCTGCAGTTTATCTATATAGCCATGATGGGGCAGAATTTCTTATAATGAAATATGCATTAGGCCTATTTTAAAATTACTAAGAAAACTCATAGGCTAACTCCTACAATTTGAACCTCCTAACTTTCAACCTCTAAATTCCCCATTAAGTCTCGTTCTTTAATACTGAACATTAGAGAGCACTTAAGGTCCAATTCCTATGCGATCAGAACCAGTTTGATCGAACTATGGGAACAGGGGTTTATGGGGGATTTTATGGGGTATAAATGGGGTTTTCTCATTTTCACCCTGAAAACTAAAATTTTGCAATTTCCTTCTAAACAATTTTGTAGAGCTAAAAAAAAACAAATAATTTAGTAGGCCTATGTTGAAGCATTGTTGTATGCCTAACGGTTACGGAAAAATTCCCAAAAAAGTGTAAATTTAAAATTACCATGTTATTCTTATGGAGAATAAATAAATTGTTGTAGCTTACTTGTCTATGGAAATATTTTAATGAAATTTTGAAATGTTGTTTACTTCATAGGCCTACTAATCTACCAATATTTTAATTAAAAAAAACCCCTATTTTCTTCCCTGTAGCAGCAAACCTAAGTAGGTACTCATTAAAATTATTGATATTTAAATCAAGATTTAAATAATTTTAATGTGTTCACTTGATTGGCGAGAGTGTCTTTAGCCATTCAAATATGGCCGCACTACTTTGTAAATAAAATGACGGACGTTTAAAAACCCAATTTCGTGCGATTTTTGTCAAGTTTTCTCCGAATGTCTATCACATAATCGTCTATGAAATCACGAACAACTGTTTGGGTCAAGAGTATTTTTTCTAGTTGTCACTGATATGTTTACATTAAATGTTGTTTACAAATACAGTACCGCAAAGATTTTTGATCACGTTTTGAAAGCAAAATCTAAACCAAGTGAGATTAAAAACGATTTTCCTTACATCAAGGATTTATTTAATCTCAAGTTCAATAATGTGTATTGTAACCGTAAATTAAATTAGAGATTCTTTGTGTATAAAATTGTTCTGAAGTTTTGATAACCGGGAAAAAGACCTTGAATCAGTGTTGTATAGGAAGCTGGGAAACTTAATTAATTAAATCATCGTCGCCAATAATACAACTACTAAACAAGGTTTTCACTCATTGACGGCGTTTCAATGGCAGTTGTGTAAAGTGTAAGTGAAAAATCACAACTGGAGTGGGATTCAAATTCCCTAATTAAATTCTGTATGTTTATGCGTATGTTTGTTGTTAACGCATTAATGTCATTATTTCTCAGTGTTACACAGAAAGGACAAGAGCACCTTTGATAATGAAAATGTCATCCGGAATAAAGTGTTTAATGTTGAGGTTGATGTAGTATTTTCACTACTTTTGAGCATTGTGGAATGTAACTTTCAATTATAGGCCTATCTTAGGGCTAATTCTCATAGATCTATAAGCATTTTTTAAATCTAATCATTGGATATAACATGGACCAACACGATCCGGGTGACGTTTAATTGTGATGAATTTGTTTTGGCTTGAAACTGTCAGATACTATATTTGTGGAGTTTTAAAGGTAACGATAATAGTTTTGCCAGCATACCTGAAAATATGCAAACCAACTGCTGTTCTTAATATAAGAAGGTTTCAACTGACTAACTTTAAGATCCCCGTGCGTAGAACGGGAATGCAGCTCTAGTATTAAATAAATCTGACAAATTTAACCCATTGGGGAAGGAATTAATCGCTACCTGCAGCACCCTCTGGCGGCAATTAATTTTACCGAATTTGTAGACTTTTACTCTAACTGCTATAGAAAGAAAACCTTAGGTAATAAATTAATAATTCTTTCACCATTTTGTTCACAGTAAAATTGTCTACAGAAAAGTGGTAATTGGATAGTCAAAGTTCTAAACTAAAAAAATATATATATATAAAGATTATAAAAATAAAAATTTTAAAAACAATATTTTGAAAGTAAACTTGATATACAAATTCCAAGATTAATCCAGACACCAAATAACACAACTATTATAAAGGTCAATCGATTCCCTACGTAGAAAAATCAAAAGTTGTGTACTTTTATAAGTAATAACATTTAAAAAAAAATGTTTGTTTACCTTACCGCAGCTGATTTTTGGTAATATGTGGTTTCCATTGCAACACAAAATTGTTTGTTATTCGCTAAAATAAATGAGTAAATACACAAATCAAGAAGCAATATAGGCCTATTTATAAACATTATAATAGTAAGAAGAAACAAAAAGGGCGAAAAATAATAATAACTAAATAAAAAATGGCACTGCCTAGCAGTGACACGAGCGGCTCTCGTAAGTCGGCCGCCGGGCCTGCAGCGGCCGTACGAGTAACGCTCGTAAGCCGGCGCCAATGGGTTAATGGAATAATTTAGTAGAATTCCAGCCAGGTAGATGGAAATTCGCTTAGTCTGAAGGTTTGCTGCGGCGGGGGTATTTTTTTATTGAAATATGCATAGCTGAATTAGTTGATTTACTAAGCCATTGTTCTTTTGTAAATTGCAGCTTTTTACTCGTGGTCCTATTTTATTACAAAAAAATCTTTTTTCCAGGTACTCTGTTAAGAAGTCTTTAGACAAGATTTCAAAGCAACAGATAACGAACATTAGCAAACAGCAAGCTACTTCAGACAAAACAAAAAATATAAACTCAAATAAAGTTATTATTCCAAAGAGGATTGAGAGGGGACCAACAGATGTCTTAAAGGTGAGTGTCAGGTTAAGTAAATCTGGACCAAACAATATGAGAGGTTTAACACTTCCAGGGCTAAATTAAATAAACGGATGGAGCCTAATTATTTTTTGCAAAAATTGAAAAACTAAGATAATGTAGTAAATGTTTTGTAAGCTACATTTATTTATTTTGCTTGAAATTCATGGACTTAGCGCTGAACTAATTTTTTTACAAAAGTTTTGAAGAAAATAAAATTTGATTTGACAAATATATTTGTCTTAGGCCATGTACACATGAGGGCGGTCCGCGGCGGCCGCCTAGGCCACATGACACATGACAGCGGCTGGCGCCGCGGTTACCGCTGTGGTTGCGGTGTGAATTGACCGTCACTCGGCAGCCAGTACAGTATTTACCAACGTTTTTCCTTTGTTCCGCTTGACAATTCTTTTGAGCAAAAAACTGAACTAACTCTTGCCTCGCAAACCTTTTTTAAACCCGATCTTTACTATACAGTAGTCGCTGCATGTCCCAAATGCATCTTCTTTTTTTACTTCTACAATGAACGGTTCAATATCAAAGTTTTCTGGTTCCACAGCAGCATGCGTGGCCAATGTAAACTTACACTCCAAACACTACATCCAGCTACAGCTACACACTACACCAACTCACAGAGAGCGATGTCCACAGCGCGAGCGTGCAGATGTCTGGGGATATGATCCTAGTAGCAACTGCAGCCAAACCACGGCGGCTTCCGCCCTCATGTGTATGCTCTCATGCCAACATTAGTAACTCCAACCGCGCGGGAGCCGCGGCGGTCAAAGGGAAATCTACGACTGCCGCGGTTTGTTTCGCTTGATTGGAAGTGGGCGGTTGCATGTGAACGGTCCCATTTGCTCTTTTGCACTATTGGCTCACGCGTAATATCAACCGCGGCGGCTGCCGCCCTTATGTGTATATGGCCGTAGGCCCAGAAAAAACAAGGTGGATGGATATTCCGTCTTCCATCCTTAACAATAATCACAAAATATGAACACTACCAATAATCTTGACTATTCTTATGAGCGGCAGACGGATCTGTCAACCTTAGGCTATTCCTTCCCTTGTTTGATTTTTAATTCACAAAAATGTGTCCATTATTCAGAAGTAAATCTAAACCACTCAGTTCTGCTCCCATGTCCTCATTCCCATTCCCCATCAAGACTTCCACTACGTAAAGACTGTTCTTCAGGTTCATCAAATCCATTACATTAGGCATACATACTATTATTTTCATTGCCAAGTATGAAATTCCTCTCAGACATACTTTTTTATGCATCTCAATAACATCTCCTTTAAATTTAAGATCGTTTGGATTGATCACTTTAGCTCAATAACATAAAAATAAAGCACACAACAAATGTAAACATCAATCACTAACAACCGTGTGTGAAGTGATAGTTTTGCAATATTCACACACTCCATGGTGCAAAATAATATACCTAGCTGAAACAGCTGCGGCAAGTATTATTGCCAACCACAAAAACAAAATAACCCATTTATAATGCAGTGTAGTGTTTATTTTCCTATTATAAACAATATATTAATTTGATTTTTGGACGGATATATATTCGTCCATAGCCCTGGAAGCAGGGCCTGATTAAGGGTCTAGTCGCCAGTAGGCTGACGTTTTTAGTGCCCCCCCTCCTCCCAACCACTACGCCTCCTCTCTGCCACCACTTTCAAAATTTTGAAGTATGAATACTAATACTGAATTTTAAAAAAATGGCCAAAGACATTATACTACTATTCAGTTTATTTAAAAACAAAAGAAAACTGATCATAAATTAATGCATAGTTTGATAAGGAACTTTTAAAATAGTAACAAATCGGTTGTTTAAGGAATGTAAAACATTTTTATTTAAAATAATGTATTTATTTTACATTAAAAAACCAAACAATAATATACATACTTTCTAAACTAGTAATACGCTTATTCTGCGCGTAACGGGATGAGTGAACATGAGCGCAATAATGAAAGAGTCCACCCACACCTAGCCTACTTACCGGTGTCACTGGTGAACACAATAATGTTATTTGTATGGACAAATCAACTAAATCTCAGTCAACAACAATCTTATCTTCTCGTCCATTAATTAACCAAAGTCATTGGTAATATACGTAATGGATTTCCAACAGTTATCGATAGGAGGTAAATCCATCGTTCCTGTACAAAACGTCTCTTGATTAAATAAAACCTATTTCCATATTTGTTATGAAGCCTATCATAAACAAAACTAAGCCAAACTGAACTATTCTAACTTAAATAAATTGCCAAAGCACAGTGTAAGGAATCTCCAAAAAAATATCGTATTGCTTACAATGATGATTTATATCAACAATAGCGCTATTATATCATCTAAAAGTGATTAAAAATCCAATAAATGTTCATCTAACTAATGAATCTAAATGCCATAAACGGTTCCCACACTCCGCACTGCTCGAATTTACCACTTCCATCGCCACTACCTACGTCGTGGACCTGTATCCCTCCCTTCCCCCAGCATTTTAGTATTGAATGTACATTAATCTAACTACCATGGAATTACTTAGTTTACATCATTTATCTGTATCTATCTGCAACAAAAAGTATCATTAAATGTTTTTACAAATCAATTATTAGACCTACTATAAATATAATGATTATAAAAATCGGCCAAACGCACCCTTCCCCGCCTCATTACCTACCTAGGTGCGCGAATCCTTTTTTGGAATAAAACATCTTTTACGCCCCCGGTCCCAACTTAAAGGCGCCCTAGGCTCCAGCCTAATTAGCCTAATGGGTAATCAGGCCCTGCCTGGAAGGGTTAATAGCCTATCTCTTTCTAACATGTTTTTCATCATAATGAATACATACATAACTAAGTATAAAGCACACCATGCGTAATAGTAGTCAAATATTGTGAAGAGGAAGTGTTTGGAAATGTTGTGCGAGTAGGCTGAAGTGTTGTTAAACAATAACTTGTGCTGACCTACAGAAGGCTGTGGCTGTACTTCGCGCTAACGGACACATATATAAATATATATCTATATATAAAGCCAAAAGTACCCATGAACTTTTGAGAAAACTACAAGTCACACCCCCATAAACCATATACTTAAAATGTTCGTCATGACGAGAAACCTTGCGCAAAATTATCCATTATTTCATAAGTGGCCCTATAAGGTCGTAATTGCTTTCCAAAGGGAACTTTCCATTTACCTAATGTTAAAAATACCTCAGCTGTTATTATTTGTTTGTATTCTGCTTTGTTTATTTTCATCTTAACTTAACCAATCAATAGTTTTATTAATACTAATGTAGTAAAATGGGGTGGAGCCCGTGGGTAACAGCTAGTATCTATAAGTATAAAAGAGGATATTTGTATATATATATTTGTTTGGCAGTGATAAACTCAGACACCGCTGAACCGATTGCCACGAAACTTGGTACATACGTGTAGAATTTCATGGAATAGGTTTATACACCATCAATTTTGTGATCCGTCCAATCGGCTCCGCCCCAGTGGCTCTGGAGTTTCCCATGTTAACCTTATGAGAAATGGAATTAATGAATCTTAACAGCTGTTTCAATTAAACAAGTTGGTTCTGTTCTATGATGTTCAATAGCATTAAAGTTACAAGGATTACCAACAGGGTGCAGCACTATTATTTCTTTTACATTTATGACAACAGCTAATTTGCAACCAAAAGGTTAGTGAGTGTAGCGAACGAACTTCAACCTGGAGGCGAGTTAGCGTAGCGAACGAGCTAACCTGAAGGCAAGTGAGCATAGCGAACGACCTAACCTGAAGGCAAGTGAGCGCAGCGAACGAGCTCCAACCTAAAGGTGAGTGAGCGTAGCGAACGAGCTCCAACCCAAAGGTGAAAAAGCGTAGCGAACAAACTTCAACCAGGACGTGATTGAGCCACGAACGAGATCATCTTGAAAATTAAGAAGTTAAACGGGGCAAAGCCCGCAGGTTACAGCTAGTATATATATATATATATATAAATATAATATATATATAAGAAAATTAAATTCACCAAAGAAATCCAACAAAAAGAAATCAATTTCCTAGATCTGACAATTCCCATCCAAAACAACAAACATTCTTTTAACATATTCAGAAAACCCACAACTACAGACATAATAATTCCAAAAAATTCAAATCATCCATGGACACACAAAATTGCAACTTTTCATTCATTAATACACAGATTAGTCAACGTTCCTTTAAATAAAGAAAATTACAAGAAAGAAGTCGACACTATAAAATATCTAGCTGAAAAAAATGGATATAGAAGCAAAATGATTGATAATATGATCAAGAAGGAAATTAAGAAAAGAAATGAATTAAAATCAAACTTAGAAAACAATTCGAAACACAAAGAAGAAAAGAAATTCATGTGCGTCCCATACAACAACAATTTTAACAAAGCAATCAGGAAAACATTCAAACATACCCCAGTAAAATTAAGCTACAGAACAAAAAATAACATTTTTAAAATCATACACAATAAAACCAACAATCCTATAACAAACAATACAGCAAACATATACAATGCATCTGGTATCTACAAAATTAAATGTTCTGACTGTGACAAATACTACATTGGACAAACATATCGAAATTTTAAAGTTAGATTTAACGAACATATACAGGCATATAAATCGAAGAACAAAACATCAATGAAATCAAATTTTGCAGATCATTTACTAAAATCCAAACATAAGTTTACTAAGATCGAAGAAAACTTAACAATATTAGAAATTGAAAAAGACAGAGAAAAATTGAATGTAAAAGAAGAAATTAATATTTATATGAACTACAAAAATAACAAATCAAATATTTTAAATACAATGATTCCAAAATTGAATAATCCAATAAATGAAACAATAACAAAATTGAGAAAATATTAATGAAAATAAGTACAACACATCATATAGTATATAAATTAATCAATGAAGACAAAATGTTACAAGTTAGAACAGTTTTATAAAATCATATGTTATTTATTTATTTACATATCTTATTTTGATTTTTGTTTACTTTGAAAATGGCCTTAGAGCCGAAACTATAGTCAGTAAATATTTTAATAAATAAGTTTACTTGGGTACTAAGTTTATTAATGTTTAATCTTTATTTATAAATATATATATATATATATATATATATGAATTTGAACGGATGGTGTTTTTGGTCTCTAGGGACCTCAAAACGAAAAAGTAAATTGGTCCCGGGTCCAGGTCTTACCATGAGTACTACGGTAATAGCTTATTCCCTTTAGGGGAAATTCGCTAATATTCCCTATGGGGGAAATTCGCTAAAAAGTTGTCTAAAAAATAATATTGATTATTAATAATCAAGCCTATTAGCCTATTAGGCTAAGGTAACTGTTGGCATCCAAGAAACAACTTTAAAATAGCCTACCTATGATATTTACATGTTTTGACATGTATCGGGAAGGGTATTTCGATTTGTATGGATACAATTTATATTTTATGTCCATTTAATAATTGTTTTGTGTTGTAATGACTAAATTACTTCAAAAGTATCTCTAAATTTTGTGAGACAATAAACTCTGTTTATGAAAAACCCATTTAATAATTTTATCACACATTGTTATTAGATTGTATGCATTAAAGAGTACATAATTAAAAACTGCACATAGCCTGTACATTTTGAATACCGGTAGGCCTACTCTAAGATATATGGTTTTAAGTTGGACCATACAGTTTCAAAGGCTAAACTAAAGGGATTTCAAGACAACACGCTTGATACTTGTAGGTCTTCTACTAGAAGCTCTACTGCACCGTGGTCGTCAATGAGGCCATTTAGGTTTAGATACTCAACAACAGAGAATACCGGCCTTTTAAGTAATAGGCCATTAAAATTAGTTAAAAAATTGGCTGTGCCTGGAAATATTTCTCGGAAAGCTGGAAATCGTTTTAATCCTTTTGTCCTATTCATAGAAGTAAAAGGATTTGAAGTTTGTCCCATTTTTCCAGGTGAGCTTCTGACCTGGGACCACAAAAACCTTGAAATTTAAGGTTATTTTATAGTTTTTACTAAAACGTCAAAGAACCGTCCAGCCTACAGAAAAACACATAATAAAGGGATTGTAGAGCACAACACTCCGCATCCATTGAGCATGGTGATGAATATCGAACCAATATAAAGCTATTTATAGTAATTTAAATAAAGTTATTTTATTAAGAAATTATTGAACATTGCATTTTTAACATTTATATTTCTTCTAGAAAATGGATTCCAAGTACATTATTATTTACAAAGTAATTAAAACGAATTACAAATACCCTCGCCGCAGCAAACCTGTAGACTAAATGATTTTCCATTTACCTGGCTGGATTTATACTAAAATATTCCCTAAAAAATGTCAGATTTATTTCCTATTTAATTAACATTAATTTTAGTGAGTTCTTAGGTTTGCTGCTACAGGGAAGATATTGAGATATGTTTTTTATTGCAATGTCGATAGCTTAGTATTAAATAAACAAAATGTTGTTTAAATATATCCATAAACAAGCAAACTTCAACAGTTTATTTATTCTCCATAAGAATAACATGGGAATTTAAATTTACAATTTTTTTTATTATCCCCGTAAACGTTGTGCATACAACAACGCTTCAATATAGAAATAAATTATTTATTTGTTTAAGCTCTACAAAATGCCAATCGCAGCACTGGAACGAGAAGCTCACCTGGAAAAATGGAACAAACTTCAAATCCTTTTACTTCTATATAAGACAAAAGGATTAAAACGATTTCCAGCTTTCCGAGAATTATTTCCGGGCAAAAACCTATTTTTACTGGCCTATAAGTGTTCTAAGACTGTTCTTGAAGCTGGAGATACTATCAATGCTTCTGATTTCGGGTGGAATATTGTTATAAACTCTTCCTAAGGTGTGGTATGTGTAGGCTAACTTGGTCCGCCGTGAGCTAGGCTAGATTACATGTATGTTATTTTTTGTCTTGTACCGTGGTTATGTATTTTATTATTATTTTTTAAAAGATCTCCGGCTTCTTCCTGGCCACTAGGGCTGCTTCAAGAATAAATAGTGCAGGAAGTGTGATAACTCTGTGCTCACTGGTGAGAAACCAACTTTTAAAACAAGGCTTACCGGTACTGGTAACTTCTACAAAACCTACATTAAAACTCAAACCTATTCAATGTATCTATATTAGCATGTTTCTGGTGTGCAGGCAATAGCTAGCACTGTTAAGCGAGATTACTTGGCACCCCACTACAAGTATCATGACGACCCCTTTCTTATCCCAACATCAAACATTGCCAAGAGGATGTTTGCCCTGTCTCAGGAGTCTGGGCGTAAAGCAGCTCACTGGGTTCGCCAAGAACATGCTGATTTGTTTCAACATAGAGTTGCAGATCCTCCAATTGAGGTAATAATCTTTTGAATTGTGTCAGCAATAGATAATAAAGATTATTTTTTCAACTCTTGCTATTTTAACTCATGGTTTTTGTACTATTATAACAGGTAAATAGGTAATTTTAATAATAATTATATAATATAATTATTGTATAACTAGCAGAGCAACCGTCCTTCGTACGGGGTTGGCATATAAGTATAAAATGCTTATTGCAGTTATACTCAAGCTTTGCGTTTGCAATGGGGGGAGGACACAGTTTGATAAAATTTGGTTCATAAATTTATGGTATGATATAGTATAACACATCTACCATTGTCATAATGTTCTACCATTGCACCTAAACAATAGAAAAATACCCCTGCCGCAGCAAACCTGCAGACTAAGCGAATTTCAACTTGTCTGATTACATTATTACTAAAATATGGCCATAAATAAGACATGTTTATTCCCAACTAGCTGTGTGCCCGTTCTACGCACGGGGATCTTATCGTATTCAGTTGAAACCTTCTTATATTAAGAACAGCAGTTGGTTTGCATATTTTCAGATATGCTGGCCAAACTATTATACATAGCTTTTTATTTTGTTTGTTGATGTTCCGGATCGATATGACAATCAATATGAGCCGTGTCAGTCGGCTCAGTTTGAGAGAGGAGAGTATTTCTTATAGTACATATTGCGGCAGAAGCACTGTACGCCGACGCTCGCCAAAGGCCGTGGGCGAGTCCACTTTGTCTTTACTCCCCTTCTTCTCCGATTTGCTTGGAGACGTTCTCTCTACTTGAAATCTTCCAACGAGTTTGACGTTCCAAATTTTACTGGCACTATGGAGACTCAAGAAAGAAGATTTTCCAAGTTTATATTGTTCGACCTTCCTAAAATGCAACCTTAAATTTGTTTTTGACACCAAGCCAGGGCTCCTGTACTGGACCGACAGCAGCGGACACATCATGCCTCCTGATCCTGACCTAGTTTGGAGCAAGACGAGGGCGTCGCCCCCGGACTAAACTAGGCCTAACCTCAACCAACTCGCAGCGGAAGGACTTCACCCAGAAACATTCTACGAGAACTTTGGCCTTCTTCATCTCTACAAACCAGGTGCTATCTACTCCATGTTATTATTACTCCAACGTTTTCATTCAGCCATTCTTCAAGAACAGTTACTTTACATCAAGTTTTTCCCCAATTTAAAGTTTTACCGTTTCAACTTCTTAAATTCTGTAGCCTAGCAAATTGAACTTAGTGTCTCCCTAACTAGGCCTACTTCTTATTTCTGGACTAAACTACAGACTATAAATTCCCCTGTGTTTTACTGTTTCAAATTAAATGATTTTATTTCTCTATCGCTGCGAGTTGAGTTGTGGAACTGGAACTAACTAAACTAAAAGTCAACAAGAATACAGTATATTTATACTACGGGTCTACGAGTGTTTCAAAGCTACAAGAATTCATGTATTTAGTAGGGTGTCACATTTCCTTGTTTATTTCATTATTTTGTGTATGTACCATGTTATGTTAGTAATAGGCTAAATATTTCTGTTCTAACGGGGGAAACTTTCGGCCCAATTGTTCTAAATTCAGTTTCGGTTAACACCAGTACTAAATTCTTCCCCACAATTTTGCCATTTTAAAAATTCTATTTCTTACTGTTAAAATTAAATTTCTATCCTGATGTTAGTGTATATTCGTGTATAATTGTCTTATGTTGCTATTTAAATATTTTCATGTCAATGTTGAGTGTAATTTTGAACTGTAAGGTTTGTTCGAACGTATTTCTTTAAACGCAACTTGTTATTGATATTTTGGTCAAATACTATTTTTAAATGATTTCATTGTAGGTCATTTCAATTCAATGTTTGTTTTATGTCATATTTTCAATTTCTTGCCTTTTAAGATTCATATTTTTAAATTTTTCATTGTCCTAAACTTTTTATTCCGAGTAGGCCTAACCTAACTTAAAGTAAGGATTTTCTTTTACTTACCAGCTTGGTCCTTAAACTTAAACTTGAACTTCAATTTTGGTAAAGTTACATACATAAACGTTTTGGTAAATGATTTAGGCCTAACACTGGTATTGATTTACATTCTAAGTCTTGTACCAAATTGTATATATATTATTTCGCTGTTGTTTAAGGGCGCATATTTGTTAATATTTTTAATTGAGTTGGTAATAAAAGATGTTAATCACATTTCAGTTGTATTTTTTGAACACCTGCAGATCTCTCATGAGCACAGAATCTTGGTAAAAGTTCCACGTACCCATTTTGGGGTCTGGGAACTCAGTCATGTTTCAAATAAAAGTTTAAATTACCTGTGTCCGCCGGTCGATCCTAATGTATCCTATTATTCGGTCCTGATATCCTTATAATATCGGAGCACGGACACAAAAAAAGAGGAACTACTCCAAATAAAAATCCTGAACTATCAACTACATACTAATTTCTGCCACAATATTTACATCTGGGGGGGGGGGGAATTGCCCTATACAAAAATAATAAATTTAAAACCACCATTGAAGAAAATAACCCCGATGCAGTAAACCTGCAGACTAAGCGAATTTCCATTTGTCTGATTGGATTTACACTAAAATGTCTCATAAAAAATATCACATTTATTTCCTATTTAAATAGGATTAGTTTAACGAGTACTTAGGTTTGCTGCAACAGGGAGGGTAAACAAAGTTTTTTGTAAAATGTTAATAGTTTAGTATGAAATAAATGCACTTTCCAAATTTGATCACAATATGTTCAAGAACAAGCAACTACAACAGTTTACTTATTCTCCATAAAAATAGCATGGGAATTTTAAATTTAAAATTTTTGGAATTTTCTCCGTAACCATTAGGTGCATAATAAAGCTTCAATATAGGCCTACTAAATTATTTGTTTTTTAAACTCTACAAAATGGTTTGGAAATGAATTGCTAAATTTTATGTTTTTTGGGTCAAAAATGGGAAAAACCAATTTTTACCCCACAAAACCCCCCATATACCCTCGTTCCCATGCGAAACCATGCGAATCATGCTGGTTCGCAAACTAGTTCGAATAAATGTAGGATTACACGTTTAGGCCTATACCAAATTTAATCAAAATCGTATAATTTCTGTTCAAGTTATTACTCAAGTTATCAGGTACAATGAAAAACACCGTTTTCAATGCATTTCTTATGGAAAACATGTTTTTTCAATTTTTTACCACAAAGCATAACAAAAACAAACTTTCATAATTATTTGCAAATCTACACGAAATTAAGCTTTCCAACGACCCATTAATAAAATCGGTCAGTAGAACTCTTGATTTAGCTGAACAAAGATTTTTTAAACTGTAGATTATGTTTATGTATTGTTATTACATAAATGCTTTATTTTTCAGCCTTATTTTCCCAAGGCAATTTATGACGAAAACTCGCAAGTAGATGAAAATGTTCTAAAGAAATTGATCGAGCAACATTTGGTATCTGATTCACTGACTGTTCATGGCTTATTAAAAGAGAAGGGAATAGGTGAGTAAAAAACATACAGGACATTCAATCTGCACTACTATTTGTAAACTTTAACATATGTTGCTAACATTCTACCACTTAGGCCTAGTATATTTAACTTAATGTTTGCATAGTTATAGCCTATAGAAATTAAATTTTCCACAAAGGACGATGTTTGCTTGGCTGTAGTTTTTTATGCAGATGTTTTTTTTTTACGTTTGGCTGATGGAATATTTTGTGCAATCTTTACAATTGATTTGATAAACTCCAGTTTTATCAAATACGTGGATCATTGCTTCAGGCCATTCTTTTATTCGATGACCTGAGCTTCTTTTCCTTTTTAAAAGAAATTGTAATGTTATTTTTAAACATCAAACAGTTGCTTAGGCTATACATGAGGACTCATTGAAATATTGATTTATTTGTACTTTACTGCATATTATAAACAGATTGTTATATTACTATCACAAGTGTTTTTTTTAACAGAGATATCAAGAGATACATTGCAGAGTTTGTTAGAATTAGTTTGTTACTACAATGAAGAGGATCCCCTTGAAGAAGACTGGATTGAAGAAAGATGGTTCAAGCAGGACACAAGGGGAAGAGATAAGAAAATTAATTCTTGGAAGTGAGTATAAATGAATAGAGAATAGGTACCCTCTACCTTCTACCAATACCTTTTAATTTAATCAGGGTTCAAGAGTTGGGTATACCTAAGATGTTTTCGAGCATGCTAGTTAATAACCTGATGTTTTATATTGGAGGCATCCAAAGATCTTTGAAATTTTTTTACATATTGTGTTTTAATAACAAATATATTAGACATTAGCCACTAGACATTATTTATTTGCACATAAAATTCTTTTAGATGTGATAACATATGGAACAGGTGCATTGTCAAAATTGAGCCCTGACTAGAAAAATGCTAAGTACAAAATAATAGAAAAAAACCCTAGCCAAATAATGTAAATAGTTTAAGAAAATGAAAAACAAAAAATTAACTCAAGGGATGGTTATCTTCTATTTTATAAAACACACGTTCAAGGAGTTCATTTTTTAATGTTTCTTGAAACTTGTTTGAACTAATTTTTTCCCCTACCAGTAATTTATTATACATTTTTAAACAAAGGACTTTTTCCAAATAAGGCCAAACGGTGATTTGGCAATCTAAAAATTGTTTCATCTCTTGTATACTATACTTGTGTGTGAATTTGAATGAATCCAGGAAGTAATTTTTTATATTGTGTATGTAATAATTCATTTATGTACAGTCCTTGTGAGTTTTTGGATTTTTAAATTTTTTAAATGTGATTCACAAGAACTTCTGGGGTGGGAATTAGTCATAATTCGGATGATTCTTTTCTGATTTCTTTTCTATATTGAAACATATTAATAATTATTCCATATTCTTTTACTTACTGTAATTATTGTCTCTGTTATTATTTGTATGAATTAGAACCAAAGGAGTGGCTGAGATGTTGTTCGAAAGCCTTTCCCCGCCAGACGCAGCAGCCTACTCTGCTCTGATATGTGGCATGGTACAGGCAGGCAACATGGCCGGGGCCTACAAACACTTCCAGGAGGCCTTAGACCAGGGAATGATGTTGCCCCTTCATGTGTACAACAAACTCATCACTGCAGCTCCCACACTCAAGGAGGGCTACGACCTGCGTTGGCAGTTTGTAGAGGTAATGCTAGGGCAAGGTAGTATGGTATTGTAAGGTAGAGGTTGAGTGCAAACATTCAAAATGTGAAGTCAGTGAGGATATATAATAATTCAACTCTTGAGTTAAATGTGGGATTTGTAAACACATTTTAAACTTGTTCGTGAACGGTTCTAACCACTGAGCTAGAATACAACTGGAGGTAGCACTGGCATGGCAACTTTACTAGAAAATTGACACCGTTAAAATTAGGTTGTGTTAGTCCCAACCAGAAGAATCAACAACCTCATTGGCTCATGGCTTTATTACAATCCCACAATACCCTATCTCCAAAAGCCAGACCCTAGTTCCAATGTACGAAGTACAATGTCTTCAATGTACGTTACCCCTGTACTACAAATGGTGGCCAACTGCTATGGCTATCTCCAGTTGTATCCCTAGCTAAAACCTATTTTTCTATTTTAATTAAAATTCAGCCACGCAATAACAGTAATAACCTAGACTTGCAAGTTGGGACCCCAGGCCTTGACTTTGCTCTATTCTGTGCTCAAATGTGAGGTTTCATTGTAGATTTACCGTTGGCTGTAAGGCAACATTTATATAAGGCCATAAGGTATCAAGTTACCTGCCTCAGGCATCTGGAAATACACTAAAGCCGCGTTTACACGAGGCCAGTAGGTAACCTGCCTGTCTACTGGCCTCATATAAACAATGCAAAACTGAGACAAACAACCTGCCTACCTAATGGCTTCATGTAAATGCGACATAACTGAGACAAGTATCCCCCTCCCCTACTGGCTACGTGTAAATGCCACATAACTGTGACAAGTACCTACCCTTCTACTGGCTAGGTGTAAATGTGACATAACTGAGACAAGTATCCCGCTCCCCTACTGGCTACGTATAAATGTGACATAACTGTGACAAGCACCTACCCTTCTACTGGCTACATGTAAATGCAACATAACTGTGACAAGTACCTACCCTGCTACTGGCTAGGTGTAAATGCAACATAACTGTGACAAGTACCTACCCTTCTACTGGCTACATGTAAATTTGACATAACTGTGACAAGTACCTACCCTGCTACTGGCTAGGTGTAAATGTGACATAACTGTGACAAGTACCTACCCTCCTATTGGCCTCATGTAAATATGACATAACTGAGACAAGTAATCTGCCCTCCTACTGGCTTCGTGTAAATGCGACAAAACTGTGACAAGTACCTACCCTTCTACTAGCTATGTGTAAATGCGACATAACTGTGGCAAGTACCTACCCTCCTACTGTCTACGTGTAAATGCGATATAACTGTGACAAGTACCTACCCTCCTACTGTCTACGTGTAAATGCAACATAACTTTGACAAGTACCTACCCTGCTACTGGCTAGGTGTAAATGCAACATAACTGTGACAAGTATTCTGCCCTTCTACTGGGTACGTGTAAATGTGACTTAACTGAGACAAGTACCTACCCTCCTATTGGCCTAATGTAAATGTGACATAACTGAGACAAGTACCTACCCTCCTACTGGCCTCTTGTAAATGTGACATAACTGAGACAAGTAATCTGCCCTACTACTGGCTTCATGTAAATGTGACATAACTGAGACAAGTACCTACCCTCCTACTGGCCTCTTGTAAATGTTACATAATTGAGACAAGTAACCTGCCCTCCTATTGGCCTCAAGTAAATGTTACATAATTGAGACAAGTACCTACCCTCCTACTGGCCTCTTGTAAATGTTACATAATTGAGACAAGTAACCTGCCCTCCTATTGGCCTCTTGTAAATGTTACATAACTGAGACAAGAAATCTGCCCTCCTATTGGCCTCATGTAAATGTTACATAATTGAGACAAGTACCTACCCTCCTACTGGCCTCTTGTAAATGTTACATAATTGAGACAAGTAACCTGCCCTCCTATTGGCCTCTTGTAAATGTTACATAACTGAGACAAGAAATCTGCCCTCCTATTGGCCTCATGTAAGTGTTACATAACTGAGACAAGTACCTACCCTCCTACTGGCCTCTTGTAAATGTGACATAACTGAGACAAGTACCTACCCTCCTACTGGCCTCTTGTAAATGTTACATAACTGAGACAAGAAATCTGCCCTCCTATTGGCCTCATGTAAATGTTACATAACTGAGACAAGTACCTACCCTCCTATTGGCCTCATGTAAGTGTTACATAACTGAGACAAGTACCTACCCTCCTACTAGCCTCTTGTAAATGTTACATAATTGAGACAAGTAACCTGCCCTCCTATTGGCCTCATGTAAATGCGACATTACTGTGACAAGTACCTACCCTCCTTTTGGCCTCATGTAATTGTAACATAAAACTGAGACAAGTAATCTGACCTCCTATTGTCCTCATGTAAATGCGACAAAACTGATGTAGATTATTTGCCTACAGCTCTTTAAAACAAGTGATACTATTCCAACGCACATTCTACATGCTTTTTTATTTTAATATTTTAGCAAAGCCTGATGTAATTGTTTTAGGACATGTTGGGGCAAATCAGACAGCAAGGATTATTTCCTGACTTGGGAACATTAAATGCTGCCCTTGAAGTTCTTAGTTCAATGAATGTGCATAAAAATGCTCAGAAAAATGCCTTGGCATTAATGACAGAATTTAGGAACCTAGGCATTGATCCATCTTTGACTTCTTACTATTACTTGTTGATTATTTTCTGCAAAGGTGAGTTAAAAATTGTTACTTTAAATACCCCCGCCGCAGCAAACCTGCAGACTTAGCGAATTTCCATTTGCCTGATTGGATTTAAACTAAAATGTCTCCTTAAAAATATCACATTTATTCCCTATTTAAACAGAATTAGTTTAATGAGTACTTAGGTTTGCTGCAACAGGGAGGGTAACGAAGTTTTTTTTATGTAAAATGTTAAAAGGTACTGTGGTTTAGTAAGAAATTAATGTATTTTCCAAATTTGATCAAAATATGTTCATAAACAAGCAAACTACAACAGTTGACTATTCTCCATAAGAATAACATGGGAATTTTAAAATTACAATTTTTTTGAATTTTCTCCGTAACAATTAGGCGCATAATAACGCTTCAATATACTAAATTATTTGTTTTTTTAAGCTCTACAAAATGGTTTAAATAGAAATTGTGAAATTTTGTGTTTTTAGGGTCAAAAATGGGAAAAACCTATTTTTACCCCATAAAACCCCCCATAAACCCCCGTTCCCTTAGTCCGATCATGCTGGTTCGCGAACTCATTTAAGTTTATCCCGCCTTACACCTTCAAACCAAATTTTATCAAAATCGGACAAAAATTACTCAAGTTATCGTGCGGATGGACACATATATATATATCTATATATAGATACTAGCTGACCCGGCGAACTTCGTATCGCCTAAGTTATAGGTTTCCCCTAAGACAGACCGATGGAAAGAAAGTACCGTACGTTTAATTTTCAAGATGATCTCGTTCGCATCGCTCAATCACGTCCTGGTTGAAGTTCGTTCGCTACGCTCACTCACCTTTGGGTTGGAGCTCGTTCGCTACGCTCACTCACCTTTAGGTTGGAGCTCGTTCGCTGCGCTCACTTGCCTTCAGGTTAGCTCGTTCGCTACGCTCACTCGCCTCCAGGTTGAAGTTTGTTCGCTACGCTCACTCACCTTTTGGTTGCAAATTAGCTGTTGTCATAAATGTAAAAGAGTTTTGCTGCACCCTGTTGGTAATCCTTGTAACTTTAATGCTATTGAACATCATAGAACAGAACCAACTTGTTTAATTGAAACAGCTGTTAAGATTCATTAATTCCATTTCTCATAAGGTTAACATGGGAAACTCCAGAGCCACTGGGGCGGAGCCCTTTTAAGAATTTCGAAACGGAAAATAGTTTACGTCCGATTCGCATACCTACAGAATTTACACACCAAATTTCATAACGATCGGTGAAGTCGTTCCGGAGGAGTTTGCAGACAAACACTGTGACACGAGAATTTTATATATTAGATATAAGAATTTGAACGAATGGTGTTTTTGGCCTCTGGGGACATCAAAATGAAAAAGTAAATCGGTCCCAGGCCTAGGTCTTACCATGAGACCTACGGTAATAGCTACTTCCCTATAGGGAAATTCGCTAAAAGTAGGTAACTAAATTGTAAAAATAAATACTGAGGAGGATTTATTTGACAATTGACAATATAATTCTCGTTCGTATGTATGTATAGTTTGAGAAAAAACTCTATCGCTGATTTAAATTCGTCTTTTGAGTATTCCTACATGAACCTTCCAGGCATGATATTGATTTTAAAATTTAGAGATATATCATAGTTTTCATCCTCGGTAATCAAATCATAGAAAATGAAATGGAATGAAAAAGTGCTGTTTTATTAATTGTTTACTAACCAAATAAACAAATACACATTATTATTGCTCAGAACTAGTACAGCAATGGTCACAATGACCGTCTGTTGCGGCTGGGTTACCTGGTCAGCAATCAAGACAACTTAAGTAACTTGTACACCATTATACTATACATACAATGAACCAATATTACATCAAAGTTAAAAGAAACATAAAAAATATAAATAAAATATCTGCCCCAGCAAAACCTGCAGACTCAGCGAATTACCATTTACGTGGCTAGATTTCCACTAGAATATTCCCTTAAAATTATCAGATTTATTTCCTACTAGCAGAAAACCTGTCCTTCGTTCGAGGTGTTGAAAAACAGTTACACACTTAAGCCATTCCCATGTTATTCTTATGGAGAATATTGTAAAATGTTGTAGTTTGCTAGTTTATGGATATATTTTGATCAAACTTGGCAAATTTATTGAATTTATACCAAGCTATAATTATTTTACTTAAAAACACACTTTTTTAGTTTCCTTGTAGCAGCAAACCTAGGTAATCGTTAAACGTAATGTTATAAATAGATTAATTGAAAATCAATTCAGGCAAATGGAAATTCGCTTAGACGGCAGGTTTGCTGCGGCGGGGGTATTTTAATTGTTGCATACAACTTAGTTTTTTTAAATTTAAATATTTGTAATTTTTATGTCAAGCACAAGTTAAGCTTAGAGGAAGCTCGTTGAAAATATTGATACATGTAATGACCACAAAACGCTCATCAAAAAATGTTCATTATTACAATAGAATGTGAAATCTACACGAAGTATCTACAGTTAATGATAGAGGTAGCAGCTACCTCTGGATTAGAAAACATTTAAAATAGGGGTGGTAATCTAAAATGATGATTAGTAATTTTATACCAATAACACTTAATTTATTTAATTTTAAATTTCATTGCCCTAACTAAAATGTGAAATTTTCTTTGATTTCTTGAGAGTCCATTTAGTTGGTTTTGTGTAAAACTTTATACCGCAAAACCATGGAATTTGCCATTTTTTTATTTCTTGTCACAGCTCTTCAAAATAAATTGTATTCATGATGTTTTTAGATTTGTATATGAAGAAATAAATTACAAACACTTTGTATACCTTAAAATTTACATAACAATTTCATTGTTCATGCAGTTTATGCAGTAAAGTTTTACTTTTTAATTAAAAAAAAAAAAAAAATTACCTTAGTTAGCTGTTTTGTTTCATAATTTTTAGCTTGTCTGCCTTTTCCATTGAGCTAAATTGCATGTTTTTCTTATATTAATGTTGTTATTTCTTTCCGAGAAGTAGTCTATGTTGTCGCACTGGAATGACGCCATCGTTAACAACAAATTTACTGTTTTAAATTAGATACTGTTCTAAATCTTTATTCATTTGCCATTATCATATTCTTAATTCTATAAGAAACAATTCAAGTAGGCTATATGGTTCAATATACAGGGTGACAAAAAAGTCTGGAAACGGCTTAATATCTTTTTAACTAAATACGTTAGAAAATTCAAACCTTTCACATTAACTTACATGTATGAAAACTTCTTTTTGCAAGCATTATCATTTTTTGACCTCTACCAGGGGACGACCCATGAGGAGTAGGTAAGCATAGGTTACTTGATATGCACATCATTTTAAAGGGTTAGTCAAGTGGAGTTCATTGCCGGAAACCGCGTATCAAAAGGTTCATCCGTTACAAAATGGCGGCTGTTCAAAGTTCTTGTGGAATATACCTGCACAGGCCTTAATATTGATAAATAAATACTCGTATTAAACATTAGCTTGAGAGCTGAAATTGTATTTTAAAGTCAACTAGCTCATAGACTAAGTTTATTCAATCTTCAAAACAAATTTAACCGGGTTTCAGATTTCCCAGCTAATGTTGACTATGATTATTTACCAATACCCTGTGCAGGTATATTCCGCAAGAACTTTGGACTGCTGCCATTTTGTAACGGATGAACCTTTTTTACCGTGGTTTCCGGCAATGAACTCCACTTAACCAGACCTTAAAAATGATGTGCATATCAACCTATGCTTACTTTGAAGATTATGTACCTACTCCTCATGGGTTGCCCCTGGTAGAGGTTAAAAAATGATAATGCTTGCAAAAAGTAGTTTTCATACATGTAAGTTAATGTGAAAGGTTTGAATTTTCTAACGGATTTAGTTGAAAAGATATTAAGCCGTTTCCAGATTTATCTGATTAGCATTCGGCTTACAGGTTGCCATATTAGTTACAAAATAACAACGTAAATAAACGATTATAGCATATGTTTGCATAAAGAAACCTACACACAATCTAAAATAAAGTACGAAGAAACCAATTTGGGTGAAGATATTGATCAAAGAATACACAGAAGGTATTACATGGCATTTGGAAACTACCACTGATCAAATTAATACAGCTTTGTTTAAACTACTAGCAAGCTGTCAAGTCTATGTTTATCCAAAGCTATGATTGAACTATTACATTTGGGCTATCCTAGCACGTTAGTATTTCATTTCTATATAGATTAAGTTGTAGGTAAGATTTAAATTTTCATTGTGTTTTAGTGTGCAATTTAGTATGTGTCTAAGTATGTTTCTTATCATCAAAAGGTCAGTTTGTATTTTTAAGATACCTGCTAAGAAATTGTTTTATATTTCAATCAAATTTGTAAAAATTTGGAAATAAAAAATACTTTGACTTTATTACAAACACATTGTTTTACCATTGACTGAAAATAGTTACAGGTTTGGAAGTATGGTTCATATTTGAAATGTTTGAGTGCGCTGATTTCAACTAAAGGTTTTCATGAACATAACAAATAATGTTGATCATCTAAATGTGAATTAAAACTATTTGAATAACTAACAATTAGTTGTCAAATTAATATTTATCTGAAATAGGTTATTGCTATTATAAACATGCCGTTTTATCCTCAGACTTCTCATCCTAATGTCAAATCCGAATCCTGACTTGATACGTGTTTCATGTGAAAATGGTTTAAGTGCCAATGTCGACTAAATTTACTACATTTTTTTAGAAAAAAAATGTTGTTGCCCTTATGTAAAATGGGGGCAAAATTGAATATTTCAATCCATTGTTATAAACTAATTAGCATATTGCCAAACCAATAAAAAAAAAAAGGTTATAGGAAACATTTTGAAATAATGTGATGTGGAATTGCTCCTGAACTGGTTAGGAACTAATATGGTTTAAATACCTTCAGTCTCAGTTCAGTTCTACATACATATCACACAACACAAACACAGATACAAAAAAATATACATATACCGACCGGTATTTAAAAAAGAAAAACGAATACCTACATTTTGTAAGTTCACCGGCTGCGAGGGGTGAGATCAAAGCCACAACATCAACTTGAGTGACTTTTGTCTTTTCCTTTAGTTTTTATACTTCTTAAACAGTACAAAATAAAAAAAACTACCTATTTAACATGAGTATAAGCATTAAATAAACAGAATCGGCAATCTGACGCATACTTTCTCCCATTAGCTTGTCAATAACCTTTATCATGGGTAAGCGATGAGAGTAACTAACTATGATATTTAATAGGTAAAATCTTCTCTTATTTTATGGGGGGTTTTATGGGAAAATAACATAATTTACAACAACTTTTGAACAGTGATTTTTACAGGATTGGGATTCTACCATTTTGTCCAGAGTTTAAAGGGCTACAACATATTAACATTTTTTCAAAATTGTTTTGGGCCAATTTTGGAAAAATCCGGTTTTCTGTTATTTTATATGTTTTTATGAGGAAATCACATTTAAAAACCAACATTTCAAAAAATTGAAAAAAAAAACGCCTGGAGATACCATAGATTAGTACCTAAATACCTATTTAACATGCGTAAACAGGTTTTAACAGATAAAAAGTTGTGTTTAGTTTCAATTCAAATAAAATTAAGTCACCTACAGTACGGTCAACAAGAGTCTGCAGTTGAGGGAGGAGCCTATTTACCACGTGACTTCGAAGGAGCCAATGAGGACCGCGCGTTGTTGCCAAATCTAAATACCCGCTGATTTTAAAATACTAGTTAATATATTTTTATTAGTGTTGAAAATTAGTGAAAATTGGGGTGATGTTGCAACGTCACGCTAGTTCAGTCTTGCTACAGTGATTCAGTTACAATGTGTGAATAATTATGCTATGATTAGGCTTAAAACCCTCAAACCTCCTATAAAGTCAGTTTAGATGTAATTAATGGTTGTAATTTTTAGTATTTGACTTGCAACATGAAGTTTAATGTGGTCAAAGAAACAACAGTTTAGTAACAACTTTAATGTTCCATTCAAATAATTAGTCATTCTGATATTCTTTAGGAAGCAGCATACGCAGTTCCGTTCTTATCAACATTTTGGACATATTGGAAGGAAAATCCTTGACAATTAGAGACCCACGGGATATTTTCTTCTTTACTGAGGCAATGGACAATTGTCGTTATCATTTAAATGATGTAGAAGCAGCATACAGACTTGATAAACTTCTTCATACTGGGGACAACTACAACCTCATTGGCGACAGCTTCAAGGAATCTATTTATTAGTAAGTTTCTATTTGTTATATTTCACGGTTAAGATTTGATAACTGTTGTTGATGGAATTAAAAATAATTAATTTGAATCACCTAGGGACTACTGTTTTTGTAACATTCTTTGAAGAACTCAAATAATTTTGGTTTAGTAAACGAGATATTCCAAGGAAAATTTGATTGTGAAATGTTTTTGGAAACTTATTACTTAACTTTGATTGCAGTTAAGATTGTCTTAATGCCATTAGTTGAAGGAAATCATTTGGACACATTTATTTTCCTTTACATTATTTCAACCCTTCTTTCAGTCAGGTAATACAAATTGCAACAGCAGTACAATCAAAGATACAAATTGAAGTAATTTCAGTCAAGTCTATGACTGGCGTGTGGTGGTTGTGTGGTGTGTGGGTTTTAATTATGAAGATTTTTTTTATGCTATTTGTCCAATCAGAATAATATTTGTAGAAAAATATGTTGGTTGTTCTCATAAATGTATTTAATTTGTTACAGTCGAAACTATTTTGCTCTGGTGTGCCAGTCAGGCTCAATATCTGAATTAATGAAGCTCTATGATAAGTTGGTGCCACACGTATATGTTCCTGAACCTGGCATAATGGAAGTAAGTACTTTTTCAGCTATTATAGAATAATTAATTATTATTATTAAAACACACTTTAAGTAAACTCAATAAATCCTATTTATTTACAAAACAATAATAATGTAAACATAAACAAACCAAATAGCAGATGATTCATAACTTGACATATCAGCTGATAACAATAAACTAGCGTCTCATTTTCCTCATCCGGAACTGATGAGAACCTTTTCTACGAAGGAGTGGAGGATTGTGGGAGAGCCCCTCACGTAGATTTAAGAAAAACTTTAAAACTATTTTATAATTTTTTAGTCATAAAATTAACTTTTAGCGAATTTCCCTATAGGGAAGTAGCTATTACCGTAGGTGGCACGGTAAGACCTAGGCCCAGGACTGATTTACTTTTTCATTTTGATGTCCCCCAAGGCCAAAAACAACATTTGTTCAAATAGTTCTCATATATATGTATATATATATATACGTCCGTGAACTCAATAACTTGAGTCATTTTTGTCCGATTTTGATGAAATTTGGTTTAAAGTTGTAAGGCGGGATAAACTTGAATGTGTTCACGAACGAGCATGATCGGACCATGGGAACGGGGTTTGACGGGGTAAAAAATGGTTTTTCTCATTTTAAACCCTCAAACCCCAAAATTTTCCAATTTCTCTCTAAACCTTTTTAAAGAGCTTAAAAAACAAATAATTTAGTATATATCAGAAGTTTTGTACAGTTATTGGTAACAAAGAAAATTAAAAAAAAAGTTTTAAATTTAAAATTCCCATGTTATTCTTATAGAGAATATTGGAAAATGTTGTAGTTTGCTTGTTTATGGATATATTTTCATCAAACTTGACAAGTTCATTTATTTTATACAAAGCTATTAATATTTTACTAAAAAACACACTTTATTAGTTTCCTTGTAGCAGCAAACCTAGGTAATCGTAAAACCTTATGTTATTTAAATAGATTTGATAGAAAATCAATTCAGACAAATGGTAATTCGCTTAGTCGGCAGGTTTGCTGCGGTGGGGGTATTTAATTATAACATTAATTAAACAATTTTTTATTATAAAATTTTACTGTCATAACCTAACCTAACCAACCAAACTTGCTGATAATATAAAAAGACTAGCAAAGTGCCCTTCCTTCGTACGGGGTTGGCCTATAAGTATAAAATGCTTATTGCAGTGTACTCAAGCTTTGCGTTTGCAATGGGGGAGGACACAGTTTGATAAAATTTGGTTCTTTAAATTTACGGTATACTATAGTATTACACATCTACCGTAGCCATAATGTTCTACCACTTTACTTAAACAATATAGAAAAATTAATTATAAAAAAATCTCAAAATATCACAAATCATTCATGAAATTAAAAACATAAACATAACTGTAAACAATACTACTTTGACAGTTCTCATTGCGTATCACAGTTTTTTGTTGCTGCTTAGTTCAAATTAGCTGTTCTCATAAACTAGCTGTTACCCACGGGCTTCACTCCGTTTGACATCATAAGTATTAATAAAACTATTGATTGGTTAAGTTAACCTGAAATAAACAAAATACAGTAAAAGAAACAAATAATCACACCTGATTTTAATAAGGTTATAAATCGAAAGAATAACAAACAAATAAGTACAGCTTAGGCATTTTTAACATTAGGTAGGCCTATATGAAAAGTTCCCTTTAGAAAGGAATTACGACCTTAAAGGGCAATTTATGACATAATGGATAGTTTTGCGCAAGGTTTCTCGTCATGACGAACATTTTAAGTATATGGTTTATGGGGGGTGTGACTTGTAGTTTTCTCAAAAGTCCATGGGTACTTTTGGCTTTATATATAGACTAGCTGTACCCACGGGCTTTGCCCCGTTTAACTTCATAAGTATTTGCATGGCTCAATCACGTCACGTGGTTGAAGTTTGTTCGCTACGCTCACTCACCTTTTTGGTAGGAGGTCGTTCGCTGCGCTCACTTGCCTTAAGGTTAGCTCGTTCGCTACGCTAACTCGCCTCCAGGTTGAAGTTCGTTCGCTACGCTCACTCACCTTTTGGTTGCAAATTAGCCGTTGTCATAAATTTAAAAAAATAATAATAGTGCTGCACCCTGTTGGTAATCCTTGTAACTTTAATGCTATTGTACATCATAGAACAGAACCAACTTGTTTAATTGCAACAGCTGTTAAGATTCATTAATTCCTTTTAAATATGAAAAATCATAAGGTTAACATGGGAAACTCCAGAGCCACTGGGGCGGAGCCCGAAAGCCCGATCAGAATAAAAACTACTTAGTTTTCCTATTTAATGCCCAAAGAATCGGTGTACCGAATTTCAGGCCTCTAGGTAAATGGGAAGTGGGAGAATTAGTGATGAGTGAGTGAGTGAGTGAGTCAGTCAGTCAGTCAGTCAGTGAGGGCTTTGCCTTTTATATATTTAGACTAGCTGTACCCGCGGGCTTTGCCCCGTTTTACTTCATAAGTGAGCTCATTCGCATGGCTCAATCACGTCCTGGTTGAAGTTCGTTCGCTACGCTCACTCACCTTTAGGTTGGAGCTCGTTCGCTGCGCTCACTTGTCTTCAGGTTAGCTCGTTTACTACGCTAACTCGCCTTTAGGTTGAAGTTCGTTCGCTACGCTCACTCACCTTTTGGTTGCAAATTAGATGTCTGTAGTCATAAATTTAAAAAAAATAATAGTGTGCTGCACCCTGTTGGTAATCCTTGTAACTTAAATGCTAATTGCACATCATAGAACAGAACCAACTTGTTTAATTGAAACAGCTGTTAAGATTCATTAATTCCATTTAAATATGAGTACTCATAAGGTTAACATGGGAAACTCCAGAGCCACTGGGGCGGAGCCCGAGAGTCCGATCAGAATAAAAATAGCTTAGTTTTCCTATTTAATGCCTAAAGAATCAGTGTACCAAATTTCAGCTTCCTAGGTAAATGGGAAGTGGGAGAATTAGTGATGAGTGAGTCAGTGAGTCAGTGAGGGCTTTGCCTTTTATATATATAGATGAAAAAAAAAATAATAGTGCTGCACCCTGTTGGTAAATCTTATAACTTTTGCTTTTGCATAAAAATCATAGAACCAACTTTTTTTAGTTAAAACAGCTGATTTCTTTAATTCCCTTTAAATATGAATACTCATAAGGTTAACATGGGGAACTACAGAGCCACTGGGACGGAGCCCAAAAGGATTTTTGAGATAAGAATATGTCTATATGTTAATCGGGAATGTGAGCTATCATCATGCCAAATTTCAGCCCAATCTGTCCAGTTGTTAATGCGTGATTGAACTTCAAACAAACAAACCAACAAACACACAAACTTTCACATTTATAATATTAGTAAGATAAGATAAGATTTAAGATAATCAAAATGTAATGAAGGTTTAATAATTTAAAAAAATAGTTCTGTTCATAAATAAAATTATAAATGCCTCAAATTCTAACAAAAAATGTTAACAGTTAAGAAGTATTTGCATTCTAAGCAAAATCTTTGACAAAAAGTTAGTGACCCCAGCGGGATTGGAACTGGAGACCTCCAGAATACCAGTCCGAGACACTATCAACTATGCCACGAACGCCGATGAAATCATATCGTCTCGTTACGGTAATGGTGTTCCCTCAAGAGATGAGTGAAGTCACGCCCCCCACTCCTTCTTTAAAGAGCTTCTCATCCGTTTGTGACTAGGAAAACGAGGCGCTATACTAACAATAATCCCACAGCTATATTAATTTTTGATTTCTTGTAGACCAGACCTCCTCTTAACTAACCCTAATCAAACAGGGTCTATGTTGTTTAACTGAAAAGGTTTGATAAACCCAAGAGCCGACTAGAGTTGGAATATTTAATATATCAACAGATTCAAGAAATATTCTTCCGTCTAAAACAGGCTATAGTATTTTGCTGCTTTACTGGACCAAAGTCTGTGCAAAATGACAGTATGTATCTAAGTATTCTAACACGCACAAATTGCGCTCTCAAAAGTGTTCTAACTCTTTTTTTTACACTTAAAATGTGCAAAGGCATAAAATATATCATAGAGAAAACAACCTTGTCCTTGGAATGTCTCTGAAATCTATATATTAATACGCAAGCGGTTTTCTTTTCACAGTCATAACTCGATAACGGCTTGACGGATTTTAACGTTTGAGGTGTCAAATTAAAGGTGTTTTCACATAGATGTGCAAATATGTCTCAGAATATTAAGAAATGGCATCACTTAAGTACAGTTAAGGGCTAAAGTTTGGGAATGGTGGCGCTATCTGTTGACTTTAGATCAAACCATCAAACTCAATTACTTTTGTTTACAACTAAACATATGGACGTAGTTTGAAATATTTTTTAAGTTTAACCACAGACTGCAGTGTATAAAAATTCCTTTTTAGTGTTTTCTGTTGATTGGTTCAACTGGTTGGGACTTTCGTATTTTATCTAAACTAGTGTACATGTTGCTCGAAATCGAGCAATTGCAAAGAAGTACAGGAGTTATCTATAAACAAACTACTTGTTTAAAAACTAATAACAGTCATAATTTCCGATTATTTTAGAGTCGACTAAAAGCTTATTAACTGATGGAAATACTCACAATTTACATAACAGTCCTATTCCAGTTTAAAGGGGTAATTTTTTACAATCAAACTGCCCATGGTAAATGGTAAGCTTACAATTTAAGTCAACGTAAAAAGGCTGTCAGCTTTTATAATGTATCGTACCTAAGTTATTTAGCCAAATTGTAGACAATAAGGTGTAGGCTACTTTAAACTCTACTGAACAGAGTTAGGCAAAAACTGGCAGAACTCTGAAATGGTGTTATTTATCATAAGCATACTCATATGCCAAATCATTAAAATAAAAATTCAATAATTAATAACTTATATCATTAAACACAAACCAACATCCAAAACTATACCCATTTTTAATACAACATATTAGACAATTTGCACATTGACTGTTTACAATTAACATATGTTCTTCTTCTCTCTTTATATTTTGGTCCGCAACGGAAAAATCTGTTTCAAAATCATTGAAATAGATTTATAATAAATAATCTATCATAAAGTTTAAGATTAAATAAACCTACCACATAGTTGTTTAATTTTTTTGGGTCAGCTGTCTGAAATTGTAAAATAGGCATTTAACAGTTCTGGTTGTTTACATTTAAATGTCAAAGCAAATGTAAACATTGTGAATTTTCTCATGCTTCCATTTCCATGGAGACCGATTTTTAATATTTAATTTCTGACAACAGCTGAAGTTTCAAAACAATGTTTGTTTCCCATGTTAATCTTATGGAGAAATACGAAACTTTAAAGGGCCCCATGGCCTCACTCTCTAATTATTTCCCTAAAAAGAAAGTTTCCTGCACATCTTCACGTTACGCTCTTTCCAATGACACCAAAAACATGTCAATCGGTTCAGTAGTTTCAGAGGAGTAATTGTCACAAAAATCCTGCTTGCGTATTAAATAAGTACTAGAGGTCGTCCAGTGGTCGAAACTCGACCAAAAATATTTAATGTACAGACTTCTTTATTTTCATTCCACACTTTGAATAGAACATGTGATTGGAGTTTCTTCCATTTGTTTTGATTTTCTGTTTATATTTCGTTGTTATTTCGTCACCAGCATGGCAACTCATAATATCCATGTTAAATTTTTCAAAATTTTAAATTCATATTTTGTGCTTATTTTTGAGCCTATTTTAATTTATAAAGGGATTCTGCACACCTACAGGAAAATAGCTTTCTAACAGTATGCGTAGATTTTCCCTACGATGCACACGAGCTGAGAAAAAAGGTTTTAAAGAAACATGCTTGCCTATTAATATATAGATAGATAGATTTAAAATTAAATGCCACCAGTAAAACGAAGAACTGTGAGTGGCTGGAGAGAATGGGAATGTAAATGAGACCGCTTGCATCGAACCTCCCAATTTGACGGATACAGACTACAGAGTGGCAGTACTGCCGTAGTGATAAATACAATCTCGGACAAATGAACGTTACATTTTTACATTGTGGTGACTTACATTTTGAGCAAGAAAAGACTGGCCGAGACAGTTAAATTTTTACTCTTTGTTGCCATAAATGAAAGGTCCGTTTACATCATTTGCGGAATTCACCATACCTTCGGGAACTTATTGGAAACTCCCAATCTGAAAACAAGGCTGTGAGGCTTGAATCCAGAAATTATCTGGATAAAATTTGTCAATTCAATTCTGCCTTTGTCATGGTCATCTCTGAAGCTCATTTTGAGGAGAGAGTCACCCAGGGTATCTACAATTTCAAGATCCATCACACGTTTTACCTCCGAGTAGGTAATCTAACTCCTCAAGAAGGTCATGATCCTGGATACGCACAGATCTATAAGTACGACACTGTACAACAATTCAAACTAAAATGCAATGAACACATATATGCGGGAAATAGGGTCACAATGCCAACCCATTTGCCCAATCTTTGAAAACTGTTGCAAAAACTTAAGTTAATTTACTTAATTTACCGAGTATTCTCAGGTTAAGATTCTAATGTGCATAGTAAGAGACAAAAGAAGTGACTTCCCTCGCTACAATGATGCTACCTTTATAGATGCAACTATTTTAAAACTGAAAACAGAGCACCACCTGGCCAAATAAATCTTTTTTTTTATTTTCAAAAACTAATAGTGTTAAACATGAATCCGTTCTAGATACGTCGTTAAATCCACTCTTATGTTCCCAACCGGAGACTTTGGTTGGGGCATCTAATTTAAACACGCCTAAAACAGAACATATCATAAAAATAATTTAACAATGCTATAGTTAATACATGTCGTACTGGTTAGCGTCAAGATAGAGGTCTGAAAAGCTAACTTTACAGTGTGTGGTTGACATCTACGTTCTCATAGAGGGCATTCTCCTACAGTACATAAGAGATAACCAAAGCAGTTTGAGAACGGATCTATATTTAAATATTTTACCTACCGTAGATTACTTTTATAATTTTTTACATCATAATATTTTTTACATTTCTATAATCAGTCATAGAAATTACTTTAGAGTGACTCTATGATTGAGGTTTTGCTGTTTATGTTTTTTGTTCTTCATTATTTTATTACAAGTAAGTTTTGCTTTAAGTTTTGCTCGATGTTGAGCAACAGGTTATCTAGTTCTATGTTATTATGTGAAATAGTTAACTCTCCCATCACTATGCATTACTGATAAACTGAAACTATAGGTCGGCCGTTTAGAAAACGACCTGCGCGAAATTTTTAGCGCATGTAGGGGAGGTAACGGCGAGGGAGGGTACGTTCCCCCTCTCCGCCAATTGCTGTTTTCACAAAATGTGTGCATAGTGACGTCACGTGCTAGCTGAACGTGTTTTATTTTACCAAATCATATGTTTTCTTGTAGTTTCCCAAAGACTTTCGAATTACAATCATTACGAATTAGCATTGAATATATAACACTATTTAGCGTTTTATATCCAATATAGTGTTGTATTCAATATTGAATATAGTCATAGTGTTATAAAGTACAGGGTGTGGCAAAAAACCGATCCATTTTCTGCAGAGCACTGTTCAGCGACAGGTTGTCTGAAAGTGGTGGGAGTAAGCTCGTTGGAAAGTCTACACAAAGCCATTTTTTCTAGTCACAGAGCAGTGGTCGCCTGAGCTACGTGAGGTTGTTATGGAGTTGTTTTTAAAAAGTATTGAATTCATTCATTGCAACTCAGCAGCATAAGCAGTTTCGTGCGTTCTTTCAATTAACACTACTATACACTAGTATACCAACTATACTCATCCCTCAGTAACAGAGTAGTGTGACGGTCGGTAGGGAACGTAAGGCGACATGGAGAAGTTCCGTTGCGTATAACAACAATGCGGTGGGTTACTAACTTTAGAACAACGGCTTCTGCGTTGAAAAGGAAGCTGAAAGGCCGACCAAAGTCAGATCGGATGCCAGACAATGAACATTCGACAGAGTTCGTACTGCTGTGGAAAACAGTCCCTCGCAGGCCCGCCCGAAAACAAGAGGCTTGCCGAAAATGTCTGACTGCTCAGTTACACGAATTTTAAGGTTAATTTTCATCCCTACAGATTAGTTAGAATAATAATCTGTTTAATGGTGTTATCCATACAGATAATCACGACGGAACCTTTTTTGCAGCTCCTACTTATGTTTTATATAATTGAAAATCTCTCATTTAAGTAGCCTTAGTGGAAAATAAATAGTTACAAATAAATTGACAAGATTCTTTTTACATATATTTCACAAAAACAGCACAAAACGACATATAGCGTAAGTTGTCAAGATTTTATTACACTAAAATGACATACACTAAACCCAAGCACTAAACTACTAAACCCGTAGGATCCCCTCGGACTATGGTTTTTCTTAATAACTTCAAAGATTTACTAGACGCTTACCGAATGGCCTCTCTCGTTTTAAGAAGTGGAAAATCATGACCACAGCAAACAATCACGAATACAGGACCCACCGCAATGGCTGTTGCCGCGATAGGGACAATCATCACGAATCTCGCCGCGATTAAGATATGGCAGCAATCACAAAGAGTCATGAAAGCTGAGATAATCGCAGGAGATGTTGCCACGATTGTGTAAGACGCATATAACGTGATTAATGGCGTTGCCAACAACGCAAGCAACGATCACACATCTTAGTGACGGCCTTTTAGTGAATTTCCTATAAAGGGTATAAGCTATTACCGTAGTACTCATGGTAATACCTCTGGACCCAGGATGGCTAGGCGTATAAAAGAAGGTGTGTGCACGCACATCCCCCACCCCTCCAATCAGCCAATCAAGTATTTACTGCTTTACTGTTTTTCGGTTAAATGGTACCATATAACTGTACAATATAACTAACTGTAGTAGTGTTATATTGTATAACACTACTACAGTATATTCATTCAATGTTGAATACAACGCTATATTGGATATATAAAACTAAATAGTGTTATATATTCAATGCTGATTCCTAATGATTGTCATTCGAAAGTCTTTGGAAAATTACAAGAAAACATATGATTTGTTAAAATAAAATAATGGGTGATGGCGGGGTGGTAGCGGAGTGGGGGAAGAGCCATATTCTGTCTCACTCCCACAGCTCGGTATCTCTCTCTCGCACCAATGCTACGAGGAGGACGCTTTCTAAGCGGCCGACCTATAGATTGTTGGTTGAATACTAAAAAATAGTAACACTGTCACTCACACCCACCTGTTTGTGTTCACTCTCAGTCATTAAAATGCAGATTTCACAATTGATCTGTTCTGTTACTTAAAAATTAAATTAGGTTACTTTTTATTTAATCTTGAGGCTGCTCTGATGATTTAAGAAAGAAAGGAATACATTGAGAAACCTTTAATTTTAGTCATAAACAATGAACTGTTTACAAATATTGAATAGGAAAGGAATATATGTTATTTAGTTTACTTCTAACATACTCCTGAACCAAAAAAATGTAAATGAATGAATGAAATAATAGGTTTATTTTTCACATAATATACAGAATACAAAATACATACTTTTTAACGTTACAATTAAAATAGCTTGTAGGTGATGTTGGTAGACGACAAAATTTGGATGTGATTATGGTAGTATATTAATGGTCCAACAAAAATATACTACCAAATCAAGAATGGTAATAGGACTATTCACACTTCAAAACTGACCGTGTGCTTTGCCTCTTCGTCTTTAAAAGTTCTGAGGTGAGGATTTTAAAAGTAAATATTGATTGGTCTCAATGGCTGAACAAACTTGGTGCCTCAAAAATATCCAATTATATACACACGGTTTGGTTATTATGCTCACACAATTGTAGTATAGGCATTTATTTAAGGCTTTTTTGTTAAACTCCCAAGAAGTCTACTTATTGGTTAGGAATTTTACTGTAAAAAGTTGCATAATTTAAAACCATAATTAATTGTCTTTACTAACAATACCTGGTTTTCTAGCTGATAATTAAGACGGCAGAATTGCATGAGGCGTGGGAGTTGTTGCCAAGACTGTGGTCGGATCTAGTAGTGTTTGACCAAGCTTCTAGAGAGCAGAGTTTGGTAGCAATGTTGGCAGCGTTGCAGCACAGTGTCACGACAGACGAGAACCTGCTAGCCAAGCATGCTGATGTAGCGTGGGCCATCTACACCAGGGTGGAGGCTCAACAGGACGATGACGACACCAGAGATAGGTTCAGAGCTAAGATCAGGTCAGTACCAGTACCTGCCAACAAGCTGCAAAACATTTACGGTTTTTATATGATGTAAAACATGTTTGTTTACTTACGAGTGGCCATCTCATTTTATGATTTGTGAATGCAATTTATGAATTGGGAGCAAGGAATCCTAAAAGTATGGGTGCTAAATTTAGGCTGTTTACGTTTTATAAGAAAATCCATAACTAAGTCAAGAACTTTGTGACTCGTTTGCAATTATTGCACTTTGTAGATGTATACAAAATAAACTTATTACTATCCAGGGGGGCCAGCCAACGGGGAAACGTGCATCAATTTAAATTACTGGAAATAATCATTTAACCCCTTCGCTTAAACTTATTTTTACACCTAACCGGGCCAAAAAAATGAATTATTTCTGTGTAATTTTACACAATTTACAATATTTTTACCTGCACTCAGAATTTTGTATTTGTATATCAAATACTGTTATTTTTCTAATCAGAATTGAATTTAGATTTAAAAAAACAAACATTTTATTGGTTAAAAGTATTTTTATTATTTTTTTATACCATATAATACAAAAAAAATTTATAATTTTTTTTATTTTTGCCTTTTAAAAAAAATTTTGACTATAAAAGTTAAAAATATCTTACTGTTCTGCCTTAAAATACTGATTGACATGTTGTAGACTCAAAAAGATATCAAGCAAAGTTCAATTTAGTATGATAGGTCTTGAAACATTCGGGTAGGTGAAGCGCAACAAGGCACATTTCGCACTCCCACCGACTGTCACTACGCTTCCCTTGTGCACTACAAACTTTACAGCGTCTTGATGGGTTTTGCTTTACTTCATTAGGTGGGATTTGTCTTGGTAAATGACCCCAAGAAGCTGCTTGAAGCCGTAGAGGGGTTTCAGATGTTGATGGCCGCCTTCTTCGTTTGTAGGCCGGTAGTTGTCTGGTCTGGAAAACTTGCTCCGTAAATTTACTTTTGAATTCAGCAAATCCTATCTTCTTCTGGGTGATTTTTTTTAAAACAACATAAGAGTTGAAGAGAGCTATGTCCAAAATATAAAAAAAATCTTCTTATACCCTTTAGCATATCTCCTCATCGTAGGAAAAGAAGCGAGCTGTTGGTCTTCTCGGTCGATACCGCCCATCGAGCTGTTGTAATACAGGATGGGTTCAGGCTTGGTAATCACCTCACCGCTGACTCTGTCTCTCTTACCGGTTGTTTTTTTGTCTCCCTTACTGTGGAAAGTAGACAAGAGACACACTTCTTTCTTGTCTTGCCATCTAAGGGCCATCATGTCATGGCTAAACGCAGCTTCATAATCACCGACCTCAAGTTTTCCACTTTTGAAACTGTCAGGCATATTTGTCCTCCCAGAGTTTACCGTCCCAATCACATTGTTTGAAACCAATATGTTTCAATCTATAGTAGAGGAGAGGTGAGGAATACCAGTTGTCAATTGTGAGGGTATGACCATTACCGGAACATTCCTTGACCATTTCAATGACTATGGCCTCGCTCACCAAAAGTTTATCATCCTCAGCAGTGTCTCCACCCCCTTCTTCCACTGTTTCGCCTTGTTTCACTTCAGCACCGGTGTATATTTTAAATTTTGTACAGTATCCACTGCTTGACTCACAACATTTGTAAAATTTGATTCCGAACCTGGCTCTTTTCTTGGGGTTGAATACCCCAACCTCCCACGAAATTTCATCAAGCTTTCATCTACTGCAATGTTTTCATCGGCCAAATATAAACGTGAAAACTTTTGATTCATGTAATCAATGACATACCTCAGTTTCCACAGTTTGTCATTCTGAGGCTTATTTTTATTATCACAAATATGGAACATTGTTGATAAGAGCAAAAACCTACGAAAAGGCATAACTTTTCGAAAAAACGGAGTCTCAGTAGTAGCAGTAGGGGCCCAATACGATTGAATGGTCCTTTTCTTCACAAGTGACATCAAAACACATAGACTGTAAAAACATGCCATTTCATCAGGAGTTGTTTCAAACCATTCAGAGAGTAACTGTTTATCTTTACCACTTGCATTATTTTTTTCAATTGTCTCTTCGGCGTATTTGTTTGTTTCTGTAGCAACATGTTGCCAAAAATCATCCTCGACAAATGCGTTGAATACTTCAACTTCAGATGGAGAAGGACCTAAATTTCTTGCTAAGCTTGCCCTGACACCAGGACAGCCTGTAAAAGGTATTTTGAAAATACTATTGTCTTCTATGGTGTTGGTCCATTTCCAACCTTGTTTTTTCTTTTTCTTAGCTGTTTTAGGTTGACCCTTAGACCGTTTAGTAGGCTTAGGCTTAGGTAGCACTAAACTAGGATTTTTTCCTTTAGGCCTACCTCTTTGACTTCCCCTTCCCCTTGATCTACCAATAGTTGCACCTCTACTATACTCAGGTACTTGACAAGGAATGGTTTCAATAAAACTAGGGTCATCAGCCTCAGCCTCCTCACTGGGTGTAGGAGATAGTGCAGGTGCAATTACCCTACCTCGGTAAATTTTTTCCATAAATCTAACAGGGTTTTCATCATCAGAACTTTGCTGTTCATAGGACACAGGACTAGGCCTATTAGGCACATTTTGAGGGGACATAGGTCTGGCATAACTACAGGAGGGCTGGTCATGCAAACAATCATTATTTACAGGCTTAGGCCTAACATGCAGGTCATGCAAACAATCACTATTTATAACAGGCCTAGGGCTAGCATGCTCTGTCACACCATTATCAGCTAAATCTTGAGGTTCACAGTCAGCAACACTTATACTATTGCATGCTTCACTTACGTGTTCATTGTTTATTTCTAATTCATCATCACTCTCAAGCCTTTCTTCAAATAAATAACAATCATTGTCTGAGTCACTGTCACATTCAATAAGTTTAGCAATTTCACTTTCGTCCAATTCCCTTCCACACTCATCAACAAATAAAAAGTTACTCATCTTATTTATTTTATAAAACAACTATTTGCAAACGAAAAATAGAATTCAACATGATATAAACACTGTTGTGAAATGACGATGTAAACATAAACAAACAAGGCAGACAGCTGCCAAGATAACGTTCCCAACGTCAGCTGGTAAATCGTAATTTTCAATTGATTGTTTTTGCCGATTGGGCAGGGTTAATTATTTGAAAATTCTGTGTAGAAAAGTTATTGGTCGCCACAATCGCAATCCACACAGACCACAACAGCACTAGCCTTTGTCATTAGACTATGTCTTTGTCAATATTATCCTATTGTTGGTATTGAAGTACCGGTACTGGTACAGACATTTTTAGGTCGGTTCTCAGTACTGGTATATTTTACCCTTAAACAGATGATACCAAGAATTCCCTTTAGGTGCCAACACATCAGCAGTATACATAGAGAATGGTTCATACTATACTGAACTGTATGTCAGGTATAATTTGTTTTTGCATCGTTAATTTATGTTTTGGGGATAATTTATTCATTGCTTTTAGCCTTTATTTTTCAAAAGACGTTTGTTAGAAGAACTTGGACAAAAGATTGAGTTTTAAATATTGTGATTGTAGTGAAACCTGGAGCTTTGTTAACATTATAATTCAAATAGCTGTCAATTAAATTCCATTGCAAAACTGACAGGCCTACGTTTAGGCCCGGCTCACGTGAGCGACACATCTAGCTGCTAGTGTGTGATATAGGTCATAGGCGCAACATAACGGACCACAGCATCAAATGAAGCTGTTCACTTGAGTGTACGGCAGCAGCGATCGAGCTTGTTGTCGCAAATTACCGCCAGGGTCCACTTCCTATCTGAGTGTCACAATTTGCCACGGCTAGCTAGTCACTAGCTCTGCGGCGTAGCAGTACACAGCCATATGAGAGCGTTCACACGTGCAGTCGGTAGTCATGTTGCAGCTCGCATACTTGCCTTTATCAATTCTCATTTGTTTACATGACGTCTGCGATCTAGTTGAACTTGTATGTCGCCGAACCGTGGCAAATTCTAGCCACAGCCAGCCAGCTAGATGTGTGGCTCATGTGAACATGGCCAACCGTATGGATTTAAATTAAAATACAGTAAAGGTACATAATATATAAAAATTATCTCTTCACATAGCCTAATATAAGGGTTTTCACCCATTTAAATCTTGACTCCCTCATGTTAGATCATTCTATACGAGCATTCCAAAGGTAGCCTATTATAAATGTTCTAGGGTTTTCCATTGTAGGGTAAAAACAAAATGTAGATGTCATTGGTTATCCTTTATGAAACCTACAACTCTACTCTTGTGATAGGAAATATTATAGCAATGCCTGTGTTACTTCTGTTGAATCCCCTTCATGCAGATCAGCTAGTTCTTAGAAAGAAAGACTGAAGACAGCACTTTTACTGTGCAGATGTGCACACCTAATAGACTGATCTTGTATCAATCTCCAGTGTGTTTGTGTGTTACAGCTGGACAGGACAGATGCTGGGAGATATACTGGAAGTGTTGCTGAGGGCTGACAGGTATGAAGAGGCTGTTCAGATCCTCAACTGTCTCGAGAAGAGACAAAACCAAGTACTCGGCGTCCCTTCCATCAGGAGCCTCTCGGCCTTCTTAGACAAGAGCATAGAAAAGAAACAAGTCAAAAATGCACTTGTAAGTTGGATTTAAACCTGAAATTCTACTTAATTCAAATATGTGTTTGACATGTGTGAAACTTAAATAAGCAGTTAAGCGTAAAATTTCAACTAAAATGCATAGTTATAGTGCCTTAAATGTCAACGTACATGCCCTGAATACAGTATAACTCTTCAGCAGTTGAAAATGTCAACTGAGCTGCACTCTAGTTTCTGAAAAGTCCACCTCCTAAGAGTTAATAATTTAGCAATATGCACAAGGTATATTAATTGTATAATAGTTCTTTATTACATATTCACAATTTCCTCTCTAATAGTGATGGGTTGTACTTCACGTCAAACGTATGTTCCGCCAGTTCTTGGCAAAAGAACCGAGAACCGATGGCAAAATGTCGGTACCAAAAACAGTCACCAGTTGCCGCGAACGCGGACGATAACGTTACTGCGATCCCAGGAGACGATAATGACGTCTAAATGGTCGCAAGAGATATTCATGATTTTGCCGCGATCCTGGAGAACGACAAAGACGTTTCCGTGACCGCGGGAGACGATGGTGACGTCTATACCACCGCGAGTGATGTTCATGGTAATAATGATAAATAACACACAGCCATAGGAGATTTTCATGATTTTGCCCCCATTTGCAAGATGGCTGCAAGAGATGTTCATGATGTTGCCGCAATCGTGGAAGACAATGATGATAACTACACGGCCACAGGAAATTTTCAATATTTTGCCGGCATTTGCAAGACGACGATGATGTTTCTGTGACCCCGGGAGTCAATGATGATGTTTACACGGCCGCAGGAGATGTTTTTGCCGCGACCGTGATCGCGGACGACGACGACGATGTTACTGCGATCCCAGGAGACGATGATAACGTCTACATGGCCGCAAAGCTATTCTGCCCGTCACCCAACAATTCAATTTAATACAAAAAAAAAAATACGTTCTATAACCACTATAATTTATGGTTATGAGTGGCAAGTGCAGAGCCAAGCTACTATCGATGGACGTGAGCTGTTTCGCCCGTCCACTAACAATATAATTTTAATACAAATACTGTAGTAGACCCCTATTAGTCTACACCAAGAAATAATTGAAGCTCCAGCCACAACTAGCAATAATACTGAGTAGTCCTATTAAGAGTTTAACCTATTTCAATTAACTATCGTAGCCTAGCCAGCCTAAAATTTCCACCAAAAAGGAATGACAAAAGCCACTACCATAATAATATTAAATTTAGAAAAATTAATACCGGAGTACTTACTGTTCAATATCCGGAATAGGGACGACGACTATGTTAAACCTTTACTATACCACTCTGTGGGTTAGACCAACTTGGGTTCCTGCCTTAGTTTAGAGGGAGTAGAGGAGAGAAGTGACCAGCTTCATGCCAGCCGATCGAGTCCGGTTGATCCTAGGTCCTGGAGAACTCTCGCCCTACCCCTACCACTACGTCCTTAAGACGCTACTAGTGCGGCGGGTGGACACTGCCGGTAACATTTCCCGCTCTAATTTAAAATTTAATAGAGGTGAAATTTGGGACCTTACAATACTATACAAACAAAAATTAATATTTAGGGACTTAAAGCCAAACATAGGCTAGGATAAGGATAAATTGAATAATTCTGTAGGCTGCTGTTGTATTAATGCATATTTATTTCAATTACCAACTGTTGCAGTGGTGCATCCAATATTGCTATGATGTTGGTTTTGAAGAAACTGTCAGGATGGCTCAAAATCTGAATAGCTCAGTGAAGCTTGAGGCCAATGACTACAACCAACTAGTCACCATTGTTGGGAAAGAACCTCTAACAAAACTTGCTGCTATTGCTAGTTAAGGTGCAATGTTAGAATTATATAGCCTAGTGTATGTAGATTTTGTAAAATAAAAAAGTAAAAGATATTTAACCATGTTTTTTTGTGATTCTGTAACCCAGATTGGATTTATGATCTTCCCTACTTTTCATAACGTACAAAAACATAATCAGACTTGAACGATTCCAAGTTTTAGGTTAGACTTTGTAATTAGTCCTTTCGTTCGCTACAAGTGTAAAGACTACAACGAATTTCAATTTGGTAAAACGATTTGCAATAAAAATTATTAATGTTTCCCTGGTATAATAGTTTATGTATATAAAAAATATTTTGGGGGGGGTCATGACCCCCCGTACCCCCCCCCCCTGGGGCCGCCCTTGTGTGAACCAGTCCCCGAGGAGTTGAAACTCATTAGTAATTAAGTCTTGCTTAAAATCCAATGTTTTTTGTTCAGTGCAGATTAAAGCAGTATCATCTGCATATTGAAAAGTATGCATTTTTGTAGCATTACATAAATCATTTACATAAATTAAAAATAAACAAGGTCCAAGAATGGAACCTTGAGGAACTCCGTAGGGTGTGTAACCCCACTCTGACTTATATTTGGTTTGGCATTTCTGTAATATAATTCTTTGTTTACGGCTTTTTAAATATGAAATGAACCATTTTAATTCCACATTTTTTATTCCATGTTTACTTAATTTTTCTAGCAATATATCATGATCAACACAGTCAAAAGCCTTGGACAGGTCACACAGCACACCTATTGTGCGCTGCGACCCGTCCAAGGCCTCCGCAATGCAGTTAATCATCCTGGTAATAGCCTTTTCCGTACTGGATTTTGAGTGGAAACCAAACTGAGATGGATTTAGTAAATTATTTTGTTCCAAATAATCTGTAAGTTGAGTTTTCACAATTTTTTCAAAAACTTTGGAAAAACAGGGCAAAAGAGCAACCGGTCGGTAGTCAGAAGGATTGTTAACATCACCCTTTTTAAAAAGAGGTTTTATCCCTGCATATTTAAGTTTTTCAGGGAAAATTCCTTCCTCAAGGGACTGATTCACTAGTGTGCAGAGAGGTTGTTCAATAAGTTTAAAAACTCTACTAATAACAAAGAGGGGAATTTTGTCCCAACCTGAAGATTTAGTATTGCTAAGACTGGTAAAAACTTTTCTTAGATCCTGAACTGAAATTTTCCTAAATTTAAATTGTAAAGCAGAATTTTGAAACCTAATTAAATGTTGACTATTGTTTAGTAGGTGAATGGATTTATCTTTATCTGTCATTTGGTTAGCAATTTGTGAAACATTTATAAAAAAATTGTTAAATTTATTTGCTATTGCCAATGCACTACCATATTGGTCGTTTCCATCATTCAATTGGCTATTAAATGGCTATTTAAGACATAATTTTATTCATGAATATGAAAAACCCCAAATCCAGGGTGAACAAACAAAAGCAATCAACAAATCAAAGAAAGATTTTTGCAGAATAAAATATATAGCCAATAAATTAGAACATAATAATTGAAAGCTACGATTATAAATCAGACAAAAGCAATACTACACTAGTATTAAATATTGAAGACTACAGTGATAAAGACATTTAAAACAAGTCTTACAGGACTTAAACAATAATTTGTTTTCAAAACTCAAAAATGATTCTACTCAAGAATATAGTAAGCAAACAAACAAAATCATAACAAAAAGTAATAAGTAAGTGGAGTGGGTTTTACTCCAGAAGAAAAATTAAATACCGCCGCAGAAAATCTGCAGACTAAGTGAATTTCTACTTGTCAGATTACATTTTTACTAAATTATTTCCATAAATAGGACATATTTATTCCCAATTTAAATAACATTGATTTAACAAGTGCTTAGGTTTGCTGCTACGCGGAAGGTATAAAGTGTTTTTTGACCAAACGTCAATAGTATAACATGAAATAAATAAATTTGCCAAATTTTATCAAGATACATCCATAAACAAGTAAACTACAACATTTTCATCTTCTCCATAAAAATAACATAGGATTTTTAAATTTACACTTTTTTGAATTTTATCCGTAACCATTAGGCATACAACAATGCTTCAATATACTAAATTATTTCTTTTTTTAAGCTCTACAAAATGGTTGGGAAAGAAATTCTAAAATTTTATGTTTTAGATCAAAAATGGGAAAACCCCATTTTTACCACATAAATTATTTCCCATGGTCCGATCATGCTTGTTCGCAAACTCGTTACAATAAATGTAGGTTGTATTTTGTAAGAAATTTGTAGTAAAAAAGTAAAAATCAAGAATACATTAAAAACTGTCATATTCAAGTAGCTAACTTTGGGCTGCCTTTATTGAGTAGTATTAATATATAGGAAATTTTATTCTCTTTCTGAATATCATTTTCTACTTTCGTCTATTATCTGACAATTTAAAAGTTATTGGCAAATAAGCTAAATGATTCCAAATTTATAGTTGTTAGAAAATACTGAATTAGAATAGTATTTTTGTTTAACTTTGTAGAATTGAATCTACAGTTCTATTTGGCAGATTTAGTTAAATAATAGGTCAATGGAATGTTTCATCCATTAATCCTTATATAAATAATACGTGAAGGCGGTTTCTACGAAACGCTACTCCTCCGTTAATAATGGACGGATTTTTACAAGCGACGTGTCAAAAATTAAGTATTTGTTGAGTAGACGCCCCCTTTCACCGATTCCTGCAATAAAATTCCTCGGGCTTTGCCCCACAGGCCATTAAAATCCCAATGTATTTCTTAAGAAGAGAAGATTTAGTTTACTTAAACAGACGAATAATTTGTATTATTACAGCTGTTTGTAATAAACACACATGATACACACAAGAGCAATCGTTTTCAGTTTCGATAACTGGAGTGGAGTTAATTATTACATTATCTTTGAGTTGAATCTTTTAAGTCATCAGAAATTGTGACTGTTATTTGTTTTAAAATATATATAATACCTGTAATTCTTTGCAATTGCTCGAATTGGAGCAGCAGGTGCACTAGTAATTATGAATGTCTGATGTTTGTAAGGATTTATGACAGAAATGAGTTTGCTGTATGCATAATCTAATCATATGAAACATGTGTTGATAATTTAACAGCTGATTGTTGTATTATTATTTTCTTTGTTTGCATGTTGTTGTTCACAATTTGCATTTGTGGTTAATAATCCAGTAATACCCCCGCCGCAGCAAACCTGCAGACAAAGCGAATTTCCATTTGCCTAATTGGATTTATACTAAAATACCTCCTTAAAAATATCAATAGACAATAGACAATAGACAATAGACAAAATCTTTATTGAAATATTCCTAGAGAACATTCATGCGTCAGGTACATAAAATGTACAGTATGTACGTAAACTATTACAGTAATTTGCAATTACAATTAGAATTTTTTTCTTCTTTTTTTCATGGTAGCTTATTGTTTAAGAATTCATCCTCAGAGTAGAACGGCCGGTCCATAAGCCATGTTGTCAGGTGCTTCTTGAGCAGATTGGGTTGTTCTCTCTTGAGGTGCTCTGGTAGGTTGTTAAAGTACAGAGCACCTTTGTAGGATGGTTTCTTCTCGTACAGACTCAGATGGTGTTGTGGGAGGGAAAAATTGGCGGCATGTCGTGTGTTGTGCTGGTGTATGTCTCTGTGTCTTGGCTGGGCTGTTTTAGTGGTGTGGATAATGACTTCTCTTATGTAGAGTGAAATTGATGTGAGAATTTTAAGGTTCTTGAAGGCTTCTCGGCAACTGTCTCTGTAGTTCAGGTCGGCAAGGCATCTAATTGCTCTTTTTTGCTTTAGGAGTACTCTTTCCAGGTTGCCTTTTGATGTTCCACCCCAAGTCGCAATGCCATATCTGAGGTGGGACTCGAATAGAGCAAAATATGCAACTTTGGCTACTTCTGGGCTGCAAGCTTGCTTGATCCTACGTATAACGTAGAGACTTGAACTTAGCTTTTTGCAGAGCTGGTCTATGTGGGGTTTCCATGATAGCTCACATTTATTCCCTATTTAAATAGAATTAGTTTAACGAGTAGGGTACTTAGGTTTGCTGCAACAGGGGTGGGTAAAAAAGTGTTTTTTTATGTTAATATTTGAGTAAGAAATGAATGTATTTTCCAAATTTTATCAAAATATGTTCTTAAACAATCAAACAAGCAAACTACAACAGTTGACTTATTCTCAATAAGAATAACATGGAAATTTTAAATTTAAAATTTTTTGGAATTTTCTCCATAACCATTTGGCGCATAATAACGCTTCAATATACTAAAATATTTGTCTTTTAGGCTCTACAAAATGGTTTAAAAAAAGAAATTGTGAAATTTTGTGTATTTAGAGTCAAAAATGGAAAAAAAACCTATTTAAACCCCATAAACCCCCGTTCCCATAGTCCGATCATGCTGGTTTCGCGAACTCGTTCGAATAAATGTAGGTTTACACGTTTGTACCAAATTTCATCAAAATTGGATAATTTTTGCTTGAGTTATCGTGCTAACGGACATATATCTTCTAAATATACAGTATAAAAGGCAAAGCCCTCACTGACTCAGTCATCACTAATTCTCCCACTTACCATTTACCTAGGAGGCTGAAATTCGGTACACCGATTCTTTGGGCATTAAATAGGAAAACTAAGTAGTTTTTATTCTGATCGGGCTTTCGGGCTCCGCCCCAGTGGCTCTGGAGTTTCCCATGTTAACCTTATGATTTTTCATATTTAAAAGGAATTAATGGGTAATCAGGCCCTGCCTGGAAGGGTTAATAGCCTATCTCTTTCTAACATGTTTTTCATCATAATGAATACATACATAACTAAGTATAAAGCACACCATGCGTAATAGTAGTCAAATATTGTGAAGAGGAAGTGTTTGGAAATGTTGTGTGAGTAGGCTGAAGTGTTGTTAAACAATAACTTGTGCTGACCTACAGAAGGCTGTGGCTGTACTTCGCGCTAACGGACACATATATAAATATATATCTATATATAAAGCCAAAAGTACCCATGAACTTTTGAGAAAACTACAAGTCACACCCCCATAAACCATATACTTAAAATGTTTGTCATGACGAGAAACCTTGCACAAAATTATCCATTATTTCATAAGTTGCCCTATAAGGTCCTAATTGCTTTCCAAAGGGAACTTTCCATTTACCTAATGTTAAAAATACCTCAGCTGTTATTATTTGTTTGTATTCTGCTTTGTTTATTTTCATCTTAACTTAACCAATCAATAGTTTTATTAATACTAATGTAGTAAAATGGGGTGGAGCCCGTGGGTAACAGCTAGTATCTATAAGTATAAAAGAGGATATTTGTATATATATATTTGTTTGGCAGTGATAAACTCAGACACCGCTGAACCGATTGCCACGAAACTTGGTACATACGTGTAGAATTTCATGGAATAGGTTTATACACCATCAATTTTGTGATCCGTCCAATCGGCTCCGCCCCAGTGGCTCTGGAGTTTCCCATGTTAACCTTATGAGAAATGGAATTAATGAATCTTAACAGCTGTTTCAATTAAACAAGTTGGTTCTGTTCTATGATGTTCAATAGCATTAAAGTTACAAGGATTACCAACATGGTGCAGCACTATTTTTTTTTTTTTTTATTTATGACAACAGCTAATTTGCAACCAAAAGGTGAGTGAGCGTAGCGAACGAACTTCAAACTGGAGGCGAGTTAGCGTAGCGAACGAGCTAACCTGAAGGCAAGTGAGCGCAGCGAACAAGCTCTAACCAAAAGGTGAGTGAGCGTAGAGAACGAACTTCAACCAGGACGTGATTGAGCCATGTGAATACTTATGAAAGTTAAACCGGGCAAAGCCCGCGGGTACAACCAGGACGTGATTGAGCCATGCGAACGAGCTCATCTTGAAAATTAAGAAGTTAAACGGGGTAACTAGTACAGCTAGTATGTATATATATATATGAATCTGAACGGATGGATTTTTGTCCTCTAGGGACCTCAAAACGAAAAAGTAAATCGGTCCCGGGTCCAGGTCTTACCATGAGTACTACGGTAATAGCTCATTCCCTATATGGGCAATTTGCTAATATTCCCTATATGGGAAATTCGCTAAAAAAAGTTTGTTAACTTACAAACGGTCCGGTAGTTCTAATTTTTTTATCTGTTGTCTAGGATGGTAAGTAGGTGTTTAAAATGCAAAATGCACAGTTACCCCCCTCCACGCTGCCACCATATTGGAAAAATCAAAGAAAATCTGCAATTTCTTGATATTTTTGCCTATAAGTCCGTTTTAGTGAAAAGGCAGATATAGGTGGATTAGATAGTCAATGTTGTAGACAATTAAATTTTCTATAATATACGTTAGAATTTTGTGTATACCACTTATGGCTAAGAAAATTTTAAACACCTACCTACCATCCTAGTCAACATATAAAAAATTAAGAACTACCGGACCGTTTGTAAGTTAACCCCCCCATTTTTGTTTCTATTTGCTGGACTATTAAAGTGTGTTCCTTATGTTATGTGCTTAAAACCATTACCACCCTCAATTGCAACATACAGTTACGGTTAAAGATAAATCCTACACTATACGTGTAGGCTAGCTTCCTTTTTTTTAAACACAAACAAATGACCTTGGACATCATATGATCACCCTCATTATGACGTCAGCTCAAATCCCCTATAAATACATCATTTCCGCCCCTATCATACCATATGCTCAAAACAGCTGATGCGATGTTATCCCTAATATTGCACTACTTAGGTCTACCATTAATATTAGTGAGTAAAGTGGTGCATAGATTTCATAACTGTTATTATCCTAGAGACCATTGTATTTAACCACAACGAGCTCTGTGGCTAGTAGTTGAATACTTCAATAAAAATTTTAATAAAGGTTTCTTAGTTCTTCTAAGAACATTTGACTTTAATGGAAACATACATTTAATGTCTTTGCCGTACCAGTTTTATTAAGCCTCAGAGGGCTTTCCTCTGCAATGATGACAAAGTAAATTTCGTGTTTCCAACTAAAAATGGTAGCATTTTGGCTTAGGGGAGAGTGGGGCTATACCGAACACATAAGGGAGATTCGTTGTTATATCGCAAATTACGAAGTAAAAGTAATGTAAACACAAGCAATACATAATTTAATTATTTGTCTACTGATTGTATATAAACATTTTGGAACTATTGCATTTTTTACATGTAAAAATTGGTAATTAGAAAAAAGTTACCTTGTACACAATAGCCCCGGGTGGTGGGGCTATTCCATACAGTAGAAGGGGCTATACCGTGCAGTTAAAACATCATTTGTTTAGGTTAGTAATATAATAGTACTGCAACAAATTATTGTACCAAACACTTTTTTACCATACAGGGTGTCCTGGAACTCTCTACCAATATATTAGGTCATTGCACCTGGTTAAGAAACATACCTAAATATCATATTTAAATTGTCCGGAAGTCCTTAGTTACTCACACAGCCGCCATTTTGTTTTTTTCAGTTACCGTATTAATTTTTTTCTAAAGAATGGTTAACAGTTAAACATACGAAATGGAAACTTTGCACAAACATTTATGACAACTAGACAAAGCTACCAAAAAATTATGACGATTTTTCAAATTCATAAAACAAAATGGCGGCTATTTAAAATTTTTGTAAAATCAACGGGTTTCGAGTTATTTAAAAAAAGTAAATTTTAAATAGCCGCCATTTTGTTTTATGAATTTGAAAAATCGTCATAATTTATTAGTAGCTTTGTCTAGTTGTCATAAATGTTTGTGCAAAGTTTCCATTTCGTATGTTTAACCGTTAACCATTCTTTAGAAAAAATTAATAACTGAAAAAACCAAAATGGCGGCTGTGTGAGTAACTAAGGACTTCCGGACAATTGAAATATGATATTTAGGTATGTTTCTTACCCAGGAGCAAAGCCCTAAAATAGTGGTAGAGAGTTCCGGGACACCCTGTATAAAGGTTGTAAGAAACAGTGAATTACAATTTAAACATTTTAGAATAGATTACATTTCAAAAATCAACTTTCATGAAAAACATGAAGTTTAAGAAAAAATTTTTAAATTTCATCCCAAAATTAAAATAAAGATGAAAAAGTCCACAAATGTAGTTCTCTGCAGACTCCGCAGCACTGCAAACTGAATGGACCCACCCTGAACATGAGCAGTACCCTGTACCAGAGCTATACGTTTTAGCCCCAATCTGTACCTCGTGGGAATTTATAAACATAAACTCAAATTCGATCACTTAACCAATTATCGCTTATAACCAAAAGAGAGCTTGAGGGATGTAGTTTGTAGATCACAGTTAATAGACTACCATAAAAGCTGCTTCACTAACTTTTTATTTAGTACTGGACGAAAATTAGAAGCAAGTGAGTAGAAACATGTTTTTTACTGAAACATTGAAACTAGCACACATAGCAAAACGATGCAGATACTGTAAACTTGCGCATTCTGCTGCTAGATAGCAGCACTTGTCGGGATCACCTAGCTTGAATTCTAAGCCAAAAAAATGGGTGTACGGTTTAGCCTCGCTGTACGGTTTAGCCCCGCTCTCCCCTACATCCTCGTTTATTGTTTGTAGGAATCTTCATATTAAAGCGTTTTTTTTTTTATTATATAGGCTAATACCAATAGTAAATTCTTAAATAATATCTCTTTTTCCTTCTATTTGGTCGAGCTCTAAGACTTTCCATAAGTTTACAAATCGGTTTTTTCAATGATTGCTCAAGAAATACAGCACCATGTCAATTTATTTTTTTTATTTGGTGAAATATATCAAACTAGTGTCCCTGTTGCTTGAATTCGAGCAATTTCTAAGTGAGCTATTACAGGCGTTATTTTAAAACAAATTTCAACCAAGTCAGCAAATGTTTGTAGCAAACTGTTAAATTCGCAAACTTATTGATTGTTAACAGTTAACATGCTCTGCTTCTCACTTTTAATTTCTGACAACAGCTGAAGTTTCATAACAATTTTTGTTTCCCATGTTAATCTTATGGAGAAATAGGAAACTCTAAAGGGCCCTAGGGCCTCAGTCTATAATTATTTCCCTAAAAAGAAAGTTTCCTGCACAACTTCACGTTAAGCTCTTTCCAATGACACCAAAAACATGTCAATCGGTACAGTAGTTTCGGAGGAGTAATTGTCACAAAAAACCTGCTTGCGTATTAAATAAGTATAGATTTTTAAGGCTTGCTAGATTTTTTCCATTTGTAATATGCACACCTAAATAGCAAATTTCAACCAAATCAATAAATATTCATGCATGTGTTTCCTTGAATTGCAAAATAAATATCTATTATATTATTAAAGTGATACCATAGACTAACCAACACAAAGTAGACTTCTCATCCCATTGTAAATTTTGAAGCACGTTTTTCATGTCTAGTTCATGTACGTGACACAAAGGCGCTAGTGTCTATGAAACTTTGTTTCCATTATTTTAGGGTTAATTTCTTGATTTGTGCTTTACTGTTTGGTTATATGGCTAGGGGACAAGTTATTGTTTATGATTAGATCGTATTATTTGGTTAAACGAGGTTTTAAATGGCTGTAATAACGGGAAACAAATTGTAAACAAAACACGACCTCTACATAAACCGTACATGAACTAACAATAAAATTGTCTTCAGCTGTTCCATAAGGATGAGAAATCTACTAAGGGAGTATGTTTTATCTATGGTGATACAATCAAATTTTATGTAAACGGTTAAGGTCATTTACCAAATAAAAATATAAGCATCTGGCACATCAAAATGAAGTTTAGAGTGTGTAGATTTGCCGAAAAGTATTAATATGGACGAAGTTCCTAAGGGCTCTGCCCCACAGGCTGATTTCCAAAGGGCTACGCCTGGCATGCTTTCAATGTTTAAATGATTTAATTTAATTTAGTTAATGAAACAGCTGGTCAGTACAATGAACTGGTGTTTGTTTATTTACTCGAAAAAGATGTTTGTGTTGTGAGCTATGTAGATTGAGGAGGGTTATGTTTGGTTTTAAAAAGAGGTTGAATAATTTTTGTAAAGTATTGCTCAAAGTTTCATTTTTTAATTTAAGATTAAGCTACATGTCAAGAGGCTTGACTAATATTGAAGAATTATGGTTAAACATGTCATTCATGAACCATCAATATGAAGCAATTGATGCTATTGCTACACTAAGGTATGTTGTCATATTCTTAGGGATCTACTAACATGAAAAGTAGGGGTTTGAAAGTAAGTAGGTTTACGCTTTCAAATCAATTTATATTTTCAAACTAAATCATAGAGTTGCTGTATTTTAAAACACACATCAGCACCACTTTAATAGCTCTCTAGGTCACATTTTGATCCCGTTGCAAAGCACAGGTATAGCAGCTTGTTAATTATTATTAACAGCAATTTAATCATCCTGCTGGTCATAATGTAAACAATAATATGTTCTTCTTTAGTATAACATGGGAACTTTAAAATCTGTTGGGGCAGAGCCCAAGGGACTTTTTAAAAACTGCAAATCTACGCAACACACCCTTTCTAATGAGACGAGAATGGTTAAAATCAATTAAGTTATGGCGAAGGAGTTCAAAGGACAAATTTTGTGTTGGTGTGTATTATTTATATAGAAGATTTGATTCAACATAGGACACCTACATTAATAATTGGCCCCTCCAGAAAGATTTTAAATTCATGCATTTTATTTAAAACACCCCTTGAATGATTCATAAATTATTAATTACTAGCAGAGTACCCGTCCTTCATACGGGGTTGGAATATAAGTATAAAATGCTTATTGCAGTTATACTCAAGCTTTGCGTTTGCAATAAGGGAGGACACAGTTTGATAAAATTTGTTTTTAGCGAATTTCCCTATAGGGAAGTAGCTATTACCGTAGGTGGCACGGTAAGACCTAGACCCGGGACCGATTTACTTTTTCATTTTGATGTCCCCAGAGGCCAAAAACACCAATCGTTCAAATTTATATATATATATATAGACATATATATATATATACAGGGTGATTGGTACTTAGTGTGACAAAAATTGTTTGGTGTAAGTACAAAGTAAATGCAGTACGATGATGCATATAAAATGTCCCAAGTCTAAAAATTAGCTTCCCAAAGAATTATTTTATGTTTTTCAAAAATAACCATAGTTTTAAACTTAATACAGCTATTTCTCAATTACCTGTAAATGGATTTGAGTAGATAGTGTCATTTTCGTGTTCTACATAAAATTTTGAATAAGAATAATACAAAATGACAGAGGATCAGTTGTAAAAACTCCATTGTAAATAGATTCAAAGATAAAAATTAGGATGTTTGATAAAAATTCAAAAAACATCGGTCAATTGCATTTGTTCACACCCTGTATACGAGAAAGTGTCAGAAAATGTTAAAAACTGCGCCATTTTATAAGCTTTCCAACCATATGCTACACCATTGAGCTTTATGTCTGCTTATGTACGCTTTCGTGGTTTACTACAAAGCATAGTGTCTTTAACATTTAACCCATTGACGCCGACTTACGAGCGTTACTCGTACGGCCGCTGCAGGCCCGGAGGCCGACTTACGAGAGCCACTTGTGTCACCGCTAAGCAGCGCCATTTTTTATTTAGTTATTATTATTTTTCGCCCTTTTTGTTTCTTCTTACTATTATAATGTTTATAAATATCTTGCTTCTTGATTTGCGTATTTACACATTAATTTTAACGAATAACAAACAATTTTGTGTTGCCATGGAAACCACATATCACCAAAAATCAGCTGCGGTAAGGTAAACAAACAATTTTTTAAAAATGTTACTACTTATAAAAGTACACAACTTTTGATTTTTCTACGTAGGGAATCGATTGACCTTTATAATAGTAGTGTTATTTGGTGTCTGGATTAATCTTGGAATTTGTATATCAAGTTTACTTTCAAAATATTGTTTTTAAAATTTTTATTTTTATAATCTCTCTCTCTCTCTCTATATATATATATATATTTTAGAACTTTGACTATCCAACTAACACTTTTCTGTAGACAATTTTACTGTGAACAAAATGGTGAAAGAATTATTAATTTATTACTTAAGGTTTTCTTTCTATAGCAGTTAGAGTAAAAGTCTACAAATTCGGTAAAATTAAATGCCGCCAGAGGGTGCTGCAGGTATCGGATTAATTCCTTCCCCAATGGGTTAAAACATAGAAAGTCGGCATGTATTAAGCAAAAGTTGTATTTTTGTTTCAGCTTGAACAGTAAAAGAGTAAAAAAGTTCCCTGTTTTCTGGCATTCAAACCACTAAAACAAACAAAAAAAATATCTAAACCTCAATAGTGTAGCATATGGTTGGAAAGCTTATAAAATGGCGCAGTTTTCAACATATTCCGACACTTTCTTGTATACAGGGTGTAAAAAAAGCAATAGACCATCGTTTTTAAAATTTTTATCAAACATCCTAATTTTTATCTTTGAATCTATTTACAATGGAGTTTTTACAACTGATCCTCTGTCATTTTGTATTATTCTTGTTAAAAATTTAATGTAGAACACGAAAATGACATTATCTACTCAAATCCATATACAGGTAATTGAGAAATCGCTGTATTAAGTTTAAAAGCATGGTTATTTTTGAAAAACATAAAATAATTTTTTTGGAAGCTAATTTTTAGACTTGGAACATTTTATATGCATCATCACACTTCATTTACTTTGTACTTACACCAAAAACTTTTTGTCACACTGAGTACCAATCACCCTGTATATATATACGTCCGTAAACGCGATAACTTGAGTAATTTTTGTCCGATTTTGATGAAATTTGGTTTAAAGGTGTAAAGCGGGATAAACTTGAATGAGTTCGCGAACCAGCACGATCGGACCATGGAAACGGTGCTTTACAGGGGGTTTTATGGGGTAAAAATTGGTTTTTCTCACTTTTGACCCTCAAAACACAAAATTTCCCGATTTCTCTTTAGACCTTTTTAAAGAGCTTAAAAAAACAAATAATTTAGTATATAAAAGTATTTTTGTTTGATTATTAGTAACGGAGAAAATTAAAAAATTTTAAATTTAAAATTCCCATGTTATTTTTATGGAGAATAATGTCAAGTGTTGTAGTTTGCTTGTTTATGGATATATTTTGATCAAACTTGGCAAATTTATTTATTTTGTACTAAGCTATCAATATTTTACTCAAAAACACACTTTATTAGTGTCCTTATAGCAGCAAACCTAGGTACTCGTTAAACCTAATGTTATTAAAATATATTTAACTGGACAAATGGAAATTCGCTTAGTCGGCAGGTTTGCTGCGGCGGGGGGATTTTAAATTTACAGTACTCTATAGTATTACACATCTACCATAGCCATAATGTTCTACCACTTCACCTTAACAATAGAGAAAAATAAATTATCAACAATTCGCAAAATATCACAAATTATTCATGAAATGAAAAACATAAACATAACTGTAAACAATCCTACTTTGACAGTTCTCATTGTGAATCACAGTTTTTTGTTGCTGCTTAGTTAAAATTAGCTGTTTTCATAAATGCAAAAAAAAATATAGTGCTGCACCCTGTTGGTAATTCTTATAACTTTTTAATGCTTTTCCATATCATAGAACCAACTTTTTTAGTTGAAAAAGCTGACTATAGTTCGGCCGCTTAGAAAGCGACCTCCTCCAGCATTGGTTTAGCATTAGCGCGCAGGTCGTTTTCTAAGCGGCCGAACTATAAATTCTTTAATTCCCTTTAAATATGAATACTCATAAGGTTAACATGGGGAATTACAGAGCCACTGGGGCAGAGCCCGAAAGGATTTTTGAGATAAGAATATGCCTATATGTTAATCGGGAATGTAAGCTATCATCATGCCAAATTTCAGCTCAATCCGTCCAGTGGTTTATGCGTGATTGAACTTCAAACACAAACAAACAAACAAACACACAAACTTTCACATTTATAATATTAGTAAGATTACGTTTTCTCCTTATTTTTGGATTTTTAAAATTTGTCCATTTTACACGTCCATGTGACTTAACAAACCTCACAATTAATTATCATGAAAAACGAGGGTAAACATGGAGAAAAACTAAATATATAATATTTAGAATGGGATTTTCTGTATTTTATTTTGTTACATATGAAACACTACATAAGTAACACAGAAAACTAACTTCTAACTTCAGCTTTGACCTCTCCTTCTATTACAGAAGAAGATATTTTGAGGTTTTTGCCAGGGGCTGAAGGGGATGGTTTTGCATATCGCCCTTTGTACGTGTTACCCTGCAGATCAATACAGTAGTTGTAATCCACAACATTATTCATCGCATTTTCTAGGGCTTCATCAATATTACATGCTGTAATGAAAGACTTTGCTGCTTCCTGTAAAAAAATGGGATATTATGAGCAAGAAAACTAAAAACTTATACAACATATTATAAAAAAATGGCTATATAAATTATTACAGGACTAACACATGCATAGTTCAGCATCTTTGTGACTTGAAAATTGACTTTTGGCTTTAGGCTACATCAAGGGAGCCATATATATATATATTAAGATAGTTATATAAGTAGGGTGGGTCGAAATTTTTTTTTTTTTAGTTGACCAAAACAGGGTAAAATATAGAAAATATTGGTTGTTATCTTCCGGTAGGGCATGTGCTCTTAAATTTGAACAAAAATGAAAACTCATATTTAAAGGAAATTTTAAAAAATTTAAATTTTTAATAGGTAATAGTTTAAAATATCATCTACAAGACAATAAGAAATTGATATTTAAATAATGGTATTGTATGTTGATATCTTCCGGTCGCACATCGGCTGCAAATATTGGCAAAAATCTAGAAATACATCATTTTGTACTAGTCTTAATTTAAAATATAATAACCTATATTAAAAAGTAATACCGTAAATCTGTTTGTACACATTCATATAGTAACCTAACCATGGGCGCCCGCAGGATTTGGAACAGGGGGGTGCAATAGATAGCAAACATCCGGCGGTCCAGGGTAAATTTATGAATATGGATTTTTTTAACTGGTTTTTACGCTACTTGGTTACTAATAAAAGCCACCAAATAAAAATAGAATATTGAACATTAAGGAGGGTAATTTCTTGTTTGTTATGCCACCATTAAATAAACAGTAAAAGCACAATATCTGACACACACTTTGTTCCATTAGCTTGTCAACAACCCTTATCATGGGACATGGGTAAGTGGTGAGAGTAAATTTTTTGATAAGTCATGGGGAAAATCACAAAAGATGCAATAACTTGTAAAGGTTGTAAACCGTAATTTTTACAGCAATGGGCTAAGAGTATTCTTAGCCATTAAAAGTTGGCCTCACTATTTTGGAAAATAAAATAACGGACGATCAAAAACCCAATTTTGAGTGATTTTTCAAGCTTTTTTCTCCATGTTTACTATATACGTCATTTATAAAATACTAATAATCTGTTAAGAGAACACGTCATATATGAAATTACGAACATCTGTTTTGATAAAGATTCCTTTTTCTAGCTATCACTGGTTTATATAAGTGTTGTTTACGAATACTGTGTAGGCCCCAACCATTTCCTACCACGTTTGTAAGAAAATCCAAAACCAAGTGAGATTAATAACCCTGTGGCTTACATAACGGGTTTGATTTATCACGGGTACTATAATACCTATGTAACTGTAAATTGAATTAAATAACTAGCCATCATCCAGGTCGGGAACCGGAGATTCTGTGTGTACTTGTTGTACTTGAATTTTGATTACCGGGAAAAGTCCATGAATCAGTGTTGTACAGGACTGGAAAATTTATCTTTCTATACAAATAAAATTAGAGTTTTATAAGTCACCTCAATTTAATTAATTTTGTATTGTCAGAATATCTATAAAGCGTTCGTAACCTCTGCTAACGAATTGTCAGCGTCTTTCTCTTGATATAACGACCCCCTCTCCCTCCCACATAATCGTTTTGGAAACATCACAGCTCCTTTGATGAAAATGAAATGGAAACAACACTTGCACCAACAATCGTCTGCTCTGTTTTACACTTCTGTCTGCTGTGCGCTATGTTACAACAGATTTCAGATACAACAGCTGGGAAATGATGACGATATAATGCTTAGTAAACTGTGATTAGTAACCATGGTAACTTTAGTAATGCTGTGATTGGGCAATGAGTAGGCCTAAATATGGCGACTTATTGAATTTTTGTATGAATTGGAGAGAAACCTAATTAAGAAAAGAAGAACAAAGAAAAATAAAAACAAGATTGTTGTTCTCCTTACATTCTTTTTAAGAGTGTTTTTATTATCTCTACATATAATTTTAAACTTTTTTATGACTTATCTATCAATTATTATGCTGTGATACAGCACCTACCGGTAGCCTATCTGTCTATCATGATCAGTAGCTTATAACACTTTCTAAGGTTTTATATTTACGTTATTTATAGCAATGCAGTGTTTGGCTAGTTATTAGTTGAGTTTGAGTTAGGCCTAGCTATAATTTTAAACGCTGCCGTTTGTACAACTGAACCAAGATAAATGATTTGATATGTCATTATTGCACAATAATAATGATTGTGCAATGTTGAATTTTGTTAATAAAAATGCAAATCGTGACGTTAATGGCTGTTTACAGCGTTTTAATGGGTTTGTCATCTGTTTTTATACTATTGGATTAACCATATTTTTTATTACCCCCCCCCCCCCCACCCCCTATAAACTCAGGTAATCGAGTATCTACACAATAGTGTAAAGTATTGTAGCCTATGCTACTTGATTGTATTTAAACGAGCTTTGGAACTTTATGTCAACAAAGCTTTCTGTGCTGAGTCGCGGTGTAGCTGGTCGTGTCTGTACCACGTGTTATCTTTATCTATCTAGCAGTTGAGCCATTCAGTGCCCTCCCTCTTTGATCTAACGTCTTGCTAATCTTGAATCATTTACCATTGTTAACTTACCCTGTAGCTAATTCAACCAATAACTTATCTTATATTTGTATTTCATTAATAAATTATATATTGTAACTTACCAAATCTATTTATTCTTAGAATAATTCATAATTATAAGATTAAGACAAAGACTTATAGTCCAGTAAATCTGTCAGAAAATATAGGGGTTGCTGTGCAAAAGGTCGGGTAGTTCTGATTTTTTTATATGTTGTTAGTATTGGGCCCATAACATAAAATCCAAGTTATCTACCTTGTTATCGAAATATCAAAAATATGGCAATTCCTATTGTTTTTCACTCGTTCTCGCGATCCGTTTATTTTACCAAAAATTTTATATTATTACATTAAAAGAGAATAAATTTGTGACAGTTTAAGCCCAACAGCAAGTATGTAGCGTAAATAATGGTCAAAATACAGACCATCAAAATAAATAAATTTTTCAAAGACGTATAAAAATTGTCGTTTTTTTTCAATATTTCCACAATATAGTTGTTTGAAGCAAACACCGTATTGATTTAGAGAGTATGCCAGTTTATTTGCTATTATTAGAAAATAAATGAAAGTATGAATAAAAATACCTCCACCTCAGCAAACCTGCAGACTAAGCGAATTTCCATTTTCTTGATTTGATTTTCACAAACCTATTTAAATAACATTAGGTTTAACTGGTACCTAGGTTTGCTGCTACAGGGAGGGTAATATAGCATATAAAATAATAATAGTATGATAAGAAACAAATAAATTTACCCAATTTTATAAAAATTTGTTTATAAATAAGGAAAAAACAATAATTAAAAATCTTCGCTTTGGAATAACTTGAGGTTTTTTAAAATAAATTTTTTAATTTTCTCCGTAACCAATAACTGTAAAAAACATTTTAATGTACTAAATTATTTGTTTTTAAGCTCTACAAAATGGTTTAGAGATACATTGTAAAATGTTTTGTGGGTCAAAAATATGAAAACCCCGTTCTTAAAAAAAAAACAACCTATAAAGCAACCGTTCCCATGGCCTGATCATGCTTCGCGAACTCGTTTTAATAAATGTAGGTTTACATGCCGAAAAACAGACCTTCAAAATATACCTTCAACGGCAAAAGTACTCTTCCTAAAGCTGTCAAGTGTTTATACATAAACATTTAAGCTAAGTTTTGGGTACAATACTTTCACATGAAAACAAAATAAAACAGTTTAACGTAGTTTACAGTTTATTGAGGCTGAACCTGGACTTCTTCCACGACTCATTGTCCTCGTTCCGGAGAAAAGTCGCCTCCCTGCTTAAGTGATAATAATTCTAGTCACTAACTGTATAATCTTACCTTCCTTAGCTCTAGTCATAATTAATCGTTCCTGTTGTTGCTGCCAAGTATCACCTCTCATGCTATGTTTTTGTTAAATCAAATTTTTTGCCACATTGTATTATTATCCAAAACCATCTTCACTGCTTCTAATTTTTATTGTTAACTTATCGTCTTTCCTTGTCTATTTTGTTATTTTTGTTATTGCTATTGTTATTGTTATTCAAGATTGTTATTATATAGAATCTATTTACTTGTTGCTTGTTAATTGTTGTTCATTAATTTTATGTTCTTGCTGTTACCACTCACTGTTGCATGTATTTTGCCATCTTTCAATATTGTATACATTCTTGTAAACTGGTGTAAACCGTTGGGAAATAAATAAATAAATAAATTACAATCACTCTACAGATCTTCCATGCAGCGGGTCATTTTTCCACGCCAAGTGCGCCCATCTATACAGGACATGCTGAATATGAATTGAAATACATGATTGATATTGAAGAACACAAAAAATTCACAAAGATCGGAAATTTTACTACAAGACGTACAGACAAGTTCTGGTGTGGAATTTGGTCTGATTAGGCCATCGAACAGGCCCTCATAAAGACAATGAAAAGCTCTGGTGGATTTACTCGAGGACGAGGGATAACAGACAAAATGTTGTAACTTGATGGGCGCTTGGGATGATCCGTCCTCATCAAATCTGTAGGAAGTTGAGAAATATTATAAAAAATGACGTAAGTTGAACATTAACAGTGAGCGACGTGCGCCATTCTCGCATTGCTCGAGACAACGAAATTGATGAAAAGAGTAAATAGTGGTTTCCTCAACACACACCATTCAATATAAATGATATGCTGATTATTAGCAAATTTTCTTTATAGGGAATACGTTATTACAGTAGGTCTCATGGCAAGACCTAGACCCGAGACCAATTTACTTTTTCATTTTGGCATTCCTAGAGGCCAAAAATACTGTTGGTTCAAATAGTTATAACATATATAAATATATATGTATATAGGCCTATACCGGGTGTCCGAAAAAGACTCCATAGTTTTAAACATACCTCACGATACTATTGTTCAAATGGATGAGTAATAATCATTTCGTGCTGTGTAGAGTATAGGCTACTTAAAAACTTTAGTTTCGTACGTAGGCAATAAGTTGCGTAAACCTATTTGACCTTGAACATAGTTTTGTTCATAAATTATAATACAAATAATAAAATATTAATGATAAAAATAAGTAAAAATAGCTTCCATGTCTGCAGGGCTACAAATGGTTCGCATATTGAGGTGTGATAGTGTTAAAATAACTTTTATTTTATTACCTTTCATTTAATGTATCAGCATAGCCTTCTCTATGGTATCAGTCGTTGAACAGTAGTTTGTATCTAGTACAATAAATAAATACATTTTCAAACTAGGTGAGTTTTTTGGAGACCCTTGTATAAAAAAAAACTAAAGATGTTACTAAACTGTATCCAAAAAAGTTATTATCGTCCGTTAGCACGATGATTCCCAAAAATCATCCGATTTAGTGGAATTTGGTACAAACATTACTTTTATTTGTGAATCAAGAGATGGACTATTTATCATTTACTTTGTATTGTAAGTGACTTAGCCTTATTGCTTTTGCTTGATGGCCAAATAAATCATTGAATAATTGAATCATGTAAACGTACATTTATTTATTAAAACGAGATCGCGAAGCATGATCGGCATGTTAAGGCCATAGGAACGGTTGAATTATAGATATTTTGCCAGTAAAAATTTTTTTTTTCATTTTTAACCCTCAAAACATACAATTTTACAATTGTATCATTAAAGAATTTTGTAGAGCTTAAAAACAAATAATTTAGTACATTAAAATGTTTTTTACAGTTATTGGTTACGGAGAAAATTAAAAAATTTAAATTAAAAAACCTCAAGTTATTCCAAAGCGAAGGTTTTTAATTTTTAATTATTGTTTTTTCCTTATTTATAGACACATTTTTTTATAAAATTGGGTAAATTTATTTGTTTCTTATCATATTATTATTATTTTATTAAAAGATATACAGTACTATATTACCCTACCTGTAGCAGCAAACCTAGGTACTAGTTAAACCTAATGTTATTTAATAGGTTTGTTAAAATCAAATCAAGTAAATGGAAATTCGCTTAGTCTGCAGGTTTGCTGAGGGGGGTATTTTATTCATACTTTCATTTATTTTCTAATAATAGCAAATAAACTGGCATACTCTCTAAATCAATACGGTGTTTGCTTCAAACAACTATATTGTGGAAATATTGAAAAAAAAAAACCAAAATGTTTATACGTCTTTGAAAAATTTATTTATTTTGATGGTCTGTATTTTGACCATTATTTACGCTACATACTTGCTGTTGGGCTTAAACTGTCACAAATTTATTCTCTTTTAATGTAATAATATAAAATTTTCGGTAAAATCAACGGTTTGCGAGAACGAGTGAAAAACAATAGGAATTGCCATATTTTTTTATATTTCGATAACAAGTGGCGCGCCCCGCGGCGAGCGGCAGTATCTCGAGGTGGATAACTTGGATTTTATGTTATGGGACCAATACTAACAACATATCCAAAAATCAGAACTACCCGATCTTTTGCATACCAAAATGTCTTATTTTACTGGACTATTACCTCATTAGACAAAAATAAAACACAAATTAGGAATTATCTTTATTAAGAAAGAAATGACTTTGAGTTCAATGTGGGCTAACTTAATAGCCAAAGGAATTTTGTAGGCCTAAGTTAATGAAAGTCTATAGAAAGGTTTATGGTGTATAGCAATTTATATATTATATATATACATATATTTATATATGATATAACAATTTGAACCAACAGTATTTTTGGCCTCTAGGAATGCCAAAATGAAAAAGCAAATCGGTCCCGGGTCTAGGTCTTACCATGAGACCTACTGTAATAGCGTATTCCCTATAAGGGAAATTTGCTAATAATCAGCATATCATCTATATATTAATTTGAAACTGTTTTTCTTTGTCATAGCTATTTTGAGAGAACGGCTGGGTGTAGAAACTCGGTAGAGGTGTCTAAAGAAAGGTCTTGGTCTGTAGATGAGCCATCAAAGAGAAACGTGGTAAATTCCCTTGGGGCTCTGCCCCAAGTGGCCTTTGAATTCCCATCCCATGTTATTCTTATGGAGGAAAAACTGGGTTTTTGTCCCAGCTAATTGAGAGAACGGCTATTTACAAAATATTTTGATTACAACTAACTGTTGTGTAGATTGTGAGTATTTCCATAATCTTTGAGTCGCCTGTAATGCAATTGCTCGAATTTGAGCAACAGGTACACTAGTTTATATTGAATGGTGTGTGTTGAGGAAACCACTATTTAATCTTTTCATCAATTTCGTTGTCTCGAGCAATGCGAGAATGGCGCACGTCAACATGTTGCTCACTGTTAATGTTCAACTGACGTCATTTATAATATTTCTCTACTTCCTACAGATTTGATGAGGACGGATCATCCCAAGCGCCCATCAAGTTACAGCATTTTTTCTGTTATCCCTCGTCCTCGAGTCAATCCACCAGAGCTTTTCATTGTCTTTATGAGGGCCTGTTCGATGGCCTAATCAGACCAAATTCCAGACCAGAGCTTGTCTGTACGTCTTGTAGTGAAATTTCCGATCTTTGTGAATTTGTTGTGTTCTTCAATATCAATCCTGTATTTCAATTCATATTTAGCATGTCCTGTATAGATGGGCGCACTTGGCGTGGAAAAATGACCCGCTGCATGGAAGATCTGTAGAGTGATTGTAATTGGAAGATCTTATTTGCCTAATCTTTCAGCCTCAATAAACTGTTAACCATGTTAAACGGTTTTATTTTGTTTTCATGTGAAAGTATTGTACCCAAAGCTTATCTTAAATGTTTATGTATATAAACATTTGACAGCTTTGTGAAGAGTAGTTTTGCCGTTGAAGGTATATTTTGAAGGTCTGTTTTTCGGCATGTAAACCTACATTTATTTAAACGAGTTCTCGAAGCATGATCAGGCCATGGGAACGGTTGTTTTATAAGGTTTTTTGTTAAGAACGGGTTTTTCGTATTTTGACCCTCAAAACATACAATTTTACAATGTATCTCTAAACCATTTTGTAGAACTTAAAAACAAATAATTTAGTACATTAAAATGTTTTTCACAGTTATTGGTTACGGAGAAAATTAAAAAATGTAAATTAAAAAACCTCAAGTTATTCCAATAGCGAAGATTTTAATTATTGTTTTTTCCTTATTTATAGACACTTTTTTTATAAAATTGGGTAAATTTATTTGTTTCTTATCATACTATTATTATTTTATATACTATATTACTCTCCCTGTAGCAGCAAACCTAGGTACCAGTTAAACCTAATGTTATTTAAATAGGTTCGTGAAAATCAAATCAAGCAAATGGAAATTCGCTCAGTCTGCAAGGTTTGCTGAGGTGGGGGTATTTGTATTCATACTTTCATTTATTTTCTATTAATAGCAAATAAACTGCATACTCTCTAAATCAATACGGTGTTTGCTTCAAACAACTATATTGTGGAAATATTGAAAAAAACACAATTTTTATAAGTCTTTGGAAAATGTATTTATTTTGATGGCCTGTATTTTTACTATTATTTACGCTACATACTTGCTGTTGGGCTTAAACTGTCACAAATTTATTCTTCTTTAATGTAATAATATACAATTTTTGGTAAAATCAACGGTTCGCGAGATTGAGTGAAAAACAATAGGAATTGCCATATTTTTAATATTTCGATAACAAGTGGCGTGCCCCGCGGCGAGCGGGCAGTATCTCGAGGTGGATAACTTGGATTTTATGTTATGGGCCCAATACTAACAACATATAAAAAAATCAGAACTACCCGACCTTTTGCACAGCAACCCCTTATTTTCTGACAGATTTACTGGACTATTAGAGGAGGCTATTGATATTTTCTAAAATAAGAGTGCTCTTGTAAACTAGCTAAGTAACACTAGGGGTAGAATAAAAAATAATTGTAAAAATTACCTTCTCCATTCTTATGTGCTCATCTATTTTACCGACCAGTTCCTTTTGTTTTTGTTCATGAGTTAATATTTTGTCTAATATAGCCTTTTCCCTTTCAATGGCATTTTGGGCCAATCTACTTCACGAGACTTGGGCAACCTCAATATTCCACAAGTCATTTTCTTTAATACACCACGCATGTTGTTCCGCTTCCTTCTGCTTTTGCTCTGCAATGACTTCTGGTGCAGTTGTTTGCGACATTAAATACTCTTTAAAGTAGGCTCTAAAACAAATGATTTTATGAGTACAAACATGTAAACTATTTTAACTGTGTAGCCACATGATTTGTAACATTCTCACTTTGAACTTCTTAAATTATTTAACGATTGAATTATGCCCATTTTACTTTCTCCCCTCTACTATGGAAAAAAATATTGTTTTCGTCTTAATTTTTAGTTTGAGTTTTGAGCCGATTCCTTTTTGGATCCCCCTGAACCCAAAAAAGTGGTTTTCGAAGTGATGTCTGTGTGTGTCTGTGTGTGTGGATGTGTGTACAAAGCTACAGACTACACTACTTAGTCCGATTTCTATGAAATTTGGTATGCAGGTACTAATCCATACTATCTCCAGGCGTTTTCTAAATTTTTTAAATTTAGATTTTTAATGGTAACTTAGTTTTATCATAAAAGCCCATAAAATAATGAAAATTAATTTTCTCAAAACTGGTTGAAGGATTTAATAAAAAATTATGCTAGCCTTCTTCAAATTTCGAACAAAACTGTACGAATCCCATTTCTCTAAAAATTATGGTTCAAGAGTTATTGTAACTTATGTTATTTGCCCTTAAAAATCATAAAATAATAAAAATCTAATTTTAGGAAAAAGCCGGTTTTGATTAAAATTGATGGGTTATGGCCCTTATAATTCTAATGGAAAATAGTGCAACCCCCCATTGCTGTAACAATTACGGTTCAAAAGCTATTGCAGGTTTTGTCATTTTTCCCAATAAAATATCATAGACTCCTGCCGCTTACCCATGATAAAGGTTGTTGACGAGCTTATGGGAGAAAGTATGGTTCAGATTGCTGATACCATATATGTGATAGACCTATATGGAGAAAGTATTATTTTCGTAAACATTTTTGGGTTTGATATATCCATTTTAGTCCCCCCTGAAACAAAAAAAGTGTTCAAAGTGTTGTCTGTATGTGTTGTGGATGTGTATAGATCTAAGTTTAACAGACCACGCCTGTGGTCTGATTTTTATTAGGCATACATTTGGAATGCAGGCCTACTGATCCATGGTTTTTTTAAGTGATTTTTCCCATTGTTTAGAAATGTTTATTTTCAAATGTGATTTTTCTACAGTATATAAAACCTCAAAATAAGTTAACAGAAAAATATAATTTTCACAAGATTTTCCACTTAAAATAAGTTAGGCCTACCCAATAAGACTCAATAAGAATTTATTAATGCCATTAAACTTATTACAGTAATAGGCAACGTCAAACAGTACGTACAACACATAGGGTTGTAAATGGTTGTATGTAGCATTTTTTGAGTGTTTCAACTTAGATACTACTTTATCCACATGACGTTGGTGGCTTAACCTTAACCTACAAGTTTAAAAAATCTTCTACAGTGTAAAAGGCATTTGTCATTACAATAAAAGAAAAGAATGTCATTACATACAATTTAAAATTATTTACAGACAGAGTTCTATTTTCTAATGGTAACTTATTGAACAATAGATACTGTTGATAATGGTAACTTTTGAAGGTTTTACTTAATATAATATAAGGTGTAACAATATTGTGCTTAACTTAGTTCTAGTGTTGTGATGATGATTGCTGTGCTGCATGGGAAAGTTAACTAAATTTTCTTTTACATTCATAAGGTTGGAAAAAATATACAGTGATGGCAAAGTTCAATAATATTGAGCTGAATACAACTAGGTTTACAAGATTCAGGTTTAGTAAGACCCATAATAGTCCTGATAGTTTTTTTTGCCAAGTGAATATTTTGTTGGAGGCAGCAGGGTTTCCCCACAATCGAATTCCATGGCTAATTTGTGAGTGGAAGAGACCAAAATATGTCATCAGAAGAACTTCTAATTTGACACTGTGCTGAAGCTTTCTTAACAGGTGGACAATACGAGACAGCTTTTTAGAAAGTTGAGAAACATGTTCTTCCCAAATCAATTTACTATCTAGAGAGATACCAAGGAGTTTGACAGGTTTAGTGAGGTTATTGCACAGTTGATTTTTCAAAGAAAAGTACAGGAATTAGGTTTTATCTTCATTTAAAGTTAGATTGTTGGCTAAGTACCATGACTTTGCGGTTGACAAGGCATTGTTGAGTTGAGCATCAGCATACAACACACTCAGTACTGGAATATTGCAACTAAAATCGTTTACAAATACAAGAAACAACAAAGGCCCTAAAATGGAGCCTTGGGGAACCCCAGCCGTTACATTAAGCATTTCAGAAGTGGTATCCTTAATTACAACAATCTGTTTTCTATTACTTAAATATGAACTTAACAGGTACTTATTTAGGACCCAGACCCCAGCTTAAACGTTCTAAAATAACTTTTAAACTATTCTATGACATCAATTAATACTACAACTTTATTAAAGAATTTTTTGGCGCCGAGACCTTTTATTTTTAATTAAATATATAAACAATAATCCCAACTCACTAGGGGGCCGGTGGGAATTCGGGGTTTTGGGTGGGGGAGATAAAACGTGGTTAATTATGGGGAGAAAAGGGTAATTCTACGGGTAAACGGGTAATTTATAGGTAGCCTAATTACCCAGCAAGAATGGGAAATTAGTCTGTATAAATGGGTACTTTCCTTTGCCGCCGACGACGACGAGCAACGAGCAGAGCTGGCAGTGACAGGAAGACCATCAGAATTGTATTGTACCATAAATAAAAACAATAACAAGGTGAAAAAAGTTGTTTGTTTATTTTATACTATAGCCTATTTAGTCAAAAAACGGCTTTAAAAATATTTAAACAGGTCAATAAAAAGTGGTGTAACACCCATCACCTATGTGGATAGCCTATTCTTAAGAATCCTCTAAAACGTGAAGTTAAGTTTTCAGTCTTCTTTTGTTTGAATACCCCTATTGATAGTTTTATTTATTCAAGTTCATTAAAAAGGGACACCGATCGTGAGTGCATGCACATTCAAAACACCAATAAAACATATAAACATATCATAACCTATTTCCATGTTTGTTTACATTGAAAATAAAAATATTTTTGAAACGATATATCGAACCGAATTTATATCGATATTTCTTCAGACATATGTTACGAATACATAGATATAACAAGGAGTATGGAATTAATAATTAAATAAACATATCTCTGGAATTAACCAACACAAGTGGTTAGTCGTTTATCGTGTTTACAGTAGTTCGTGTTGGTGACATTGGGTGCACTGGTGTCTACTATCTGATTTATTAATAGCTTTCTCTTATTTGTTATTTAGTTTCATGGTTTGTACTTTACTGTTTGGTTGTATATCTAGCTAACGAGTTCTCTTATAAAACCGATTTATGAAATCATACAGCAAGTTTGGTTGGTTTGGTTAGTTTAGAACAGTTTCATTTCATAATGAACCATTATCTTTTCCTCGTGAAATCATACAGCAAGTTTGGTTGGTTTAGTTAGTTTAGAACAGTTTCATTTCATAATCAATAATTATTTGTTCCTCATGAAATCATACAGCAAGTTTGGTTGGTTTGGTTGGTTTAGAACAGTTTCATTTCATAATGAACCATTATTTTTTCCTCATGAAATCATACAGCAAGTTTGGTTGGTTTGGTTAGTTTAGAACAGTTTCATTTCATAATGAACTATTATTTTTTCGTCATAAAATCATACAGCAAGTTTGGTTGGTTTAGAACAGTTTCATTTCATAATCAACGATTATTTTTTTTCTCAACAAGTGAGTGTTCATAAGATCTACATGTTGAAATCTTAACTGCAGTACTTTGCTATTAAAAACGGGATTTTACAACAGAGGGAATTCAGGTTAAATTGAGGGAATTCTTGGGGGAATTGTGGTACAGTGCAACTGTCACTGCAACTGCATTGCTATTGTTTTGGTTTGTGGTAAAACAGATCAACAGATGATTTAATTGTGCAGATTTCTGATTGGCAAATGATTTCTTTCGTGTAGTAATATGATTGGCTGGTGGTTACGTTGTTAGTTGTTTGTTTTGAACCGTCTCCATGACTCCATGTTGTTAGTTCAAAGTGAAGTAGTGACCAAGGAGGACATAGCTCAAATTTGTGTTTAATTTTCATTCTGATTGTGTCCGAAAATCGCGTTCGGACATTGTAGAAAACGGGGGGGGGGGGGGGGGATTATATGTGGATACCTATCAATATATGTATTTGTTGGAAGTGATTTTAATTTTTGTTGTAGGCTAGTTGCTGTTGATGGTTGGCTATCGGTCAACCAAAGACATGGTGCTCTCCATGCTAGCCGGTTTTGGTTATCTTTGACTTTGAGTGAGACAGCAGTAATTTATATGTTGAGTGCATATTCCTTGTGAATTTTTCACATCGATGTAGTGAATCCAACATTCTTGAAGTGTGGAATTGTGTAAAATTGGTGTATATTGAGGTTTTGGAGGAACTGTTGTTAGGGTCGGTTTTAATAATTTCCAGTCAATATTTGGGACTGGAATTGCTTAATTCCCCCAATTATTATCCTCCAAAACTTCATTTTATACACTTTTTACACAATTTCACACTTGAAAAGATTTTTAAGCTGGGGTCTGGGTCCTAAATTTTTACCACTTAACAAGTTCCCATTGCTCGATTTGCGGCGGAGTGGTGTTCAGGTACCTCTCTTTATCGGAAAGATACAAATACTGGCACAGGCCTAAATAGTTGGAGTTATAGTACTGTTTATAAATAACTTTATAGGCCTATGCATTTTACTTTACGTCCTACACTCATTCGAATGAAAATATCGATCGATATATCGATTGTTCGATAAGTTATATCGTTTGGTTAATTAGGTAAGGTTAACCTAACCTAACTAACCAAACGATATATCGAATGAAACAATCGAACAATCGATAGTTTCGTTCGAATGATTGTAGGATGTAAAGTAAAGTGCAGCCTCTAGGTACTAATCACGTAATCTATTTAGGCCTAATGTGATTCGGCAACTCATTTTTAAAAGAGCAATGAAAATACCTCTCATTTACTCCCACCCCACCACTTATCCATGACAAGCTAATGGGAGATCGTGAGATATTTTTTTAAAGGCTGAAAAATTACATGAATAACACAGAACCATGCCACCATAGTGTTTCATAGGTAAATATGGCATTTAGGCCTACAATAGGCATTTTAGGCCTACGGGAGGGCAAGCCGAATAGGGAACTGGAACTTAGCGATAAACTTACCTAACAGATTTCATCTGTGTTCTGTAGACATTATAGAGCCTAGTAATTTCATTGAGTTCGTCTTCTGGTATTTGTGGTTTGACTGGTATTCGGAACATCTTTGTTTTTGCTATGGGCAGCCAAAAAGGCTTTCTAGGTCTGTACCATCTCAGAGAGTGATTAAATTGTACACTAGGCTTGACTAAAAAAGTAGACGATGATGTAGTGTAGGTGATCCCATTTTTGACCACATTAAACACAAATCTAGACATGTTGATAACAGTACAAAATAAAGAGTCGAATGTTAAATAACTAAGTTACCTCTATCTCAAGATTTCAAAATACATATTTTGTATCTCCTTCCTGCTTCTACTAAACTAACCTTAACCTTAAACTTATAATAATAAATAACAATGACCGTGACCGAGGGAGGAGAGGAGAGCAGACAGCACCACAGCACTCACAGCAGGAGCAGAGGTGCAGGAGGTGAGGTGGGGTCTGACTGACTTACGGGAGGTATAATTGAGGCAACGATGTCGTCATGGTTCAGTTCAAAAATCCTCCGTTAACAGCGTTGTAGTAGAGAGCACAGCGCGTAATTTTTTATTTCACTATTATTTAGTTATAAAATTAAGAGAAATTATAAAAGTAATCTTATAATTTTTCAATTATTAAATTTAACCGTCACAACCTAACCAAACTAACTAAACTTGCTGATAATGAAAAAATCGAATGATGGGTTTTAAGTACTCTAATCGAAAAAATAGTTTTGTTCATAAAATAAAATTGTAAATGCCTCAAATTCAATTTTATAATTTGTTATTTATAAAATAAACTGTCATAACCTAACCAAGCCGACCAAACTTGCTGATATGAACAAAAAAAATGTTGACAAAAAGTTAATGCTACCAGCGGAATTCGAACCCGGCACTTTCAGATGGTCAGCCCGATACGCTATCCACTACACCACCGAGGCCGATGCTGAGTTCCTTTGCGGTAATGGTGTTCCCTCAAGAGAAAAGATCTGACAGCTGACGTCATCGAAGGCTCTTCTATACCTCCCTTGAGTAAATACCCAGGAGGGTAGCGCTTTTTGGTGCTGATTGATTAGGCTTGGACTGAAGAGAATCCAGTTCCAGAGTTATAGTACGAGCGTCTGTTAGTAAAAATCGCATGCGCACTAGCTTTTACCATTGTCTATATATTTTACTTGTTGTAACTGTTTCGTTTCGTCTGTTTTGCTGCTTGTTGCCAGTACCAGATTTAGGGTACTTGCGGCCCTAGACCAAATTACTTGAGCGGCCCTCCCCCTGTGGTGGAAATTCCTTGCGAATGCGGAAGTAATCGTGAATATCACATATGCATCAAAGAGACATCATCATCGACACCCGTGATCGTTGATGAAATCATGAACATCTTTCGCGGGCCACAATCACGGGGACTTCTTCATCGACACTCGCAAAAGCGGCTAATTCTTGAACGTCTCCCACGGGCTTCGATCATGAGGACACATCACCAGCACCCGCGGCCACGGCTAAATCGTGATCGTCTCCCGCGGGCCGCAGCCGAGGGGACATCATCATTGACAACTCGCGACAGCGGCTAAATCATGAACTTCTCCCACGGGCCGCAATCACGGGGACATCATTATTGACAACTCGCGACAACCGCTAATTCTAGAACGTCTCCCACGACCACGGCTAAATCGTAAACTTCTCCCGCGGGCCGCAATCACAGGGACATCATCATTGACAACTCGCGACAGCGGCTAATTCTATAACGTCTCCCGCGGCAATGGCTAAATCGTGAACGTCTCCCTCGGCCATGGCTAAATCGTGAACTTCTCCCGCGTGCCGCAATCACGGGGACATCATCATTGACAACTCGCGACAGCGGCTAATTCTATAACGTCTCCCGCGGGCCGCAATCTCGGGGACATTATCATTGACAACTCACGACAGCGGCTAATTCTAGAACGTCTCCCACGGCCAGGGCTAAAAATCAAGAACTTCTCCCGCGGGCCGCAATCATGTGCCATAATCATAAGTGCCATGGAGGTGGCTGTGGCCATAGTCATAAGCCACAATCATAAGTGGCACTACTACAAGTCCGTAATATAGGCAGGTTCAAATGATTTGTCAAGATGGGTACCATTTTAGGCAAGGTTTCTATGTTTGGATTTTATTAAACACGGTAAGAGCAGATATTTCTGCATAAATATTTGATATGTGTAGAATAATATGATAAAATGTAGGCAAAAGTGGTGAAAAAGGCAGACACCAACCCGTACAATAGATATAAGATAGTTCAATCCTACTAATCCTACTAATATTATAAACTAGGTGAAACCCGTCGAAATCGACGGTTATTTTCAAGGATTACGCTAATTCATCTAACTGCGATAAATTGAGTGAATTTGTACATATTTTGAGCATTTAGCATTGTTTAACACGTTCGCTACTGAGCGTCGCATATATGCGACGCCGCGGTCATTGCCACAGACCGAGGTATACATTTGAATCTTACACATAGACCGGCTGTCACTTGGATAACAGTACACACAGACCACGGGCGAAAACCTGTAAAACAGTGATCATTTACATTGTAATACGCTACAATCGTGTTTGTGAATAAATTATTCTTGTTTCTTTGTATTTTTTAAAACCTTTTGTAATGTCGCATATTTGCGACGCCCGGTCTACAGCGAAGACAATAGTGAAAATTATCACAGTTTTCTTAAAATAGACTAAACGTCGCATATATGCGACAGTTCATTTTTTGGTGTTTTAAGGTAAAAGTAAGTAAAAAATAAACAGATTATTCAAGAACAGTTTATAACTGAACAAATATAAAAGCTACATAGGATAATGCAGCATACATACCGCATACATACATACAGTGTTGCAAAAAAGTAAAGACCAGATTTTCCAACTATTATATGACGTCACCAATCATCATATCCACAGACCAAGCGACGCAGTTGTGCGTCAGACATCTCTGTAGACCACTGCAGGGTATTCAGTGTCTTCAAATAGACCACTACAAAGATATAAGCATTTTAATAACATTAGAACCCCGACGCAAATATGCGTCGGCAGTCTATTTTAATGTGACTAGCCGTCGCATATATGCGACAGCAGTCTATGGGTGGAAACAAAACCGGCCGTCGCATATGTGCGTCGCTGGTCCATGTGAATGGAAAATTTCGTACTATTGCAGTAGCGAACGTGTTAAAGATTAATAAGTGTAAAAACAATAATGATAGTTACCAAAATATGGTTGATCATTCAATGAATAAAATATCTCACATACTGTACGTCATCGGAGTTATTAGTATATTATCTGGTATCTCATCGTTTGGATTAAACTTTAAATAGTATTAAAATCGTATTGGTGGATCTTTTGTAGTTAAACACTTCCGTGATTTCATCAGTGTAATGCAGATTAATCTATGATTTTATTTGAAAAAAATATCTGTTTGTTGGGAAGACACATTCTAACTTCAAAGGGAGATATCCATTACAGTGTAAGTTTGATTTTTCCTTCGTCACGTCGCGTCAGTTCATATCGTACTTCTGTGCTAATGAATAACCCTCTATCACAGTTTTGAGAAATTTGTTGTGGGGTTACTGTTAAAGCTGGAATTCCTTGACATGGGGGATGTCAGTTAGCTGTCTCAGCCATATCAATTACATAAAGTTGTCAATATAATCTCTCTACGTAATGTGAGGTATAGTGGAATATACTTGAATTGAAGTTGGCTTTTATTCTTAAACTGTTAGGGGCCTCCTCATTTATATGCGGCTTCATTGACAACAAATAATGCAAATGACATAGCAATGGGACATTTCCAAAAAGCAAAAATACTGTAAATTTTCTGTTACGTAAATATTGACGTTTACATACATTGTTAATCAACGTATCTTATAAAGGATGATGTGATCTAGTTTAAAAGAAATATGACCTTTCTTTCATGACAGTAGCTGTTTAAATATTATTTACTCATTGGGCCATATTTACAGCCAAAATGTTGTGTTATTTTCAATAACATATGGGTAAGTTACATAGATTTTTTTTTCTGCTGATCAGTGCACTTTAAGAATATATATTTTGGAGATAAATTAAATGGTTTTTGTTGCAAAGTAGCGCTAGTAAACATGCACAACCCTTTTCGTTAGTCTAATAACATTCAAAGGCTCTCTAAGAATTCAAGTTCTTATTTGTATAGGTACGTATCTATATTATGTTTTCACTAAGCTGAATGAATACATCGAAGTAACCTCTCTGAAAAGTCTGCAGTATATTGCAGTTTTCCAGCTTAATGACTTTTTTTATCATGCAAATATTTCTACATAAATATTGTAAAATGTTTTATCCAGTTGCTGTAAACTACTATTAATTTAACAAAATATGGACATGGTTCAAATAGGCACCGTGCCCTTCTGCACGGGGGGCCACCAGTTGACCGACAAGATACTTGGTCGTCTTGCCACTAGACCGTCTTTTTTAATTAAATAGATAAATACTGAAAACCAGTACGTCGACAAGTTATTTCATCGTCAGTCCAGTTGACCGGCCTGTAAATCTAAATTATTATATACGAGAAACCAACTTGTCGTCAATCCTCCCGACCGACTTACCACTTGCTCGTCTTTTAGGTGGGGATGTGTTGAGCGGCAGTGCCAGCGGCGCGCGCAGCTGTGGAGGGCACTGCAGGCGTACCAACTTCTGTATCTTGTAGCGGCGGTTTTCATTCCGACGATTTTCAGCTATCACAATGCAGCGGACTAGCGAGGTTCTTATTACGTGTAATTGTTTGTTTCTCAATCGATATTTTGTTATACACAGTACAGTGAATATAAATAGGCCTATATTAGTTTACTTCAATGAAATAAATGTTTTATTTAGCTAAATAAATAAAAATACGCCGATTGAACAAATAAAATTGTTACAGACAACAGGAAGTCCTTAATATGATCAAAAAAGTGTTTATCTTTATTAAAAAATTACTGAAATTTGTAAACTTACTGCTGGCGACAAGGGTGGTGCCATACATAGGTTTATCAATAAATAAGATAAACATGGACAACCTTATGCAGCTATAAGTCAGGAAACATTTGTAGAAACATTAAAAAGCAATACCAATTTATGAAATATGATAAAATATTTACAGGAAATGTTGATTACTGTATATACATCGTGAGTATCTCCAGCAGTTACACACTGGTGATCTTTGAGTTGACTCTTTTAAACTCATTGATTATTACTTTTTTTCGTTTTGAAATAAATTCTGTATTACTTTGAAATTGCTCGAATTCGAGCAACATGTACACGAGTTTGAATATTAAATTAACTAACATATTTATGTAATAGGAGGGTCAAATATTGTTAACAGTGGTGAGGTAACTACCGTTACATTTATTCAATTGAGAGATAAATACAAATTGATAATACCGGTTATTTAAAGCTTTGTTGTCTATTTTTCCCTCTCTTAAAAAAATAAAATAAAGAATGAATTTAGACTTTTGGTGACATTAGTTTGTACTATTTCTCCTTAAATGACACTGCTGTCTTGGTAAGCAATAGTTATCTCGGTAAACTATTTATTTGCTGAAGTGCACAGTGTGCTACTTAGCCTGAGAAACATCTTTTGTTTTATGATTTTGTTGTAGGCCTATTGAAAACCTTGTCTAGAAGGAATTCCCATTGCCTGTGTTACCGGGGAGAAATTTTTCTTAGTAAAGTCTGTAGACGTCTTCGGTTTTACACAGAAACATGTAATTATAATTGAAGAAGTACATGTTTTATCCTCTCACGTTGTTGCGTGGACAATACTATGGTGATTCAATTCTGTGTACTTCAATTGTCTAACTGGCCCTAACTGACGCATCCTTGTTTTTTTTTTTTACTAAATAATGTAGTCTTTACTTCCGTGGATCTTTGCGTTTTATTGTTTAACTGTCCTCAAGTAAGTCTGTGTTCTGAGTAAGTACTTCAAATGCACGGCACTACTGTATATTCAGATTTTCTAATGAACTATCATAGATAAAAGGAGTATAGACATGTATGTATGACAGAGTATGTCTACTCCTTTTATCTATGGTACTATTTCCAAGTTCATCTGGACGACCCTGCAAATCGTTTCTATTAAAAAAAATTGTATTTGGTTTATGTTTATGAACTTGTATGAGTGTTGTTAACTAAAGCTAAATTCACATCTAATTAATTAATTTAATTTATTTTAATAGTATTTCTAATTAATTTCAGTTTTAAGAACTTATAGTAAATAAATCCTTGTTGAAACGGCTGTACTATCCATGCAATTATTGTCAAACTATATGTTCAAAGATTCCTGGACGGCAATGTTATAATACTAGTTGGAGCAGAGGTACTGGATCTAGGGTTAATACAGTTTTGTGACGTGTAAGGTATATCACTGCAGAAGTAGTTAGCTCAAGAATTATGACGCGGATGACAAAGATTGGTAGCTTTTGCTATAATTATAAAAAAAACCAAGTACATAAAATCATTCACAGTTTTTTTTCACAGTCTATTGAATAGCCTGCAGTTAAGTTCACTCTAATGAAGAATATAGACGTGGCCAGAGTTCCAAACGATTTAAGCAACAACTGTTTACATGAACTATCCTATATGTAAGTTTTTTTTTATAGTGTGCAATGTACTTATTGAATTTTCATTAGTAATATATCATGGCTATATCGTTTATGTAAAAGTATCAAAAGATAGTAAAACGAAAACGAAACAATCAACCAAGACCAGTGACCGAAACAAGTGTCGAGCTGGCGGCGCCGCGCCTACCTCCGGATTCCCCGAGGGCAATAATTCATCTTTGAAGTAACACCGGTAACACTGACTCACTGGCCGACACGGATACCCGCCTACCACCCCCTTTGTGTCGTCACCCTATGACCACCGGTCGGTCAGCCGAATATGTGTTATTTGCCACCAGTGTCATTTGCCACCACTCTAGGATTTGTGTCATTTGCCACCACTTTATACCTGGCTGGGTGAGTCATCAGCCCCAACCCTAGTCCGTCGGTCATCACCCCTCGAGGCACCGGCCGATGGACCAGGATATACCTATGATTCACACTATCACCCTCTCCTGCAACATTTTTATGGGTAAAAATTCCAACACTCTCTCTCTCTCTAGGAGTAGAGAAATACATGGCGGAAACGCTCATTCTTATCTGTGGTTTTGTAGTGTTACGACATAGTGCTGTTCTAACCAAGTTTTACATTTTACAGTAGCATAATTTAAGTATAGATATTTAGTATATTTTAGTATAATTTGCAAATAGCCAGTCCAAATCCTGGATAAAGAGTGATGGGAATCAGGTAGCTCATTATAGTAACTAACTATTAAGGCTAGTTTCGTTACAAAATAACACAAGTAATGCAAGACTTTTTCTACTGAGCCTGTATAAACTCCGAGTATTTCATAAGTTCCGTCATCAAAGTAGAGTTAAGACCCCAGAGTTTTTCTGTTTGATAAGTAATGAATTAAAAATAAGAGTGCCATTTAAAAACTGTTTTAATGACATATTAAATAAATATTAAGTAAATACAGGGTGAAAAACTTAACCGTACCACCATTGCTATCTCAGACGCTGTTAGATTTAGAGAAAACATTAAATATGAACTTCAACTGTTTTCTTGTGACAAAAAAATATGAATTCCACATTTTTAAAATCACCACTATTTCCAATATTGAGGTTAACTTTAAAATTTCTTATTTGACCACATGTACTTTCTGGTGATTTTAGCATGTAAATGCAATTAAAAACGTTTTTAGTAGTTGTATTTCTTTTATACTTCTCTACTTGTTTAGGAGTTACAGCGTGTTACATTCGGAAAAGAGTGGCTTTTTGTAAAAATTTTTCATGACGTAGCTCATGTAAGAATAAGATTATAAAATACAGCGGGCTTATAAAATTCATAAAAAATTTGAACTCAGATCGCAATTCTTTGTGGCTTTTTTGTAAGAACTTAAAGGAATAATTCCAATATATTTTATGATCTTTTTAGAATGTAGATGCAATTTTAAGACATTTATAATTTATTCTTTGCATTTTTTCTCCAAACTTATTTTACTGACTTGGTTGAAAAAATGTTTACTATTTGAATTTGGGTTAGCGTAAATATTACAATGGAAAAAAGCGAAAGAGCCTGGATAAATTGATATCTTAAAAAGAAAACTGAATTAACACTGTGCTGCATTTCTTAGTAATCATTGAAAGAGCCGATTTACAAACTTTGGAAACATAGGAAAGTCATAGAACTCCACCAAGGAGAAGAAATAGAATTTTTTTTATATATAATCGTTATTATGGGCAACCAAATGCGGCTATGAGTAAGGCTATTGTAGAAAACACTAAAAACAAGATCAGCTTTTGAAAAATAATGAGATATTTACAAGAAATTGTGATTATATCGATCTGTTATGTACCTACATCATGAGTACTTCCAAAATCTTTGAGTCGAATCATTTAGTCATCAGAAACTATGACTGTTATTCGTTTTAAATAATAACGCCTGTAATACTTAGTGTTGCTCGAATTCGAGCAACAGGGAAGATAGTAGTTTAAAATACCTTAACATAGATAGGCCTATACTGTTTAACTTGCGATTATGTGAGTTTGGACTCAAAATGTGCGTTTTCTTTTGCCGAACAAGATGGTAAAATTAGTTTTTACAATTCACAGTTGTAACTGGAGTTATAGACATTTATTTAATATACAAAAAATTATATAAGTACAACTACATGGTTGTGACACATAGGAACGGTCACGGCGGGAATTCCGGGGCGGGAATTCCAGGAACTGACCCTACTGGTGGCAAATGACACTGGTGGCAAACGACACTGGTGGCAAATAGTAGGACACCGGTCAGCCACCCATCCAAGGAAACTCTAGACATCGGCGGCTCTTTGTCGTTCGTTGACCAGCGTATTTTCTAGAGTTGAATGTATACCCTCACTCACACCAGGGAATAAGTAAACTGTAGTAGTTTTCTTGTTTATGAAAATATTTGCATTAAATTAGAAAAAAATCATTTATTTATTTATAAAATGTTATTATTTTACAAAAAAAAACACACTTTTACCCTCCCTGTTGCAGCAAACCTAAGTACTTGTTAAACTTATTCTATTTAAATATGGAATAACTGTGATATTTTCAAAAAGTCATTTTAGTGTAAATCCAATCAGGCAAATAGAAATTTGCTTAGTCTGCAGGTTTGTTGCGGTGGGGGTATATTTCGTCATAAACTCTTTTGCCACTTAAGAATCTTCAATAGTAAAGTGGCAACTAAAACGCGACTCCAGCGACCCAATTCTGGCGGCGCTCTAGAACTACCCGAAGGCCTTTTCCGGTATTACGCGTGCCGCATCACACAAGTTAGTAGTTTTCCCGCGCCCCTATTCAAACGCTTGTAGGCGAAGAAAAAGAAAGCGAGTTGACGACCGAGGCTAGGTCGACCCGATCGACTTCGACAGCTGTTTTACTGTCTCTCTCCCTCTCTCTCTCTGTCTTTGGATGTGTAGGGTTGGCGAGGGTTGTAAAATTGCTGAAAGTGAAAGGGACGTGGCTGGCGCTACGTTCCTAGTTTTTGGCCTCTTGATGCTAACACTGGGTCGGCTACTCGAGATCAAACAACAGCGTGTGTTTAGTACAAAATTGGGTCCACAGTCACATCTATACTTATTTATATATATATATATATATATATATTATATATATATATATATATATTTATAATACGCAAGCAGGATTTTTGTGACAATTATTCCTCCGAAACTACTGAACCGATTGACATGTTTTTGGTGTCATTGGAAAGAGCGTAACGTGAAGTTGTGCAGGAAACTTTCTTTTTAGGTAAATAATTAGAGAGTGAGGCCCTGGGACCCTTTAAAGTTTCGTATTTCTCCATAAGATTAACACGGGAAACAAACATTGTTTTGAAACTCCAGCTGTTGTCAGGAATTAAATATTAATAATTAGTTGCTCCCCATGGAAGCATGAGAGTTCTGTAGAGTTTGTAGCCTACACCTTATTGTCTACAAATTGGCTAAATAACTTAGGTACAGTACATTATAAAAGCTGACAGACTTTTTATTTTGACTTAAATTGTAAGCTTACCATTTCCCGTCCATGGGCAGTTTGATAGTTAAAAAATAACCCTTTAAACTGGAATAGGACTGTTATGTAAATTGTGAGTATTTCCATTAGTTAATAATCTTTTAGTTGACTCTTTTAAAATCATCGGAAATTATGACTGTTATTAGTTTTTTAACAAGTCATTTGTTTATATGTAACTCCTGTACTTCTTTGCAATTGCTCGATTTCGAGCAACATGTACACTAGTTAAGCTATAATTTTATACAATAGCTAAGATATTCCACATCGTGTCGTAACACTTCGGCCCAAGTAACACTTCGGCCCAGTAACATTTCGGCCCGAAACCCTCAGATGTGGCCTACGGTCCAACTCTCTACCTGCCCACTAGTAACACAATGGTGGTGTGACAACAGGACTGAATTTGACCTGGTCCGTTCTGGGTCCGCAGGCGCAGCCATGCGGATAATTTCAGGGGTGCGACATTAGGACTGACGGAGATCTCCCTCACCGCGTCGGTTTCTTCCCGTTCTCCCGCGGCCAGCACCCTTCTTCCTACCCTCACAGACACAGGCAAGAGAACTAATCACCTAATGGAGTCGTTCACTAGGTCGCTGAGAACGCATCACCTCATGGAATCGTTCACCTAATTGCTGCGTCGTGTTTTTGAGAGAACTCGACAGTGCAGCATATTCTTTCCAGTTCAAAACTAAAATGTTTAATCACTCTAACAGTTGTTATATCCATTAAATAATGAATAAAATATAGGCTCTATTATTTAGTAAGTTACATAATGTATAGTGAATGGAAAAACGAGGAGTAAATTAAAAAAGCTGTTTAGTTGTACACTGTCTTAAATATTTAAAAAAAATTGGCTATTATTTTCCGAATTCGTTTAGCTCTTCTACCCGACCGATTTTCATGATTGAGGTCTCAAATTGAAGGTATGCACGCACAGATTTGCCATCAAGCATTGGCATATAATTATCTATAGTCTCACTCGGTCTATACGTAAACGAAATTTGCTCTCCATGTATTTCTTATAGGAGTAAAATTTGGGTTCTCTTTGCCGAGTTCTAGCTCTTCTACCCGACCGATTTTCATGATTGAGGTATCAAACTGAAGAAATGCACGCACAGATTTGCCATCAAGCATCGGCATATAATTATCTATTATCCCACTCGGCCTACACGTAAACAAAATTGCTTCCCTTATATTTTTTATGGGAGTTAATTTAGGGTTTTCTTTTCCGAGTTCGTTTGGCTCTTCTACACGACCGATTTTCATGATTGAGGTCTCAAAATGAAGTCATGCTCGCCAATAATTGACAAATATTTACCTACTGTATTACTCGACAAAAAACATAATTTGATATATTTTTGAGTTCTTACTACAATTTATGATGTATTTCACGAGTTACTATACAATCCTATATATTTTAATCTAAGAACCTCCAGTGAAATACCGCCTTTCATTTAAGCTATTATTTATTCAAATCGGACGAGTTTAAAGCAAACGTAAGGTGAACAACCAACAGAAATATTATTTTCCAAAAGGGTTTTCTATGATTAAAATCAATAGCTCCAGTATTGTGCATGTTTTTGTACATGTTTAAAACTAAAAATAATTAGTAAATTATAGGCTTTAATTTGAGCTATTGATCGTTTGAATCAGTTAAGCTCAAGATACTGTGTTACTCAATCAAAAATCATAAATTTGATTATATCTCGGATATTATATCTATCTTAACGCTGCGGAGCAGCATGGGTCCTCTAGTTTACTATTATTTATAAAATCGTTACTTGCATTAAAACCAGCTCAGTTTGAACAAACAAATACATTTAAATAGGGTATACAGTTTACCCAAAGACACTTTAAACTTTCACTTAACACTTTTTAGCCGGGGTATTTTGCATGTAGACCTAATGTGAATTTAGGCTTTTCATATTAGTAAATTTATGAAAATTTAATGTTCGTCATGGGCAATATATACGTTTAAAAATAGTTAAAGATATGAAAGTAAAACCTAAAATTAAACTAAAGTAATTATTAGGTTGTTAGTTAATTTTGTAGTACAGTGTTAAATTGTACTACTGTATTGATATAAGGAGTAAAGGTGCTGTTGACGTTAAGTCGTATTAACTGGGTTTATTTATTTAAATAATGCCAACTTTAAATATTTGGTACAACTTTCAAGCATAGAACTCACTACTGTGGACATACACCAACAACGCTCTGATTTTTGTTTCAGTACAGTGTGGTATTGTTAGTTTGTGGAACGCATCTCACGAACTCCCTGGATTGCGGCAAATGCAGCTCTTAGAATTAAAATTTGATGTCATAGGGTTTGTTGTGGACGGATACTGATCTGTTATTTTCTGTGAACATATTTCAGAAAGTTCATTGGCATTGGTGTTGTAGTACATAAATTATTTCTCAGTAATCCGTTACATACGACCTAATAGCTGGAAGGTCCAGATTACAGAACATTGGGAACTATGAACAGAGGAAAGGGAATGTGTGACCCTTCCTGGAATTCCTAGCTCGACGCAGACGTTTCTCTTTGTTAACTATGCATCAGGTGAACGGGATGTTGGTAAATAATAGAAAATCTCAATAACTAACGGTACCAAATGTTGTCATGGTGAAGTGTTGTTTAAGAAATAAAACATTTCTTTACTGACACTAATATATTTCAATCCTCCAGCAGTGCTTGCTAAACAGAGGATGAGAATACTGTCCATCACATTGCTAGAACTTAAGTAAAAAAATATTTATACTACTTGAATTTACATGCTACATCAGTGACACAATTTTGATTGTCATTTATATATTTAGATAAAAAGATACATGTATGATATTATACGTTCCAAACAAATTAAAATATTGTAATTTTAAATTTCATGTAGTTTCCTGCTTCAACGCGAGGTCCGATATAAATTGTCGTTTTCATTCGTTTATGGTTTTCAATTTCGATAACTTGAGTGGAGTGATTGATTACATCATCTTTGAGTTGACTCTTTCAAGTCATCGGAAATTATTACTGTTATTCATTTTGAAATAATGCCTGAAATACTTTGCAATGCTCGAATACGAGCAACAGAAGCACTAGTTTAAAATAATAGTTGTTAGCGCTGCAACGCGCACCCGTAGATAGGCCTACATCGATGCGCGCACCGGGTAACTGCTAGTAATACATAAATATTTAAACAAAAACTGTATGGATCATAAACATAAATGGGGGTAGGTTGGTTCCGCATTTGCTACCTACACTAATCCGGGTCCCGTAGGGTGGGTTATAATCTGGTAGGTCAGTTCCGCATTTGACGGCTTCAACAATAGATCTCTTGAAATTGTAAAGATCAGTGAAGCGTACAAAAATGCCAGTCAACCGAAATAATCCATAAAAATAAGCAAGTTCTGAATGAGTTAAAGTTGAAGTAGCATGTTCCAGTTGTAACGATTTCTCTAGTTTTTTACCATAGCTGATGCAGATATTTCTTTCACCGATCCCAATCTTAAAGGGCGAAGATTATTATTGATTATTATTATATTGAAGATTATTATCCCAATCATTATTGCGAAGCCGCAATCTTAAAACTAAAAAAATCACATTACACCAGCTGCTGCTTAAATACGCTTATGTTACAAAATGCTAATAGCTCAGTTGGTAAACTAAACCTGTCACAGGAAAAACTTTAAACTTTGTAAGCATCTTATAACAAATTAAAAATATAAAACAAAACTAGTGTACCTGTTGCTCGAAATCGAGCAGTTGTCTAGTACCGGCACTACAGAAGCTATATTAAAACTAGTAGTCATAATTTTCTATGAGTTTAAAAGACCTTATTAAAAGCGTATGCAACTAATGGAAATACATACGCATAGATACGCACAGATACGCATAGATACGCATGGATAATAACAGTTATAATAAACACGTCTTGTAAATACTGACAACAAACTAAATATGTTCTCTGCTGTATTCCCTGTAGTAAACAATGCGGTGTAATATTTCTAGGAATTCCCAAAAAAATATTTCCTAAAATATGGGAATCGGGGGAAGAGAGTATTTGTAGTACGCGAGGATGGTATGTGGCTGCAATCACTTGGAGAATTCAAGCATCTAGACCGGGTGCTATTCTGTGTGTTCATAGATTTTTTACATAACTATTATCACAACTAATCATAGTGTGTACGGTATCTGTGCAGTATTATTACTAAATAGTCAAATCAGTATTATTACTAAGATCAATTTTGTTAACATTTATGAAACAGGTGATTTTCTTACATCCTAAACCTAAAATATGTAGAGTTTGTATCATAAATATTCCGAATTTCGAATCGGATACAAGCGTATCCAATCTTTGGATATTTAACTTAAATTTGTTCAATATTCATTCTACGTCGCCTTTTAGTGAGGCTAATTACCCTTGTCTAATGGAGTGTAACCCACCTTTGTCAATATAAATGCGGAAATAACCTACCTACTTAAGGGGCCCACCAGATTCAAATGCGGAACGAACCTACCCATTTATGGCCCTAGGGTCATTATCTGCGGAACTAACCTACCACATAAATAAATGGTGTCGCTTGCCGAAATGTAATAGTAATTTTCATTACCCTACACACGAAAGTACCTACACTTTTTGAGGTCGATTCACACATAACAGTTACGACACGTCACAAATCAGATATATCAGTCACGTCACAGTTAGCCAAAATATTCTTTAATGGATTTTCTATTGCTTTATATACACTCATCCGGCGCAAATCCGTCAGTCGCTCTCTCGGCGTCCGTCAGTCAATTCCAGATTTCTTTCTACCGACATTTTTGGTTTTCGGCCTCCTGTCGGACGTGTTTGAGTTGAGATTAGAAAAATAGTGGGGTTTTTCATTTAAATTACCGAGTTTGTATTTTAAGTACTGTTTGTAACAATGGACAAGATTTAGGATGAGATTTTGATAGAATATTAAGTTTTAATTTACCATTTTTCACTGTAACATCACTGTAAATATAGTAACGCAAGTCCGACTGAAACCAAATGAATGACCCTGACAATCCACAACACATTAATTTATGTTACAGTCGATGGTAAAATTACTCGTTCCTATACTCTATACTTATATAATTTGACTGAGAAATTTTGGATTCAACTGAGACTGAACTGTGACTGGTCTGTGGTGGAACTGTGACGGAACTGATATAAATGAACTAAGAAAATACAGTAGGTTATTTCCGCTACTGCAGCAAAATTACATAACGTTAACTTTCTTTGCATTTGTGGTGCACGGAACGTAACCGGTATGGGATTTTGCTGTGCAGACCCCATATTGAATAAACAAAGGTATTCGTATTGTTTACAAGTTTTTCGATATCGTAATGAAAAATAATGTTAAATACTCATCTGAAAAGTGCCATTGCGGGTTCGAAAGCTTTTTCCAAACAAATAAATCTGGCTAATAATTATCATAAAATTTGGTAACTTATGGATGATAAGCATAAACAAATGACGGAACTGAACGAATCTTATACTAACTAGCAACACCGGGGGTGTTAGAAACTCTTTGCCATATTCTCATAATTGCTTGTTTCCTCTATGACATTTGTATTTGGAATGATTTAACTAACATCTGTTATATTCTTTGTTTTTTTAAATATACACAATTACAGTCTACTTAAAGCCCTTTAATTATTTTACCCACGACCGTTTTTTAAAAGTAACCATTTCAGTTTAGTTCTCAGAATTGAAAAGTTTTACTTAACAGCTGTTTACTTTCATAACAGCATATTTCATTTCATAACAGCATAGTTTTTCTCATAACAACACGGGTAACGGACCAATGAGATTCAAGGATTGAGAGAAAAGAAATAAAATTGTAATGTTTCGAACGTCAACTAATCAGCTGATCAGGATTTTATTCGTTGTAACAATTGACGTACAACACTTTGTTTTAGTAAATACACTTGTTAGTAAGCGTATTTTTAAACATAAAATCATAAAGGTCTCAATGTAATATTTCAATGAGTGCATCGTCATTACTTTTACACCATCATAGGTAGCCTAAATAAGTGTTTACAATCTGAGTTAACAAAGCAGACTTTTGAATCAAGTCAAGTGGTACGGTTGAATTTCGTATCTAAATAAAATGGGTGATCAAACAACCATTTTACGGCATTTTAAAGGAACCAAAATTGTCTCTTCTGAATCTTGATCTCGTTGCGAGGCACTGGAATAGCGGTTAAATTATATTAATAAAGACGAATGCTAACAAGGGAACGACTCCATGAGCCGATCCGTTCACTATCCCACTAGTTCACTATGTGTCCGGGGGTAGGGTGACGGGAATAAGGCAGGGAGAACGGGGAGATTCCATTCAGTCCTAATGTCGCACCCTCGCATTATGACGCACGACTGCCCCAGAGGGCTCTGGCTGGCCCAGGTCAAATTCAGTCCTGTTGTCGCTTTACCAGTAACACTTCGTCCCAACAAAATATTTGATAGGTTAGGTTAGGTTAGGTTAGGTAAGATTCCACCGATTCTCCGTCATGTGAGGTCAGAGGATGCAAGGGGTGACGGTTGGGCGACATTCCACCAGAGGGTGGTTGCAAAGTATACAGGTCATGTACCTCTTACTACCTGAACTGCGTTCCTCAACCCTTGTCAATTTTTCGCCGGGCCGAAATGTTACTCCATTAGCTTATTTAATCATCTGTAAAAGCGAATGGGACGAAGTGATACTGTTTTTCTAAGAAATTTGAGTTTGGCCGAAATGTTACTGGGCCGAAGTGTTACTACATCTTCCACATTCCAACCAAATATCTGGCCGAAAGTAGTTTTGATTGCATTTTAATTGAATAATTTGTAACGAATCGAATTAAACCACGAATCGGACATACCATGATCCGTATGTCAAAATGTATGTTTTAATAGGTGAGGAATCCGATTATGGTATTTTTAAACTTTCGAAAATGTATGGTTTAGGCTGTAGAGATAAAATTACGGTGAAAATCAAATATATAATTTAAACGATTTTTGTGTTGAAATTCTAAAATAAAATTCTTAACTCCTACCCCAAAATATACCGATTCATAATGTTTATTACAACTATGATCGATGATGTAGCCATAAGGTCGATACAAATTCTTATATTTCGCGCGACGATTATGACAATATATAGGTTTTTATTAAGGAACGGATTGTACAAATATATTGATCCGTATGTCGAAATGTATGTTTTAGTAGGTGAGGAATACGATTTTGGTATTTTCAAAGTTTCGAAAATGTATGGTTTAAGCTGTAGAGGGAAAATTACGGAGAAAACCAAATATTGATTTTAAAAGATTTTTTTGTGTTGAAATTCAAATATAAAATTCTTAACTCCTACCCCAAAGTATGCCGATTCATAATGTTTATTACAACTATGATCGAAAATGTAGCCATAAGGTCGATACAAATTCTTATATTTCGCGCGACGATTATGACAATATATAGGTTTTTATTAAGGAACGGATTGTACAAATATATTGATCCGTATGTCGAAATGTATGTTTTAGTAGGTGAGGAATACGATTTTGGTATTTTCAAAGTTTCGAAAATGTATGGTTTAAGCTGTAGAGGGAAAATTACGGAGAAAATCAAATATTGATTTTAAAAGATTTTTTGCGTTGAAATTCAAATATAAAATTCTTAACTCCTACCCCAAAATATGCCGATTCATAATGTTTATTACAACTAACTATGATCGAAATTTAAACTGTGTCTATTTAAACTGTGCGTGACACAATGATGATAATATCTTACTTTTGTCATTTTTGGCTAAGCCACTACGGATGATTATTGTCATGATTGTAATACTCTGTTTATTTCTTATGTACTGTACTGTAAAATATTTATGGCTGCTTCACCGCAGGTGAAGCCTTGGGTTGTATTTACTATGCCATTAGATAAGCTAATACCCCCGCCGCAGCAAACCTGCCGTCTAAGCGAATTTCCATTTGGCCGAATTGATTTTCAATTGATCTATTTAAATAACATTAGGTTTAACGAGTACCTAAGTTTGCTGCTACAAGGAAACTAATAAAGTAGTGTGTTTTTAGTAAAATATTGATAGCTTACTATAAAATAAATAAATTTGCCAAGTTTGATCAAAATATATCCATAAACAAGCAAATTACAACATTTTACAATATTCTCCATAAGAATAACATGGGAATTTTAAATTTACCATTTTTTTTAGTTTTCTCCGTAACCAATAACCCAAAAAAAACACTTTGATATACTGAATTGTTTGTTTTTTTAAGCTCTTTAAGCAGGTTTAGAGAAAAATTGGGAAATTATGTGCTTTGAGTGTAAGAAGTGAGAAAAACCAATTTTTACCCCATAAAACCCTGTTCCCATGGTCCGATCATGCTGGATCGCGAACTCATTCAAGTTTATCCCGCCTTACACCTTCAAACCAAATTTCATCAAAATCGGATAAAAATTACTCAAGTTATCGTGTTCACGGACACACACACATATATATATATATATCTATATATATAAAAGGCAAAGCCCTCACTGACTGACTGACTGACTGACTGACTGACTGACTCACTCACTCACTCATCACTAATTCTCCCACTTCCCACTTACCTAAGAGGCTGAAATTTGGTACACTGATTCTTTAGGCATTAAATAGGAAAACTAAGTGGTTTTTATTCTGATCGGACTCTCGGGCTCCGCCCCAGTGGCTCTGGAGTTTCCCATGGTAACCTAATGAGTACTCATATTTAAATGGAATTAATGAATCATAACAGCTGTTTCAATTAAACAAGTTGGTTGTGTTCTATTATGTTCAATAGCATTAAAGTTACAAGGATTACCAACAGAGTGCAGCACTATTATTTTTTTAATATTTGACAACAGCTAATTTGAAACCAAAAGGTGAGTGAGCGTAGCGAACGAGCTAACCTGAAAGCAATTGAGCGCAGCGAACGAGCTCCAACCGTAAAGGTGAGTGAGCGTAGCGAACGAACTGCAACAAGACGTGTGAGCGCAGCGAACGAGCTCCAACCTAAAGGTGAGTGAGCGTAGCGAACGAACTTCAACCAGGACGTGATTGAGCCATGCGAACGAGCTCACATATGAAGTTAAACGGGGCAAAGCCCGCGGGTACAGCTAGTATATATATATATATATACATATATATATATATACATATACATATATATATATATATATATATACATATATAAAAATTTGAACGAATGGTGTTTTTGGCCTCTGGGGACATTAAAATGAAAAAGTAAATCGGTCCCGGGCCTAAGTCTTACCATGAGACCTACGGCAATAGCTACTTCCCTATAGGGAAATTCGCTAATACGATAAAAATCAATGGCAGCGTTATTAAGAAATGTAAGCATTTCAAGTTGATCGAATAGTGGAACTAATTATGTGGAATGTTTGCTGAATAGCATTAGACACTGTGACGTTTGACTTATTTCCAAAGTCAACGAACACTGATAACCAGTGCAAATTTTAATCCAATATACCATGTGGTCCTATTGTGGTTTAATGTCAAATGCTCTTTCATTTTCAAGATGAGCTCGCTCGCATCAATCAAACACGTCCTGGTTGATGTTCGTTTACTACGCTCAATCCGGATATTGTGGCTACACAAATACCAATAAAAATAATCAATTATAATCAGCTATTCGCTTAGTTAATTTTGAAATATTTAAATTGTTCAGATCAGACAAATTGACAACAAAAATTGCGTTGTAAAAAGTCACTATGAGATATTGCTGATGAAGGTATGCGAAGGGGTGGCAAGGTCATCCAACGCGGCTTCTCTTTCATCTACGCAGTTCTAGGCTTCTCTGGACTTCCCCAATACTTTCGTTCTCACGCCGATGAAGGACAGGTCAGGTTGATTGGAAATGGAAAGAAGTTGTAAAAGGTGCTTGTCATATATGATAGTCTCTATTCATTTAGGGCTTATAAGGGTGTTGTTAAGTTAGGGAAAGCAGACGCGGTGGCGTTCTTTTGAAGATATTGACCGCCCTAGTGACGAGTCCTGCATCCGTGGACTTTCCCCGAGGCTTCGGTTCTCACAGTGATGTACGTCCAGAGAATTGTAAATTAAAACTGATTTATATAAGTTCCTCGTTATTTTTACGATAGTACCTTACCTATTCGGTGAAGGTTTTTAGGGGTGTTCTTAAGTAAGAGAATAGGGATGACAGACACGGTGGCGTTCTTTAGAAGTGGTAGGTCCCGCTCCCGTCAACTTAAATATTTGAAGGGTTTGGTATTTTTTTTGTTTGGAGCAAATATAAGCATTTGTCAATTATATAAGGCAAAGACTATACAGATCTTAGCATACACAGCATATACAGCATATACAGACATTATTTTCTTCCGCGTTCTCTTCCCATTGCGATTACTTATATAGTTAAGTCTTTTTTGTTTTACTTGCGATATCAGTAATGCTCCATATTTATTATGTTGCCAATTTATTGTTAATTTGTATTTTTCAAGTTTCTTTCTATGTTAGTTTTACCTGATATTCTCACAGCAATGGCCTTTTCGAACAGAAACAAGTAATATTGGCACGGGCTTGGAAATATGTTTCAAATCAGGCGAAAGTACTTGGAATCACACGATTAGCCGACATTTATGTTATAGAAAGGATTTCATGTGTTCTAAATAACAATCTCTCTAGACATCGCCAGAAGTTATTTTACCATCCATGCGATTCGGGCAACTTTGTCTAGCGATCCTTTAAGCTCGTGATACCCAACATCTGTTGACCGTTATTAAGTCACTGGTATCGCGGTTGGTTAGTAAGTATTCCTTTGGTTAGTAATACATCATAAAACCCAAATACATTAAATAATCAATGCTCAATAGCATTCATAGGAATGCCCTTTTCCTTTGTATTGTATTTTGTAATTTGTTACTCTAGTATAGACTAGTTGTTTCCAGTTAATATTAACTATACAGTACCTATTTAAAAATCATTAAAAAAATTTAATTACCTTTTAACTTCTCAATACAAAAAAAGGAAGAATTTTAAGCGCTTAACTTTTAACTAACCGTAAATAAAAATCTTAAGCTCAATACTGTTTTAATAAAGGTTTTAACAGAGTAGGCTTAGAATACTGACTGACAGACCAGTTAAAATGTTTATCTTACTTTTAAAATGTTAAATAAGAAACTCTTCACATACCATGTCTTTTTGTAAACACTCTAACGTCTTCAGCCAAATGACCTTGGTTTCGTTGTTCTTTAACCATTATTTTTAGATCATCAAAAGCGCGGTATCTTGAAATTGTTACGTACAATTCCCCATGCTGTAAGCAGGGGATGCAGCTCTAGCAGATAAAGACCAACTTTTCGAGGACGAATTTTAGAGGAACACTCGTTTTCCAGCTGAACTTCAAGTAATAATTTCAAGACTTCGTCATTCATAACTTTCGCCATTAATCTGGTTCTATTAACCAGTCCTTTTTTTTGGATTTAATTTTCTTAGTAAAATTACAATTACACCTTTTTTGACATAACTTGCGAGGAGGTAAACCCTTATCGAGGAGGAAAATATGTCATTCTGAACAGTGTACAGACAAAACTCTAATTTTATTTGCAGATATTTTATATACAGCACCATTTGATTAACTGTATTTTTTCACTTCTATAACAGATTTCGTTTCTCATGACGCTTGATGAACGACTTATACACCTAATAACAACTTACTTAAATAGGCAATCCTAACGAACTACTGTTGCAGTAAACTTAACTGTTACACATGTTTGAAATTTACAACATCTTGCATAATTACAATACTTTGTGCCTGTTGGCTACTATGAATCGTTTGGATTAATTTAAGATATTAAACTTTTTTGATATAGGCATACACAAGGTAAATTGACCTCCATGTTACCCAAAATTATACACAGGTCCTATATATATACTAGTGTACATGTTGCTCAAATTCAAGCAATTGCAAAGTATTACAGGGGTTATTTCAAAACCAATAACAGTCATATTTAAAAAAGTTTAACTCAAAGTTTAAAAAGAGTTTAATACCCCCGCCGCAGCAAACCTGCAGACTAAGCGAATTTCCATTTGCCTGATTGGATTTACACTAAAATGTCTCCTTAAAAATATCACATTTATCCCTATTTAAATAGAATCAGTTTAACACATACTTAGGTTTGCTGCAACAGGGAGGGTAAAAGTGTTTTTTTATGTAAAATGTTAATTGTTAGTAAGAAATAAAAACATGTTCCAAATTTGGGCAAAATATGTTAATAAACAAGCAAACTACAACAGTTTACTTATTCTCCATAAGAATAATATGGGAATTTTAAATTTGCAATTTTTTGGAATTTTCTCCGTAACCATTAGGCACATTATAACGCTTCAATATACTAAATTATTTGTTTTTTAAGCTCTACAAAATAGTTTAGAAAGAAATTGCAAAATTTGATGTTTTTTGGGTCAAAAATGGGAAAAACGCATTTTTACCCCATAAAACCCCCCATAAACCCCCGTTCCCATGGTCTGATCATGCTGGTTCGCGAACTCGTTCGAATAAACGTAGGTTTACACGTTTGTACCAAATTTAATCAAAATCGGATCATTTTTGCTCGAGTTATCGCGCTAACGGACACATATATATATAAATATATATATATATATATATATATATATATATATATATATATATATGAATTTGAACGGATGGTGTTTTTGGCCTCTAGGGACCTCAAAACGAAAAAAAAATCGGTCCCGGGTCCAGGTCTTACCATGAGTACTACGGTAATAGCTTATTCCCTATATGGGAAATTCGCTAAAAAGAGTCAACTCAAATATTACCATTGTGTAACTCAGACCCTGATTACCTAAATCCCTGATCTTCGTTATTGATAAACCTTAAGCATTCCGGCTGGTTTTCTCCTTCTCAAAATGCCTCGCTGTACAGGCAACACATGGCATTGATAGAGGGTCAAATTGAGAACGAAAAGTCTTTTAGGGGTAGTGTTAGCTCGCATTCGTAACCTAATAGTTGAGATTGTCCAGGGTCAGGTGCTGACGTGTACGCCTCCTTTCTATGTTTCGTTGTTGTCGCGTCGGAGGCATTTAAAAGAAAAAAAACAACAAATAAACAAATTATAGCTACACAAAACAACGATAAATGCACAAATTTAAGTTACAATCATGCTAACACGATCTGTCATAGCGACACAAAGCAACGATAAATATATAAATTCAAGATACAACCATACTAACACGGTCCGTTTTCGTTTTGGGGGTTATGTTTACACAAACTCAAATAGTAAATAAATTTACTCAATGCGTTTCATTGAATCGAAAAATAAATAACAGTAATTAAATTATACAGCTGATCAAAATGTAAACAATTATGTTCTTCATAAGGATAACATGGGAACTTTCAAAGCCACTGGGGCAGAACCCAAGGGACTTTGTAAAAAATGTAAGGCCCAATTCACACCGAACGGACGTCGGGCGGAGACGTGGCACGGACGTGGCGAGGACATATGTCCGTTCCTCGCCTCCCCATGTAAACAAATTGGTCAATGCACACACAAGTGACGTGGCGCGGGCGGCCGCCCTCCCGCCACCGCCACGTCGCTTCGGCGTCCCTCGTGGCGTATCGGAAGTGGCATGTCCGTAGCGCGCCCGTTGTTCGGACTGCAAATATTGTACTGTACTTACCAACCTTCTTGTGTATAGTGTGCTTGTACTTACCAACCTTGTTGTGTAGAATTGTTTTTGTGTGTAGATTGTGAGTTGTTACTTCACTATGCGAGACGACATTGAATTTTAAATCAAATTTTGTGAGAAAGTAGAACAATTCCATTGTATGTTCTAATTAAGTTGACAGAAATTATTTAACACCATTGTCATTAATAGAAATAAGCAAAAACCAAAGCTTTTAGTCTACATACAGGTTGTCTCGCCACTGTACCGTCCCTTCACCGTCCCTTCGGTGTGCATTGAACACGTCACGTCACTGCCACGTCTGTGCCTCGTCCGTGCCACGTCTCCGCCCGACGTCCGTTCGGTGTGAATTGGGCCTAAGGCCAGTTGGCAAATCTACGCGACACGGGTTTTTCCAATGAGATGTCAATGGATAAAATCGGTTAAGAAATGGCGGAGGAGTTCAACCGACAAAGTTTCATGTAGCGTATTAATTATATATATATACACCATATTACCACACTACAAATGTAATTCTACAATATACGGTACGTAGTTTTATCCAAACAAACTATCAAAACCCCCTAATGATATTGTTATTTGATTCAATAGTCAATGCACATAAGCGAGTCTTATCTTTCATAGCAGATTAAATAATACAAAGGCAGAGGAATGCGCGAGAACGAGGTCACTTCACGGTTGCTATAGAAACGACGAAACTATCCATTAGAATTGCGCAACGATGTAAAAACTACTGGATTGCGCTCTCAGTAGCACTGCGGGCGCTGTTTTCGGTCTAGCTCCCCCCACCATCTACTGGCAGTAGCCGACGCAGCCCATACACTCACCATTGTATAACGCGCCTTTTTAAGTTGCTGCTCTGTTTAAATATATAGATATAAAATATTGCTAATACATGCCAAAAACTTTTACTATTCTAAACTTTATGTCTTCTTCTTTTCGTGCAAAAAATAACACATTTGAACTCTTAAAAACCCTACTACATTTGTCCAGTTTTTACCGCAAATCTATGCTTGACATTAACGTGATAGGCATACTTTTTTATGACCTATTTTGTAAGATACATTGTCATTAAACATTGAAAGAAAAAAATATCGCGTTTACGTCAAACATTTACGTTACTACTGCGGCAAAAACTTAGCAAAATTATTCTAAATGTTTATGTAATAGTTTTTCGATTAATAAAATAGAATTTCAAACACAAATATTGTACTTTATATTTCTCCTTTGTAATCACTTATTATTTTACCATGTACAATTTGGAACTAGCAATATCAGTTGTCTAAAAAACTCTACAAAACGGGTTTAGTGAATTTGTAGTTTTAAAGAATTCAAATGGGTTATTTTCTGCAAGAAACAAAACAGACATAAAAGGTTTAACTAGTAAAAAGAGTTTGACAAGCGTTAGCAATATTTTATCCCTATAAATTTCAACAGTGCAGCAAATAAAAAGTGTGTTTTATAATGGTGAATGTATGGGCTGCGTCGGCTTCTGCCAGTAGGTGGTGGGGGAAGCTCGACCGCGCGGCCAACACTGAGCCAGCGATCCATGAGTTGTTTATATCGTTGGAATTGCGCGCCAACGTCAACTAAACTCCAGACTGTATAAACACGCCGAGTGTGTAGTGTTCGACGGAGCTAGGCTACTTTCAGTTGGCAAGACTGGCTTCTAGCCTCGAGCGACGTGGTTCAACCACGAGAAGCGCCTCAAACTCCTGGGTAATCCCCGGTTAGCTCCTCCCACTCTGCCCCCTATCCCCACCTAAAAGACGAGCAAGTGGTAAGTCGGTCGGGTCGATTGACGACAAGTAGGTTTCTCGTATATAATAATTTAGTTTTACAGGCCGGTCAACTGGAATGACGATGAAATAACTTGTCGACGTACTGGTTTTCAGTATTTATCTATTTAATTAAAAAAGACGGTCTAGTGGCCAGACGACCAAGTATCTTGTCGGTCTACTGGTAGGCTCCCCTTCTGCACTTGTAGGCTATTATTTTGCATTGTATTACACAATTTAATATTTTTCCAATGATTGAAAACATGTATGACAATAATCTCATGAACCTATGATGAATAAAGACAAAAATGGTGAAAAGGGCAGTCACCAGCCCGTAAAATAGATATAAGGTCAATAAGAAATAATTTTAAGAGTTACTGTGATAAAAGGATTTTCCACTGATTTCGTCATGGTATATATTGCAAAACATAACATGATACAGAAAAAAAATAATTTTAAAATCAGAAAATAACATTGCAAATGCTTCTTTTGGACAATTCAGTAACTCCCAATTAATGTGTCTTGTTTAAAATACAATTTACAAATTAACAGCTGTTTCATTAAAAAGTATTATCCACATGGCCAAAATGTAAACAAATCTGTAGAGGGATCTTTAAAGGCTTCTGGGGCAGAGCCCTAAGGGAATTTACTTAGTTTTTCTTTTGATAACCCATCTACAGACCAAGACCTTTCTTTTGACACCCCTACCAAGTTTCTACGCCCAGCCGCTCTCTCAAATTAGTGGAGACAAAGTTTCCAATTAAATTTTTAGATTCCCCCATGTTAATCTTATGGGAGAAAATGCAACTTTGATGGAAGATCCTGCCCAAACTAATAAAGATGTCAAAAAACGAAAAACACTTTGCAAAACTACAGATCAGGGCAATTCTTTTGACATTTTAATCATCAAAATCGGTCCAAAAATGAGGGAGGAGTTCTGTTCACAAAAATCGGCTTAGCGTATTATATATATAGATATAGATGAGAAAGTTTGGATGTATGGATGTATGGATGGATGTATGGATGTATGGATGTATGGATGTATGTTTGTGACAAGTGAACGCGAAAAATACTGGTCGGATTGGGCTGAAATTTGGCATGATGATAGCTCACATTCCCGATTAACATATAGGCATATTCTTATTTCAAAAATCCTTTCGGGCTCCGCCCCAGTGGCTCTGGAGTTTCCCATGTTAAACTTATGAGAAATGGAATTATTGAATCTTAACAGCTGTTTCAATTAAACAAGTTGGTTCTGTTCTATGATTTTCAATAGCATTAAAGTTACAAGGATTACCAACAGGGTGCAGCACTATTATTTCTTTTACATTTATGACAACAGCTAATTTGCAACCAAAAGGTGAGTGAGCGTAGCGAACGAACTTCAACCTGGAGGCAAGTTAGCGTAGCGAACGAGCTAACCGGAAGGCAAGTGAGCGCAGCGAACGAGCTCCAACCTAAAGGTGAGTGAGCGTAGCGAACAAACTTCAACCAGGACGTGATTGAGCCATGCGAACGAGATAATCTTGAAAATTAAGAAGTTAAACGGGGCAAAGCCCGCGGGTTACAGCTAGTAAGAAATAATTTAAGAATTGCTGTGATGAAAGGATTTTCCACTGATTTCGTAATGGAACGTTATATTGCAAAACATGACATGATAAAGAAGAAAATGAATTTTTAAATAAAAAAATAACATTGCAATTGGTAGAATTCAGTAACTCCTAATAGTCCAGGCAAATTAGATCAAATATAAGGAGTGCTCCCCAAAAAATCGTCTAAAGCTGGAAAGTGTTTTAATACCTTTTGGGGGTCCCAAATAAGAGTCCTGTGAGTTTGCGACGGATTCTGGCGTCTGCTTAAGTTTTGGGAGTCGAAAAACTATGAAAATTTTGCACTTTTTTCAGTTTTTCACTTATAACTCCTAAATAACGAATCCTACGGAAAATGTTGTTCGAAAGTCTCTTTTAGTACATTAAATTCTGCGTCGATTGGTGTTAAATATGTCAAAATCGGCCGAGCCGTTTAGCCGCTGTAGCTTTTTAAAGTTAGGTCATTTACATCAACATGGCCAAAAAGTTGATTATTTGACCAGTTTTCGGCTTACAACTCCTAATCGACGCTTGCTATACAAAAATACACCTGTAGTTAGTTTGGAAAAGACAAAATTCCGCGTAATATGTTTTTTTTACTAATCAATAATGGCAATTAATTGCTACCTACTTTGTTTGGTCGCCATTTCATTGAAAAAAATATTAATATTAAATATTAATTTGAGTACAATTTTCCAACTTTAACTTTAATATTTTTTTCAATGTAATGGCGACCAAACAAAGTAGGTAGCAATTAATTGCCATTGTTGATTAGTAAAAAAACATATTACGCGGAATTTTGTCTTTTCCAAACTAACTACAGGTGTATTTTTGTATAGCAAGCGTCGATTAGGAGTTGTAAGCCGAAAACTGGTCAAATAATCAACTTTTTGGCCATGTTGATAAAAATGACCTAACTTTAAAAGGCTACAGTGGCTAAACGGCTCGGCCGATTTTGACGTATTTAACACCAATCGACGCAGAATTTAATGTACTAAAAGAGACTTTCGAACAACATTTTCCGTAGGGTTCGTTATTTAGGAGTTATAAGCGAAAAACTGAAAAAGTGCAAAATTTTCATAGTTTTTTGACTCCCAAAACTTAAGCAGACGTCAGAAACCGTCGCAAACTCACAGGACTCTTATTTGGGACCCCCAAAAGGTATTAAAACACTTTCCAGCTTTAGATGATTTTTTGGGGAGCATATGTCTAATTTGCCTGGGCTATAATAAATATGTGTCGTTTTAAATACGATTTAAAAATGAACAGCTGTTTCATTAAAAAGTATTATTTACATGGCCAAAATGTAAATAGCTTTGTAGAGGGGATCTTTAAAGGCTTCTGGGGCAGAGTCCTAAGGGATTTTGCTTAGTTTTTCTTTTGACAGACCAAGACCTTTCTTTGGACACCTCTACCAAGTTTCTACACCCAGCCGTTTTCTCAAATTAGTGGGGATAAAGTTTCCAATAAATATTTAGATTCCCCCATGTTAATCTTATGGGAGAAACTCCAACTTTGATGGCCTGTGGGGCAAAGCCCGAGGATTTTTATTACAGGAATCGGTGAAAGGGGGCGTCTACACAAAAAAATACTTTATTTTGACACGTCTTTTGTAAAAATCCGTCCATTATTAACAGGAGGAGTAGAAATCGACTTCACGTATTATATAACAGGATACGTCCGTGAACTTGAGCAATTTATAGTGTATTTATAAATTATTGGTTAGGCCATAGATAAAACATACTCACTTAGTAGGCTAGATTTCTCATCCTTATGGTACAGCTGAAGCCAATTTTATTGTTAGTTCTTTCCGGTGCAGTGCAGATGTCGTGTTTTACATTTTTTTCTTGCAATTTCAGTCATTTAAATCCCAGTTTGGTAAAATAAAACGAACTAATCATCAATAATAACTCATCCTCTATTTATATAACCAAACAGTGAAGCACACACCATGAAATTAACTCTAAAATAATAGAAAAAATCTTGTCGACACTTAGCAATCGTCACCGACATGAACTAGACACGAAAAACGAAATGGGAAGTCTACTCTTGTGTTGGTTAGTCTACAATTAGGCCTACAGCAAAAAATAAAGAAAATTATGATTACTTTCATGATTTATAATAAGTTATTTATTTATTATTATTATTTATTAGTTATTTGATTTATTTTTAGTTTTGCATTAGGCTATGTTCTAGTGTTTTTTTTATTTAAAAGTCATATTGCCTTGGAAAGTAACAATAAAAATATTTTATAAAACAAAAAATACCTTTTTTAATGTTTTTAAAGTAACGTTTTTTAATATGCCACCATTTTGTTTCTACTAAGGTTAGGGAGTTGAAATTTTTCCAGAATATTTTCAAAACCTACTTTGTAAACTGTGTAAAGTTTCAAAAAGGTCGGTGCATGAATGGGCGCGTAATATAAAATCAAACGTTTAAACCCCTTCGTGGGACACCCTATATATATATATATATATTTTTTGCACTATTTATATTTGCATGTAGAATTTATTGTCTTTCAAAAAAAGCGTGTTCTTCTAAAATTTATTATAATTTGTTTATTATAACACAAGTATTATTTATATGATTAAAACTGTTGCAATAGGAAATGTCTAATCACTTCACTGTTCTGTAAAAGTGATAAAGACGGAAACATTATATGTTTGCTGCCAGAAACAAGAAAATGAAATGTATTTATAAAAATCTGGTTTTTATCCCGCGCGTGCTTTGCATGGCACATGGGATTATGTAATTAACTTAAGAATTGTATGAACACAATTGTTTGAATTGAACTGAATCCTACTAATATTATAAATGAGAAAGTTTGGATGTTTGTGACAAGTGAAAGCGAAAAACACTGGTCGGATTGGGCTGAAATTTGGCATGATGATAGCTCACATTCCCGATTAACATATAGGCATATTCTTATTTTAAAAATCCTTTCGGGCTCCGCCCCAATGGCTCTGGAGTTTCCCATGTTAACCTTATGAGAAATGCAATTATTGAATCTTAACAGCTGTTTCAATTAAACAAGTTGGTTCTGTTCTATGATGTTCAATAGCATTAAAGTTACAAGGATTACCAACAGGATGCAGCACTATTATTTCTTTTACATTTATGACAACAGCTAATTTGCAACCAAAAGGTGAGTGAGCGTAGCGAACGAACTTCAACCTGGAGGCGAGTTAGCGTAGCGAACGAGCTAACCTGAAGGCAAGTGAGCGCAGCTAACGAGCTCCAACCTAAAGGTGAGTGAGCGTAGCGAACGAGCTCCAACCTAAAGGTGAGTGAGCGTAGCGAACAAACTTCAACCAGGACGTGATTGAGCCATGCGAACGAGATAATCTTGAAAATTAAGAAGTTAAACGGGGCAAAGCCCGCGGGTTACAGCTAGTATATACACTATATATATATATATCGGGACCGATTTTCTTTTTCGTTTTTAGGTCCCTAGAGGCCAAAAACGCCATCCGTATATTATGATTGATTGGTATATGAATTTGAACGGATGGTGTTTTTGGCCTCTAGGGACCTCAAAACGAAAAAGTAAATTGGTCCTGAGTCCAGATCTTACCATGAGTACTACGGTAATAGCTTATTCCCTAAATGGGAAATTCGCTAAGAGGATTTTAAAATTACTACTATTCTACAACCTCACTTTAAAAACGCGTTTGATTCTAAACCAGAATAATCTATATAATAATAGGCATCAAGCATGTTTCTTTAAAACCTTTTTTCTCAGCTCGTGTGCATCATAGGGAAAATCTACGCATACTGCTAGAAAGATATTTTCCTGGAGATATGCAGAATCCCTTTATAAATTAAAATAGGCTAAAAAATAAGCACGAAAAATGAATTTGAAATTTAAAAAAAATGGGCCTTATAGGTTGCCATGCTGGTAACAAAATAACAAAAAATATAAACAGAAAATATAAGCAAATGGAAGAAATTCCAATTACATGTTTTATCTACGGCGTGATGTGAAATTAGAGAATCCGTTTCATTACATATTTTGGTTGAGTTTTCGACCACTAGACGACCTCTAGTCTATATATTTAGGGGCAAGCCTGATTCTTTAAAACCTTTTTCTCAGATCGTGTGCTTCGCAGAGAAAATCTACGTATACTGTTTGAAAGATATTTTCTTGTAGATGTGCAGAATCCCTTTAGAAATTAAAATAGGCTAAAAAATAAACATAAAAAATGAATTTAAAATATTTACAAAATTAACATGGGCTTTATGGGTTGCCATGCTGGTGACGAAATAAAATTTTTCTATAAATAGGAAATCAAAATAAATGGAAGAAATTCCAATCACATGTTTTATTTACAGCGTGGGGTAGAAATAGAGAAGTCTGTACATTAGTAGAACCTCTTTATCCGAACCCCTGTAATCCGAACGTCCACTAATCCGAACGCCTCATTGCTGTACTCTATACACAGTACAGTAGTTCTTTACTGTATGTATACTGTACTGTATTTATTGATATACGCACCGTAGTTATTTCAATTGTAACGTATAGTAGGCCTACTGTTTATTCCTTATAAATAAATACTGTATTTTACTTTATAAAGCATGTTTCACTTTTCCCTAATTTTGTTATGTAAAAACAACAATATGTTCTGTAATCCGAATTATTCAATAATCCGAACGAGTGTAGGAGTTTTGCCAACGGGTATCAGGTAGAAAGGGACCCCATCCATGAATTCCACATACTGCGGAGTTTTGCCAACGGTTGTGGGTTGAGCGAGAGCGATTACACGTGACCGTGAGAGTGGCTTCCGCTAGGGGTGGACAAACCAGGCAGGATGCTGGCTGTATTCAAAGTAATGGAGTTATTCATCTCTGACTGTGAAAGGAAATGTATTGAATTTTTAACCTAACCTAACCTAACCTAACCTAACCTAACCTAACCTAACCTAACCTAACCTAACCTAACCTAACCTAACCTAACCTAACCTAACCTAACCTAACCTAACCCACTGCGACAAGCGCATAACTGCCAAGCAGTGTTTCCATCCGCAAGAAAAAAATATCCCTGAGCCAACGTCAAAAAATCCCTAGTTATCCCTAGTCCGTGTTCTAATAATCCCTCCAATTATCCCTCTTCATCAAATCTAGATAACTTTATTTTTGCAGCAATACCAATGGATATCATGCATAGCCACCTAAAATATGGTAACTGGTGATAGTATTCTTCAATATCCCATATTATTTATAAAGTAATACTATATAAAAAACATTTTTGTACCATTAAAACCACAGCCATCTTTAACTCCAGGCAGGCCGCGGCCCAGTAGAATTGGCAACGCTGCAAGTACCGTAGTATTGTTTAGCGCAAGACGCCCTATAAGTTAACATGGAAATAAAACATAATATTATAGAATCGAAAACCAAAGCAATATAACAACGTTGCCACTTCGAAGGCCGCGGCCTCCAGCCTGGAATTAAAGGTAGCCATGATTTAAAACTGTCTATGTTGTACAAAACAAGATTAATTAACTAAAAAAATGAAACAAATAGTTATTTTTAAAATGTTATAAACTAATAATTTTTATTTGTAAGTATTTACAATTGTTTCAAAAATATTACTCAAGTGTCCAAATTTCAAACTTAATTGTCTTTTTCAAACATGGCCACCATGCCTTGGTGAAAAGGTTACACCTACACCAAGTTACTTACTAACCAAAAAACACCACAGAAATCACCGGCAAACAAAATCAAAACGAAAACAAACATTCGACATTGACACAGGGCACAGGGCTACTAAGAAAGTAACAAATTACAGTAATCTAGATCCGCCATTCCATTCCACCGGCCGACTCCAGCCCTTTGCTTGTTTCTTGCAGTGTTGGCTGTTACTCTTCCCCTTGTGTGTTCGTGTTCCGACTTTGAAACACTACGTCACTACCACTACCTACAACCATAGATAAAACATACTCCTTGAGGAGTATCTTTTATCTATGCTACAATCGATTTGTTACCAAAACCTAGGGAAAAAGTAGTATGATCAATGTGTTATCAATACCTTGCAAAATTAGCCAAAATAGGTCCTTAACGTTGTTGAAATACAGCCATAATGTATTATTTTATCAATATTTCAATTTTATAATGTCAAAGGCCTGAAATCCCTAGAAAATCTAAAAAAATCCTTCAATTTCGCTGATTATCCCTAGTTATCCCTCAATCCCTTTTCAATCCCTCGAAGGCCCTAAATATCCCTAGAAAGGGATTTTTATCCCTCAAATGGAAACACTGCTGCCAAGCGTAGACAACCCTGACAATCGCTCTCTCTCCCTCCATCACACTCTTTCTCCCACCACCACCGTTGACAAATCTCCGCACCAAGAGGTGGCCGAAGGCATCCCCCCATCTACCTGACAACCGTTGGCAAAACTCCGGTTCCCAATCCGAACTACCTCCGGTCCCAATTAGTTCGGATTAAAGAGGTTCTTACATATTTTTGGTCGACCACTGGACGACCATTAGTTTGATTTAATTTGCACAGTTATTTTCGAAAAGGAACATGGCAATTCTGAAGCAAGTTTTTGTGGAACATTTTGTATCATTATCAGCTTGTCCGTTTCACAGTTATTTTGAATTTCAATAAGGCCATAAGAATGTTAACTTCAATCACTAGAAGATCAATGTAAGAGTTGTTTTATCTACTTGTTTGTTAAGGTTTGTTGTTTTAAATCTACTGTAGTTTTATTTAATAGGCTTTAGTGGAACAACAGTGATTATATTATAAGCTACCAGTTACATTCCCTCATCTTGAGGCAGAGTGATGTATTTGTATTTGTGTAATGAGAATGTATTCTACAAGTACATGCACGTTGTGCATGTGCGACTTTCATACTTTAAATGTATTTTCAATAGTGAACAATTAATTGTACTGACTCAACTACTGTTCCTTACGTCTCAACGATGACTCATTCTCTTCTTCCTCGCCCACCCGGCCACTCCAAGAGCGCAGTTTTCCGCTACAATTGACTTCTACTTCTACATGATACCCTGATAGATTTCGTTCATAGTTCACAAGTGTCGTCCTCGTCTGGAGGGGAGATATAGAACGGAACAATCGATTGAGCGATGTAGGCCAGCCTCGGTCCAGATGTAAATGACTGGAACTGCTTGTCTGTGATGCTCCTCTCGATTGTTGTATGGATTATTACCATATCGTGGCTTAGAAAGCTCAAAAGCTCACAGTGAATAACATAGGTCGCGTTATGGACCCGAAGTGACACACGTCTCTGTACTATGTGAGGTGATTGTATGATTATATACATGCGTCTCTGTAATGTGAGGTGATTGTATGATTGTATACACACGTCGCTGTACTATGTGAGATGATTGTATGATTGTATACACGCGTCTCTGTACTATGTGAGGTGATTGTATGATTGTATACACGCGTCTCTGTACTATGTGAGGTGATTGTATGATTGTATACACGCGTCTCTGTACTATGTGAGGTGATTGTATGATTGTATACACACGTCGCTGTACTATGTGAGATGATTGTACGATTCTGTACTATGTGAGGTGATTGTATGATTGTATACACGCGTCTCTGTACTATGTGAGGTGATTGTATGATTGTATACACGCGTCTCTGTACTATGTGAGGTGATTGTATGATTGTATACACACGTCGCTGTACTATGTGAGATGATTGTATGATTGTATACACGCGTCTCTGTACTATGTGAGGTGATTGTATGATTGTATACACGCATCTGTGTACTATGTGAGGTGATTGTATGATTGTATACACACGTCGCTGTACTATGTGAGATGATTGTATGATTGTATACACACGTCGCTGTACTATGTGAGATGATTGTATGATTGTATACACGCGTCTCTGTACTATGTGAGGTGATTGTATGATTGTATACACGCGTCTCTGTACTATGTGAGGTGATTGTATGATTGTATACACGCGTCTCTGTACTATGTGAGGTGATTGTATGATTATATACACACGTCGCTGTACTATGTGAGATGATTGTACGATTGTATACACGCGTCTCTGTAATGTGAGGTGATTGTATGATTGTATACACACGTCGCTGTACTATGTGAGATGATTGTATGATTGTATACACGCGTCTCTGTACTATGTGAGGTGATTGTATGATTGTATACACACGTCGCTGTACTATGTGAGATGATTGTATGATTGTATACACGCGTCTCTGTACTATGTGAGGTGATTGTATGATTGTATACACGCATCTGTGTACTATGTGAGATGATTGTATGATTGTATACACGCGTCTCTGTACTATGTGAGGTGATTGTATGATTGTATACACGCGTCTCTGTACTATGTGAGGTGATTGTATGATTGTATACACGCGTCTCTGTACTATGTGAGGTGATTGTATGATTGTATACACACGTCGCTGTACTATGTGAGATGATTGTACGATTGTATACACGCGTCTCTGTAATGTGAGGTGATTGTATGATTGTATACACACGTCGCTGTACTATGTGAGATGATTGTATGATTGTATACACGCGTCTCTGTACTATGTGAGGTGATTGTATGATTGTATACACGCGTCTCTGTACTATGTGAGGTGATTGTTTGATTGTATACACGCGTCTCTGTACTATGTGAGGTGATTGTATGATTGTATACACACGTCGCTGTACTATGTGAGATGATTGTACGATTCTGTACTATGTGAGGTGATTGTATGATTGTATACACGCGTCTCTGTACTATGTGAGGTGATTGTATGATTGTATACACGCGTCTCTGTACTATGTGAGGTGATTGTATGATTGTATACACACGTCGCTGTACTATGTGAGATGATTGTATGATTGTATACACGCGTCTCTGTACTATGTGAGGTGATTGTATGATTGTATACACGCATCTGTGTACTATGTGAGGTGATTGTATGATTGTATACACACGTCGCTGTACTATGTGAGATGATTGTATGATTGTATACACACGTCGCTGTACTATGTGAGATGATTGTATGATTGTATACACGCGTCTCTGTACTATGTGAGGTGATTGTATGATTGTATACACGCGTCTCTGTACTATGTGAGGTGATTGTAAGATTGTATACACGCGTCTCTGTACTATGTGAGGTGATTGTATGATTGTATACACACGTCGCTGTACTATGTGAGATGATTGTACGATTGTATACAAGCGTCTCTGTAATGTGAGGTGATTGTATGATTGTATACACACGTCGCTGTACTATGTGAGATGATTGTATGATTGTATACACGCGTCTCTGTACTATGTGAGGTGATTGTATGATTGTATACACACGTCGCTGTACTATGTGAGATGATTGTATGATTGTATACACGCGTCTCTGTACTATGTGAGGTGATTGTATGATTGTATACACGCATCTGTGTACTATGTGAGGTGATTGTATGATTGTATACACACGTCGCTGTACTATGTGAGATGATTGTATGATTGTATACACGCGTCTCTGTAATGTGAGGTGATTGTATGATTGTATACACGCGTCTCTGTACTATGTGAGGTGATTGTATGATTGTATACACACGTCGCTGTACTATGTGAGATGATTGTATGATTGTATACACGCGTCTCTGTACTATGTGAGGTGATTGTATGATTGTATACACGCATCTGTGTACTATGTGAGGTGATTGTATGATTGTATACACACGTCGCTGTACTATGTGAGATGATTGTATGATTGTATACACGCGTCTCTGTAATGTGAGGTGATTGTATGATTGTATACACGCGTCTCTGTACTATGTGGGGTGATTGTATGATTGTAACATTATTTCTTAGGGGTCTATATATTATTTCATATGTACCACATTTCTCGATGCTTTGATTGATTGCTTTGTGATATTTCAATGTAAATTCTTCATATGTCTTCATATGTTGATATTATAACGACGATATTTTAACCTATTATCGTCTTATGCATAGTTTAGATGCAAAATAACTTATTTACTAAAGGAATAACGGTAAGATTGTTACTTATTTATTTATTGTTATTTGTTCAAAAGAATTGCGTTTTGAAGCTTTTGTGGCCTGGATGTTTGTTTGGAAGAAGAAGAACATGCCTGGTAAAAACTACACATTATTTTATCACTGTGTTTTAGTCTGGACGGTTTCTATAAAGGAGACTTTAACGAACGAAATAAATGATCAACTAACTAGTTTATTGAGCTGTGAATGTCCAAGAAAAAAAATAGGCAAGTCAATAAGGAAGTATCCCTAAGAGAGATTAGAAATATGCTCACTTGCTACATAGTATATAATGCCCTGATGAGACAGGATTAGAAGAATTGTTCAATATGAAAGGACCTATGCATATATAACTTAAATTTATGAGCAGTTTATTAGTGTCATTGGAAGAAATAGCGGAATAGTTTTGGTAGTAGACACTATTTTAAATGGAAATGAAGTGAAATGAAATTAACATCCTATATTTCAACAGGCAAAGTTAGGGCCCCATGGCCATTCATTACACTTAACCTGTTAATGTAGTGTGGGTTAAGAAAAAATTACTTTTTAAAACAGAAATGTCGTGTTTTACTGCTCCAGTGGTGTTTATATAGAGCGAGAGGAGCGGGGGCGGAGCGGGAAGCGAGGCAGTGACCTAGAAGCTGGCGAGGAGAGCCCCAGCCAAGACAGTCAGTGCGGCGACGACTACGGAACATGTACCACGGCAAGTACAGTCAGGAGACGAGAGTGCGGGACAGCACTGCAGTGCAGTGGTGGCTGACAGCCGGCTGTTGTGGGCTGATAGTTACTATGGCATTCGTGGCCTTCACACTGTGGCTGGGCATGGAGGGGCCGAGGAAAGTCGAACCGACCAGTGCGGACTTTGGATACAACCGACCACCCCCAGTGTACCGGCGAGCCGAGGATCCCAGGAACGTAGTGAGGCCCAGTAGAGGCAAAGTGGAGAAGGTGCACAAGGACGAAGAAGAGGTCGAGGAGAAGAAACCGACACATTTGAAACTACCGATACCACAGGCTCCAGTGCTTCACAGAGACGAGGAGGAGATAAGGAACTACCAGGGAACACTCGACCACGGCGAGGAGCTGATGCGAGAGACTGGAGTCAAAGACAGTAGCATAAAGAAGAAAAGCGAGGCGGTTTACCCTTCAGGTTATGATCCTGAATTTTACTTGCCCCCTCGTGTGATTAACCCTATTAATGCCAGAAGAGAAGAAAGCCCCAACCATTTTGTGCACTACGCAAAACCCGAAATACCTCCGTTTACGTATATTAAAGCTACCGAAGGCGGTATAGAAGAGCGAATAGACAACGCGGTGAACAACTACTTCTCTTACCCCTCAGAGGGAGACACGGAATCTGAAAGTTCTCTTGGGGGATTTTTACGTCAGAGATTGATGGACGTCAAGGACTGGCTGATGACACGTGGGGATCAAAACGCAAATTCTGAATGGGTTCAAGTAATTTCGGCATTTAATCAATCAATCGCTCAAAGGAATCTCACATCAATCATGAGTAAACTGAAGGATCTGTACAACTCTACGGACGTCGCGGATGTACCGGTATCGTCAATTCTCTACCCGGACTCACAGAACGGTTCCAGTATTTTATCTTTTGGTTTGTTAGCGGTAGACTTGTTCCTGCTACACAACGTACAGCAGATTGCGTGGAACGAGGAGGCGCAACTCGGAGATCAGATGTTGGACGACCCGGAGGTGGTGGCTATGAACGCGTTGTTCTTGTCTCCGGACCGCGTCAAGCAGCTACGACAAAAGGGCTCCAGGCTGCTAAAGGCGGAGGTGGAGGAGACCAATAAGAGTTCGCTGACGGAGGCCTTGGAGTTCGTCAACAGTATGCTGAGGGCGATCCTGAACCTCAACAAAGCCTACCGCAGCAGCACGGCCGCGAACAGGTCAAGGGGTACGGGGCCTAGCACCATGGACTGCATCTGGACACTGTACTGCAGAAATCTCGACAAGACTGCCAGGCTGCACGGACCTTACGGCTTCCTGGCAAAGATGAACAGGTAGTTTGTACATCGATATAAGATCAAATAATAACACTTTAGTCTCCTGTCTAACATTACGGTCACAACCGGCTGTGGCCTATTAGGTGATTTTTAACAATGATGTTTAGACTCAATAATTTACCAGGTGCAGCTGTGTGGTATAAGCTAAAATTAAAATAACGAGATTGTGATCGGTGAACATTGTTTCTAATAATATGTATGACCTGGTGCTTAAAGATAAATCAACCTGATTGCCCATCTTGCATTGAAAGGCGATTATCATCTAAATTGCAAATATTTGCAACGTTGCGGTGACTGAAAATTAAATTCAATTAAGTGTTCAGTCTATTGATTATTTGTTGTTTAAATAATAATTTTCTTTGGAATGGCTGAAAGTATTTAATTTATGTTAGTATTATTTAAATTTGATAAAGAAAAAATTTGAAATTATCATTTGCCAAAAAGAAAAAAAAGGATATCACGGATACATTGAGAACCATGCAATAGATTTCTCAACACATTTTTCAGTGAATTTACATTCGATCTTATTTATTACATCGCAATATATGAAATAGCACATCTTACTGTAATCATTTTGCTTAGCTTATCACCATTGATTGTCATTCATAAACTGGTACCAATCAAGCTATTCTATTGTTGTTTGACGATTTGGCTACAAGTTTCAATTTTACCTGCAAATAATAAATGTTGATTATTATTTCATTTTGCTCAGATTGTGTCGTCACAAATTTTAAAATTAAAATAGTAAAAATTTAGTTTACACACTTTATTTAAACAATACTAAAGATAACTGATATGTTTCGTATATTACCGATTGTTGACGCTTTCCACTTTTGGTTTAACATCTTATTTGTTTATCAAATTATATTTGTATAAATTATTAACTTTTGATTTTAAATGATTAAATTATGATCAAAAAAATAAAATAAATAAAAAATTCGAAAATCTGCCAGACACCGAATCTTCTATGTTTCTAATTTAGACGTTTTCCCAAAATGACAGAAGTTTAATAAAACCCATGACGCCGAAGCCTATATTCGAAGCCATGCGTCTCGGGTCCGTAAAGAAGGCGCATTTTTAACAGAACACAATGGGTAGAGAACTAAATTACTTATTATTTTACGTTACAAAAAGCACAAGCGTCTTGAAGAAGCGTTCAAGCAGACATATAGTGCTGGTATTGGACAAAGCAGTTGTTGATGCTACCATAAAGATGTTTGTTTACGTCATAGAAATGTCTCGATGTTGTAGGCCTATTGGCAAAGCGTGATTCGCCACACTTTTAAAATTTTTCCTATAATCTGTTTCTGAGATGTTTAAGTGAATTTCCCATACAGGGAATACCGTAAGCTGTTCCGTAGGTCACATTTAAGACTCGACCACCACCATGATAGACCCGAACTCACTTTGATTTTTCGTGTGTCCCCAGATTCCAAAAACACCAGGTCCAGGTCTTACCATGAGTACTACGGTAATAGATTCTTCCCTATATGGAAAATTCACTAAAAAAACTATCAATTTAAAATTCCCGCGTTAATCTTGCGGATAATAAACAACTGTTTTAGTTTGATTGTTTAGGGGGAATTTTGATTTAATTCGGTAAATTTATTTATTTCATACTAAGTTATTAACATTTAACAAAAACATACTTTATGTGTTTCCTTGCAGCAGCAAACCTAAGTACTCACTAAACCTGTCATTTTATTTAAAAGGGAAATACATCTAACAAGCTGGCATATTTCAGCTGAAATTCGATTAGGAAAATGAAAATTCGCTTAGTCGGCAGAACGGCAGGTTTGTTTTGGCGGGGGTATTTTTTATTTAAAATCTTCATTCCATTCCATTTCACAATTGATTTAATTAGAACACCTAATAAGGTTCGAAACCTCAGAAAACATATTATGGTTGTGCATTTTTCCCATAATGAAACTTTATTTAGAATTCTGTAATAAAACATTTTTTCCTTTTACTAGGCCTACCTAGTCTTAATTCCTGACGAATGACTAATGTCTTAAAACAATTTATTCATACTAGAAATAATCAAAGAGCCCTAATTTTGTTTGGTAGTAATTAATACAATACATGGCAATCTGTGAAAACGTATCACGACGTAACCATGTATTAAACATATGAAATTGCAATTGGTAATTTCTATAATTTGTTACTTTATTGAACAATAGGCTATAAATTATTTTAATATAGACAATTTTGATTATTATTGTGAGCTTGCCACATTTTAAAGCAAATACATTTTTCCAGATACAAGTTACAAGTATAACACATTGATCTCAGTGATTTATCTAGTGTTGTTTTACATAAATCGCTGTCTAGACAGTTTTGAATGTTATGGATGACGATCAGCAGTCCATTGTCTTGTGTGCTCTGTTGTGTGTACAAGATGCTGCTGACCTTAGGCCGACACATCACTGTATCCAGGAACTAATCTCACTGGTCCGATTAAATCTTATCTTGTTTTGTTTAAAATTTGACTGTATCGCTAAATCCGTCCTATATTCAAACTTCAAAAGTCCTTTACATTTGTATTCACTACTATTAGATATAGATAAGACTACTTATTTAGCTTGAAAGTCAGAAATGTCCAAAGCCGTTGTTTGCCCATCACGCTCTCAGTTTATACTTTATAAACAAAGGTATACTTTGGAAGAGTTCATTTCGTTTTATTGTATATGCATATTGTGTAAATTGTACCTGTACTGGTTTCACGATAGCTAGCAAAATATACTCACAATACACGTACGTCAAGTTGTATGCAGTATGTTCAGTATATGGTTGCTCAATGCTCACACATTACATAATTTATTAGCTTCACTTGAGCAACATAACATCAGTTTAGTTTACAACGGTTTAAGTGGTGAGTTTTAAAGCAAGTGAAGACTTTCTACTTCGAGCGTCAACTACGCGCTCAGACAATTAACACCAACGTCAAATAAATAACGTCATAACTGTCATAGTTTACGCTTACAGCCATTATGTTTTTCAAAACTCTGGACTCAACTAGTACAGATCCGCATCACGGGGAAAAAGAATATTGGAGATATTCATTAAATAAGCTAATTAACAGTGTAATTGTTTTCATTACACAACCGCAGGACAGGTTGAAGACTAATATCCTGCAGCCGTGGCTGTACTGTTATGTTATGTTGCAGATGGTCCAATTCAAACAATAATTAGCTCAAGTCTTAGTGAGGGAAGGGACAGGAATTAATGAATGTAATGAACGCCGAGGGTATGCGGGATAGGCCTGACAATGCTGCTGCTACCAAAACTGATCTTCACAAGCGAACTGAACTTTCAATTCAAATGGGGGTAATTCAAAATACAGATCAACAATAACAGTTATTGTTAACCCACTTACACAAGTTTTGTAAACGTGGCAAGTAGATAATTAGGATTTCTCCAGTTTAATTAGATTTAGGACAAAAATAAAACAGAGCCCAAACTGATTGGCAATTGATTAGGGTTTTTATAATTTCAATAGACTAGACTCAATATGACTTCAATAGACTCTTAAATCAATAGAATAATTTCAATAGTTAGTTGATCGGCTTTACTTTATTCACCCGCAGATGATCCGCAAAATAATTTTTGCACATTTTATTTGGGTGTTGTCAGAAGGTTCCATTTCCATAATAATTGTGTATTTGTAATTTTTATTAAAATACTTAAAATTGTATTTGTGCTATTTTTTGGAAAATAATTTTGATTTGTGCCACCCACTTAACAAAAATCCAAGTTTTAGCGAATTTTCTTGGAAAGTAGTTATTGCCGTAGGTGTCACGGTAAGACCTAGACACAGGAACCACATAATTTTTTCATTTTGAAGTCCCCAGACGACAAAAACATTATTCGTTCAAATTTCTAATTTCGGTTTTTTTTGCCGTGAAAGCGAAAAAAAATATATATTTTTTTCGGGTTGTAATGAAATTTGGCTTGAAGATGTAGGGCGGGGTAAACTTAAACGAGTTCGCGAACTAGCATGATCAAACTATAGGAACGTGGTTTTATGGGGTGAAAATTGTTTTTTTCAATATTTCCCAAGTTATCTTCAACAATTTTTAAAGAACTTAAAACAACAAATAATTTAGTTTATTGAAGTGTTTTTTTTACGGATATTGGTTACAGAAAAAATAAAAAATGTAAATTTATAATTGCCATGCTTTATGGAGAATAAATAATTTTTTAAGTTTGCTTGTTTGTGGATGTATTTTTCATCAAACTTAGCAAATTTATTTACTTAATACAAAGCTATTACTATGCTACTAAAAAAACGAACTCACTTTATTACCCTCCCTGTAGCAGCAAAACCTATGTACTTGTTACAACAAATGTTATTGAAATCGATTTAACTGAAATTCCGAATTGGCTTAGTCTGCAGGTTTGCTACCGAGAGGGTATTTAACATTTGGCATGTATTAGATTGTTTTATCCAAAGGGTTCAACTAATTTCTAAAAGCTTTCTTTCCATAGTCTAAATGTGTATGTTAGTATGGCAAGGAAGGTACTCTTTTTTGTGTTTGTTGATTATCTTTGTTTGAGGGATACTACGTGTTGTTGTTAGAGTCTGGGTCTACGTATGATGATGGTAGAGTTCCCCGTGGAGCGTGCCTTTACTCAGCTGATAGCCGAGGCTACGACAGGCTGGAGACACATACACTGTCTCAGGTTGTTGACTGTGTGTTGTTTTTCAGTCTGGGTCTACGTATAATGATGGTAGAGTTCCCCGTGGAGCGTGCCTTTACTCAGCTGATAGCCGAGGCTACGACAGGCTGGTGACACATACACTGTCTCAGGTTGTTGACCGTGTGTTGTTGTTGCAGTCTGGGTCTACGTATGATGATGGGAGAGTTCCCCGTGGAGCGTGCCTTTACTCAGCTGATAGCCGAGGCTACGAGAGGCTGGAGACACATAGACTGTCTCAGGTTGTTGACCGTGTGTTGTTGTTGCAGTCTGGGTCTACGTATGATGATGGGAGAGTTCCCCGTGGAGAGTGCCTTTACTCAGCTGATAGCCGAGGCTACGAGAGGCTGGAGACACATACACTGTCTCAGGTTGTTGACTGTGTGTTGTTGTTACAGTCTGGGTCTACGTATGATGATTGGAGAGTTCCCCGTGGAGAGTGCCTTTACTCAGCTGATAGCCGAGGCTACGAGAGGCTGGAGACACATAGACTGTCTCAGGTTGTTGACTGTGTGTTGTTGTTGCAGTCTGGGTCTACGTATGATGATGGGAGAGTTCCCCGTGGAGAGTGCCTTTACTCAGCTGATAGCCGAGGCTACGACAGGCTGGAGACACATAGACTGTCTCAGGTTGTTGACTGTGTGTTGTTGTTACAGTCTGGGTCTACGTATGATGATGGGAGAGTTCCCCGTGGAGAGTGCCTTTACTCAGCTGATAGCCGAGGCTACGACAGGCTGGAGACACATACACTGTCTCAGGTTGTTGACTGTGTGTTGTTGTTACAGTCTGGGTCTACGTATGATGATTGGAGAGTTCCCCGTGGAGCGTGCCTTTACTCAGCTGATAGCCGAGGCTACGACAGGCTGGAGACACATAGACTGTCTCAGGTTGTTGACTGTGTGTTGTTGTTACAGTCTGGGTCTACGTATGATGATGGGAGAGTTCCCCGTGGACAGTGCCTTTACTCAGCTGATAGCCGAGGCTACGAGAGGCTGGAGACACATAGACTGTCTCAGGTTGTTGACTGTGTGTTGTTGTTGCAGTCTGGGTCTACGTATGATGATGGGAGAGTTCCCCGTGGAGCGTGCCTTTACTCAGCTGATAGCCGAGGCTACACAGGCTGGAGACACATACACTGTCTCAGGTTGTTGACCGTGTGTTGTTGTTGCAGTCTGGGTCTACGTATGATGATGGTAGAGTTCCCCGTGGAGAGTGCCTTTACTCAGCTGATAGCCGAGGCTACGACAGGCTGGAGACACATACACTGTCTCAGGTTGTTGACCGTGTGTTGTTGTTGCAGTCTGGGTCTACGTATGATGATGGGAGAGTTCCCCGTGGAGCGTGCCTTTACTCAGCTGATAGCCGAGGCTACGACAGGCTGGAGACACATAGACTGTCTCAGGTTGTTGACTGTGTGTTGTTGTTGCAGTCTGGGTCTACGTATGATGATGGGAGAGTTCCCCGTGGAGCGTGCCTTTACTCAGCTGATATCCGAGGCTACGACAGGCTGGTGACACATACACTGTCTCAGGTTGTTGACCGTGTGTTGTTGTTGCAGTCTGGGTCTACGTATGATGATGGGAGAGTTCCCCGTGGAGCGTGCCTTTACTCAGCTGATAGCCGAGGCTACGACAGGCTGGAGACACATACACTGTCTCAGGTTGTTGACTGTGTGTTGTTGTTGCAGTCTGGGTCTACGTATGATGATGGGAGGGTTCCCCGTGGAGCGTGCCTTTACTCAGCTGATAGCCGAGGCTACGACAGGCTGGAGACACATACACTGTCTCAGGTTGTTGACTGTGTGTTGTTGTTACAGTCTGGGTCTACGTATGATGATGGGAGAGTTCCCCGTGGAGCGTGCCTTTACTCAGCTGATAGCCGAGGCTACGACAGGCTGGAGACACATAGACTGTCTCAGGTTGTTGACCGTGTGTTGTTGTTGCAGTCTGGGTCTACGTATGATGATGGGAGAGTTCCCCGTGGAGCGTGCCTTTACTCAGCTGATAGCCGAGGCTACGACAGGCTGGAGACACATACACTGTCTCAGGTTGTTGACCGTGTGTTGTTGTTGCAGTCTGGGTCTACGTATGATGATGGGAGAGTTCCCCGTGGAACGTGCCTTTACTCAGCTGATAGCCGAGACTACGACAGGCTGGAGACACATAGACTGTCTCAGGTTGTTGACTGTGTGTTGTTGTTGCAGTCTGGGTCTACGTATGACGATGGGAGGGTTCCCCGTGGAACGTGCCTTTACTCAGCTGATAGCAGAGGCTACGACAGGCTGGAGACACATACACTGTCTCAGGTTGTTGACTGTGTGTTGTTGTTACAGTCTGGGTCTACGTATGATGATGGGAGGGTTCCCCGTGGAGCGTGCCTTTACTCAACTGATAGCCGAGGCTACGACAGGCTGGAGACACATACACTGTCTCAGGTGGTTGACTGTGTGTTGTTGTTACAGTCTGGGTCTACGTATGATGATGGGAGAGTTCCCCGTGGAGCGTGCCTTTACTCAGCTGATAGCCGAGGCTACGACAGGCTGGAGACACATACACTGTCTCAGGTTGTTGACTGTGTGTTGTTGTTACAGTCTGGGTCTACGTATGGTGATGGGAGAGTTCCCCGTGGAGCGTGCCTTTACTCAGCTGATAGCCGAGGCTACGACAGGCTTGAGACACATAGACTGTCTCAGGTTGTTGACTGTGTGTTGTTGTTGCAGTCTGGGTCTACGTATGATGATGGGAGGGTTCCCCGTGGAGCGTGCCTTTACTCAGCTGATAGCCGAGGCTACGACAGGCTGGAGACACATACACTGTCTCAGGTTGTTGACTGTGTGTTGTTGTTACAGTCTGGGTCTACGTATGATGATGGGAGGGTTCCCCGTGGAGCGTGCCTTTACTCAGCTGATAGCCGAGGCTACGACAGGCTGGAGACACATACACTGTCTCAGGTTGTTGACTGTGTGTTGTTGTTACAGTCTGGGTCTACGTATGATGATGGGAGAGTTCCCCGTGGAGCGTGCCTTTACTCAGCTGATAGCCGAGGCTACGACAGGCTGGAGACACATAGACTGTCTCAGGTTGTTGACTGTGTGTTGTTTGTTGCAGTCTGGGTCTACGTATGATGATGGGAGGGTTCCCCGTGGAGCGTGCCTTTACTCAGCTGATAGCCGAGGCTACGACAGGCTGGAGACACATACACTGTCTCAGGTTGTTGACTGTGTGTTGTTGTTACAGTCTGGGTCTACGTATGATGATGGGAGAGTTCCCAGTGGAGCGTGCCTTTACTCAGCTGATAGCCGAGGCTACGACAGGCTGGAGACACATAGACTGTCTCAGGTTGTTGACTGTGTGTTGTTGTTACAGTCTGGGTCTACGTATGATGATGGGAGAGTTCCCCGTGGAACTTGCCTTTACTCAGCTGATAGCCGAGGCTACGACAGGCTGGAGACACATACACTGTCTCAGGTTGTTGACTGTGTGTTGTTGTTACAGTCTGGGTCTACGTATGATGATTGGAGAGTTCCCTGTGGAGCGTGCCTTTACTCAGCTGATAGCCGAGGCTACGACAGGCTGGAGACACATAGACTGTCTCACGTTGTTGACTGTGTGTTGTTGTTACAGTCTGGGTCTACGTATGATGATGGGAGAGTTCCCCGTGGAACGTGCCTTTACTCAGCTGATAGCCGAGGCTACGACAGGCTGGAGACACATAGACTTTCCCAGGTTGTTGACTGTGTGTTGTTATTGCAGTCTGGGTCTACGTATGATGATGGGAGAGTTCCCCGTGGAGCGTGCCTTTACTCAGCTGATAGCCGAGGCTACGACAGGCTGGAGACACATAGACTGTCTCAGGTTGTTGACTGTGTGTTGTTGTTACAGTCTGGGTCTACGTATGATGATGGGAGAGTTCCCCGTGGAGCGTGCCTTTACTCAGCTGATAGCCGAGGCTACGACAGGCTGGAGACACATAGACTGTCTCAGGTTGTTTCCCAGGTCAGTACTAATCTGCACTATTAACTTTATGACATTGGCTTTTGGATACTGTTTTTTGGATAGACATATCTACAGTATATGGACTGTGAATAATGCACCCAGAGAACATGGTTCTGCACCCCAGCGTTTTGTGCTATTTAAGATTTTTTAAATCTGTATGTAAAAACTCATTGATTGTCATATTGTAATTTATACACCCATTTTAATTACAAGGTCATTAAATAAATTTCCAGCGTACGGGTTGTATTAGAAAACTTTTTTTAGGGCGACTTCAATAATTTAGAAGAACATGCATAATTAATGCATTTACATTATAATTATTAATGCATTATAGGTGCATTATGCAGCGTAGAGTAAGTTGTTACATTATAACACGAAAAAATAAGTATAGGGTTATTAGAGTAATAGAGCTATTCCATTATTTAAATAGTTTACGTATTTAAATAGATATATGTCAAAAGTTCGCAAATAGCTTATACGAGGCATGTTTTTTAAGTTAGTACCGTTTTTAATTTTCTCCGTTCCAGCACTGCGATTGGCATTTTTGACATTTGGGCTGTGTATAGGCTTCTATTGGTAAGAGCTAGCCGGAAATTCGAGAACAATCGGCCGTGTTTACATCCGGTTTCGAGCATTCAAAATGGTGCCGCAAATTGATACTGCCGCCGACTGTGAAGTGAGCGCTGTAATTAGATTTTTAAGAGCTAAAGGTGTAAAAGCTATTGAATATCATCGACAGATTAGTGAAATGTATGGCGAGAACTTTATGAGTGACTGAATGGTGTGCAAGTAGGTAAGGACATTTTAAGACGGCCCCACCAACGTTCATGATGATCGCACTGGTTGTCATCATGAGTACGGGGACAGTAATGACGCCGATCAGTGCGTTACTCATCATGAACGTTTTTTGGGCCGTCCTGTATTTAAATGCCCTTATCCACTTGCATACAATTATGACACTCATAATATTCTCGCCATAAACTTCACTAATCTATGATTTTCAATGGCTTTCACACCGTAAGCACTAAAAAATCGAATTACAGCGTGCACTTCACAGTCGGCGGCAGTCTCAATTTGCGGAACCATTTTGAATGCTCGAAACCGGATGTAAACACGGCCAATTTTTCTCGAATTTCCGGCTATGTCTTACCAATAGATGCACATACACAGCGCAAATGTCGAAAATGCCAATCGCAGTGCTGGAACGGAAAAATTTAAAAACGGTACTTACTTAAAAAACATGCTAGTAGGTTGTGAAAAATACGTATTGTCCACTTAAAAATAAATATTAAAGTAGTTTCTTTAGTTTTAAAGTTTATAATTAGAAACATTAGTGAGTGAGCATTCCTCTAAACGTCGAAGTTCATTTGATAGTTAAAATCAGTCATATACAAAACTAACTTATTGTTTTGTGACAGCTCAGCTAATTAATGGGTTAGAGAGATGATTTTTGCGTTGAATGGTTCCTTAATTAATAGGATTTGTTCTGATTATAAGTTGTTCAAACTATTCAACTTGTCTAATGGATGTAACATACAAGTAAATAATGTGTGAAATCAATGCAATGTTTGTTTTGCGGGTGTGAACAATTACAGTTTATATAAAACCCAAAAAAAGTATTTAGGTAGCTAAAGGAATATGCCATCCCTCATATGATGTCCACCGACAACGAAGCTTGTTTCCAATGGTTTTTTTTAACTCGCCATCCCCCGGTTGCAGCCGGGTTGCAGCTCCCCGGTCCCCAGTCCTATCGCCTTGTGATTTCTATTTGTGAGGCTACTTGAAGAGCAAGGTTTTCGCAACGAAACCCCAAACTATTGCAGATCTGAAGATCAGTATACGTAAGAAATTGCCGCAATACCAATGCCCATGATACGACAGGTGATTGCATGTTTCCAAAAAAGATTGAAAACATGCTTGGATGTCGGTGGACATCATAATATGAGGGATGTCATATTCCATAAGTAAAAATGGTTTAGCTATGCAAATATTTCTTTGAGTTTAAATAAACTGTAATCGATTGTTATTTTACACAGCGTTGTTTTATTTATTACATAACAAACATTGCAAGATTTCGCACATTACGGTATTTACTTTTGATGCTACATCCATTAGACAAGTTGAATAGTTTGAACAAATTATAATTACAACAAATGCAATTTATCTATCTATATATTAATAGGCAAGCATGTTTCTTTAAACACTTTTTTCTCAGCTCGTGTGCGTAGCAGGGAAAATCTAAGCATACCTTTAGAAAGATATTTTCCTGTAGAAGTGCAGACTCCCTTTAAAAATTAAAATAGGCTCAAATATAAGCACAAAAAATGAATTTGAAATTTTAAACATTTAACATGGGCTTGATGGGTTGCCATGCTGGTGACAAAATAACAACGAAATATAAACAGAAAATTAAAACAAATGGAAGAAATTCAAATCACAGGTTTTATTTACAGTGTGGGGTGAAAATAGAGAAGCCTGAACCTTTACATTCCATCCCCATGTTAAAGTTGTCACCAGTTTTTTAAATTAAATTCGTAGTAGTTTATGTGAGCCACCAACAGACTGCGCTGATCTAAATGACTACATTTCTGTCCAATACACGATGGTTTTTACCATCATTTTAGTCAAACTGTTTGAATGAGATATAGGAACTGTTATGACCCATCACCTTTGTCAGCAACAAAAAATAAGGTATAAAATAAAATTTAAGACACTTTCTGTGAATGGCTCACACAACTACGTCATGTTTTTAATAAAAAAGAAATAAAAAAATGGTGACAGCTGGTCCATATAGATGGGAAGTCTACCTCAGTATCCAATATTCAATACGTTACATGTTTTTGGTCGAGTTTTCGACCACTGGACGACCATTAGTACAAATTAATTAAGGAACAATTCAACGCAAAAATCATCTCTCTAACCCATGAATTTGCTGAGCTGTCACAAAACAAAATGTTAGCGGTTATTATGGAGCACCCGTATAGTAGCAATTGTGATGAAGATAACTTCAATGTCAGTTTAATTTGTAATCATGTAGTTAAACGTGTCGCATTTGGTCTACATAGCTGAGCCTTTATTGTTTACATACGTGCAGTCAGTGAGTTACACCCTGGTCCATAACAGAGATACGTGAGTGTGCCAGGTGCATTATCTGGCCCCTTGTTATCATACTGATGCCCGCTGTGACGCTGTATGTGGAACCAAACGTCTCATCTCGTCTCCGTTACCCTCGTATTTAGCAGTGTCGTCACGCAGTACTGTACTGACTACAGACTACAGTGTGTGCCATAAACACACTGACACGTTCACGCTTCACGATCACATCACTTCCCATCACTTTCCAAACGTGGACTAATTGTTACATCGAAAAAACAAACTGTGCGAGAACCAGTCACACGGCCCCCTCTGTCGACGATCTTCGATGTTTGTCAATGAATATACTGTATATGGTGGTTTACCTTACCTTTACTTTCGACTCAGTTCAAATCCATCTGTTCGCCTTCTTTACGTTAGTAAAGAATAACTAGATTTGGATTGAAACGAAAGTAAAGGTAAACTAAACCACTCTCTTACCAGTTCAGGGGCAGTTACGACAGTAAATAAAATCGATGGTTGAATGAATAATTGATTCATTAAAATATTGTTTTTGGAAACTGATTTAATCATACATATGAATTGGAATTTAAATATTAACTGGATGACTGTTGTTCTTATTCATGACTCTTATTCTATCTGGAGGATTGCACTGGCACGAAAACTCTGCCAGAAAATCGCCACTCTGTAAATCTTTGTAATACCCAAAGTTAAAAACTTAGAGCTTTTAAATTGACAATTGTTTAAATATTCCGTGAATTTGGTTACAAGATGAGTTGAACTAATCCTAATCTACATTTGATAAAAAACTATTTACAATTTCGGATGAATAGCAGTTAGTTTGATTTTTATCCCTTCCTTTCAAAAACGTTGTTTATTTATTTCCATTGTATATATCTACGCTAGTGGCATTTTTAAACATTTTTTGTAGGGGAACGGTCCAAACTAGGTTTTGTTACTATCTAAGTATCCAACGTCAACCTTATACCTTTAAGCATTATTTATTGATCGCACAGTGACAAATAACATCTGTATCCGCTAACAGGTAACGATCTCGCTTGGAATCAAACCAGCGACCTTAAGATTATAAAGAGGGGACTATAACTATTCGGCTACCCAGACAGTGTTATAACGTACATTCAACTACCTTGCACTATACATGGGCAAATATGTGCATCAGCCTGCATTGTCGCATAGAGACTAACCTTGTTGTTTGGACCATCGAGGTAGACTTCTGGAGTGATCGCGCCCGTGTTGAAGCGAACCGTTTTTCGGTCCGGCCGCGAGTAGCTGTGAGCAGCCCGTGGTAGGCAAGAACGCCAGCGCTAAGATGGGCGGGATAGGGAAAATCGCGACGCGCGCCTACTTTTATTTTGTTTCCAGACGACATGATTTTTTTTAGGACAAATGAACGATTGAATTGTATTCTCTAATAGATTGTGGTTCTTTCGGAATTAATTTCATTCTTACTTTCACATCAGGTATATTTTTAAAACACGATTAACTTCAACTTTTAGTGTAATTTTCTTGTCAGTGACATGTTTTATTTTATTTTATTAAAAACAAATTGGAATATTTCCCTAACACATTTGTATAATATTTTTAAACATTTTTTGGCTTTTGAAATAAATTTGGATAGAGGGTCATAACAGTCCAATTACTGTAATAATTAGAGATTGGTCTCATGTTTATAAATTAAAATGAAATAAAAGGCAATAAGAACACTTTCAACGAATCAAAATAATTTATTATTATTAAATATAGGCTACATTATCTATTTGAACTCAAATAAGATAAAAAACATTATATACAAACATTAACACCTTAATAACATTTATGTCTAGATTTTTAGATCTTAAATCCTAAACATTTCTAAACAAAATCAGTTTGGTTAATTTTTGTCTTAACCCAAGATTAGGCAAGTTGGAAGCACTTGTAGCTTCCCTGGCTTTGTGATGGCCAATTACCTTTAAAAATAACTACCAATTGCTTTAATTAGCATTACTCGATGGTTTACTTCGTCTAAACCATTTGCTGGGTGGTTTTTAAAACTCCTTAAACTCGGGAAAAGTAGTATATTTTGAAAAAAGCTACATTAATTGCAAGTAGATTATTACTTGAGCTGGTCTCAAAACAACAATAATAAAAATAAACGAAATAAAAATTTTCCGTTTGGATTGCACAATTTTCGAGGGACAGCCGGGCGTTGTAATGGTCAAAATTTGCTATTAACGCTTATTATTTCCAATCTACTATAATTTAAATTAAGTAAATAGGAAATTGTTTCAAAAACACTTGAAATATTATTCAAGACATTAAACCTATAATTTTTTACAATATATCCGAAAACTTTGTATTTATTTTCCTGTGGAATCCGATGGTCGTCCCCTTTGCTTGCCTATTTGTACAATTAATAGCTGCACATGATGTTACCATCTTGGAACATTGGGAACATTTTAAAACTGAAAGTCCAGTGCATTAAAATATCAACAAACGATGGCAGAGATGATAAGACGCCCAACTCAAGTGTGCGCTGCTCGTAAACAAACAAAAAACATCTCGATCCTATCAATGCCTGGCAGTGCTACCACTGCATTCACGAAAAATCCCAGATTTCGGGTTGTCATTCATGAAATTTACCCGTTAAAATCTCCAAATATTCTTCTTGTTTTTAAAGTATGGCAAATAATCAATTTAATTTGAATGAACATTGGTCGTTTGTTTAGCTGAAAACAAATTTATAAATTTAATCTTAAACTTGATTGTTAATTTTACTCCTTAAGTACATGTGGAAAGGAAAGTATGTATTTTCGATAAGATCCTATACAAATACTTATTAATAAACGTTCTAGATTGTTTTCTGAAAATGCATATCGACAAAGCTACACAACCGGGACCGGGTACTCCGGGAGTGGCCGCGCGGTGGCGGCGCGGTACCGTCCCACGCTCGTTTCCAAACGATTTAATAATGACGCAATCATTTTATCACAAATTGGTTGATTTGAAAGTTAAGATCAACTCATTGGCTACAACTTTCCCGCTAGAAGTTTGTTTGTAACCCAAAAATAAAAATTTTCCTCACTTAGTGACTTTTCCATGTCAGTCTCTGGTAAGTCTTCTATATTTTCAATTATTAAAATTCGAAATAATTATTACAATAAAAGATATTTATACTGTCAGAATCCGATGTTTATGTAGATTAAGAATATATAAGTTTTATTTGACTGGAGCTTTTCCGTCGAGCTACAACAGCGAGTAAACTGCAGCGCGCACGATACTGAAATACGCCCGAATTCGTTCTTGCCTACCACCGCTTTCCAGCACGGACCGTTTTTGCCCCATTTAGCGATCACTCCAGAAGTCTACCTCGATGGTTTGGACACACACAGCATGTCCTCATGTTCCTGGTCAGGTTAGTATGATCCATCACCTATCATGTAGGTGCTTGCTCGACCTACTATGCGATTAATGGAATCAATTAGTATGGTCAGATATTAATGACGTGATCCATGTTCATAGCGGGTGATCTATTGTCTCGAAGGCTCTGATCTATGACCTACCGCAACACTAGGTGTTTACTTAGCGCCTGATTGGAGGGACCCGCTAGAAAGTGGTTTGCATTTTCTACGGCCATTGAGGCAATCGTAAAAATAATGTAGACAAGTTTTACCGTTTTCCAACCATTTACAGTTATCCATAATTATCATAATCTTAGTTTTTTAATACTAACCGAATAACATAATAAGGTGACCAATATATTTAAAAAAAACTATTTTAGGCATGGCATGATAGTTTTTTCCAAACAAATATATGCAACACAATTTCTAGATTTCGCTCCAGAACGATGATCACTTGTGGTGTATAGTCAGTCTAGCATACCAGATCCCACAGGTAAAACTGAGTGCTTTCTAAACGTAACGGTACAGTGGTGGTATAGTGGCGGTGAGTGTAGCGGCGATAAGACAACTGATAAGACAAAGGACCAGCTGATCATATCTGACAGGAGATACTGCAGATACGTGACAAGTACGGTACAGTGCATGCTGTCTGACAATGCCTATCAATGTGGATGTGGCCTAGTAGGGCTGATACTTTATAGTGGACAATACAGAATAAACACCAGTGGCATTTTATGTGAAAGGAAATCAAACCTCAAACGCTGCTCCTCAATTTTATTGCACCGGGAGGGAATCGAACCCCTTTCATGCACCAAGTCCTAAACCGACGCGGGTACCACTAGGCAACACACTTATTATTGCTTAAAAAGATCAAATGAGAAAATTATGCATGCTAATAAGTCAAACAACTGAAAGCAGTTATTCGGAGTCACTCAAATAGTTATTTACTAAAGCAGCGGGACACCGTTACAAAGCAGGTTACAAAGAACTGCAGTAGTGAGGGACCGGTGACATGCTGTGTTGAGGCACTGAGTTTAACTCATGCTGCGTCATTTGATGCTGACTGGGACATTTGTATAAAAATGGTTCTGCCTTCTCGTATATCAAAACTTGGCAAATAATGGTGAATTTTTTCTTTTATGTTGTGATTCCGTCATGTTGGACAGCATTTTCAGGTTGGAACAGTGACTTTAAAGGTTTTGTAGTACCGTATTGCATATATACAGGGTCGGGAAAAAGTATGAAACCCCCCTATTAACTGGTTAATGCTTATTTTATATGCCTCGGTCTTAAAATACTCCTAGAAATAAAGGCTTTCATTTGAGATATTTATAGTTTGAATCAGCTAAATCTAAGATACTGTATTACTCAATCAAAAAACATAAATTTGATGATTTTTTCGGATACGGAATTTAATTTGAGATATATTTATTCAATTGTAATTACGTTATCCTTATATGTATTGATTGAAGACCCTTCAGTGAAATACCAGCTTTCATTTGAGTTATTGTTTACTAAGCTCGGACGTGCCTAAAGCACGTTGCTGAATCATGGACAACCGAAATTGTAAAAAAAAATAGTTATTTATCCTGGATTAATATTTAAATTATTGCTTGAAATCTCAACAGTAACCGTAAACCCGTGACCTCAGGAACCGATGTCCCACGCCCTAACCACTAGACCAGCTCGCTCCCCCTATACAGTACATACTATATGCTAATTTGCCGATATAACATAGACACCGGAGCTATGTTGGTCTCTATATCCCCTCCTTCACGCCTCCGTGCTTCATATTGTAATTAGTGCCTTGATTTCCTTACAATATGTACATCAATATGTATGAATGAATCTCAATTACGCTGTATCTCTGCCAAATTGCTGCATTTATTTAAATTGCTAGCAAGCGAAATGGGATTTAACAAAATAGCAACAGTTGATCAAAAGAGGTACCCTTGCCGGATATTTGCGATTTGTTTCCAATTTATTCTTCAAGTCATCACTCAAGTTAAGCATTAATAAACCATCCAGTTAATACATTTGTTTTTTATTCTTTGGTGGAGGGGGTTAGTTTGATAGACAGTTGACCTATTACAACCCAAAATACTCTGGGTGGTAATAAAATCAGGAGGTCGTCAAACAGATTTTTAGCGCATTTTCCTATTAATGACTTTATTTCTTTGTAGGCTTTAAACAGTCCATAAAATAACTCATACTTTTCCTAGCAGGATATCTACTCTTTGCGCCAGTGTCTGGAACTATCACCAGGTTTACTCAATGTATATTTTGCATCTAGAAGAAATATAATGTCTCTCTCGCATTCATACTTCTTCCGTAAAACGAGTGGAGGGACGTCGAGAGCAAAGTTCCGTTACACAAATGTCACGAGCATGACGTGTTAGAGTGAGTGGTCAATGCACTACACCTTCAGCCCGCATCATTGATTGTTACCAATAGCAAGAAGTGGCGGAGTCCGTTAGAACACTACAGTTACTTACTGTGAGGGTGACACTGCGGGATAGACAAACAAAGAACGGTACTGCACGGGTCGCCGCCCCGCGCTCATCCTCATGGGAACCGTCCAAAGCCACCCATGGGCCAACGTCCGCTCCATCTGCTGGGAAATGTTTGGAAAGAGGACGTAGATGGGACTCAGGAGGACAGAGATCTCAACCGCAAGCCAATAGTGAGGGGTTAGACACGAGTAGCATTGATCATGTTCGTGGCTCTGTCTAGTTGGACGTCAATCTATAAAATATGAATAACTTTAGCTGCACACGCGGGAGTACAGAGTTCTACGGTTTCATCAACGAGGGACAAGGCGTATTCAATGAACTTGGACTTGGCGATGATAGATCTTTGGTCATTCTTGGGTTCTACTTGGGCTACAGACTCATTTTGGAGATATCAGAATCACTCAAAGACACTTATATTTGGCATAGGGTTTTAGCTCTACACCACCCGAAAGTATTGATGACCCATATTATTTGTAATTAAATGTAGAAAATAATTCCATAGTATTTTTTACGTTTGGACCACTACTGAAAATTGAATAACCGCTGTTGTGTAATATGAAAATTATCGTCTTCAAACTAGGGAATCATGCTACGACGATAGTATACTTTCTAAATAAACATAAATTACAATGAAAACCCAGGAAATAAGAGAACTATTTTTATGAAAGTGGAACGAAAAGTTATCGAGATAAGCTTCGGTCGCGTGTGTTACATATGGTTGGCCAGCGCGACAGAGTACGTAGTAACATGGAACACCGACGTGGTATACTGGCACCGACCAAGAGACGATGAGGTTACACAACAACGTGTACGTGGATATGAGCTTCTGGTAATATCTGGGCAAACGTTTGTATAATCTATTACTACCCAGAATTATTGTCTGGTTCAGATATGATTCGCCCTCAGGGTTTCGTACAAATGAATTTGAACGTCATTCTAATGGAGTTATTTTTAAGTTCTATAGTCGCTGGGTTTTCATTACATATTTCAATAAAATTTAAATAAAAGAGAACAGGATGAACTTAATGATTTTTTTCTCGTTGTGGTTATTCAACAAAGATACAAATATCCATATTACTTAAATCGCTTATTATTAAGCTCGGATTCGATCAATAGTTTGAGTAGTTTACAAACAAATGTACAATGGCATATACAAGACCAGGTGGAAGTGAAGTTTTGGATTTACTTTGTCTATACACGAGGTTTTGTGACAAAGATTGCCAAAGCTGTTGGATATTACTATGAAATGTTTGTAAATCTCTATGTTGGTTATTCTGACGCAGTATATTTAGCTATAAGGAAAACAGAACTAACTGTGCAGTCTATCGAGTATTAATGTGCAGATTTACATATTTTGATTATTTTTATGATGAGGTCTCATTGAATATTTTGGTGAATTACTTCTCACTTATAATATAGCTTATATTGCGAGGAATATTTCTATCAATAGGTTAAAGAAACGCCACGCAGATTTGTGCTGTAAATAAAACAAGACATTATACGGTGATTAGCCGAACAATTACAGTAACGACCTGTGTGAGTAATGGCGGCGAATGAAACACTGTGAAACGGCAATTAATGAAGGCATGAGTTAATGGACTTTAGGAATAGTTTAAACGTGCCAACATTTACAATGCCATTTGGAATGGTAAGAATCGCAATTATTTTTAATATAAGTTATTGCAGTACAGTATTTGTAATCCATCTCCAATATTATATCCAACGCTAAAGTAAATTATACATCACTTATGATTTTAAATGAACACCCTTATTAAAATTAGGTACTTTTCCTCGAGATCCTTGGACCAAACACCGCCAACCACCAATGCGTTTTATCCAAGTGATAATGCGGCGAACCCTACAGACCTAACCTGGAGTAATGTGAAAAATAATTCCAAGCTAGATTCTAGAAACTAGAGACATGAAAACAAGGCTTGTGTAGACTGAAGCCAGGACTAAATGATTTTTTTATGAGGTGATATGTTAAACAGTTTTGATTGGAATTCACTAGTAACGTTTCAGTTATTATACATTCCCGTTTAAATAAACCTCAAAACTGAAACATTTTCATTAAAAACTAAATCAACACAAACAGGTTTGTAATCAAAGGAAAACTCTTCTTGGATCCACGACCAGTATCAATAACATTGAGGAATAATTCTGTCTGAACTGTAGGAAAAGAACACTGATGGAAAATAATGTTGTATTTGTTGTCTTGGAAAGTTGCGACTGGACAAAAACATTAACCGAGTTATAAGAAAATAAAGACGTTAGCTATCTATTTGATTGTTTTCTCACCATATTTTCGCATGAGTATACTTTCCTGATATACAAATTTTCGGGCTGTGATATTGTTGAAAAATCGTTGTTCTGTTTTGTCAATCTATTGCAGTACATCCAATTCGATTTGGCGTTTGTCGTGTAACAAATAAAAAAAATAAATAGAAACAAAAGATGATAAAAAAGGTTAATGCCATGTTTAGTAAAAGCCAATGATAATGTCGTTACTTTAAGTAGCTTAAGTAATGTGATTTTTATAGGAAATTTCCAGAGATTTCAAAAAATCTAAATATGGTTGATTCCGGAAGGAGGAGTGAGAGGTCTATAACTATCAGAATTGCGCTTTTTCACCTTAAAATTCTAAAACTGACAACCAAACACACTGTAGACAGAGTTTTCCCATTTCAATCATTAAAACATAATATTTCGTTTGACTTAACATTGACTTCAATATTTTCTTTTTAAATAATTTTTTTGCATAAACGCTTATTAAGTAAATTAAATTAAAATTAAAAAAAACAATTTACGTAAGTTTAATGGTTAAGGAGAACATTATAAACAATTTACATTTAAAATTCTTTTTTTCTGGAGAATGAGTAGATTAACTGTTTTAGTAAGCTTGTTATGGATATCATGATCCAATTTGGTAAATACAGTATATACAGGGTGTCACAAAAAAGTGTGATGGACGATACAGGACCTAATTCTACATGCAAAAATATGTCAAAAATTAAGGATACAATTTTTTGGATTTCGGCTTAGTTTAGCCGTAATCCGCCATTTTTTTTGGGGGGAAATATTTATTATTTCAAAATCCCTTTGAGATATTTTTACGAAACTTGGCAAAATTGTTTACACTATAGTAAGTAACATTTATAAAAAAAATTATTATTTTAACTTTCCAAATTTAAAAATGGCGGCCGTTTGAATTTTTTAATGCCAAATTTCATGAAAACCGGTACCTAAATCAAAATTTTGTAAGACACAAAAGTTTTAGTATTTTTTATGACAAATCCAACAAAACAAAAAAAATGAATAAAACTGGTTCATAAATAAAGAAGCTGTGTTTATTTTAGTAATTTAGACTGAAATTATTAATATTAAAATGTATTAAATGTAATGTAATAATTTATGTAACGTATTAAATAATTTCAGTCTAAATTACTAAAATAAACACAGCTTCTTTATTTATGAACCAGTTTTATTCATTTTTTTTGTTTTGTTGGATTTGTCATAAAAAATACTAAAACTTTTGTACCTAACAAAATTTTGATTTAGGTACCGGTTTTCATGAAATTTGGCATTAAAAAATTCAAACGGCCTCCATTTTTAAATTTGGAAAGTTAAAATAATATTTTTTTTTATAAATGTTACTTACTATAGTGTTAACAATTTTGCCAAGTTTCGTAAAAATATCTCAAAGGGATTTTGAAATAATAAATATTTTCCCCAAAAAACAAAATGGTGGATTACGGCTAAACTAAGCCGAAATCCCCAAAAAAATTATTCTTCATTTTTGACTTATTTTTGCATGTAGAATTAGGTCCTGTATAGCCCATCACACTTTTTTGTGACACCCTGTATATTCCATACCAAGCTTTTATCATTTTACGGACTAGCACTTTATAACATTTCTTCAGTAAGTAAACCTAAGTACTTATAAAGCTAATATAGGGAATATATATGACATGTTTAAGGATATGTCTTAGTAAAAATCAAATCAGGCAAAAGAAAATCTCAAAGTCCGCAGGACTGCAGGTGTTTTGCAGCGGGAGTATTTTATATTAACCTCTTGTACTTTCTTTTCAATATCTAAATGAATGTAAAAGGGATAATGTTGACTTGCAGTTACTGTATTGGCCGTGAGAATGAAGATGTCAGACTGCCATGGGAGACTAGCCACGGTATAGTCGAGCGGTTTGAGCGGTCATTCGTAGGACATCCATCACTAGTTTGGTTAAAAACAGTCATCGTTAGTTGCCTTTCAGAAAGAAACTCTTGACCCACATTCATGGATAATCACCTGAATAACCGATGAATATTTTCTTGAAAATCAAAAATGTAGTGGGAATTAGTGTGCGATCAATTAATATGTACACCTATAAATTCCAATAATCACTTCAAAAAAGTGTTGTTTACTTGCAAAGCTCTCAAATGATTACAGAAGAGAAGATTGAATTCGAATAAGATTTTCCCCTAACAACTCTAAAATGTTGACACATCACAGTCATTTAACTGTCAAAATCAAATCTAGCAAGCAAGTCCCCTTTTTCCCATTTAAGAAATATGAATTACCATACATAAATATAAGAATGACTTCGACTAGGCTATTATAAAAACGATTGATGCACTAAACGTTCCGACATAATCCTCTTGACAACTCGTAAACTAACAATGCAAACATAATAAAAATTTGTTACATAAAATATTATGTTTTTTTTTTACATCCAAGCAACTAGTATCAGATAGAAATGCGTGAAATTTATCCAGTGAGACAAGGGGTGAGCTGTGGTTACATACAATAAAACATTGAACTGTAGGCCAGATGATGGATTTTAGTGACAGGCACCAGGGACGAAACCACCACATCGTGATCGCTCATCCAGTGAAGTCAATCGCGCTACCAACAGAGCATAAGACCACGTACGTTCATAGACAATCAACGTTGGTAAAATGGCATATAAAGTGTAGTTCAGACCCAAGAACAAAAACAACACCTAAATGTTTACCAGAACTACAATAAAGTTTACTTAAACCACAGAAATGTAAAAGACCAACCAACTGGAACATACTACTTGTCTCGGTCTGAAATGCAGGCAGATGAGCTGTAGCTGTTTTGTTTGTGTGCGCAGCGTGGGAGTAGGACACGGTCCATGACCTTGTGCGTACTTTCGTCACTTTCACCGCACCGGTAACGGCGCACATCCGTGGCAACGAACTTGACTGCCTCTCACTCTGTCACACGAGTGGTGATTTCAGACATTTAAAAACCTGTTATCATTAAAAATATTTAATAACTGATTTTTTATAATTTGAGGTGTGCACTAACCAAGTGAGTTCAGAAATTTAAAATCAGGCCAATTCCTGGCCTATTCCACCTTATGCAATATGCAACTTTCTTATGTATCTTCAAGATACAAGTATGTTCTAACAAAACTACTAGTTACAGTACACTGAAATAACCAACACAATGATTGAGAATCGTGTAACATTTTACTTACTATATAGCCACATGCTTCTAATTCATATTTGAAGTGAACATTTCTTTTTAAACACTGAAACTATATCAGCGTGTAGGAGAATACAGTCCAGTTAGCCAAAATATTTCCAAATTCCTTCAGCTACGTTGAAGGGTTGAATCGAACAAAAATATTCGAACTACTGAACTAATACCCAATTAAATAAATGAAAAGAAGTTTTGCTATAGAAATAACATTGTTTTGGTATGTTAATTGCCGTGTTTTAATGGTTGTATATTTCATAGCAAATGGCAGGGAAACAGATAAAGACAGTCAAACATACCCATTCAAACATACATATTTTACAGGCAATTGCAATCATTAATCAGTTTTAACATTGATGACGCAGAACAGTTTCAAATGGCTTGTACTAGAACAAAACCTGAAATGTGACGAGGTTATAGAGATCTAAAACGGTGAGCTAAAAACTCTTCCAATGAGTAAAGGTCTGTGAAGACAACATGTGCTTCAGTTGTGTTTTAATTTTATGTTTTAGTCCTTATGATGGGACCTGTCTCCGGTCTCCTGATTCTCAGTACACCTGGGACTGGCCAATGGTCTAAGACCTGGGGACTGTACCTAACCTAAAACCGAATTGAGCGTTTGCTTTTCAAGAAAACTTGTCTAACGAGCTAAGTAAAGCTTTTCAACACTTTACTTAGAGCTGGGAGAATTGAAATGGACCTAAAATTGTTGTCATCAGTTCTATCGTTCTTATTTACGATTGGGATCCGATTTGCAAATTTAAGGAGCGATGGGAAAACTACATTTTTAAAAGACACGTTAGTCAATTTTGAGAGGGGGCTATGAGACGCTCAGAGCATTGTTTAACCACCTACGTTGAAATCCCATAATTTAAGTCATAAGATAAATTCGAGTCTTATTGACATATTGTTCCACCAAAAACATTGTAGGTAAGATGTATCCGACCTTTCTGTGCTAACAGTTCGTGTGGTACATGTGTTGCCAAGGCAAATCTTAGTACAAGTAGTTATCCAAGCCCGAGTTGCGTAACTGACCTGATCCGCGCCCAGTTTTGGTATCAATATAGTTGGAAAGTGGTTTTGGGGGCACTAGAAGATGCATTAACCCCAGACTTCCTGGACTGACGGAGAATCACAACCGCACTACAATAATACAAAACCATCGAAACGGAACCACTGTTACTAGGACCGCTATAACTGAACCTGATATGGTGGTGGAGAAATTGATATCAGACAATTATGAACTTTCTCTCTCTTCCGAGATAAAAATATCATTTCTAGTACAACACGGGGAGATTGAGTAGACTATATGTTTCAGTTCTTAAGAAGAGAAAATGTTAATTACAGTGCATTAGTTCATATGTATTAAATTAAGGTCTAAATTGATGAATAACCAATGGAAAGAAATGTACATGTAAAGGAGAAAAAAGATCTCAACTTGGAATGTTCATAAACAGAGACTCGACTGATGTGTTGAATTCAACATGTTTGCGAAAACTGTGATCACATGTTTCAATGAGCTGTAGAAATTGAATTGGCAGGTTATACAAAACAACAATTGGCTCGCGTAAGAAACAAAAGGGCGGACAAATCGGTTGCGCGGTATCCTGCTGAGATTACGCCTGCGTCACAAACACGGCTTTCTCCGTCGATTCCCTGAGTGACGCAGGTCTACTAGGAACTTGAGTTGTGTGTACTCAAGTTGTAAGAACAACATTTTATATCCTTCACTATCTGTGTGACCTGACCATTGTTGCTGAACATTTTGGATAACCAAAACCAACTGGACTATTACATAGTTTATCATTCGCATGATGAGCAATGCACAAAATTTTAGTTTCTTCACGAAACGATAATAGCTTTAAGTACGTATTCTACGAAGCCCCATTCTTGGCCTCATGTAGAACCTTTGAATCCGTTCTATTAGCCTGCAAACAGTTAATGTAAATGCGAGACACATCCATCGGGAGTCTGAATATAAAACAATAAGAAAACTATTAATTATGATGATGATTTTACTCCCTCAAGTATTACATTACGTTAAGCCCGGCATAATTTCAAGCGGAAAGCCAAATTTCCACTACGCCTGTTGCAATAAAACATAGAATATGTAGGCCTAGTCCATTTAGTAAGACTTATATATGTCATTCACTGTAGGAAATCGTACGGGTCTTCGCTAAGAATGCCTTCTCACAAAGGCGTCCATTTGTCTCAGTGTGGAGTGTTAGTGTGTGTAAAGCAAATCCTGGCACATTTCTCATCACTGGCACTACTTGCTACTGTATTCAGATGTCGGATGGATCTGGGAGCGGGAAATGTGATGTTCACGCCAGGAAATGTATCTCTTGTTAATAGTTTCCGGGTGGTTTAGAGCCGCTTCCCATTTCCCAGTGAAACTAACATAATTACGCTGTCTTCAAGACAAACGCCCGCCGCCCTAAATCCAACCCAGAATCTGCCACCTCTAATATCTACTGCACGACCACTGTTGGATTCAACCATGTGCGATTTGCAATACTGTCAAAAATTAATTAATTAATTCTGATTTTACTTCCATTCAATCAATATTTTAGATAAAATTTTCAATTTTGATTTCAGTTTGTAAAAACCACTTTTTAATTACTCACAGAAATGGTATTAAGAAATATAAAAAAAAATAAATTCCAGGTCAACTAAAACCAACCAACAAACACATATAAAAATACTAGCAGAGTACCCGTCCTTCGTACGGGGTTGGCATATAAATATAAAATCCTTATTGCAGTTATACTAAAGCTTTGCGTTTGCAACGAGGCAAAACACAGTTTAATCCCATTTTATTCATTAAATTTACAGTATACTATAAGTATTACACATCTTCCATAGCCATAATGTTCTACCACTTCACCTAAACAATAGAGACAAATAAATTATCAAAACATCGCAAAATATCACAAATTATTCATGAAATTAAAAACATAAACATAACTGTAAACAATCCTACTTTTGCAGTTCTCATTGCGTATCACAGTTTTTTGTTGCTGCTTAGTTCAAATTAGCTGTTTTCATAAATGCAAAAAAATAATAGTGCTGCACCCTGTTTGTAAATCTTATAACTTTTTAATGCTTTTGCATATCATAGACCAACTTTTTCAGTTGTAATAGAATTCTTAAATTCCCTTGTAATATGAATACTCATAAGGTTAACATGGGGAACTACAGAGCCACTGGGGCGGAGCCCGAAAGGATTTTTGAGATAAGGATACTGTATGTCTATATGTTAATCGGGAATGTGAGCTATCATCATGTCAAATGTCAGCACAGTCCGTCCAGTAGTTTATGCGTGATTGAACTTCAAACAAACAAACAAACAAATACACAAACTTTCACTAAATAACTAAATAATCTTAACCAAACAATTTATTTTGGGGATTTATTTATATTGAGATGAGTCAAATCCCCTACCTTTATAAAATATTGAAGCATATTTTTGCACACCTAAATAGTTCTACCTTTTCCATTTTAAAGTGCAGTCACGGTGGACCAATAAATTAAATTAAAAAATATAAATTAAAATTATTTTTACCAGCCATTGACAGGCTACTATTTAGTGGCACTGTTTAGATCAACCATAACTGCTTTTATACAAGCATGATTTGACCTACATTAATGCCCAAGGTTCTTATGATATAGTTATTTATACAGTTTATTTCCTCAGTTTAGTGCTGAAACATCCAAAATGCATGTCCCATGACAGCGAGTGCACTTACGCTGATGAGTCGTCAGCGCGCTCGAGCGGCGCGTCCCCGCACTACAATGACCTCTGTTTACTTTACATAGAGCAAGAAATGGAAGAGCGAGGCCTGTTTTGCCTCCATTGGCGCTGACAATGCGTTCGGTGACCCGGCAACTGAAAACTCGACAACTGGCCCACTAACTCATCCGAACACACTCTCTCTTTCTCTCTCACTCTTAAACAAACATTACCGTTTTGATTGTGTTTGACTACCAATACAATACAATTGGGGAAATCTAGGGAGAAGGATTGTTAGAAATAATGTGTTTCGTGAATTGACAGTGATGCAGTAGGCCTACTTGTGGCTATGTATCTGGATACTATATATCTGGCCGTTAGTGTCATGTAATCTGTAATCGATGAACACATGTACTCTCAATCTCAACCACTGGGAGCAATACATGGTTTCAATGCAGTTGAGTAGCAAAGATTCTTCTCAGACAGTTTGAAAATAAGTTGGCGACACTTAAAGATACTACTACTACGATCAGCTGTTGCAGTGTTTTCTATGTAGTTAAACGCTTGGATTTAACCTAAAACTAACCTAAAACGTGTTGTTTAGTCTTCGAAAGACTAACTATTTGTATGCTTTATAATAACTGTAGGGAAAATATAATGTGTAACACGAGTGCAATAGTGCAAATTACCTTTGCTGCACTCGAGAATCTTTCCGAGTAAACATTTCTCTCGTGTGCAGCAAAGTGCCACTTCGCACACTAGTTACACAAAAATAACTAATTACTGTATTGGTAGCTATACAAAAAGTAAAACGTCAAGTTAACTTAAAGTTGAGATGACATATTCAAGACTTAAGGAATGCTAGGTCGAGGTTGTAGTTATCGTTATCAATAACGGTGACCGTAAAGGTAATCGTAATTGTAACTGATTTACGACGGAAGTTGTCGCAAGTCACTGATTGCGACCAAGCGCCTTTACAAGTGCAAGACGTTATCTGCGACCGTTACAATATCGTGACAGACGATAATTACATGGTAGGCCTAATATCAAAATTTTGGACACAATGGTAAAGTATCTGTAATTAATTTGAACATTTTATAACCAGTGCAAAAAGAAATTTTAAGTTTGTACAGGTCAAAAACTCGATAAATATACTAAACTCTTGTTTCTACGAAGTGTAAATAAAAACGAGAAATCAATAAATGTAAATTAAAATACCTATAAGTCTAGCCTGATTTTGACAAACTGCAAATGAGAAAATGTTATCGTGTCAATTTCAGTAAACCAGCATGATACGAACACAATTTCTGAAATATATAAAGTAAAAAAAAATGAAAAATCTGAAAAGTATTTTTATATTTAATATAAATAGAAGATAAACGACAGTAAATTTGAGTGAACTCACATTAATAATTTATGTCTGCTTATGACAAACTACTTTAAATTGTGAAAATAACGTGCCATACCCAGTAGGTATTAACGGCAGTCTCTTACCATGCAATATTCAGTAATATCAACAAGAAACATACATAAATCTGCATAGTTTAATAAAATATTTTTTTTTTCATTTAACAGATCCATGAACTGTATTATACAGGTATAGTTCATTTGCCACTACTTTATCTTCAATTCCTTAACTCTATCAAATAGTGAGTCCTTTATAAACCCACAACAAATAACCGCGTACGGGTAAACGTCCAGAAAATAAGTTTACAATAAACAAACGATACGAAGTCCTTTACCAGATTGATTGATTTTAGTTTTCACCAGTACACAGTGCCTAGTGCCAGTAATGGTGAATTATACATATTCATTCATCTATTGGAAACTCCTCAAACAATAAATAAAACCGTCGACAGCGATGGCGATGACAGCATCAGGACTCTTTGTTTCTCTCTGGCTGATAAAATCCCATTGTTGTTATCTGTGCTGTTGGCAACATTGTTTCCGCCAGCTGATAGTGACTTTAGCGCCATTGTCTCGCCTGAGACTGCTTGCGTAATTAAGAATTAATCAATCATCTATTGTCTTATCGCAACCGTACTTTCAAGCTCACTTTCTTCAAAGCTCAGCAGGGGTGCTGGGTCTTGAACTGGGTGACGTAACATGTTAGGGAAACTACTTGCAGCCTTTGGAGGTTATCACAATCAAATGCAGATGACCAGTTATAGTTTATGGCACTGCAACTTTTTTAACAAGGGTTTATACATAGCCTAATTAAATCAAACTTATTCGAGCCCAACAACAGTCTGTATAAAAATAGGTTTTTAATACATAAATGTAGGCATGAGCCAATACTGGTTCAAAGGTGATTGTTTATACCTGTTAGTTTTATAACTAGCATTCTTCATTCATCAACATTCATTCATATCATTCTTCAACATTCCTGGATAAGCAACTCAATGTTCAACACATTTATACTCCAATTATCAAATAATTGTAAGAGGCATAAGAACATTTCTCCCGTCCCAAAACAGGGAAACTCTATACTGTATGCATTTTATTTGTACAATAATTGCGAGCAAACTTGTTTAAATTAATTTGTTATTTGATTAATTAAATGTTATTTGGTTAGATTTAATTAATTAAATGTTATTTAGTTAATTATAAGCCAATTAATCAAGTATTTTCTTGGATATCTGCTCGGAAAATTTCAGACTGTAGACAAGATTAAAAGTAAACTACACTGGCCTACAAACTCGATGATTTGAATTGGGTTTCCAGTAACAGTAAAATACATGCTTTGCACATGTTTTAAGCGAATCGCTAGTTGAATTACAGTAATAAACCAATACAATACCGGTATATTGCTGGTACAGGTTATTGTTATGAGAAGGACATTGACATGTAAAATAGTGCTATCATAAAATTATTATTTGCTTTATCTCGTTAATTATGCATGTTAGGAATCAATGTATCAACTAATAGTCTGTATTGGCACATTAGCATATACACACACTTACACACCTTAAAAGCACAGTGAACATGTCCCATTAAATGTTACACATGTAATTATTCAACTGGGGGACTTCATTTTTAGAGACAATGGGGTTAATATTTTGATATATACAGTACAGACTGTCCCATAAGTAAACAGGCAAAATCTGAGAAATTTTTCTATAGGTTAGATGTTCTAGCCCTGGGTTAGATTCAAGAAAAAGTCAAAAATGAAATCTTTTCTAATATCGCTTCGTTAACCATAAATCAGCCATTTGTATTTTTTACATAAACATTTTACCTTTGGATTTTTCCAACTGATCTTATAAAACTTGGTATGTACACTATGTTAAGGTACACAAGTTTTATAATTTCAATTACTAAAAATGGTTGATTTTAAAATGAAAACATTATAAAAAAAAAAAAACATTAATTTAGCATTTAAACTTTCCTATCAAACGACACCAAGCTCAAAAAGATCGAGATTATTTGAAATATCTTAATTTTTATTTGAAAAATGAGGTAGAATTAAGATAGCTAGTCAGGTTACACCTAATTTTGCATTATTTTACAACTAAAAATCGTAACTTTACATCTATTTTCATTCGGCTTTTTAAAAATGATGATGTTTGTTTAGGAACTCGAAATGCTAAATAAAAAGTTTCTTGACATTTATACAGTAAGCCCTTTTTCAGTAATTTAAAATATAAAAATTAAAATGAATTTAAATTTTGAACTGGTCCAAGTTGTAATACATCTTTATTCTCGATTTTACATTTTGGGATTATGTTTCTTTTGCTTTTACTTTGCGAATTATTGATTTTGATTAGCTGTTAGGTAGAATTTAAAGTTGCAATGCAAGTTTGAATGGAACATATTAAAATGTGTGTGTATGTTTGCAGGTGCGGCGTTGAGGAGGCCAAAGACATAGTGATGAACACAGTGTTGTCTGACTCGCCTGCACACCAGACGTAGACCCTAGTGCTGTACAGTGCTGTAGTGTTGTAGTGGCCATCTCTATCAGGCGCTGCACGCTGCCCTATCAAGACTGTCTCTCCACATTGTACACCTCGGTCACAGTTAATGATTGTGAGGTCGTTGTCGATACTATTAGAGATGAAAATCGTATCATAAAATGTACACTAAGGCCTATCATTGACATTTGATACTAAAGTAGACATCCCATCTACGTAGACCATCTGTTGGTAGTTTCTTTTTTTTTCAAAATGGTCATAGTTGAATAAGCCACATCAGTTTAACTGTAAAATTTTTTTACCTTTGAACTATCCTATAAGTAACAGTTCATTTTTCAAAGAAAACACCTTTATGGTTATTCAAAATATGGGTAGCAAATAATAATATAAATATTTAATTAATAATAATAATTGTATTAATTTGTATTTAAATAAAACTGCAGCGTATCCTTGAAATGTATATAGAAATATTTTAAATCAAATTTTAGTGTTCTTAAGACATTGCTTATAACAATGGGTGTACATCAATATATAATTCACCAGTTTGAGAAATTTCTCTTGTACCTTATTCTTGCAGACGACATATAATTACTGTATAAGAATTGCCCCATACAATGTCAACACTTCAAACACCATAAATAGTTATGGTGGAACACACAGCAGCGGACGATAATATCACCCAGTCAACATCTAAATGGACCGATTGGAAGCGGGTTGCGATATTTTGGAAAGGGTGATAACATTTAAAAGTGCCTCTGCCCATAAAGAGGTGATATATTAGGCTTATCTGGGCCCAGTGGTGAGATAATACAGGTGTATTGGATGGCGCACCTGACATTGTGTGACATGGAATACATGGAACCTACACACAGGACACCAGCACATTAGTACTGTATACGTGTGTTGGTCTAAACAAATTTATAGCCATGAATTCAGGCGTGCTTTGGTAACACTTAGCTGAATGTTGATTTGCAATTTAAGAAACCAAAGAATAAACAATTTTACTGTATACTTATTGTTTGAGTGTAAATATGATGAGTCAATACAATGTGAAGGGTCTTATAGTATTTTGTAAGATTATACTCCTATTCAATAACAATAATTTTAGTTGTAGTTTTATATACATTTCCCGTTGTTGTGCGTTATTACAGACTTGTTATAGTAATTTATTTTGTAGTTTTAGGTGTACCAGGCTAAGCTTAAATAGTTGTTTTTCTTGTTTTTATGGTAATTGAAATGCATTATTTCTTATAATAAATTGATATTGTTAATGGTTGGATTTTTACTTTCTCCCCCTATACCATAGTATATGGAGAAAGTATTGTTTTCGTCAAAATTTTCTAGTTTGAGTTTTGAGTGGATATATTCGTTTTGGGTCCCCCTGGACCCAAAAAAGTGGTTTTCGAAGTGATGTCTGTGTGTGTGTGTGTGTGTGTGTGTGTCTGTGTGTCTGTGTGTCTGTGTGTCTGTGTGTCTGGATGTGTACAGAGCTAGAGACTACACCTGTGGTCCGATTTCGATGAAATTTGGTATGTAGGTTCTAATCCATGGTATCTCCAGGCGTTTTTTTCATTTTTTTGAAATTTTGATTTTTAATGGGGATTTTCCCATAAAAACCCATAAAAAACCGGAAAAATCGGATTTTCTCAAAAATGGCCCGAACGATTTTGATAAAAATTTAGTATGTTGTAGCCCTTTAAATTCTGAACAAAATGGTACAAATCCCATTTCTGTAAAAATTACGGTTCAAAAGTTACGGTAAATTATGTTATTTTCCCATAAAACCCCCATAAAATAACGAAAAATAGGATTTTAGACAAAAATCCGGTTTTGATTTAACATAATATGTTAAGGTCCTTACAATTTTGATAGTTTTTTTCATTTTTTAGAAATTTTTATTTTTAATGGGGATTTTCCCATAAAACCCCATAAAATAACGGAAAAATATGATTTTCCCAAAAATGGCCCGAGCGATTTTGATAAAAATTTAGTATGTTATAGTCCTTTATATTCTGAACAAAATGGTACAAATCCCATCTCTGTAAAAAATACGGTTCAAAAGTTATTGTAAATTATGTTATTTTCCCATAAAAACCCCATAAAATAACGGAAAATCAGATTTTCCCAAAATTGGCTCGAAAGATTTTGATATCAATTTAGTATGTAATAATCCTTTAAATTCTGAAGAAAATTGTACAAATCCCATTTCCGTATATTTACTCTCACCGCTTACACATGATAAAGGTTGTTGACAAACTTATGGGAGAAAGTATGTGTCAGAATGCTGATACCGTTTATTCATTTCCGTTGTGTGCTTCTGTTAAATAGACGTAATCTATATAAAAGAATACTTAATAAAACCTTTTTATATTTCCCAGAGAGCGCCTGCGTTTTATACAAAACATTAGAAACATCACTCAAAATAGTAAGAAATATCTCACAAAACACCCAAAGTAATAAGGGTCTAAACCATACCATAGACTAAACCAACACAAGTAGACTTCCCATCCCATTGTAAATTTTGAAGCTCGTTTTTCGTGTCTACCGGTGACACTGGTTATAGTGTCGACAAAATTTTGTTTCTATAACTTTAGCGTTAATTTCATGATTTGTGCTTTACTGTTTGAAAGCATAATATGGCATAACTAAGGAACGAGTTATTGTTTACGATTACATCGTTTTATGTGGTTAAACGGGATTTTAAACGACTGAAATAAGAAGAAACAAATTGTAAACAAAACACGACCTCCATAGTGCACAGGACAGAACTAACAATAAAATTGGCTTCAGCTGTTCCATAAGGATGGGAAATCTACTGTTTTAATAACGTAAAGTAATAATAAGACAAGTTTAAATTGCCCGTTTAACACTAAACGCTAGAACCAGCTGACCATTGTCACCGTCGCAAAAGATTAAGCTGGTCAAGTATCACGAAACAATATTACATTATTACATTTAGAATCGCCCTTCATGAAACTAACAAACCAAGCACACTAGTTTTTACAAATCTTCGGACTATTACTTTCTATTGTGAGCCAGATCAAACCATCCGAGTGACTCTTACAGATATTTACAAACAAGTTTTAACATTCTGTTATTTGTAGATTTTATATCAGCTCAACTTGGCACAATAGTTTTAATAAATAATATTCAGCAAATGTAAACGACCGACAACAAACGAAGAAATAAATTTTGTTATTAGACTAGCTGCTGTAACCGTGCTTTGCAACGGGAAGAGGACTTGAAAGAGAAGAATTTGTTTCTTAGTCTACATCTGTTGTATAAAATAGTTACACACCCACCGACCGTTTTAGAAACAACATTCAGCGTGCCACTTAATTTGATCAATGTTTGTGACTTGTAATTCAGGTAAATTAATGGAAACTACCATTTCAGTTTTAATACAAATCTTGTATAGGCTAATATGAGACAATCTTACCAAATATTCGAAGAACATTTTCATATACTTTATTCACATTCACTGTCAAACCTCTCTTTCATTATCTTTTACCTTTATTTTTCATATTTTGGATTTCAATCTTGAAGTTTCAAACTACTAATCATTTAATTTAAATAAACAAATTTTATTTGGCACATCAATATATTTGTAAAAAACTCCACTCACAATAAATAATAAATCATTAACAAACATCAGCTCCAGCTGATATAAACTTCAGCAATATTGTTGTGCGTTTTTAATAGTGTTTAGAAATATTAATGAAATCGTCATATTAAACTTTAAATAAAGCTAGAAATTATTAATTTACCACATACTTAATACCAATTAGGATTAGTTTAAATAAGAAAATAAAGAAAACTTTCATCTTTGTATCTTTAGTACATATTTAACTAGCAGAGTACCCGTCCTTCGTACGGGGTTGGCGTATAAGTATATAATTCTTATTGCAGTTATACTTGTCCTCTCGTGCTCTGCGTTTGCAACGGGGGAGGACACGGGTTGAGAAAATCTGGCCCTTTAAATTTACGGTATGGTAAAGTACAACACATCTACCATAGCCATAATGTTCTACCACTGCACAATAGATGAAAGTAAATGAACGCAAAAAAATACGCATAATATCACAAATTATTTAGTAAATTAAAAACATAAACATAACTGTAAACAATCCTACTTTGACAGTTCTCAATGTATATCGCAGCTTCTTGTTGCTGCTTAGTTTAAAATAATTAGCTGTTATCATAAATGAGCAACAATAATAGTGCTTCACCCTGTCATCGAACCTTTAAACTTTTTAACTCTATTACATCATAGAACCAACTTGTTTAGTTGAAACAGCTGGCAAAATTCTTTAATCTATGCAATTATAACAAAATCTAATGGTGTCTGTCGGTATGTATATTACGATTTAACGTAAACACTACTGAACTGACTGGCTAAAATTTTACAAAAATATAGCTACCATACCAAGTATGGTCATAGAACTATTCACACTTCGATACTGACCGTGGGCTTTCTTTGCCCCTTTGGCATTAAAAGTTCTGATGCGAGGATATTAAAAGTAAATATTATTTAGCCTCCATGACTGCAATGAGAACAATCACAATATTTACATTTGCTTTCACATTTAAACAAGAACTGCCAAATTTCGTATTTCACAATTTCAGATACCGTAGCTGATCCAAAGAAATTAAATGTAATATTTTACACAAGTATATGATAAGTTTATTTAATCTAAAGCTTAATCATAGAATATTTATAAAAAATATTTATATTCTAAAACTATGTCGATGATTATAGAATAAAAAAAAAATCTATAACTGTAACCCTGACTCTTTTTAGATTTTTTAAAGTGTCTAAATTATAAAAATAATGTTTTTGATATACTTTCATTGAAACAGTATAAAAATTACAATGTATAGATGTTTTGTATGAATTTGAAGGATTTTTTTATAAACTCGAACTTGTGTTTGATTAAACCTAACATAACTTGCACTCCACATTGACTTTTTTACGTTTTGGTTAGTTTAGTATTGTGTTCTGCTACACCTATGCAAATATAAGCGTGGGTTAAACTAAAGAAACCCTTAGATACATTTAGTTAAACTAAAGAATATCATAAATAACTAAATTGTAACTGTTTATTTGGTGTCCCAAAGTCTAGTATATGTGTAACTATACAGTATTTAATTATTAAATGGTAATACAAAATACTCTTATTTTATCTTCACATAGTTCAGATAGGTAGGTTCTATCAGTTCACATTTAATTTATTGCATTTCAATAAATTTATTATTTACATTTTGCTACACCACTGCATTAAACCAAGAACAATAGCACAAACTAAACTGTATATAAATAGTGTACTTTTGTTTCAAAAATCAATGACATATCTGTAAGTTATGTTTACTTAAACAATGGTAAGTGTAAAGATGTAAAGACAATGGACTATGGAACTGAATAAAAGAACTGGTTTGTAAATTATGTTGTCCGTTGATACATTTTTGTAGAGTAGAATCAGAGATGCAATGAAAAATATACTGTATTTACTATTACATTCTTTGTTCTCGATGTTTTGATAATAATAATATTCAATAAAAGGTTAAATTAACTTCAAGTTAAGTTTACTTCAAGACGCACCCAATGGGGAAGATCAAGAACTTATATTAGGACTGATGATGGCAATTTATTCTGCCGAAATGCATCTCCTATAATAGGGACACAGCAATATTAGGATCGACCGGCGGACACAGGTAATTTAACCTTTTATTGAATGTCATACCGATCCGGAACAACAACAAACAACAAAAAATGAAGATAATTATAATAGTTTTGTCTGCCGTCTTTAATACTAAGTTAATAATTTACAACTTTTTATAGTATAGATATCGTTTCTTTAATATTTCCAAAGACTATTGATAAGGCACAACAATATTTCTAAAGTTTATAACACCTGATGTTAGTGTTGGTAATAATTTATTGTGAGTGAAAATGGAACAATTTGTAATTAATTTAAAGAAGGTTGACCTAAAAAATTGTTCATTTAAATTTAATAATTAGTAGTTTTGCAACTTGAAGATTGAAATTTAAAATGTCCAAAATAAAGAAAAATAAATGTAAAAGGGAGTTGAAAGTAAATCATGTATGTGAAAATATAATTTGAAAAAGTACTAAGATTCTCACATATCAGCCTACAAAAAATTTAAAATTAATCAAACCCAAAATGGCGGTCTCCACTACTTGCCAGATTAAAAAGCATTAAATTTTTCTATAAAGGGCATTAAGGTTAAATTTTGTTTCTAAAAGCGTTGACGGAAGTGTAACTGATTTATACAACAGATGTACAGATCAAAATGTTTCTATTTCGTGTCCTCTTCCCGTTGCAAAGCACGGGTACAACAGCTAGTTCCTTTAAATATGAATACTCATAAAAATAACATCGAAACTTTGAACCTCGTGGCATAGCCCTAAAGGACATATACAACTTCAATATGCCTATGTATTTAATTTCTCAAAACTAATAGTACCTCTTTGCAAAATGTCAGCTCAATCGGTACAGTACTTTTCACGTAACGGAACTTCAGAGTTACACACAATCATCCATACTTGAACATTTTATAATATTAGTAGGATGTACATATAAATAACAAATGATTTTTAACGCAACAAACCAACTATATAATATGGTTATCAGAACACTAAGGATAAAAAAATTATAGTAAACATATATGTTTTATAATATTTCTAATTACATACTACAAAACAATTAAGAACATCATAATATACAAACCAGTTCTTTCTGGGAGTTCTATTCATGTTCAGTACCAGGGGACCGAGCCTTGCTCGATGTTGTATAATCTGTTTGGAATTATAAAAATAAAACAAGTATGTGTATGATTTTCAACAGATTTTTTTATCCCTATGAACAATAATATTATCAAATACTGTATAAAACATGTAATAAAAAACATAATATCATGCTTGCATAATCTTTTGCGGTAAAATATTTTAAAAGATTATTTTAAAATATTATAAAAGATTTTGAACACTCGTAATTTTTAATTTTTAAAATTTTTTTAAAGAGGTTTTAAATTTGTTGTTGTTTAATTATTGATTGGTAAAAAAACCCTAAAGTGTAATCAATGCTAATGGTATTCATAGTAATGTCCTTTTCTTTTGCACTGTGTTTAGTAATTTGCTATTGTAATGTAGATGATTTGTTATAAGCACATGCTACAATTAGTTTAGTTACAATTTCACAAATCGATTGTAATTTCTTGGCAACCCAAAAGACCAATGTTATAAAATATTAAAATTTCATTTAAACTTTTCAACGAAGAGCGAATTTTCCCAGAACAGAGCCTAGCATGGATATTGTTTTTAGCCTGAAACTAAGATATTTCTAACAATTTAGAGACAATCGTTGTACCCGTTTTTGAAATCATTGTGGACAAACGTTACTCGTATTATTAGTATAGATAGATGGATTCTTGCATTTACATTTACACACTTATTAGCACTCATTAAACAGACTTAGTTACGGTTATTTTATGATTTTAGAAACAAGAGACCACTGTGTACAACTTTTTTATGATGAGAAGAAATCAAATAATAGTGTAAAATTAGTTTTCTTGGATCTGTAAACAGTTTAAATTCATTTATAGTCTTGGAAAAAAGAATGCGTATTTTTAAGCGTAATACAAACATCTATCAAGCTGTGTAGGCCTAAATTTGTTACCAAAATAGTTAAAAACATGTACACCTTAATTTCCTATTGTTTCTGTACAAATATATTATTAAGAATACACTTTCAAAACTCGGAGACAAAACTTAGATTGATACAGCATCGGTTAAGGAATCTTACTTAAATCCATTATCAATGACACAATCTAGGACAAATAAACCACACACAGGGGTACAAAACATAATCCGTAATTTGTTTGGATCAGCTGTTTGACATTGTGATGTAGGTATTTGACAGTTTTACGTGTTTACATTGACAAGTCAGTGCAAACGTTGACATTGTGAGTATTCTCATCCTGCCATGGATACTAACCAATATTTACTTTTTGAAACCTTGCCTCCAAATTTTGGACGCCCACGGGGCGTAGCCCGAGTAAATCTCAGGGAAGTGAATAAGCCTAAAATATTCCTGGTATGTGAAACATCTATGTGCTTAATATTTGCTATATTGGTTTAGTATTTTAGTGGTGACAGCGATACAGACAGACAGACAGACAGACAAACAGACACCTCCTCAATTTTATAATAGTATAGATGACATCGAAGGAAAGAATGGTAAGCCCCCCACACCCCCTGCAATTAAATAGAATTCAGATATGGTTTATCACCAAATGTTTTAAGAAATTGACTTACACACAATTGTGCTGAATTTCAAGCATACTTTCTCAGTTTAAAGAACAGGGTTACTTATTACAGGTAAACATATTTTCACTGTTGAGCGCTCTAAGTCATCAAGTTTCGCGCTCGCGTTATGAAATGGGTTTTCTTCATTTTCCCCTAATGTTTTAATTTCCTGGATTTTCAAATTACAGTGAGAGAGTTTAATATTTTGTAATATTCCTCTTTAGAAAATAAGTTTGATATAAAAATGTAATTAATTTTATACATTCTGACGTATTTTAAGTGAATATCATTCTCATTAAAAGTAAAATGAAATGCATTTGTTTAATAAAGAAGATCTTATAATATCTTATATTATGAGTACTATAATTCAATCTGTAAAATCTGTATTTTTTTCATTTTGTGTGTTTCTACTATGACTGTGAAGTTCCTTTGCGCGTTTCAGGCAACGTCCCCCAAATCTTATTTTCTATCTGTTGCCGATCTGTCGTTATGTGGCATCATGGTTATTATGACATACAATTACAAACTGCATCTGCGTACTAATTTGAACCTTCTTTGGATGAGTGAGGAACCTTCAAATTTTAGACAGATATTATAATAATTGGACAACCTAATCTATACCACCCATGTCATGCTAAAAAGATCATAAGATTAATCTAAAATTTATGGAATGTAAAACTCACGATAAGTATATACAAATTATTAAAACTCTAACATAGACTTGAATTATTATATTTATAACATAGTGTTTAGATAAATATAACTTGTTTATGAATTTAAGTTCTGTTAAGAACCTTATGATTTGAATCATTATGCAATACAGTATTAGAAACTAGTTGTAATCAAGATTTGATCCTACTTTAAAGTAGACTAATACGATGAACAATGCTGCAGTGCGTCGAGAGCCACAAGTTGAATTAATGGAGTTCAAGCCGAGGAAAAACATTCTAACTTCTCCTTCATTATCCAGCTGTGTTTAGCACCCATTGAATTAACTGGGCAAATTTAACTATTCAGCTTTGTTTGTATTGTTTGTATTACACACAATTGTGCTGAATTTCAAGCATACTTTCTCAGTTTAAAGAACAGGGTTACTTATTACAGGTTAACCTGCACATAAATTACAGGTTAATTTATCTAATCGGACAATGCTCATTATCCAGCTGTGTTTGTCACCCTTTGAACTTACTAGGTATACTTCATGATCAAGCTGTTTAGCACCCATCGCAGTTACTGGAAAAACTTCATTATCAAGTTGTGTTTAGCACTCTTGACTTACTAAGCAAACTTAATTCATTTCAAGCCAATCTTTGATTAAGTGAGTAGAGTTTGTAATATTTTGAGACTTTGGCTTGGAACCAATAAGTAATTTTTTCTCTAAATCAGATAGTTTTAATAATGAAATAGCACAGAGATGGTTTCAAAGTAAGAAAGTAAGTTAAAGAAAATACAATAAGTAAAGGGAGTTATTGAATAAATCATAATAATCAACATAAGAATGCAAACTAAATAAGTACTGCTGTAGAGGTCTCATACATACAAAAGTGTATAAATAAAGAACTAAAACATTTCTGTAATTACTGCTGTCAGTAAAGATGATCAAGATCCTCATTATACAGTTAGATGATGATTCCAAGGGTTTTTGACTAACAATGAACTACAAAGTATTTGCTTGGTTGTTGTATCGTTTCCTTTTAGAAATTTTTGCAGTAAAGTGATTAAAGTGTTTCAATTCTCTTTTCTGAGTTATCAATCCGTGTTGCATTTTTGTGCAGTTTTGAGCAGATGACTGATTCGAATCCACACTAGCGAAACCTTGCCTAAAAACTTACAATTTTCTAGAAAGAGAGCAGACTTTAATTTCTAAAACCAACGTTAGAACAATATAACTAAACATACAGGGTGTCCCGGAACTCTCTACCAATATTTTAGGGCATTGCTCCTGGGTAAGAAACATAACTAAATATCATATTTAAACTGTCCGGAAGTCCTTAGTTACTCACACAGCCGCCATTTTGTTTTTTTCAGTTATTATTTTTTTTCTAAAGAATGGTTAAACATACGAAATGGAAACTTTGCACAAACATTTATGACAACTAGACAAAGCTACCAAAAAATTGTCACGATTTTTCAAATTCATAAAACAAAACGGCGGCCATTTAACTTTTTTGTAAAATCAATGGCTTTTGAGTTATTTAAGAAAGAAAGTTTTTAATGGCCGCCATTTTGTTTTATGAATTTGAAAAATCTTCAAAATTTTTTTGTAGCTTTGTCTAGTTGGCATAAATGTTTGTGCAAAGTTTCCATTTCGTATGTTTAACCATTCTTTCGAAAAAAATTAATAACTGAAAAAAACAAAATGGCGGCTGTGTGAGTAACTAAGGACTTCCGGACAATTTAAATATGATATTTAGGTACGTTTCTTACCCAGGATCAATGACCTAAAATATTGGTAGATAGTTCCGGGACACCCTGTATACACATTGTAATATAAACAACAAACAAATTGCTTGGTGTATACATTTTAGACTCACAGTAATAACACATATTTTAGTTTTATTTTCCAATTCGTATTTATCTACTTAATTCAATAATATACCTAACTCCATTTAAAACATTTTAGAGTGTATATTTTAGAGTGTATATTTTAGAGTGCAGATAACGAGCCTATAACTTGTCGGACAAGTCTCTCTGATGTTCCTAAAAGTAACGATTATTTTGATCACTTATCCTTTTTCCAAGCAGTCATACGCCATAATGTAATAGTCGGGGGGCAAACTGTATTCCGTGGGATTTTTTGTGAAGGGAATGTGTGACTATGTGGAATCTCTTTATTATATGTCACATAATGGTGTAGTACCGGGTGTTTACCCTCAAATTTAGGGGTTTGGTTTTTATGACGTCTTAAATCCAAGATGGCCGCCATGTGTGACATCTATTCATTAAATTAATAATAACTCTTTCCAGAGTAAAATAATCGAATTTTAATTTATACCATTGAATTCAGCTCAAAAATCAAACAGTTTGGTATTTTGAATCATTGCTCTATGACCATTGGTTACCGAGATATTGAAGGCGGAAAACACAGAACATTGTACCCAAGCAAGACCCCACTATCCCCATGTTATCCTTATGGGAAAAAAATAAAATTGTATATCTAGCTTATTACTCAGCATATCTTAATAATAATTGGTATGTGGCTTCATTTAGTAGAGATGTACTTGATTATGGCTTAAAATCCCCCATTTTTACATTTCCGTGGCAACAAACCTGCATACTTACTTCCCATGGTTTTCTTATGGACAATTTTTTGCATGATTGTTTATGAACATACGTGTTGAGAAATGTTAATGTGTGGCCCCATTTTAATTATTTATTGAAGCTTTTGCAATTCGTTGAGTATACAGGTCTGCTGCTACGGAGGTATTGTAGCTATAAATAAATTACAGGTATTAGAAAATAAAATAAATTAGACTATAGTTGTGAGGCAAATGTAATTTTGTAGGATTTTGAATTAAGCAATTGTATGATTGTTGGCAATAGATAGGTAATGACATGTCTGAAAGTGTGGCCAAGCTAGTGTTTTCGGCCGTCATCAGCCATATTGGATATTAATAACTTTTTTATGCAATGCTAGTGTTGGGAGCGTTTCATAAACTCCAAATTTCACAAACTCCAACGCTTAAAATATTAAATAAACAGAGTGGTTCATAACCTCCAATTTTCATAAGCTCCAAATCTATAACATTCAAATGATCACTGTTTCACAATGTCCAAATTTCACAAACTCCAACGTTAAGATACCAAATAAACAGTGCGGTTCATAATGTCCAAATTTCATAACCTCCAACGGTACAGTCTGAGCCAGAAGTCTCTACAGTGGTTGCCACAGTCAGATAGCAGGCACCGTTTGCCAGCGCTCAACTACTGATTATACGTGCATTTTAATGATTGAAGAACACTCAGCTGTGTGACTCAAATATGTGTTAGCACATAATGTGCAAATCAAATTTACATTTTTATATTTTTAATACCTTTAATTCAAGCTTTCAGATAAGTTTCTTAACTGTTCCGTCTCTCAATTAAAAAGCCAATTATTACATTACAAATATCGTAAGAGATTTTTTTACCGACGAAAAATTTTAAAACATATAAATGTGTTTTATAAGTATATTTTCTAATAGCTGTTAAAATTTCATAATGATTACATCAGTTGTTTTTTTGTTATGTGTAAAAATAGCCCTTTGTTAGAAAAGTGCCGAAAACCTTGTACTTTATTCATTCTACCCACTAAAAGGATGAGTTTAAACTACATAAAAAGGTAGAAACTAACATACATAAACGCAGAAATACATTTTTATAAGTAGGATTTAACTTATACATCATATTGTAGGTATACTGGTCACGTTTCAATAAAAGCTCATACTCGAGTATTTACACTTTTTTACTCACAGCAGTCTCGTTTCTCTTTGCAACTTAATGTGGCTAGTTCAATAATGTTAAAGTTTTGACAAGGTGATAATTTATATTTTGATTGCCTTTTCAGTGGAGAGCTAAGCATTGTATACCTTTTATTTACCAATAAAAATGCGTAATCACAAACAGTGGAGTCTTTGACTGTCGTATAAAATATTAAGGTATGAAGTTGTTGTTGTTGTAACGATTATTGCATATTCTATTTAAAAATAGTGTTCAATGTAAATAATTCAACAAGTTATTAGATAGGTACCTTTTAAAGTTTTTAGATTCTATTTAGCAAATTTCCCTATAAGAAAGTACAGTAGCTATTACCGTAGGTGGCATGGTAAGACCTAGGCCCGGGACCGATTTACTTTTTGATTTTGATGTCCCCAGAGGCCAAAAACACAATTCGTTAAAATTGTTATATTTGTATATATATGTGTACAGCTGTCCGTGTGAAAGCATGCATTTTCTAAATTTAAACCGACGACAGTCAGGGATTGCCCTGGTGTCTTAAAATGGTTATTGCGAAAGCAAGACAAAAAGGAAATTTTAGTTTCTTAAATTCAGAGGGTAATTCGGATGAAATCATCATTATTCTTTGGATTATGACTATTTCTCCTTTAAACTTACCACTGATAACTTTTGCTTCAATCATTTTTGGTATCATTTTTAGCGAATTTCCTTATAGGGAAATAAGCAATTACCGTAGGTGGCATGGTAAGACCTAGACCCGGGATGGATTTACTCTTTCATTTTGATGTCCCCAGAGGCCAAACACACCATTCGTTAAAATTTTTATATATGTATATATTCAATTCAATTCAAACAATTTTAATTAATGCAATTTTTTTATTAAATACATAATCCCTTGTGACATGCAAAGCACGCGCGGGATGAAAAACATATTTTTCTTAATACATTTCATTTTCTTGTTTCTGGCAGAAAAAAGCCCATTTTTCCTTCTTTGTCACTTAAACAGAACAGTGAGTAGACATTTCCTATTGCAACAGTTTTAATCATATAAATAACACTTAGACAAATTAGGATAATTTAATAAGAACACGGTTTTTAGAAAGACAATAAATTCTACATGCAAATATAAATAGTTATTTATCTAAAACAAAGCTAAAAATAAGTTACAGATTAGTTATGCTATATTATGATTGATAGAAAACAACAAAGCTTTTGACTTTATCACAGACCTTTTATCATTATAAACTTCATTACCGAACATTTTTACAAACGCATTAAAAAATTTTGGACCAAGACAACAAAACTGATGCGTATATGATGCGTACGATAGCGTATTATATATAAAGATTTCCGTAGTGGTTAGTTATTCATGAGATTTACTTTCTGGAGAGAATTTGTAGAATAGTGTTTTATTAACTGTAAGGGTTTCTGTAATATTATTTATAATATGTTACCTTAAATTATCCCTTACATTTCATTACACAGTTTAACTTTAACTAGTCTGAATCTCAATTTTTCAGTGAATATAAATTAAAATTTATGCAGCACTTAGCTCGAATTGATTAGGGGTTTAGGTTGGATAAGAAAAAGTACAGTCCAGCAAAAACTTCGCACCACGGCCTTGCTGGCGTTGCAGTCAAGAGGGAAGCTATCGTCAAGAGGAAACACCATACTTTGCAAAAAAATATATAGGCCTATTTTTTTGTTTTGGTCAGAGAGGTTCTGCCTGTGGCTAAGTTGTAGCCAATAGTTTAGTGCATAAAATAGCCTGTATTTTTTAATTTTTTACAAACAATGTTTCTGTAGATTGCTTAAACAGGTAGGGCAATTTAGCATTTTGCAACGTGTAGAAAGAAACTACAATCGTACGCGTGCCGTATGGACTTAATGTTTAATTACCTAAGGACAAAATAAAAATTAATTTATCTTTTACTGACTTAAAAAAAACTGCAAAATCGGCATGTAAACTGCGAACTCAATTAGGCATTTTACCATCACTAACTTTAACAACAAAACCAAGATACCAGAAAACGCCAAATAAAATTTTAACACAAATCACTAATTTCACTAATTAATTATGGATTCAATATTAAATGGAAAACTCCTGCTTTGTTTTTATTTCAAAAACATTATAATGAGATGATATATTCTAAACGTTTCTGTAAACATTTGACGCTTACTTTAGTGTTTAATCAATATTTTGTTTAAAGTGGAATGACCTCAACGGCTACTCTGGAACTAACCTGAGAATTAAACTAAAAAAGTTCGTAGAGACAATATATTTTTTCACTAAAGCAATTACTATAACAAGTTCCAGTGAGCGGGGTTTATTAATTTTGTTTGGAGAAGGTTTTAACTAGGTACATTCTGTTTCTCAAAGGAAAAGGGGTTAAAATCATATAGACTAGCATGCATAGTATGAATAAAGTACAGGGAAAACCTATAACAGTAATATTTTGAGGTAGTTTTCTTTTCTTTATATGCTTGTCAATGCTGGAGAAACGTAATTTCGTGATTGGTTTCGACAAATGGGTAATCAAACCCTAACCATGCACTGCAGTGGCAAAAATGTTAGACGTGAGCCGTTGATTAGCTTTTTCAGATATAGATGAATATAAACTCGTTAAATGTTTTAAAATAAAATCATAATATATCCATTGAATATAACATGTAATACTATCTAACAACTAAATGGCTAAAGAGGATGAAGAAGCAAATAAATAGGTATTGTAATGTGGTCTCAACCATGGTCTCAACTATGAACCCGCTGAACGTTTTAAATAGGCCTATTTCGATAGAATGTAAAGTCAATCGCACTTTTAGCAGGAATTCTACCACATAAACTTAGAATAAGAGTAGTTTCTATTTTTGTTTATATTATTTTGACCAGAACCAAATCTAGGGTAAAGTTTAGTCAAAGGGATGCATTTACACTAATTTAGTTTACCTTAGCGAAAGGAGAATAAAAGTAGAAATAATAACTGGGCCAGGTCGCTAATTCAGTGGGTTTTACCAAGAACTTAAATTATCTCCACATCTTTATATGCCTTTTCATATTTCACGAAGACAATTTCCGAAATTACAATCGGGGAAGCATTTATATCAAAGAATTTTGTTAACTATAGACTACCGGTAAGCATTAAAATGCACAAACATACGCCTGTAAATTAAGTTACCATTCTTCGTAATGTGATGACATATTTGATGTAATACAGTATAGTGATAATTAAATGCTAGAAACTCAGTTTCTATATCCCGTAAACTGATGCTGAGCCGGCCAAACTCCTAGCGCCAATGCCGCGCCAAGCGATTTTATGCCTATTTTTAATCGCTTAAAAATGATACAAGCAGGCTCCGTATCAAAAAAAAGCTTCAAATAAAAAATAAAATTCATACTTTGATCTAAAACTTTGCCGCAGGAATTTTTTTCCTGACCAAAAAATAAAAAAGTTCCTCGCTTACTACATTTTTCATGTTTTTTATGGTGTTAAAAAACAATCATCTGTTTTAATTTGCCTAAATAAATTATAAAAATTATGTTAAGGTAAAAACTAGCTACATAGTAATGAGCACTGCTTTTTCCAGAAAAATAATATATCAATTTGAAATTTGTATGTTAACAAATAAGTGTAGCAGAGCAGGTTGAGTGAATGTATGTTTGTGTAAAACAGAGAGGTTCATTCGGCCCGTCCGCCTCGGTATCCCGCCAATTCGATTGACTTATGGCAGAGACTGTACCGTTGGAGCTTATAAACTTGGAGGTTATGAACCGCTCTGTTTATTTGATATTTAAAAGTTGGAGTTTGTGAAATTTGGACATTGTGAAACTGTGCTTATTTGAAAGTTATAGTTTTGGAGTTTGTGAAGTTTGGAGGTTATGAAACACACTGTTTATTTAATATTTTAGACGTTGGAGTTTGTGAAATTTGGACATTATGAACCTCACCCCTAGTGTTGTGACACATCATTATGAACTAGATTTTCACGCTGATTTCAATGCTGAAATATGTTTTTAAATATCTTTTTTCGTTTGGAAGAGATATTAAAATAAAAACTCTCCCCCATACATTTCTTACGGACGTTTCGTAAGGTCATAAGTGTTACAATTTTTAGACGTGGAACCTCTTAGTCTTATATGCCTCGTCACACATAATTTACTTTGTACTTACACCAAAAAAATGTTGTAACCCTGATGACCAGCCCTGTATGTCTTTAATTGCTTTAACCAAAGACAAATTTCAAAATAAAAATAATTATTAATGTTAAATAAAGGTCCATGATTAATTTTCAATTAGTCAGATTTCATTTAGTGATTAATAAAATTTTAAACCAAACATTTACTGAGTAATTTGAGAGTAAAATGAACCTTTTGACGTATTAACAACCCGAGATATAAATCTTTTAATAAAAACTGATTTGGAAAAAGTTTAATTTGATATTGTGTTGTGGTTCATAGCTCAACTCTAACTAATCCGATTTTACTGATCGATAGCTTAAATAAAAGCTCTTACATCACTGAATACTTTAAGACTAGAACGAATTGCAAGCGATAATAAGAACTGGATATATGAGAAAAATAATCAAAGTACAAAACGTCCGTAAGAAACGTATGGGGGGGGGAGTTTTCATTTCAATAGCACGTTTTTTAAGTAAGGACCGTTTTTAAATTTCTTCGTTCCAGCACTGCGATTGGCATTTTCGACATTTGCGCTGTGTATGTGCATCTATTGGTAAGACATAGCCGGAAATTCGAGAAAAATCTGCCGTGTTTACATCCGGTTTCGAGCATTCAAAATGGTGCCGCCAATTGAGACTGCCGCCGACTGTGAAGTGAGCGCTGTAATTAGATTTTTAAGAGCTAAAGGTGTGAAAGCTATTGAATATCATCGACAGATTAGTGAAGTGTATGGCGAGAACATTGTGAGTGACGGAATGGTACGCAAGTAGGTAAGGGCATTTTAAGACGGCCACACCAACGTTCATGATGAGCAACGCAGCACTGGTTGTCATCATGGGTACGGGGACAGTAATGACGCCGCCCAGTGCGTTACTCATCATGAACGTTCGTGGTACCGTATTTCAATTCCCATATCCACTTGCATACAATTATGACACTCATAATGTTCTCGCCATACACTTCACTAATCTGTCGATGATTTTTAATGGCTTTCACACCTTAAGCTCTTAAAAATCTAATTACAGCGCGCACTTCACAGTCGGCGGCAGTCTCAATTGGTGGCACCATTTTGAATGCTTGAAACCGGATGTAAACACGGCCGATTTTTCTCGAATTTCGGCTATGTCTTACCAATAGATGCACATACACAGCGCAAATGTCGAAAATGCCAATCGCAGTGCTGGAACGAAGAAATTTAAAAACGGCCCTTACTTAAAAAACGTACCTCGTATCTTCGAATCTAAAAACCATATTTACAAACGGTTTTCGGAATTGAAATTAGCGTAAACATCTAGTTTATAATAATGAGTCACAACACCAGCATTAGATTTAAAAATTTGTATTAATATCCAATATGGTGGATCCAAGACGGCGGGCCAAAAACACTAGCTAGGCCACACTTTCAGACAAAACACCCGGTAGTACACAATTATATATGTCATTACCTATCTATCACCACCAATAATACAATTGCTGAATAGAAAATCACAAGAAATTACATATGACCCAGAACTATAGTCTATTTTATTTTATTTTATACCTATAATTTGTGAGATTTTTTTATTGCTACAATACACCCGTAGCAGCAGACCTGTATACTCAACGAATTGCAAATGCTTCAATAAATAGTTAAAATGGAGCCACATATCATCATTTCTCAAAGTTTGATCATGGACAAGCATGCAAAAATATTGACCATAATAATACCATGGAAAGTGAGTATGCAGGTTTGCTGCCACGGAAATGTAAAAATGGGGGATTTTAAGCCATAATCAAGTACATCTCTACTAAATGAAGCCACATACCAATTATTATTAAGATATGCTGAGTAATAAGCTAGATATACAATTTTATTTTTTCCCCATAAGGATAACATGGGGGTAGTGGGGTCTTGCTTGGGGACAATGTTCTGTGTTTTCCGCCTTCAATATCTCGGTAACCAATGGTCATAGAGCAATGATTCAAAACACCAAATTGTTTCATTTTTTGAGCTGAATTCAATGGTATAAATTAAAATTCGATTATTTTACTCTGGAAAGAGTTATTATTAATTTATTGAATATATGTCACACATGGCAGCCATCTTGGATTTAAGACGTTATAAAAACCAAACCCCGCAATTTGAGGGTAAACACCCGGTACTACACCATTATGTGACATATAATAAAGAGATTCCACATAGTCACACATTCCCTTCACAAAAAATCCCACGGAAGCTGGATATGTGCAGTTTGCTCCTGGACTATAACATACATACGCCATAATGCAACATAATTTATTTTATACTTTGATACAACAGTTTAAGTCTTAGTACGTCAAAACCTTAAACGTTGAAACTGTACTCAATATATACGTTTAACTTAAATTGTATTGAAACCTAAATTTCCTTTTGTAAACACAATACCGGTTGGCAACACTGAGCAGGATTTAGCCGGGATATATTTCAATAGAATAGCCCGGCCACAACGCTGATGAAAAAAACAATTACAACTGAATCAGGTCGTGGCGTCCATTAGAGCTACATTATCAATGACTTTTTCATCCATGTTGACATGGAGTCGTAGTAAATGTGATAAAGTTCTTTTGTAAGGGTCATGTATGTGACATTTTATTTTATTGGAAGAAAATACAAAAAAAAAATATATAAACAAGAAAAATTCAAAAATATATTTATTTAGCTACGTATTATTTGTAGAGAAATTTAAGGTAGCTTGAATTTAGGAAAATATGTTGGAAACAGGAAAGATAGACAAAGAGACCTTGGATTTCAGGTGCATTCCTTATCTCTTTCATGTCCGATCAGCTACAATACCTCTCCCCTTTCCCCTCCCCCCAAACCCCTTCTGTACTCTTCCATTCTGTGTCTAGTTCTAACTCTGAATTCTGAGTAGCAGGATATTTACTTGTTGGATCATAGTTTTACTTGCCCGTTGTGGGGATTTATGTCCAATAATTATTGAAGATTTGTTATTTAGTCAGTATTAGTTCACATATTTTGGTTCGGAGTACAGTGCAGTTAAATTTGTCTATTAATATTATAATTGACAAAATCTGAGTTTTGTTACAATCATTTTCATACAGGATCATCTTAACTTACTGAATAACACAAAAAAATATTGCAGAAGCCTTAGGGCTTCTTATGTACAGTATAGCCTACAAAGGATCTCATGTCTCGCTCTATTCATGTAAATGAAGCTGAAATGCACTAATACGAGTTGGATTCAATAATTATAACCCAAACTGGTAACGAGTTAACCCAAGGACTTCCTAGATCATCAAACCAAGGTAGACAGACTTATACTTTTATTTATTGCTGTGCGATCTCACTTCAGCGTCCCTGCATAGTGCCACAGACTATTGGATTTTGTGGAGTAAATTGTGTAAATAGGTGTCTACAGTACAGCCGGAGAACTTTTGTATATTATAAATTTTAATTAAGTTTTCTCTGTGGTAGTCGGATATAACTTTATAAATTGTTCCAAGGGTATTTTATTTAATTATTTTGTAGGGTTTATAATCTCAAACTGCATATTATACATTGTATCCAACCTAACCTTTGTTTTCTCTTACTCCCCCCCCCCCCCTCCTCCGACCTGAACAAACCGAGGCAAGAATATTTTAAGATAACTGAATTTAGGTCTGTAACAATAAAAATGGCGCAGCCAACGTGGTAGGCCTGTGGTTGGATTACTACTTCATAATTAATTTTGGACTTGAATTATTTTTGAAGAATATACCAAAATTATTCTGGGCAGATTTTTGCACTTGAAGTTTTTGACTTATGGAGTTGAGGAAGTCTATGGCACATGCAGTTAAGTGAGATAAGTTTATACAACTGGTTCATACTTGAAAATATATTAGGCCTAACTGAACATTGATTGAAAATATATTAGGCCTAACTGAACATTTATTGCAAATATATTAGGCCTAACTGAACATTGATTGAAAATATATTGGGCCTAACTGAACGTTGATTATTTTATGAATCTTGTAATGACTTAGCCTATATTTATTGGAGGTCTACATTTTCAGGAACTACTTGGGAAGTATTTTGTATTATTTATAGGAGTAAATATTGTTGTTTTCAGCCCTAATAGTGTGTATATTGCTTCTTTATGATATTTTGTCCCATTTATATGTGTTTTTGGTCATTTACTTGAATATTGCCATTTATTTGAAATTTTCAAAATGATCTACAAGTCTTCTCATATCAACCACTTGGATAGGGGTGAACTTGAACATGAACTGGATGTTAGGAGCTTTAAGGATCATTCTGGAATTAGGATGGAGGATTTAAGGAAGAAGTTAAGGAGATTTTTGAAGAAGGAAAAGTCTGGAATTTCTGCTATCCCTGTAGCAACTGATGATGAGCATGAAGTTGAAGCCTGCCGAGAAAAAATAGGCAAACTTACTGAAATGTTGAATCTTCTCATTTTACCATTGGAGGGTACTGATGTACCTAAGTTGAAGCGAAGATTAGAGGCTGCGATTTTTCACACGTATCAGAGAATTGAAAGAATAGGTAAGGGTTATGAGGCTGAGGGTCAGAAACTGAGCCGCGATATAAAAGATATCATAAGGAGATTTGAAAAAGTTGTTGGCCAATCACTACAGGATATTAAAAGTGATTCTGAAAAGACAGATTCTGCTAATGAGAGTGGAGATATGGAATCTATGAGCTCAAATAAGGTTGATGGGCGCAACACATTAGTTGGTTTTCAAACTAATGCTTCATCGGATGAAGAAAATGGAGCGAGTGCATCACATAAATTAAAATCAAAAGTTTTGGAAGTAAATAAGAAGACAAATGATAATTTTCAAAGGAAAGCAAAGAGTGGAGGAAAGAAGACTAGCCGACCATCTACATCAGATACTGAATTCTCCAGTGAAGAAGAAGCTGACTTCAAGCCGCTGAAGAACAAAACTAAGAAGAGTAAGAAGAATAAGAAGAAGAAGTCTCGCCACTACAAAGAATCATCTTCGTCATCATCGTCTACTGAAATTTCAGATGAAGATCATGCTTTTAATTCAAGAAAAATCATGGTCAAGAGAACTCCTGTTAGGTTGTGGAACTTAAAATTTTCAGGAGATGACAACAATAGTGTTGGTGCATTCCTGGCTGATGTTGAGGATAAACGTGTTGCAAATCATATGACTTTCAGAGAACTATTCAATGCTGCCGGCGAACTTTTTACTGGTTCTGCCTTAGCAGTCTATAGGTCTTGTAGAGGAAGAATTGAGGACTGGCAAGGGCTTGAAACAAAATTATTATATGCATTTCAAGATCCTGACTATGACAGAAGACTAATGCGAGAAATTGAAAATAGAAAACAAGGATCCGAAGAAACTGTGACAGTCTACATTGCCAAGATGCGTAGCTTGTTTGGTCGCTTGACTAGGCCAAAATCTGAGGGAGACATGTTGGATATTATTGAAGAAAACGTACTTCCAGAATATCAGTCTGCACTTTGTTTGCAAAATGTTAAAAATATTGATGAGCTAGAGATTGTTCTACGTAGTCTTGAGAAAGGTCGACTTAGAGCTCAACGCTATGACATGAAACCACAACGAAGTCTTCTCGAACCTGACCTTGCATATAAGCCTAGAGTGAGGAAAGATAATATAAAAATATCAACTGTGGAGTCATCCAACGCCTCTCAGAACAAAACCAAGCATCAATCAAGTCGGTCAAAACCTGCATACACCTGCTGGAATTGTCGAAAACCAGGACATGTTTTTGCTGATTGCTTTAAGCCAAAGACAATATTTTGCTATGGTTGTGGCAAAGAAAACACTATAAAATCAAAATGCCCTTCCTGCCAACCAAAAACAACCCCGTCTGAGTCGGAAAACTCTCATGCGGAACGTCATGTGTCCGGCAACCGTTCCGCAAAAGTCAAAACCAAGATCGATTAAGTCCGGATAGAATGTTAGGCAATAGTTCTGTAAATATTACCTCCTTATTAACCTTCAAAGAAGGAGATGTCAGGCCATATCTTCATGTGAATATTGGTGGTTCAAATATAATGGGTTTATTGGATTCAGGAGCTAATAGGACTTTGATAGGAGATAAAACTCGAAGAATGTTAGAAATATTGGGACATAGGGTCAGATGTTCTAGTGTTACTCGTGCTACTACTGCTGATGGATCAACATGCACTATTGGAGGAGCAATGGATGTTCCGATAGAAGTAGATGGAAGGACCGCTATCATGGAAGTTTTATATCTTCCCCACACTACTGTATCATTAATTCTTGGTGCAGATTTTCAAAAACTTTTTGGTATTATGCTCGATCTATCTAGGGGTAGATGGTATTTTTCCGACAGTGTTCATATAAGGGAATTTAGGGATTGTGCTGTGGCTAGCTGTGAAACAAATAGACTACAAAGTCATCACCGAGCAATATGTTCAAGAGAACACTTAACAGAAGAACAAAATGGTCAACTATTGGAGCTCACAAACAAGTATTACCCTCAAATGACAACTAAGTATGGCTGTACATCACTCGTGGAGCATCGTATTGATACCAGTGACGCTGCACCAGTGAAGCAGCGATATTATCCAGTTTCGCCAAATGTTCAACGGCATATTGACCAAGAATTGGACGAAATGCTAAAACATGACATCATAGAGCCTAGTACTAGTGCATGGTCATCACCGGTGGTCTTGGTAAGAAAACCTGACAACACTTACCGCTTTTGTGTTGATTATCGTCGCCTGAACTCTCTCACAAGGAAAGATGCATATCCTATTCCTTATGTCAACCAGATACTGAACCAACTGAGAGATGCGAGATATTTAAGCAGCATTGACATAAAATCTGCTTATTGGCAGATCAAAATCGCAGAAGATTCCCGGGAGAAGACTGCATTCACCATACCCAACAGGGGTCTTTATCAATTTAAGCGAATGCCCTTCGGTCTTACCAACGCACCTGCTACTTGGCAGCGATTAATTGACCAAATATTAGGACCGAAATTAGAGCCCTCAGTTTTTGTTTTTCTCGATGATATAATCATTGTCACCTCAACCTTTTCTGAACATATCAATGTTCTTTGTGAAGTTTTTGAACGTTTAATAGCTGCAGGTCTAACCATAAACAAAGAAAAGACTCAATTGTGTAGATCGGAGTTGAAATATTTAGGATACAAAGTTGACTACAGAGGACTTCATGTTGACCCAGATAAAGTTTCTGCCTTAGCTGACATCTCTTCACCGACTACAAAGAAGGAAGTTAGAAGTTTTATTGGAGCCACATCCTGGTACCGAAGATTCATACCAGATTATGCAACAAAAATTGCACCATTGACCAAATTATTGCACAAGAATGTTGTGTTCAAATGGAATGACGAGGCTGAACAATCCTTTCGCATAATCAAACAACTTCTTATAGATGCACCAATTTTGTTTTGCCCTAAATTTGATTTACCATTCGAGCTACATTGTGATGCGTCAGACGTAGGAATTGGATGTGTTCTTACACAACACTATGAGGATGGAGAACACGTAGTCTCTTATGCAAGCCGAACTCTAAACCGAGCTGAAAAACACTACAGCACAACTGAAAAAGAGTGTTTGGCAGTTATATGGGGAATTGAACATTATAGATCATATTTGGAAGGAGCCAAGTTTACTGTATATACCGACCATCATAGTCTTATCTGGTTAGCAAACCTTAAGGATCCCAGAGGACGTTTAGCCCGGTGGGCAGTTCGTCTGCAAGCTTTTGATTTTGAATTAAAACACCGGAAAGGCAAAGATAACGCAGTAGCTGACCTACTCTCAAGAACTGCAACAAAGGAAGCTCAAGAAGAAGAAATTGACTTAGCTTTGATTGAAGTAAAGCAAGATACTAAAGATCGTTGGTTCCAGAAAATGTTTGATAGTGTTTTAAATTATCCCGAAAAGTACCCTTCATGGCAGGTTAAAGGAAATAACCTCTACAAATACATTAGGCCAAGACAACCAGAAATTGATCGCCGCTTTGAGTGGAAACTTGTTGTTCCAAAGGATTCTCGACATGAAGTGTATCGAGAATGTCATGATGACCAATGTGCAGGCCACCTTGGGTTCTATAAAACATATAATCGTGCATCACAATTGTATTATTGGCCTAAGATGAAAGCTGACGTGGCATCGTATGTGAGGAACTGCCTTACATGTCAAGTCTCAAAACCTGAACAGAAGAAACCTGTAGGACTTATGGGGAACCCCCGTCTCCCCTCATCACCATTTGAAATCCTATCTGCAGATGTCATCGGACCACTTCCACGTACGTCAAGAGGATTCAAGTACATTTTAGTTGTGACCGATCTGTTTTCTAAGTTTACACTACTCTTTCCATTAAGATCTCTATCATCAAAATTAATCGCCCAGCATCTGGAAGAAGGAGTTTTTCTAATATTTGGAATACCCCGTGCTCTTATTTCAGACAACGGACCTGAGTTTATAGGAGCATCAACAAGAAACCTTTGTGCTTCTTACCAGGTTAAAATGTTCTTCAATGCTAGGAGACACGCTCAAGCGAACCCGACTGAAAGGTACAACAGGACATTAATCACAATGATCCGTTCTTATGTTGGAGATTTTCACAAGAAATGGGATGATTGTCTTCCAAAACTTGCATTTGCCCTTCGCACTGCTAAAAGTGAAGTCACAGGATACACTCCAGCCAGTCTAGTTTTTGGACGAGAAATAACGCAGCCACTAGAAGAAAATTTAGAATCTGCAAACCCAGAGACACTTCAAGATCAGAGCCGTCTTAGAGAACTAAAGAACGTCCATGAAAAAGTTAAACAGAGATTAGCCATGGCTTATGTGAGGAGTGCCCGCCAATACAACCTGAGGAGACGACACATGGAGTTTCAGGAAGGAGACGTCGTTTGGAAAAGAAAATTTACCCAGTCAAACAAAGAAAAGGAGATCATTGAAAAATTTGCTCCTAGATATTGCGGACCTTATGTAATCAACCGGAAAATATCACCTCTGATTTATGAACTAGCCGACACAAATGGGCAGAATATTGGAAGATGGCACATCGAAGACTTGAGACCCTACGTTAGCACCGATAGACTACCTGACGAACCCTAGACATGAAGATCACCATAGAGAGGCGCCTTCGTCTTTTAAGGAAGGGTGGGATTGTGACATTTTATTTTATTGGAAGAAAATACAAAAAAAAAATATATAAACAAGAAAAATTCAAAAATATATTTATTTAGCTACGTATTATTTGTAGAGAAATTTAAGGTAGCTTGAATTTAGGAAAATATGTTGGAAACAGGAAAGATAGACAAAGAGACCTTGGATTTCAGGTGCATTCCTTATCTCTTTCATGTCCGATCAGCTACAATACCTCTCCCCTTTCCCCTCCCCCCAAACCCCTTCTGTACTCTTCCATTCTGTGTCTAGTTCTAACTCTGAATTCTGAGTAGCAGGATATTTACTTGTTGGATCATAGTTTTACTTGCCCGTTGTGGGGATTTATGTCCAATAATTATTGAAGATTTGTTATTTAGTCAGTATTAGTTCACATATTTTGGTTCGGAGTACAGTGCAGTTAAATTTGTCTATTAATATTATAATTGACAAAATCTGAGTTTTGTTACAATCATTTTCATACAGGATCATCTTAACTTACTGAATAACACAAAAAAATATTGCAGAAGCCTTAGGGCTTCTTATGTACAGTATAGCCTACAAAGGATCTCATGTCTCGCTCTATTCATGTAAATGAAGCTGAAATGCACTAATACGAGTTGGATTCAATAATTATAACCCAAACTGGTAACGAGTTAACCCAAGGACTTCCTAGATCATCAAACCAAGGTAGACAGACTTATACTTTTATTTATTGCTGTGCGATCTCACTTCAGCGTCCCTGCATAGTGCCACAGACTATTGGATTTTGTGGAGTAAATTGTGTAAATAGGTGTCTACAGTACAGCCGGAGAACTTTTGTATATTATAAATTTTAATTAAGTTTTCTCTGTGGTAGTCGGATATAACTTTATAAATTGTTCCAAGGGTATTTTATTTAATTATTTTGTAGGGTTTATAATCTCAAACTGCATATTATACATTGTATCCAACCTAACCTTTGTTTTCTCTTACTCCCCCCCCCCTCCTCCGACCTGAACAAACCGAGGCAAGAATATTTTAAGATAACTGAATTTAGGTCTGTAACAATAAAAATTAAAACTGAATTTAGGTCTGTAACATGTAACATTGTCTACAATGTGTAATTTTATGTTTGTCACATAATGTCAAGATGATCTGCATAATGCACCCTTTAATGTAGCCACGCAGTTTGTATTCACTTAACATTTAGATTTAAATTCTATATAAGTTAGTAAAAACCATTAAAACGATTAATCAGAGAGCTATTACTCTTTAACACAAGCTTTAAATATTCAATAAAAAAATCACAACAATACATGCATTTTGTGAATGAATCATGTACATGAATAATGTACATTATGAATCATGAACATTTAAATAATAACTCAATCTTAGCAATGAAAACAACAACTGCAAAGAGTATAAAACATTTAGCAGCTGTTACAAATTCCTGTATTAGCAAACTGACAACTTCTAACACAACTTTAATTTTCCTTTCAGAATTGAAGGAAAATATGGGATAAATTTGTAATTTGAATTAGACTTTATTGATCACTACTCTGAATTATACCAAAACCACTATAATTGGTAAATGCAAAAACATTTTATTTAAGGATATTTCTACTAGCTTATACAAAATTTCATATATAAGAAGCAGTTTTTCATATTAGACTTTACTGAATACTGAACTTCATTCAAATATAGCATCTCGACATTTCTCGGTTTAGGTACTGTACAGTACATGTTTGCAGCAAAAGGCTATATAAATCAACAGATGTGTTTTAATAGCGTCAGTTATTAAAGGCGATTCCACTATAGTGAAATAAAGTTAGGAATGATAATCAAAAAGAATCAATAGTTTCAAAAAGACTATAAAAATCTTCTAAAAACTATGATACATTTTGAAGTCTAAAGAAATATTGGAAGTTTGCTTTTCCATTACTCCGTGTATATAATGAGTTAATAATTAGTTGTGAGAAACAGCATAACGACATGTTAGTAAAGTACAATTGCAGCATGGATTTACATGCCCATTACTGTACGGTTGCAGACAGTGAGAGTGTGGTGTCTGTCGTAGACTCTGTCGACGTCGAAGGACAGATAGGGGTGATCATGCTGCAGAGGAGGCTCGTACCAGGGGGCGAGGGGGCGGGACCGCTGCAGAGCGAGGGAGGTCACGTCGGTCCAGGGGAACTGGTCCCTCATGTAAGTAGCGTTGCACCAGGGACCGTACACACCGCAGGAAACACTAACCGTAAAGTGAGGAGATAGCTTACCACAGCGCAGCCCCTCCGATATCACTTCTCCGTACCTAGTCACACGCAAGAGAAAAGTTATTGTAGTAACGTACTTATAGTCAATTATGGCAAATTTATAATCTAACTATGCACATACTTCTGATGGAGATCATTTCAGGGATATTTCCCTCAGTAGCCAGTTAAAGTTACGCAGATTAACACAGAAATAAAAACTAATGCAGCAACTTTAGGCATCAGTAAAAAGAATGCAAACGAAGGCATGCACATACACTTGTAGTACGATTTCAGTAAAATGTATGTTGACAAAACACTGGGACAATATTTCCAACAATAGAGGCTGTAGCTGTTAAAGGGGCCTAAGTCGAGATGGGCCCTTATAAATGAGATTCGCTATTTTACTTCCTTCTTCCTTCCTTATCTCAAAACATCAGTTTTCGAGATAGGCCCGTTTAGCAGCTACAGCCTCAATTGTCATCCTCTGTGCTGGTACACTCGTCCTAACTATACCCTGAAACATTAGTTTACTCGTCCTACGTATATAGATTCTCTAACATTTAAATTATACCTCAGGGCAACCGTTTGAGGTATTCTGTAAGCAGGCTGGCTGGGGTCCCAGGTGAACCTTGTGATGAGCACATTCTGTAGCTTCAAAACTCCACCGCTCTCACATTGATACCATCGACCTACTACAACATGTATGTGTATGTACGTGTAAGGTTTGGTACACTAGTTCTTCTAACATACATTTACCTCAGTGCGACCTCGTGAGGTATTCTGTAAGCAGGCTGGCTGGGGTCCCAGGTGAACCTTGTGACGAGCATCTGTAGTTTCAACACTCCACCGCCCTCACATTGGTACCCTCGACCTACTACAACATGTATGTGTATGTACGTGTAAGGTTTGGTACACTAGTTCTTCTAACATACATTTACCTCAGTGCGACCTCGTGAGGTATTCTGTAAGCAGGCTGGCTGGGGTCCCAGGTGAACCTTGTGACGAGCATCTGTAGTTTCAACACTCCACCGCCCTCACATTGGTACCCTCGTCCCACGTACACCAACTCCTCGTCACCCAGGATGAAGTTGTACTGGCCGCCTTGGAGCTCTGCCCAAGCAACACAAGACTTGGGGGAGTCACAGTGTACTAGCAGGTCAAAACTTAGATCCACAATCACCTATGAAATGTCTTGAGATTTACTTTCTATCTTGTAAACAGTTGTAATTTTACTGTTAGATACTCCAGCAGTCCAGAAAATACATCCACACTTTAAAAAAATCTACTATTAACACGGTTTGATTCCATTTGAGACAGTTGATCTAGTTTTAATACCGTTTACGATCTTAATTTCTGAATTCAATCTCTTTACATCTGGGTCTCAATAAAACTAGTACACCCTGTATGTGTCAAGGTTTGACATTTGCCGATACACTCAACATACAAGCTTATAAAGCGTGTAGTTCATGCCTTACAACTGAGTTGTGTTGTGTAATTGGAGTGTATTTGTATGGTTGTATGACTGCAGCTAATCTGAAATTCAAATTTCAGAGTGGATACTTATAACCAACAATGTTTTAGCATTCCTCTATGTATCATTCCTGGTATTTTTGTTCTATTTAAAATTTACTTTTAATTTGTTTCATGATTACTACACTAGTGTGTGCTTGCGTTAGAGGTACGTCACCTTGTCCACAGGCTTGTATGGCTCACACCAGCTGAGTTCCTGGTCCTCGCCAACTGCCGAGTCCACGCAGTTCCAAGCGTTCACTATGAGGATCACCGATGTGAAGGTGATGACGCAGAAAACATCACAAACAGCTATGAACACTTTCAAATGGTTCTTCAACACGTCACTTACAAATAGTTTGAATGTGTTCAGCTGGTCGCGATGGTGATGGTGGTCCGACTCCAGTAGGCTCTGCTGGTCGTCAGCTCCCAGCAGCGACATGTGAGACTGTGTCATGACTGGGGCTTGAGAGGCGGACTACATCTGTTGAGCCACTCACGTCTGAATTGGATAATCGCAGCGCTTTGTTGACCGGTTCACTCTGGCACTCGTCGTTAGTTTGTTACAGTATATTGTAAGCCCCACATAGGTGGTAGGAGTCGTTATGCTTATTTGTAGTGAACAATCTAGGAAAAACCCCCAACGGATTGTTGGTTTACATATCGTAAAGTTCTAGATTTGACTATAAATAGAACTAGGCCTTACATTCCCATTTTTAAGTTGTAGCTGGTTTTAGCGAATTTCCCATATAGGGAATAAGCTATTACCGTAGTACTCATGGTAAGACCTGGACGCGGGACCGATTTTTTTTTCGTTTTAAGGTCCCTAGAGGCCAAAAACACCATCCGTTCAAATTCATATATATATATACCGTATATATATTTATATATTTATATATTTATATATATATACATATATATGTGTCCGTCAGCACGATAACTCGAGCAAAAATGATCCGATTTTGATGAAATTTGGCACAAACGTGTAAACCTACGTTTATTCGAACGAGTTCGCGATCCAGCATGATCGGACCATGGGAACGGGTGTTTACGGGGGGTTTTATGGGGTAAAAATAGGTTTTTCCCATTTTTTACCCAAAAAACATAAAATTAAGCAATTTATTTCCAAACCATTTTGTAGAGCTTAAAAAAACAAATAATTTAGTATATTGAAGCGTTATTATGCGCCTAATGGTTACGGAGAAAATTCCAAAAAATTGAAAATTGAAAATTCCCATGTTATTCTTATGGAGGATAAGTAAACTGTTGTAGTTTGCTTGTTTATGAAAATATTTTGATCAAATTTGGAAAATGTTTTTATTTCTTACTAACTATTAACATTTTACAAAAAAAAAAAAACAGTTTTACCCTCCCTGATGCAGCAAACCTAAGTACTTAGGGGGGGTTTATTGGGTAAAAATAGGTTTTTCCCATTTTTTACCCAAAAAACATAAAATTAAGCAATTTATTTCCAAACCATTTTGTAGAGCTTAAAAACACAAATAATTTAGTATATTGAAGCATTATTATGCGCCTAATGGTTACGGAGAAAATTCAAAAAAATCGAAAATTTAAAATTCCCATGTTATTCTTATGGAGGATAAGTAAACTGTTGTAGTTTGCTTGTTTATAAAAATATTTTGATCAAATTTGGAAAAATTTTTTATTTCTTACTAACTATTAACATTTTACAAAAAAAACAGTTTTACCCTCCCTGATGCAGCAAACCTAAGTACTTGTTAAACTAATTATATTTAAATCGGGAATAAATGTTATATTTTTAAGTAGACATTTCAGTGTAAATCCAATCAGTCAAATGGAAATTCGCTTAGTCTGCAGGTTTGCTGCGGCGGGGGTATTTGAATTATTCATTGGAATTAGATTACTCTTTCCTTTCGAATATACCAATTTGTTAGGTAAGACAAACTGAAAACCCAACCTATTGCAAAGCACTTTAACATAGTTAACATAGTAATACTGAGTGAGGAAACAGACTCATTTAACCAAGTTCTTATTGGACAGGAAATCGGTTACATCTTGTCTTAAGAGGTTGAATGTACTTCAGAATTCAAAGGTCAATAATTTTAATCCAAAATACAAAATGAAAAATGTGTAGAATTGTTTGATTTTAAATAGTTTTTAAATGAAAAGATGGGACGGAAACTCTTCATGTTTAACGGAATAACTGGAACGTTATAGGCTTACTATCTTAAATTATATGGTTTCAGATTTAGCTTGAATTTCTATAACCTTAGTAAAGTTCAATGTTGATTTAATTAAACAAAAGTTTTCATGGGCGTCTCATGTAACACCCTAATTCATTATTCTCGCTTAGTGTTGTTTTGTTTTGTTATGTGCATTGAATTAAGCATACACAAACTACATGAATTAAAAATACTGTACAACGCATTGTACAATGTACATCTCCACATTGGAATCTTGTATCGTATTAACTAGTGTCATATAACTTAATATTATATTTTTTTATTTAAACATTGTGCATTTTAGAAACAGTATCTCTAAACTTATACTATTAAAATATTTGTTTGTAGGAAAATCTCAAGCCAGTGCTATATAAATAAAAAGAATTTCAAAGTCTTTCATTTCAAAGTGATTAAAATAATACTCGTAGTTAGTAAAATATAGCAAGAATACATCTGTAAATAGTAAAAATGAATATTTTATAGTAACATATTTAAAATGGGAAAATTCGATGTCAAGATGTCTCTTCATATTTATGAAACGAGTGCTTCAGGGAACTCATTCAATAGCTATTTCATCTTATCGTTTGCTGCAAGGTGGTAGTATAAACGAATGATCTCGTAACGGTTCCTTGGTTGAATAATTTATATTCTTTTGCGACAGGCAATTCTTGTTCAACAGGTATGATGAAAAATGTAAATGACAATTTCTAGGGTTTTAACAAATGCTAGGTTTATAACTTAGGATTTGGCGTACCGGTATTGACTTACAAAACTAACAATTGCTACAACTAACTTGAACATTTGCATTAAATTTAATTAAAACATTTTTACAACAACGCATACAGAATTTTATATTTTCACATATAAAAACATTTACAGTTTTTTTTATTAATAGAGCTATAATTTGTATCGTATGTTTCATTGTACTCTATAATATTGAACAATAATTATTGTAAACATATGATCTTTTATTCTCCTAACAACACACTAAATACACCACCCCAGTGAAAATAGAGAGCCTAAATGTATGTACTGTACTTTAAAATAAAATATTGACTTAGCTATGCTCAATATGAAATTATGAACTGAGCATTTAAACTAATGTAGCTTACGTTATAGATTTAAATAAACATTTACTGTACTTATGTTTCTATGGTACACCAGCTTTTCAGTACAAAATTTATCATTATTTAATTTGAGGTGCCTATGATTATTTCAAAAGTAATCGTATTGATTGACGAAATAAATTCAAGTCTTGCTTCGTTAAGAAACCATATACAGGGTGACAAAAAAGTCTGGAAACGGCTTGATATCTTTTTAACAAAATTCGTTAGAAAATCCAAATTTTTCACATAAACTTATATGTATAAAAACTACTTTTTCCAAGAATTATCATTTTTTTACCTCTACCAGGGGACGAACTATGAGGAGTAGGTACATAATCTTTAATGTAAGCATAGGTTGATATGTACATCATTTTAAAGGTCTGGTCAAGTGGAGTTCATTGCCGGAAACCGCATCAAAAAAGGTTCATCCGTTACAAAATGTCGGCTGTCCAAAGTTCTTGCGGAATATACCTGCAGCGACCTTAGTATTGGTAAATACTCATATTCAACATTAGCCGGGAAATCTGAAACCCGTTTAAATTTGTTTTGAAGATTGAATAATATTAGTCTATGATCTAGTTGACTTTAAAATACAGTTTCAGCTCTCAAGCTTATGTTTAATACGAGTATTTACTAATAGTAAGGCCTGTGCAGGTATATTCAACAAGAACTTTGGACAGCCGCCATTTTGTAACGGATGAACCTTTTTTAACGCGGTTTCCGGCAATGAACTCCACTTGACCAGACCTTTAAAATGATGTGCATATCAACCTATGCTTACATTAAAGATTATGTACCTACTCCTCATGGGCCGTCCCCTGGTAGAGGTAAAAAAATGATAATTCTTGGAAAAAGTAGTTTTTATACATGTAAGTTGATGTGAAAGGTTTGAATTTGCTAATGGATTTAGCTAAAAAGATATTAAACCGTTTCCAGACTTTTTTGTCACCCTGTATATTATTATTTATTTGACTTACTAAACTTGTCACATTAAACTTATATTCGTTAAAAGCTGAAAAATAAGTTTTGTCTTATACACAAAGACTTTAACTACATTAGAAAAATACGTGTGTGTTAACATGTTTCTTCTACCAGAATTTATCTACTTAGATTACTGATCTTAAGAATCAATTCGTAAAACTTTCTACTGCAATATAGATATAAATCTAATGTAAAATCATTAATGATAGTAAATTACCTACCTCAGTATTGACATCAATAATATAAACTAATTGAGTCAAATGTCCACGATGTTTATGATAAATTCCATAGAGAAAAACCTATAATGTTGAGAGCCAGCTGCCAGCTGTGTTACACATAACGAGATCACGCCAGGTTAGGCGCAACACGTCACTTATTTGCACACATGTGACTGACGAAGGTTTATTTCAACACTGTCGTTGTGTTGGGATTAACTCCGTTTCAGCATAAAAATATATTACAGCAAATTTAAAGAGAGTGTAAGCTGCGTGAAGAATACATTTTCGGTGTAACATTACAAATGTAGGCTATATCATTTCCATTTTAAGGTAATATTTTTCAATGGATTCTTTAGTTAAACATTCGAAATTTATATAAAACCTAAATGAAAAAAATCAATTCTTACTGTATTTTCAAATAGAAAATATTCTATATTCAGAATAGAATCAGTTTTTGTAGGATCGAGGTAGCAATCTAACAACGAGATATTAGTAGCTTTTAAACACTTCTATAGAATTGAATATGGAATCAGTTTTGTGTAGGATCGAGGTAGCAATCTAACAACGAGATATTAGTAGCTTTTAAACACTTCTATAGAATTGAATATGGAATCAGTTTTGTGTAGGATCGAGGTAGCAATCTAACAATTAGATATTAGTAGCTTTTAAACGCTTCTATAGAATTGAATATGGAATCAGTTTTGTGTAGGATCGAGGTAGCAATCTAACAATGAGATATTAGCAGCTTTTAAACACTTCTATACAATTGAATATGGAATCAGTTTTGTGTAGGATCGAGGTAGCAATCTAACAATAAGATATTAGCAGCTTTTAAACACTTCCATAGAATTGAATATAGACTCAGTTTTGTGTAGGATCGAGGTAGCAATCTAACAATTAGATATTAGTAGCTTTTAAACGCTTCTATAGAATTGAATATGGAATCAGTTTTGTGTAGGATCGAGGTAGCAATCTAACAATGAGATATTAGCAGCTTTTAAACACTTCTATAGAATTGAATATGGAATCAGTTTTGTGTAGGATCGAGGTAGCAATCTAACAATGAGATATTAGCAGCTTTTAAACACTTCTATAGAGTTGAATATGGAATCAGTTTTGTGTAGGATCGAGATAGCAATCTAACAATGATATATTATTAGCTTTTAAACACTTCTATAGAATTGAATATGGAATCAGTTTTGTGTAGGATCGAGGTAGCAATCTAACAATGAGATATTAGCAGCTTTTAAACGCTTCTATAGAATTGAATATGGTATCAGTTTTGTGTAGGATCGAGGTAGCAATCTAACAATAAGATATTAGCAGCTTTTAAACACTTCCATAGAATTGAATATAGACTCAGTTTTGTGTAGGATCGAGGTAGCAATCTAACAATTAGATATTAGTACAGTAGCTTTTAAACGCTTCTATAGAATTGAATATGGAATCAGTTTTGTGTAGGATCGAGGTAGCAATCTAACAATGAGATATTAGCAGCTTTTAAACACTTCTATAGAATTGAATATGGAATCAGTTTTGTGTAGGATCGAGGAGCAATCTAACAATGAGATATTAGTAGCTTTTAAACGCTTCTATATAATTGAATATGGAATCAGTTTTGTGTAGGATCGAGGTAGCAATCTAACAATGAGATATTAGCAGCTTTTAGCGAATTTCCCATATAGGGATTAAGCTATTACCGTAGTACTCATGGTAAGACCTGGACGCGGGACCGATTTTTTTTTCGTTTTGAGGTCCCTAGAGGCTAAAAACACCATCCGTTCAAATTCATAAATATATATATATATAAATAAATATATATATATATATATATATATATATATATGTCCGTCAGCACGATAACTCGAGCAAAAATGATCCGATTTTGATGAAATTTGGTACAAACGTGTAAACCTACGTCTATTCAAACGAGTTCGCGATCCAGCATGATCGGACCATGGGAACGGGGGTTTACGGGGGGTTTCATGGGGTAAAAATAGGTTTTTCCCATTTTTGACCCAAAAAACATAAAATTTAGCAATTTCTTTCTAAACCATTTTGTAGAGTTTTAAAAAACAAATAATTTAGTATATTGAAGCGTTATTATGCACCTAATGGTTACGGAGAAAATTCCAAAAAATTGTAAATTTAAAATTCCCATGTTATTCTTATGGAGAATAAGTAAACTGTTGTAGTTTGCTTGTTTATGAACATATTTTGATCAAATTTAGAAAATGTTTTTATTTCTTACTAACTATTCACATCTTATAAAAAAAAACAGTTTTACCCTCCCTGATGCAGCAAACAGTTAGACGTCTTGTTAAACTAATTCTATTTAAATCGAGAATAAATGTTATATTTTTAAGTAGACATTTCAGTGTAAATCCAATCAGTCAAATGGAAATTCGCTTAGTCTGCAGGTTTGCTGCGGCAGGGGTATTAAACACTTCTATAGAATTAATTATGGAATCAGTTTTGTGTAGGATCGAGGTAGCAATCTAACAATGAGATATTAGCAGCTTTTAAACACCTCTATAGAATTTAATATGGAATCAGTTTTGTGTAGGATCGAGGTAGCAATCTAACAATGAGATATTAGTAGCTTTTAAACGCTTCTACAGAATTGAATATGGAATCAGTTTTGTGTAGGATCGAGGTATCAATCTAACAATGAGATATTAGCAGCTTTTAAATACTTCTATAGAATTGAATATGGAATCAGTTTTGTGTAGGATCGAGGTAGCAATCTAACAATGAGATATTAGCAGCTTTTAAACACTTCCATAGAATTGAATATAGACTCAGTTTTGTGTAGGATCGAGGTAGCAATCTAACAATTAGATATTAGCAGCTTATAAACACATCCATAGCATTATCATAACTGTTTAGTGCGCACACTGTGAGATCCTTGATTTATAAAATAACGGATGTGTTCTAAGACTACGGTAATGATTTATGTAATATAAAACGAGAATACCTGTACGCACATTAGGCATTTTAATTAGGTTCGATTCAGAGGCAAAACTAATACTGCAATATCCTCTTAGTAGTTTTTACTTTTTAAAGATTAAGTTTATTTGAGACAGTTACAATGTGAATTAAGCTACTAATTTAAATAAAATTAAACTAATTAATTCTTCAAATTATTTCTTCACATAACCTTAAATATGTAATTGTGTTGACTATCAGTGTGCATTATCATTCTGGTGAATAGTGGTAATAGGGTATTGTGTGGTGAAACATAGCGTTCGTACCACGGGCCGAAATCGTTTTGCAGCTCTCGATCGGTTTAAGTAGTTCTCGACTTCCTATCGAACTGAAAAACTATCTCGAGCTGGCAAAACCTCATTTTCGGCCCTATGTACGAAACAATGTTTTGTCTCCTGTTTACTTTTGACTGTGGTTAAACATTAACTGAAACAGCTGAAAATACCAACTGTTATGGTCAGCTATTCGCATTTAAAGTGACAATAACATCTTGAAGAAAGTTGGTAAGCGTAACTGGATCTTTGAAAGAAAACTGTAAAGCATTAACATTCTAGGGCGGTGAAGACCTAAAGGAATTAGCTTTACAATGACACCTCAATGGTAAAAATCATATAAGTAGGAAGGCTAACAAAGGAATGTTTCAGAGAAAACCCTTATTGTATTAAGTACATCGATGGGTAGATAGATAGTTTAATATAGTAATACTATCATTGTACTGTATCGTCTTTGTTCAGAAATGTAAGAACATACATTCAGAGTTGAAGCTCAGTACATATTTACGTAAACAGCAACAAGGTTTCTTACATTCAAGTAACCGCAGCCTTTTCATACGTACCAAATGTGGCTACAGAGCCTTCTGTTTAGGTAATCAAAGTTTACTGCCTCCCTCTCTGTAGCATCAAGGCGCAACCAATGCCTGACTTAAATATTGAATCGATAACCTAGGGTTTTGGCGTATTCCATTTTTTATTTATTCATCTAATTATATGTGTTTATCATTACCAGTGAGATTTATTAAAGTAATTTTTTGGTAAGGAAACAGCCCAAACCCTAGTCTTACACTATTTAACTTCTATTTTTTTTTTTTTTTTTTTTTTTTTTTTGAGGTTGGTTAAGAGGTTGGCGGCCTTTTAGACATATATTCTTTTAGACATCATAATTAACTAACGCCTTGATGACAAAAGGCATCTGGGTCTAGCGATGATCTCGCTTGGGATCAAAACAAGATACAGCTGTAACCACCTAAAAATTTTAAGAGGAACACTATAAGGTCGCCCGTAATGACGTCATCAATATGGCGCTCGGAAGAGGATGCTGGGTCGCTATGAATTGGTCATTATACCAGGATGCCTGAACTGATTTTAATGAAATTTGGCATACAAGGGCTTGAATACTATATCTAATCCCAGTTTGTCAATGGTCGAGTTTGATTAGGTCATTTCAAAATGGCGGCCGATAATAATTAAAATAATTAAAAATTGTTTAATGTTTTGTTATTTCAACTCTCTCCAGAAATCTGCAGCGATATTTCATTTTCCTTGCAATCACAGGTTGTGATGCCATCTCTGCATTTCATGGAATAGGCAAAATACCCCCACCGCAGCAAACCTGCAGATTAAGTGTTTAAGTGTAAGTGTCAAGCCCTACAAATGTTAAGAGGGACTCTATAAAAATAGCACCTAGGTACCGTCTCCGTCTCAATTGATAATAATAATTATACAACCTCTTGGCTACCCTACCCAGACAATTATAAATACACGAACTTCTTATTGGATACACTATTAAGCCAGATCGATAGTGTAAAATTCGGATTGAAGTTGTTCAAAAATAAAATAATAATTTACATTAATTCATTATTTATCACTAATTTAGCCAGGCTTAATTCGTATAAATAAGTAAACGAAACTCATCATTTTGTAAAAGAAAATATATCGCTGTTGACATGGATATTGTGTGTTTCGTTTGCTGAAAAAATCGGATAAAAATATGCATAATTAGTTGTTATTATTATTAGCTGATACCTCAAAACTAAGGATTTTTATTAGTTTTTCTAGGTATGTAATTGTTGTATCGAACGTTGTAGCAAGAATCTGGTTCTAATTGCATAATATTTTATCTGTCTGTTGCTTATTTTTAAACTAAAACCAAATGGGTTAGTTATATATTATATTAATATATTAATAACCCAAACCAAAAGTCTGTAAATAAATGTTAAATAGGCCTATTTAACTTCTCTGTAAAATCTGAACTTTTAGGTTAATGGTAAGTAAATAAGTATTGTACTGATTTGTATCCATTGCAGCAGTAAAAGAAACCGCAATTAGTACACGGTACCTTTTCATCTGTTATCAAGGTAAATCAACTTCGAACCTTTGTAAAAAGTTCGAATTTTGAGCAGGTTTTAAACATTTATAAAATAAAAAGAATGCTTTAGTTAAACATGACTTCTTTTTAGTTTGATGTGAGTTTTAATGGATTTCTAACAATATTACAGTACTTAAATATGCTGTAGAAAAACAAATATTGTTATGGGAAGGGCAAGACAATCGTATGAATGCAATGAGAGCTAATCTGTGAAAGTGGAGGTTGGCGGTTGTATGACGTTGTAAGTGTTTATGCGCAGTCTGTATCCTGCATAAGTAATAAGGGATTACAAGACGGGCTATGCAATGAGAGCTAATCTGTAAAAGTGGAGGTTGGCGGTTGTATGACGTTGTAAGTATTTATGCGCAGTCTGTATCCTGCATAAGTAATAAGTGATTACAACACGGGCTATGCAATGAGAGCTAATCTGTGAAAGTGGAGATTGGCGGTTGCATGACGTTGTAAGTGTTAATGCGCAGTCTGTATCCTGCATAAGTAATAAGTGATTACAACACGGGCTATGCAATGAGAGCTAATCTGTGAAAGTGGAGATTGGCGGTTGCATGACGTTGTAAGTGTTAATGCGCAGTCTGTATCCTGCATAAGTAAAAAGTGATTGCAACACGGGCTATGCAAAGATCTCAGCAAGCCCACTAACCTCATGACTTTACTTCAAACCCGCCAAGACTTATTTTATTCAGTAAACTTTGAAACCGTTGTCTCAAAACTAATATTTTAGGGCTGCTTTATTTAGTACTAGCTGTACCCGCGGGCTTCGCCCCGTTTAACTTCATAAGTATTCGCATGGCTCATTCACGTCCTGGTTGAAGTTCGTTCGCTACGCTCACTCACCTTTAGGTTGGAGCTCGTTCGCTGCGCTCACTTGCCTTCAGGTTAGCTCGTTCGCTACGCTAACTCGCCTCTAGGTTGAAGTTCGTTCGCTACGCTCACTCACCTTTTGGTTGGAAATTAGCTGTTGTCATAAAATAAAAAAAAATAATAGTGCTGCACCCTGTTGGTAATCCTTGTAACTTTTATGCTATTGAACATCATAGAACAGAACAAACTTGTTTAATTGAAACAGCTGTTAAGATTCATTAAATTACTTTTAAATATGAAAAATCATAAGATTAACATGGGGAACTACAGAGCCACTGGGGCGGAGCCCGAAAGGGTTTTTGAGATAAGAATATGCTATAATGTTAATCGGGAATGTGAGCTATCATCATGCCAAATTTCAGCCCAATCCGTCCAGTAGTTTATGCGTGATTGAGCAACACACACACACACACACACAAACATAAACACAAACTCACAAACTTTCAGATTTATAATATTAGTAAGATATTCTGGAAAATGCACTAATATAAGTATGTAGTAACCTCTGGATCACTAAATTTAAGCTAAATGGTTGATGTTATCTCGCTTCGTCAAGCAATCGTTTGTAGTAGTGCACTACTATAGTTGCAGACTTCTGGAGTCCATCATACGTGGTGACAAAATCATCAAGTCATCTATCCTACATTTGGTTGGATTTGTCGTTATCATTGTAGAACACATACACAAACACACGGCAAAAGTACGATTAATGAATATAATACTGAAATTTTAAGAAGAATGACAATTGATGCTTCTTTGTGGCGAGTGATAGTCAACCAAAGAGCGATAATTAAATAACTCGCGGCGTACAACACGTTACGACGTCGGTGTTCGTAAGCTTTTTATAGGGTTTTTATCGTGTGGTTGTTTTGTGTGTGTGTTTGTGTGTGTTAGTGTGTGTATTGGTGTGTTTGTTTGTGTCAAGTGACGTATGTGGTGGGAGTTAAAGGCAAAGAAAAGGGTAGTTGAATACTTTTAAAAAGGTAAAAAGGTCCAGTTTTAATACAATGATAATGTAATTAATTATAACGTAACACATTGCAATATTCTTGTGTTATTATGTTTTCTAAAAGTTAACTTCTTTTATTTAATTGCCAACGTCTTATTTATTTGTAAAAAATTAATTTTCATAAATTAAATATAAAGCTAATTATGTAAGGTAGGTTAAACCGCCTTTTAAAAATCGAAATTGCTCAATAAAGTTAAAATCACTCCAAAAACTCAATTCAACCTTAAATTAGTTTTGTATGGATTGGTCATAGCTAATGAAAATATCAATGACTTATGTTTATACAAATACATAGTTTATAGGTACACAATCAGTGTTTATTTCGATAGTTTAGAACAATTAGAAGTGAAATAGGCTATATTAATAGCCATACGGTATAAATATTGTTACAAACCTGTGAGATAAAAAATAGATGATACAGTACGGTAACTTAATTTTATGCTCTTGCTTCAAAAGTAACATCCGAATAAAAAATTTTAATTACAGATACAGTATAGCAAATGCAGTAGAAGTTAAAAAACAATTATAAGCGGAGAGCAGAATCATTACAGTGGTTATATTTACCATGCAGTTGTTATGCTTAAAATCAACTAATCTTTAGCAAAATAAACACAAAGTAACGTCAGAATTACGTAAGACTCGCGTAGCGCTGATTCGGAACCTTACTTTCGACAATGTTCCGACGGACGCCGCAATGTGCGAGGACATTTTATCACAATGCTGCATTTTTAAACAAAAGAGAAGTGTTTCCCTTGCAGCGTACATTATTTTTTAACTTCCAATGTTTGTTAACTTTGGTCCTTTATACATTTCTCGCAGTATCTAGATATTCATTAAATTAGCCATACCCAGCACATAATATTAGGAATATAATATATACACATATTTTATAATTCATCTAACGATCGGCTAATTGCATTTAACGATTTGTAACTCATCATTAACATAAAGAGCTTATTATTACTGAAAAACTTTAATTGCTTTAACCTTACTGTTTTTAAAACATATTGTGTTGATTGACTAGCATAAACTGAATGCTTAGTAAATCACTAATGTAATATCGGTCTTGTTGGAAACATCAAACTTTTCGATCATAAAAAGGTAATTAAGCACTTCTTAGGGTCCGCTTTACCTTGCCGTTAAAAGCTGCAAGACTTTGTATGTTACGTTATGTACGCCATTTTGTTGAGAAGAAAATGATTAAGTTATTATTTTATTCTATGAATCCTCCCAATGTCTTTTCAATCGATATTGACCAGTGTAATGTTAACGAAAGATAAAATTCACTTTGTAACTGGTTCCTCGCACTTGTAGTAACATCATAAAAACGTTTGTAGAACTTCAGATTCTATTCCACGCGCTAAATGTAAGAAATATCTGTAAACAATTGTTGTTCATGAATAATAGAGCTCAAACTCTTCTGGTCCAGGGATCTAGAAACTTAACTCACGTCGTCTTTGTTAAATTATTTGATTGGACTCAAATAGTAACATACAAGGAAAATTGTACAATAGATCATTTTGTTCAAATATAATGGCATCGATATGTAGTTTGTATCAAACCTATCTACAGTGACATATAAACAAACCTTTTGTGACAAGTAGAGCCTCAATATAGAAAACATAAATACAGGGTGATTACCGAGAAACGCATGTTTTTCAAATAACGAGTACTCAGGTAATTCAGAGCAAAAAATGTATTTATGAGTGGAAAAACAGTGTACACAATATGCAATTTCAGAATAGAATTACTTGCAATTTAGCATTTAAAAATTACATTTCTAACGTGGTGGTTAGAGAACATTGATAATTTTACGGGTCACCTTCTGCTTTGATACAGCGTTGAAGGCGTTCCTTAAAACTTTCTACGGAATTTGCTAACATATCTCTAGGAATGGCGTTGATTTCGTGGCGAATAGCTTCTTTAAGTTCCTGTATTGTTTGTGGTTTGTTTATGTAAACTCTAGATTTCAAAAATCCCCATAGAAAGAAATCTGTAATTTTAAGACCTGGTGAGCACTCGGCCAAGTGACACCACCAAAACGTGGGATAACTCTTTTAGGTAATGTTCGCCGAAGGAATTCCATTCTAATGCGAGCTGTATGGACTGTTGCCCCATCTTGTTGGAACCATACGTCATTACGTATCTCAACACGTTGATGGCGCAGTTCCGGCAAGAAATATTCTTCCAACTAGGACCCTGGCTAGGACCCTGAACTGTTGCAAGGCGCACTCTTTCAACTGTCTCAGGGGTACTAACTGTCCTTGCCAGTCCAGGAGGTTTCCTCTTTAGCAGAGATCTAATCGAGTTTTACATTATGTATCCAACGCAATATCGTGTTACGATCAGGGGTAGCGCCATGCCGTGCAATGTTAAAATGTGTATGAAAGTCTCGCTGAGTCTGAGTGACTGATTCACCATTTGCGTAATATCGTCGCATGACAAACATACGATGCTCAAGGTCCCACATCTTGGCAAAAATTGAAACTGCACACTTCCTCCTACACATCGCAACAACTTCCGGCCGTCGCCGAACGATATTCCTTATGTACTACGAATGTCAAAAACATGCGTTTCCCAGTAATCACCCTGTACAAGTCGACCAAAGGCGTTGTAAATATGTATATAAATCTATCTATTCTTTTTTACGTGTGAGTGTATCATTAGATATGTACTGGGAGAGGGCTTGAAGCATTTCCGTGTAGCCAAATAATTCACACTTTCCCACACAACTCAGCCACTGCCACAATGGTCATCACAATCTCTTTGTTGTATAATGTACAAGCAACGGTTAACACAACTGCATAAGCTTGTAGTCAATTAGTTACTCTTTTTTATGAAGAAAATAATAAAAAAGTTTCAATAGCTTCTGAACCGTAACTTTTACATTATTAGAGGTTGTATAATTTAGTTTAGAGTAAAAGAGACTATTACTTACTAACATTTAGTCAAAACAGGTCAAGCCGTTTTTTTTTAATTCGACCTTCCGTTACTTTATGGGTTTTTATGACTAAATCACAAAGAATTTACACGTCTTAATATAATCATAATATGAGAGTTGACACCCAAATACATGATCTTACAGTACTGCTCGGAGTATTGAAGCGAGAAGTATGTGTATCAGTATTTACAACTTTGCTAAGAGCGTTTTTACAACCATTTCACCGTATCTCGTGCTGCAGGAGTTCTTAATGAAAACATCATAAGTTGCGTCGACTTACATTTAGTTTCCGTGTTTTAAAACGATTTAGAATAGAAATCTTACCATGGTGCATTACTAGTGGACAATATTTATTTAATCCATAATATTTGTCATAAGTTTATTCCTCCACAGGATGGGTGTAAGCGTTGTATGGCAAAGAAGGACGAAAACCAATTGCCTTGTTTACTAATAGTTTTTTGATCCCTGAGAACCAAAAAAGTAAATCTATTCTTAAAGTTCTGAAATCACCATGAATAACTTAAAAATACCTACCATGTAATAAGTTATACGTATTAATAGTAATATTAAATTTCAATATTCGTTTAACAAAAGTATAATATAAAAATGAAAACGTTCATGCTGATAATGTTCGCTTCAAACAAAATGAGTACAAAATAGTATTACAATGTAATCATAAAATAATAATAATAATCAATATTTAATAATAATAATTCCTTGCTATTTTACTTGTTACTTGGGCTGGTTTGGCTGGTTGATCCTTGTTCAAAACAATATATTACAATAAAAATCTAAAAAGAAAATATTTCGTTGCTTAGGTCACTTTGGTGCTGGATGTCCTAAATATTCTTATGGATGTGGATTGAATCAATTTAGCTATTGATTTACAGTTTTAAATAAAAAAGAAGGACAACGTACCACTTTTACAGTACATTACCGAAGTAAATTTAAATTATTGGTAGCACACTAAAACATACATTTATAGTAGTGTTTGTGCATATGTTTTCATATCAATACAGAATATACGACACAGAGTACATCTCTTTGAGAAGGAATGGAAGGCTATTTACTGCGTATAAAAATGTAGATGCCAAATTGGATGTGTTCCCTCATATCCCAGCTTTCACAGTAGCCTAGAGTATTGTTCTTTTGTTGTCTTGCAAAAAAAAAGTTTTCAGACTTTTTACACAATAAATGAATGAAAACATTCCAAACCGTGGTTGGTACAAAACAAATTAAAAGCCATTATAATTTTGTATGGCAAACGTCCGTTGCAACTTATTTAAAGACAATAGGTGATACCACTACTAACCACATATTTAATGACAACATGTCATACCACTACTAACCCCATATTTAATGACAACAAGCCACACCACTACTAACTACATATTATTTAATGACAACAGGCCACACCATTACTGACACATATTTAATGGCAACATGTCATACCACTACTAACCACATATTTAATGACAACATGTCATACCACTACTAACCACATATTTAATGACAACATGTCATACCACTACTAACCATATGTTTAATGACAACATGTCATACCACTACTAACCCCATATTTAATGACAACAAGCCACACCACTACTAACTACATATTATTTAAAGACAACAGGCCACACCATTACTGACACATATTTAATGGCAACATGTCATACCACTACTAACCACATATTTAATGACAACATGTCATACCACTACTAACCCCATATTTAATGACAACAAGCCACACCACTACTAAATACATATTATTTAATGACAACAGGCCACACCACTACTAACCACATATTTAATGACAACATGTCATACCACTACTAACCCCATATTTACTGACAACAAGCCACACCACTACTAACCACATATTATTTAATGACAACAGGCCACACCACTACTAACCACATATTTAATGACAACATGTCATACCACTACTAACTACATATTTAATGGCAACATGTCATACCACTACTAACCACATATTTAATGACAATATGTCACACCACTACTATTCACATATTTAATGACAACAGGTCACACCACTACTAACCACATATTTAATGACAACATGTCACATCACTACTAACCACATATTAAACCATATATTTCTAACTAAAGAAAAACGTGTTTAATAATATTTGTTAAGTATATTTTTAAATATTGTCTATACTGTTATTTCTACCATGTATCATTAATACATCTCATAACTTATCTGACATCACATTTTTCATATTTGACGTCAATAGATCCAATCAAATCTAACAACATACCGTAGAGTAGCAAAAGAATCAACTAATTGATACTGATGTTTCATAAAAAGATGTATAAATTCCAATTTTTGTCAAGCCTCTTTACCCCTAGCTTATTATGTAATTATGTATTGTAATGTTATTAATTAAGAGAATTATTAGCAAAGCTCCACCAAAGCGTTTACTAAATTTCCTAATTAACTATAACCCCAATACTAAATAACTCAATATGATAATAAGTTTACACAATATGAATAAGATGACATAAAAAACTAAAATTTTTAACCCCTACTAAATAAAGCAGAATACATCCAAACGAATAATATCTATTAAATAAATAAACAGCTGTTAATTGCACCGACCTTTGATGTTCATTTCATTAATTAAATGATTTTAACTTCGAAAGCATAAGGCGTAAATCTTTGGAACTCGGCTCGTGGGTCAGAGTCCTTTGATAATTTGTTCATAGCAATATTTTTAGGAAAATTTAAACGCTCTGAGCTTCTTTTTATGTGCTATGTGCCTATGCCTATGTTTTATTTGATTAATGGCCTTGAACAATGGCCAACAACAACAATTCAATTCAATTGTACAATTCAGTTGTCTGCTTGTAATATCGAATATTCCAATACGTTTCCAAAGTTGCTACATCTGTTTTAACATTCCAATGCTACATCTGTTTCACGTAAATAGGATGTCTAATTGCAGTATCCAAAGTCAATGCTATATGTGGTTCACGTATATGAGATGTCTAATTGTATTGTTTAAAGTAAATTGTACATCCGGTGTACACAATTAATGGGTAGTCAGCTTGCAGTATCCAATTCAATGCTACATCTGATACACATAAATGACGTATCTACTTGCATTATTTGAAGTAAAAAGTACATCTGGTTTACACAAGTAATGGGTAGTCTACTTGCAGTATACAAAGCCAATGCTTCATCCAATGCACATAGATAAGATGCCTACTTGCAGTATCCAAAGTCAATGATATATTAGGTTTACATAAATGGAATTCCTGTTTGGAGTACCCAAAGGCAATGGTGCATTACCCTAATTGGCTATTCATTTTGTAGTAAATTATGTTCAACGGTATCAATCCGATTGTTATTCCCTTTTGTTTTGTATTTGTAGTGTGATAGTTTATTTGAGATGATTTGTTGATAGACATATTGATGTTACCACTCTTTTGTTTACCTTCTTATTGTTATCTTAAACATAATATCATGGCGACCAGTACACCTAAAAGGCCCATGTTACAATTCTAAAAGTGGATATCCATGTAGAGAAAACTCTGTGGTTCGATTCCAAAAGAGTGAAAATCGGCCGCCATCTTTTGATTATGTAGTTACTGGGTACTAGTACTACAAATATGCAAAGTTTCCCAGTTTAGAGATTATTTCCACATAAACCCCTAAAGTGACTGGACTACTATGATACATTCTGTATATTCGTTGATCAATGGTCATCGCCCGAATTTTCCCCCTTTTACTGTATTTTTGTACCGTTTATAAACATATGCTATGATTCTTACATTAACGTTGTTACTTTGTAACCATAATGGCAGCCTGACGCTATATATTACTTATTTAAAGTTAGTTTTAAATTGTATAGACATTCTAAAAAATACCTTAGTAAGTCTAAATAAGATGTGTTCAGGCTCTATTGCGTGATAAGATTACAAAATTTGCTTAAGGCCCATCTTCATTAACATACAATAAAAAAAAACTTTTTAAGGATTTTACGCTATTTATACAAGATTTCTTTTTAACCGGGGGGATTTTTTCCATACTGGATATTACATACATTCATACATCGGAATGCCATTCTGCAGATGCATTTACTTGCCCGCACTGCGCAAAACTGTAACGAAAACTAACACAAACTCAAGAAGAGGTTGATGTGCGACTACTGGACGCAGCTTGAATCCCTGGAGATGAAAACTTGTCCTGCTAACATTAATCTACGAAACAACTTAGGGACATGAGACATGTGATAGTGACACAATAATAGGTTGTAAGGTAAAGGCAACACACGATATATGAAAATCGGACCGTCTAATAGTAATGCTTATTAAAGATAAATAAGTCGTGTGTGAAGCTAGATATTTGCTGTGTAGTGTAATGTACAATACTACTATTTGGATTTATCTTGTTTGCACTCCTAGATAAATAAGATAGTAAAAAATAGTTGTTTACGTAACGATCGCGTAAGAACGGTAAGAACAGTCTTTTCGAAACGAGTAGAAAATTTAAGGTAGGGGGCCTACGAGCCCTGGCGAGTGCCTTTAAAACTTCTACGATTGTCGTAGAGGCGTACACAAAAGTGTGTACTTACACGATCGTTTCTTAAATACTAAAAATCACTACGCATAACAAGAGAGGTTATGTTTTCGTTTATAACCTCTCATTGCCACTGATTATGATGCAACGACTTATTATTCCAACTACTCACTCATCAATTAAGTTGGTCTTAACAGCTGATAATTTGACGTTCGATATATTACAATTTTAATTATTTTCTCGCAATTATTGAACCTCATTGGTTCAAAATTGTATTGTAAACTAATAAAACAATACTGTAAAGCAAGTAACAATAAGATGTTTTTTTTTTTACTTTCAAACTCAAACTTTGTGATAATGAGGTGCGTTTCCTTAATGTAGGCTAGCAAAACGAAGACTATATGAAAGACCATAATTGGATAGATAAATTAAAATTGTTGTAACAAGATAGGTTTAGTCGTAAAATAATGGAATCTACTAGTGAGTCTGGACTTAAAACTCCGCCGGTTTAGCGTCGTCTGTTTTCATAACTGATCAGTTACCGTAAAGTTCCGTGTCCGTGTATGTATATGTGTTGTGTGTAAATGTTTATTTATTTTTACGTGTTAAACATGACGCTCTTCATGTGAAGAAAGAAGAAGTCCTTGTACCGCCCGTAGATGACTCCACATAAGAGTCGAAACTAGTTGCGACTGCAATTAAATGGATTACTTTATAGCAGGTAGTAAAAATGTCTTCAAAAAATATCTAAAAATAATAACTACAAACTGTATGAACGATAAATAAATATAGCCTACTGCTGAGTTTCTGATCACAAATCTGAGATAGCTATTATTGTATAAATAGCTGTTTTGAGGCAAACTAACATGTTATTCTCATAAGAATAGTATAGGCTAAATTAGATTTTTGATGCAATATTTATCATGACAAAGAAAAAAAATCAGATCAGTTTGCACACCTATATGACATACTTTTTCTAATGATACGTGAATGGTAAGATTTGGTGAAAATGGTGGAGGAGTACAACTGACATTTCACCAGATAAATATTTCACTAAATAAATATTTTGCAGGGTGTTCAAAAAAGGTGAATTCCTTGGGTCAAAATAAGGGTAAAATCAACAATAAAACGTGTTCCAAAATAGTTTCGGTAACCAAATATTTGAAATTTTTTATTGTTACAAACGATCTTTATGAAACTTGGTTTGTATATTAAGGAAATAAGACTTTTTTAGAGAAAAAAATTTTCTTTAAGGGCCGTTTTATAATGCAAATTATTAACAAATGGCCGATTTTATGAAATAGTGTCAGTGTCAAGGACAGTCTTATTTAGTATAATGACACATATCAAATGACACCAAGTAAAAAATCTCGAATTAAAATTACAGTATCTTCGATATCACGACTTTAGTCGTAAAATAAGGTTCGCTACCCTTATTCTACGTCATTTTACAATTAAACTCATTTTACAAATAAAAATCGTATATTGTTGTTTTTTATTTGATCTTTTGTACTTGGCGTTGTTTGATAGGAAATTTTAAATTCTAAATTAAAGTGTTCTTTTTAATTTTTCATAAATCAGCCATTGTTTAGTTATTTAAATTTAAAAAGTTGAAATGGCTACCATATTCAAATTTTGAATTGTATATATGTAATGTCACATATAGGTCTTTTCTACCTTAACATATATACTGTATCAAGTTTCATAAAGATGGATCAAAAAATCCAAAGAAAACAATTATTATAAAAAAATACAAAATGGCAGATATCAGGTTAACCATTAGTTAACAGGTTTTAGGTTTGGGATAAAATGTCTTCTTGGTGTCTTTATTTTGACCCAAGGAATCACTAAGTAAATTATGTCACCACCTTTTTTGAACACCCTGTATAGATTCTATTGTCCAGTTATAAATGGCTCCATGAGTAAATCTTACCTGAATATCAAAAGGTATCGCGTTAGATCACGGAATAAGTGAGTAATATTTTACAAACAAATAAATCAATTAACGATGCAGATTAAACAGATACAAGTAACAATTGCTTCTCTCCACGTCATACGTTTTCATATCTATAATTTAGATTTTAAATTATTTCACAAACGCTAACAATAGTACGCTAAATATACTTTAAAAAACTGTACGTATGCTCTGGAACATATCTGTTGAACATGTATATTCGTTTAAATTATTATTCCTGACATTTTTTGCAGATTATATTCTAACTATGCATGATTGTTTGGGTTTTAGTAATACTTTAAAAGATGTTAATTACGGGATATCACTCAAAGCATATTCTTTTCATTTGATAATATATTTAATGTAATTAAACCCAGACTAAGTATTCTTCCCAGCTTTGTACTGTACAGGAAATTGAAGCTTTTTACAAAATGAGAAGACGTAAATGAAACCAAGCAGATTAACCATCCGATAATATCCGGTGAAGCACAATAGGTATTGTTGCTTAATTAAGTAAAAAAGATGGAACATTTGTTTCCATTTATGGAAAGTCATAATTAACTCATAAATTAATATTGTTTTTATATATTACAGTCTATGTGTTGATTAATGTAGGTTAATGTAATCATGAACTGTAAATGTTTTACATTACGAAAACTTTAAATCTATTTAATTCACTAAATGATAATACTATAGAAGTACAGTTTTCACCAGATTAAATATGTATAATTCCAAGGTTTTGATTTGCCGTATGTAGCTTAATAATACTGTGTAATATAAGTTGACTATGTATTCAATAGTTAAAAGTCTTGATGACACTCTCAATAAGAAACGGACTTACATACTAAAGTTATGAACATGACGCGATATTTTATTTTCCAACGTTATATTTTTCTGGCCAAGCAGAAAGGATTTATATTTCCCCGCGGACTAAGAGTACAACTGTGACGTTTGACCATAGCACTTATTTACTTTTAAGTTCTAATTTGGTAGAAATACAGATATTTAGAATACTAAACTCTTTTCATTCAAAAATACTTGGTTAAACATTATCAGGGTAAAGAATTTGTGCACATTCATGCATTAATTACGAAGATGAAACTACTCACGTCCACTGTTAAGTCCATCTGAAATTTGTATATTTCAAATAGAAGAGGATTAAAAATAATTTTGTGGCCATGTAGGGATTGTATATGGAAGACACTAAATCACTGTACATTAATTTTAATTTTCAAATAAAATAAACTTGAAAACTCGTCTACCTCCTTGACCAGTAAGCACTTCACGTATAGAATTTAATATTTAGATACACATAGAGTGATGTTTCCATACAGTTTATGTGTTGATTAATGTAGGTTAATGTAATCATAAACTGTAAATGTTTTACATTACGAAAGAACAAATCTTCCAACAACTTTCAATCTGACTGTAGCCAAGAAAACACTATCAATTGTAGTACGTTCATCCGAGATTTGAACAGTTTACGCATTGATTACCTTACTCTCATTGCCAAATCCATTTAAATTTTAAAACGATTGAGATTAATGCACATGGTAATAAGTTGAATTGGTTGGCATAACTTTTCGAGAAGATGCATTTCAACATCATTAGTTATGATGAACATTTCATGTAATAAACATTAAATCGATAAGATACACGTAATGTAATATTTTGTTCTATGCATAAGTAAACAGGTTTAAAAATACCCCCGCCGCAGCAAACCTGCCGACTAAGCGAATTTCCATTTGTCTGAATTGATTTTCAGTTAAATATATTTTAACTAGCAGAGTACCCGTCCTTCGTACGGGGTTAGAATATAAGTATAAAATGCTTATTGCAGTTATACTCAAGCTTTGCGTTTGCAATAAGGGAGGACACAGTTTGATAAAATTTGCTTTTTTAAATTTACAGTATTCTATAGTATTACACATCTACCATAGCCATAATGTTCTACCACTTCACCTAAACAATAGAGAAAAATAAATTATCAACAATTCGCAAAATATCACAAATTATTCATGAAATGAAAAACATAAACATAACTGTAAACAATCCTACTTTGACAGTTCTCATTGCGAATCACAGTTTTTTGTTGCTACTTAGTTCAAATTAGCTGTTTTCATAAATGCAAAAAAATATAGTGCTGCACCCTGTTGGTAAATCTTATAACTTTTTAATGCTTTTCCATATCATAGAACCAAATTTTTTTAGTTGAAACAGCTGACTAAATTCTTTAATTCCCTTTAAATATGAATACTCATAAGGTTAACATGGGGAATTACAGATCCACTGGGGCGGAGCCCGAAAGGATTTTTGAGATAAGAATATGCCTATATGTTAATCGGGAATGTAAGCTATCATCATGCCAATTTTCAGCCCAATCCGTCCAGTGGTTTATGCGTGATTGAACTTCAAACAAACAAACAAACAAACAAACACACAAACTTTCACATTTATAATATTAGTAAGATAACATTAGGTTTAACGAGTACCTAGGTTTGCTGCTACAAGGAAACTAATAAAGTGTGTTTTTTAGCGTATTTCCCTATAGGGAAGTAGCTATTACCGTAGGTGGCACGGTAAGACCTAGACCCGGGACCGATTTACTTTTTCATTTTGATGTCCCCAGAGGCCAAAAACACTATTCGTTCAAATTTTTATATATGTATATATATATATATAGACTTATATATATATACGTCCGTGAACGCGATAACTTGAGTAATTTTTGTCCGATTTTGATGAAATTTGGTTTAAAGGTGTAAAGCGGGATAAACTTGAATGAGTTCGCGAACCAGCACGATCGGACCATGGGAACGGGGCTTTACGGGGGATTTTATGGGGTAAAAATTGGTTTTTCTCACTTTTGACCCTCAAAACACAAAATTTCCCAATTTCTCTTTAAACCTTTTTAAAGAGCTTAAAAAAACAAATAATTTAGTATATAAAAGTATTTTTGTTTGATTATTAGTAACGGAGAAAATTAAAAAAAATTGTAAATTTAAAATTCCCATGTTATTCTTATGGAGAATATTGTCAAATGTTGTAGTTTGCTTGTTTATGAATATATTTTGATCAAACTTGGCAAATTTATTTATTTTGTACTAAGCTATCAATATTTTACTCAAAAACACACTTTATTAGTTTCCTTGTAGCAGCAAACCTAGGTACTCGTTAAACCTAATGTTATCTTACTAATATTATAAATGTGAAAGTTTGTGTGTTTGTTTGTTTGTTTGTTTGTTTGAAGTTCAATCACGCATAAACCACTGGACGGATTGGGCTGAAAATTGGCATGATGATAGCTTACATTCCCGATTAACATATAGGCATATTCTTATCTCAAAAATCCTTTCGGGCTCCGCCCCAGTGGATCTGTAATTCCCCATGTTAACCTTATGAGTATTCATATTTAAAGGGAATTAAAGAATTTAGTCAGCTGTTTCAACTAAAAAAATTTGGTTCTATGATATGGAAAAGCATTAAAAAGTTATAAGATTTACCAACAGGGTGCAGCACTATATTTTTTTGCATTTATGAAAACAGCTAATTTGAACTAAGTAGCAACAAAAAACTGTGATTCGCAATGAGAACTGTCAAAGTAGGATTGTTTACAGTTATGTTTATGTTTTTCATTTCATGAATAATTTGTGATATTTTGTGAATTGTTGATAATTTATTTTTCTCTATTGTTTAGGTGAAGTGGTAGAACATTATGGCTATGGTAGATGTGTAATACTATAGAATACTGTAAATTTAAAAAAGCAAATTTTATCAAACTGTGTCCTCCCTTATTGCAAACGCAAAGCTTGAGTATAACTGCAATAAGCATTTTATACTTATATTCCAACCCCGTACGAAGGACGGGTACTCTGCTAGTTAAAATATATTTAACTGAAAATCAATTCAGACAAATGGAAATTCGCTTAGTCGGCAGGTTTGCTGCGGCGGGGGTATTTTTGAGTAAAATATTGATAGCTTAGTACAAAATAAATAAATTTGCCAAGTTTGATCAAAATATATTCATAAACAAGCAAACTACAACATTTGACAATATTCTCCATAAGAATAACATGGGAATTTTAAATTTACAATTTTTTTAATTTTCTCCGTTACTAATTATCAAACAAAAATACTTTTATATACTAAATTATTTGTTTTTTTAAGCTCTTTAAAAAGGTTTAAAGAGAAATTGGGAAATTTTGTGTTTTGAGGGTCAAAAGTGAGAAAAACCAATTTTTACCCCATAAAATCCCCCGTAAAGCCCCGTTCCCATGGTCCGATCGTGCTGGTTCGCGAACTCATTCAAGTTTATCCCGCTTTACACCTTTAAACCAAATTTCATCAAAATCGGACAAAAATTACTCAAGTTATCGCGTTCACGGACGTATATATATATAAGTCTATATATATATATATATATATATATATATATATACATATATAAAAATTTGAACGAATAGTGTTTTTGGCCTCTGGGGACATCAAAATGAAAAAGTAAATCGGTCCCGGGTCTAGGTCTTACCGTGCCACCTACGGTAATAGCTACTTCCCTATAGGGAAATACGCTAAAATTAAGTTTAAGGTTGGAAATAATAAATTTATCCATATTATAACGTTTAATGCCAGAGAAAATATTGATACGAAAATAAAAATAAACAATCATAATTGAATATGTTTTACTCGAAGCATATTTTGTCTGTTTTATTAGATGAAACAAAATCAGTTGTCAATAAAGCAAGTTATTAATTAATGTACGCCACATGAACCACCTGCTCTGGCAACCATCACACCAACTGTTCCCATATCAACTAATTATACAGTAATTCAGTCTATACCCTTTGTCCAACTGTGGATATTATACATTGAATGGTAGGTATTATATTGAATGTAATATATTTATTTTACTTTGAAGAACCTTATGAAAAGTTTCTTTGATCATGATACAAACAGTACGTTACATGGCTACAACCAGAACTATTATGCCACAGTTATATTCTTTAGAAGAGAGTGAAAAGTCCCATTAGATAGACAGGCTGATGTGATCATTGAAGTGCTATTCGACAAGCTGGCCACTAGCAGCCTACCAGGTCTCTCTCAATACCAACATCCGACAAGATGCCACTAGCAGCCTACCAGGCCTCTCTCAATACCAACACCCGACAAGCTGGCCACTAGCAGCCTACCAGGTCTCTCTCAATACCAACATCCGACAAGATGCCACTAGCAGCCTACCAGGCCTCTCTCAATACCAACACCCGACAAGCTGGCCACTAGCAGCCTACCAGGTCTCTCTCAATACCAACATCCGACAAGATGCCACTAGCAGCCTACCAGGCCTCTCTCAATACCAACATCCGACAAGCTGGCCACTAGCAGCCTACCAGGTCTCTCTCAATACCAACATCCGACAAGATGCCACTAGCAGCCTACCAGGCCTCTCTCAATACCAACATCCGACCAGCTGGCCACTATGTTTATTTAACATCGTACGTCAGATTGTTTTTATACAATAGCTTGATAAAACCAAATCATACATTCGCAAATGATGTATACAATAATAAGGTTTAAGGGTTGTCATTACATTGTTTTCACCCGCATTAACAACTTACATATACGAGTAGGATAAAAAATATTAATTGTATGTACACAGTATTTAATTCTATATGTATACTTTTAAAATCTATTTTACTTTATAATAAAGCTTTAAAGGCTTACTAAGAAGTCCTATTTAGGAAGTCAGCTAAATAAAATTAAATGTTGTCTTCCAATTTTAACTTTTTTCCTACGAATCCTTGAATACTTGGAGTGTAGATACATGTGTAGATGTTATCTTCTATTATATATGGGGGAAATTCTGAATTAGCTCACCAGTTGGTACTGAAAACAAAGTTCCCCTCTGGTTTTATTTAAGATAGTAAAAAAGTGATTCAACTCAGCTGAATTTTAATTTTCTTTTAGTCTGATTTTATTTTTCTTTGATCTGTACTGAATCATGTGTTCTCAAAATGTAACTATTTGAAAACAGTTCATATTTATTTGTTTTGTTCATTTTTGCATTTTTCATTAATTTCTCTTTGCTTGAAAACGTTTGTATTAAACGAAAATTTGCACTCTTTTTTAATGTTTCATTTTTCATAACTCTATCAAGAAATCCTCAAGAATAATATAAAAGCCATTTGGCATTTTCATCGAAAGAAACATAAAAGCCTTCTGGTAAAATAAACTTCATGTATATAATATATATAGTTGTATATGTGTCCTGGAACGCAATAACTTGAGTACGTTTTGTCTGATTTTAATAACATTTGGTGTGAATGTGTAAGGCGGGATAAACTTAGATGAGTTCGCGAACTAGCATGATCGGTTAATGGGAACAGGGTTTTACGGGGGGTTTATAAGATAAAAAATGGCTTTTCTCATTTTTGACCTTCAAAACGGAGAATTTTCAAATTTCTCTATGGACCTTTTTAAAGAGCGTAAAAAAATAATTTAGGATATCAAAGTGTTTTTGTACCCTAATTAGTTACAGAGAAAATTCAAAAAATTGTAATTTTAAAATTCCCATGTTATTTTTATGGAAAATATTGTCAAATATTGTAGTTTGCTTGCTTATGGATATATTTTATTCAAACTTAGCAAATGTATTTATTTTATACCAAGCTAATAATATTTAACTAAAAACACACTTTATTAAGTTTCCCTAGGTACTCGTTAAACCTAATGTTGTTTAAATAGATTTAATTAAAAATCAATTCAGACAAATGGAAATTTGCTTATACGGCAGGTTTGCTGCGGCGGAGGTATTTTGATTTTGCAGAAGTACTAGAAGTCATTGGTTTAAATAGCGCTATAACCGTATAGACTATGCAAGTCTCGTTTTTTGGAAGTAAACTATATTTGCAGATATAATGCTGTTAGGCCTACATTTAAAGAACTCGTAATGGATTATATCGTAGACTACATTGAAACAATAAACTAATCTATATAACTTATTTATGTTATACTGTTGTTTATGTTATCTATGTTTTTTATGTTTATTTAATTTATGTTATGTTATGGGGAAAGCACAATATCCACACCATTATTGAATAAAATGATGAATACCTCTGTAATAGAATCCCGTAATCGTACTAAACACATTTCGATCTGCTGTAATTTTTAAAGCAGCTTTGCACAAGTAGTCAAATCTATACGAGATAGTGACCTATTAAGAAGACTTAAATCTTAGACTAGGGAACGCACTATTAACAAGGTATCATAAATGTATTAAACAGGAACTCCTTATTGAGATAGTTATGGTATTTATCCTTACATCTGCAATGCAGCGGGCTGTAAACTTGTACACTGATGTTGATGTGCCTGCTGGACTGGTTAATATTATACGTGCTACTATAAACATAGTATTTTTAGATTGAAGCTTCTTTTATGTAATTTTCTGTAAAGTTAAAAATATATAAATTATAAAAAAAAAATTGTATTTATGTTCAGGGAGTTGTAACGAGCTTTGAATATGAGGAAGGTACAGTCTATCTTCGCACCAGCAGGTGAAGAGTGTGGGTTTCTTGATGTGTTGCGGATGTATGTAAGGTTTACAAACTAAATATATACTTAATCTAGTTTTGTACACGAAACATATAGCCCCAATACCCGAACACGTAGAAATCTATATCTTAACTTATGTAAGAAGCTTGAAAGTATTATTACAGTTAGGGTGGTTACGGTGGACTTAACAGGGTTTATTCATACGTATGGAAACTCAAAATTCTAATAAAAATATACCAGCAAGGTAACTCAGGCAAGCTCGTTGATATAGTAAAATACGTGTTCACGCTGGTAAACAATGGATTCAATATATTTTTCACATTTTGTTTCTACCTCTAAGTAACATTTTGTTGTTTACAGGTTAACAACTATTTAAATAAACATAATGTTTCAATAATAACAAAATAAATAAAACCTTTTAAAAAGTAGCTCGCAAAATGGTGACATGACTCAACTTTTTGATTCAAAAACATTTTGCCTTGCTATGTTTCATACATGTATTAAGCTACCTGCACGTTTAAGAGTAAAATAAATGAAGTTTTAGGAGATATAATATAAGTGTAAGTAACAAACGTTGCAGGTAAATAGCATTAACACTGCGGAGACGTCCACTTAGTTATTCTCTTGTTTAATGCCAGTTAATGTAAAGCGTTTTATAACACAATATCTCCTTAGTGTGGGATTCTGCAGATGAACATTTGCTTACATTAACATTCTTCATTTAGGGTATTCGAAAAGTTTGCAGTATTATTAATAAAATATCAATAGAATATTTATTTTGTGTAGATAATGATGAGAGACTACTTGATTTCACTTATTTGTATTTTGGGTTGCTTACAAATTGAGTTGATTATAAAGTAGGGTCTATTATTCAATCTTGAAATCTGGAGATGATATGCAATAAAGGCATGAGTAGCAAAATTATCAGTCCAGTAGTTTACTTTAAATAACTTATTGATCAGCATTGCACGTGTTATTAAATTTTATGGAAAGTAAATAAAAGAAACGTATTATAACACTTAAAAGATATATTTACGCTTATACTGTTACTCACAAGACGGTAACTATACAAAATACCCCCGCCGCAGCAAACCTGCCGACTAAGCGAATTTCCATTTGTCTGAATTGTTAAATATATTTTAATAACATTAGGTTTAACGAGTACCTAGGTTTGCTGCTACAAGGAAACTAATAAAGTGTGTTTTTGAGTAAAATATTGATAGCTTAGTACAAAATAAATAAATTTGCCAAGTTTGATCAAAATATATCCATAAACAAGCAAACTACAACATTTGACAATATTCTCCATAAGAATAACATGGGAATTTTAAATTTACAATTTTTTTAATTTTCTCCGTTACTAATAATCGAACAAAAATACTTTTATATACTAAATTATTTGTTTTTTTTAAGCTCTTTAAAAAGGTCTAAAGAGAAATCGGGAAATTTTGTGTTTTGAGGGTCAAAAGTGAGAAAAACCAATTTTTACCCCATAAAACCCCCCAAAAAGCCCCATTCCCATGGTCCGATCGTGCTGGTTCGCGAACTCATTCAAGTTTATCCCGCTTTACACCTTTAAACCAAATTTCATCAAAATCGGACAAAAATTACTCAAGTTATCGCGTTCACGGACGTATATATATATATATATATATATATATATAAGTCTATATATATATATATACATATATAAAAATTTGAACGAATGGTGTTTTTGGCCTCTGGGGACATCAAAATGAAAAAGTAAATCGGTCCAGGGTCTAGGTCTTACCGTGCCACCTACGGTAATAGCTACTTCCCTATAGGGAAATTCGCTAAAAGATGGTAAGTGCTGATCGATTTCGATTGGACACTCCAATCATCATTAGACCCAATAGGCGAATCTTTTCTACTAATCGCCTATTGGGTCTGATGATGATACCCCACTTACCATCTTTTTTTGTATATTTACCGTCTTGTGAGTAACAGTATAAGCGTAAATACTCGTTTTGAATGTTATAAGACGTTTCTTTTATTTTACGTTTACTTTAAACTACCTGGGGTGGCTACACGAACTCTAGTGCACAGCAAACTCAATCTACAAACAATTTTAATAAATTATAACTAACTGTGGCACAGCACCGTTGTTTACATTATAATAACGCTAGTAGTGTAATATAGACAGTAAGATGGCCATGTAGGGACTGCGGATGGGTTGGTAGTGTGAGTTACGGCTGCGGAGTGACGGTTTTAATGATTTATTTACAGCTTTATAATGGGTTTGCAGGATTCGTTGTGCCCCGAAGCTTTCTCATTTTATATTTATAATTTTATATTTTACAAAAATCGTTTGGATTAAAAGGTATATAATTGTTAATTGTAACTACCACATGGATAAAATTTCACAAATGTTTTTTAACTTCAAAACGATTGGAAAGCTTTTAGTTACAATAGATGAATACACTATATGAAACTGCCATTCAATAGAGTTAACGTGGGTTGTATTGGAAAGTAACTAAGACGAATGCGGATTTCTCTCTCACCCTTTGACTTGAAGTTAATTTTGAGTTTAAGTACTTATATTACCTTGATACAACACGTAAGTAACACAATTATAATTTTTTTTTTATATTTTAATAGGGTTTTATTTTCTATTTTAATTATTAGATAATATTTTATTGATGATCATTTAGATCTCTAAAAGAATTGATGTTATCGTGATCCATTCATGTAGTGACTTAAACCATTGAATAAGAACTCTCAATATATTGTGCAAGCAGTAAATAGTTTTTGACCGTGTTTGTATTGGCAATGTGGGTTGTATTACATCTGGGGCAGCGCTGCAGTTGTAAACTTTGATAACATCAACACAGGGTGAACCTAACCTCAACCTTGTCATCGCAGAACGAGAAGCTGGCTGAACTGGTATTTTAAATGCAATATTTAATCTTGAGAAAAGAAAATAAATAATAGGAATAACCTGCTGCATCTCTGATAAAATACTAAATACTTTCCTAGAGTTTTCATTGTTTAGAATGTGGGTCACAGTCCAATATGCGTATTACATTTTGCTCAATTTAGCAACAAAGTTACCAACAAAACTCTATCATGTTAATATGATTTAATTTATGTCGTTAAGATTACTTAGTCTTTGTAATGGATTAAACAGTTTTGCTATTGTATGTTTGCTGCTCTTACAGTTCCGTAAGAAATTAAAATTTCTACAAAAAAGGTGACCTCTGGTAGAAATATTTAACGTCTTACAATTAAGTTAACAAATCTTAATTGTAAGAAAACAAAACAGGTAGGCAGGCCTATTAAGTGAAATTTGCTTCACACTACATTAGACGTTTAAAGAACCTTACAGCTTTAAGTAGTTCACAATCTATAACAATAGAATGCACATTCGTTGATATAATTGCTCCTGCTGGCGCTTTTATTACAACATATACAAAATAATTATAACTGTTAGGGTATAAGTATACTAATTTATAGGTCTACAAGACAATTGTTTGTAAATTTAATGTAGCATAGCATTTTTAGATTCCCTCCATAGTAGAGTAGAGGAAATGAAGGCTTAAAAAATGAAGTGACTTAAGTAAAACCAAGCGTATAAACCCTCCCATAATCTCTGGTGAAAAATGACGAGTATTGAAATCTTACTTATATAGATGAACATTTTGTTTATAGACGACGTTTTGTTTGTAGTTGAATGTTTCCTAACATTAAAAACAACTGTCGAGCCACAATCTATTGTAAACTGAATTGTGAAAATTGAAAATATTTGATTATTTAAATTAGCCTCACATTGGGATTAGCGAATTAACGAATCGACGAGTTGAAACAAGATTGTTTAAAAGAATGATGATTTGCCTTGTGTAGTAGGATCTATAGGTTGGCTTTATATCAATTTTTATTTATTTAAAGTCCAATTTACACATTTAGAGAGAAATAACCGCTGTGGAACATGACGCAATATTTCATTTACCAACGTGTTGTGGCCAGGCAGAAAGGATTTATATTTCCCCATGGATTAAGCGTACGTAAAAGTGAAGTTTGACCATCGAGTGTGAATTTTAATTTTAACTTTAATCTGATAAATGACACAGATATTTAGAATACACAACTGTTTGCAGATAACTTTGATGTTGACCATTTCACAATATATTTCAAACCTAATTCTCGTAGTAAAGAACATGTGTTCCATAAAAATATTGAATCTAGAAGCCACTAGCTGCTGTACCCGTCCTTCGCAATGGAGAGGACGCTGAAGAGAAAATGCTTTCCTTTGGTTTCACAAACAATAAAATTGCTCCACTTAGTTTTGATAAATCATCTTCCTTTAAAGCTAGGCTACCTAGTACGAATTACGTATGCAGTATAAGGCGCTGATGCATGCATAAATATTATACCGACATGAATAAGGTTTAAATGATACACTTACCTAAACGTTCAATTAGTTTATAACTTATCTATATTAAACGTAAATAGCCAAAAAGAATTGTACAACATAAAGTACTATAGAGAAGAGAAAACACTGTTAGTTTATAATGATCTCACATACAATTGACGTATTTTCCCGTAAATCTTCAATTTTTGTCGGACCTCTTTACCTGCAGCTTTTTTTGTGTAAATATCACAGTAAGTAAAAACAAAGTAGCCTAACAACAATCGCAGATAACCTTTATTACCTTCTGTCAGAAAAGCTAATACCTATGCAAATAGAGTGTGAACGTGTTTTTTAATGATGTTTCTATTTATAATTATTATTATTGTGTTAAATTACATTTTTGTTTAATCTGTTCTTGATTTGTTAAATATTTAGATTTATATTAGATCACATTTATAATATTAGTAAGATTAAGAAATCTCATTGTATTTTTATTTCTTGTCAGGTTAAGTGTAAGAAAGGACCATGTGACCCTAATTTTGATTTTGCCTGGTTAAATAAAGAATTTTTCATTTAATTTCAAATACCTAACATTGTCTACTTATTTTCCGTGTCCGGAAATCAGACTTCGCTTTTCTAAAAATTAGCTACCAATATGGCTTTGTCATTCGCATGTAAAAGATCATCTAATGTGCAAGAGCAAGACTGGTCTAGGCGTGGGCAGATCAGCAGATGGCCAGGATCCTGAACAGCACCACACGCGCACAAGATGTTTTCTTCGTCTGGTAAGGGACCCCATTTCTGCATGTTTGTCTTGCATTTTGGTACCTCGACCCTAATTCGATTTAGGGTCTTCCACACCGTGTAATGAAGGCCTCCACCAGGAGCCAGTTCCTCCCTGGCTGGTATGGGAGGGTTAGTCAACGTGACCTCCCACCTTGCCACCCGATTGCTTGAGAGTGATCCATCCAGGACTCGTGTCCGTGATAAAAAGCTCTTTGATGTAAATATACATCAACAACATATTTTATGAGACCGTTCTTTTTAACAAGTGCATAATTATTGTGTTTAATCATTTACATATATATCCTTTGAGCAAAAAGAAAAAAAAAAAAAAAAAAAAAACAGATTAACAGATATTAAATTGAGCGGAGCGAGCGAAGCGAGTGAAGCTCTTTGGGATCAACTTCAATGCAAACAATATAACACCATCACTCAATAACGGCTGAACACATTTCAGCCAAACTTAACAAGACTACTTAGACTAATAATGAGATGGGTTGTAAACAAACAAATTTCAATTAGATAATGCTAATGCAATTTAAAACGAACTTAAAATTTCAAATTTTTAACATTAGGCTTATGGGACTAAAGTAGTTATGACAGTTTTTTTGTTTACAAGAAAAATGTAAACAAGAGAATCATAAGGTAATTCTGAACTTTCTATACTTTTCTTTTAAACGTTTTTAAACCATTCCTATGATTTTAATGAACGAGAAAATGTCGTTAAAACATTTTTTTAAGGCGCGGAATTCACTGAAAATTGAGAAAATATACGGAACTACATTCTCAATGCGCGGAGCATAAACAAGGAGCGGAGGGATACGGACCGGTGACTACTTTCTTGGGAACCTATTTGTGTTGCCAGCTGATTAGAAACAGCCAATGTTAGAAATCAGGATTTAATAAGCGATATATCGAACCGCATCGAAATCAGTATTTAATCCGATAATACTCATAGGTTATATTATGTTGAATTACATCGACGGTACAGTAAGTTATTACACTTATTGAGATAAAACGCAGATTGAACACTGATCTAATTTAGGCATGTGGGGAGGTAGGTCGGGGTTTATGAGTATTCGTGACTACATTAAGTGTTTTGGAGTAAGGTTAGATTAGGAAGGTAAAGTGTAGGCTATAGGTAGGTGATCGGGTTGTTTATTTGTGTTGCACCATATAATTTTTATCTTTTGGAATGGAATAGTTGGTTAAGCTCTTTGGGATCAACTTCAATGCAAACAATATAACACCATCACTCAATAACGGCTGAACACATTTCAGCCAAACTTAACAAGACTACTTAGACTAATAATGAGATGGTTTGTAAACAAACTAATTTTAATTAGATAATGCTAATGCAATTTAAAACGAACGTAAAACTTCAAATTTTTAACATTAGGCTTATGGGACTAAAGTAGCTATGACAGTTTTAGCGAATTTCCCATATAGGGAATAAGCTATTACCGTAGTACTCATGGTAAGACCTGGACCCGGGACCGATTTTTTTTTTCGTTTTGAGGTCCCTAGAGGCCAAAAACACCATCCGTTCAAATTCATATATATATATATATATATATATATATATATATATATTTATATATATATGTGTCCGTTAGCACGATAACTCGAGCAAAAATGATCCGATTTTGATTAAATTTGGTACAAACGTGTAAACCTACGTTTATTCGAACGAGTTCGCGAACCAGCATGATCGGACCATGGGAACGGGGGTTTATGGGAGGTTTTATGGGGTAAAAATGGGGTTTTCCCATTTTTGACCCAAAAAACATCAAATTTTGCAATTTCTTTCTAAACTATTTTGTAGAGCTTAAAAAAACAAATAATTTAGTATATTGAAGCGTTATAATGCGCCTAATGGTTATGGAGAAAATTCTAAAAAATTGCAAATTTAAAATTCCCATGTTATTCTTATGGAGAATAAGTAAACTGTTGTAGTTTGCTTGTTTATTAACATATTTTGCCCAAATTTGGAACATGTTTTTATTTCTTACTAACAATTAACATTTTAACATAAACAACATTAACAACTAACATTAACAACATTAACATTAACATTAACATTAACAATTAACATAAAAAACACTTTTACCCTACCTGTTGCAGCAAACCTAAGTATGTGTTAAACTGATTCTATTTAAATAGGGATGAATGTGATATTTTTAAGGAGACATTTTAGTGTAAATCCAATCAGGCAAATGGAAATTCGCTTAGTCTGCAGGTTTGCTGCGGCGGGGGTATTTTTGTTTACAAGAGAAATGTAAACAAGAGAATCATAAAGTATTTCTGAACTTACTATACTTTTCTTTTAAACGTTTTTAAACCATTCCTATGATTTTGATAAACAAGAAAATCTCGTTGGTTATAATTTAATCTACTTTTGCAAGAGGTAGCCTATCTGAATCACAACAAGATGTAGTCAAGAGGTAAATTATTATAATTTTAATCAATAAAACAAGCATTAGTATAAATGTTGTTTTTTTTTTATTTAGTTAGTTACACAAATATTAAAACAAGTTTTCTCCGCTCAACTGGCTTTCACCGCTCTGAAAGCAATCCTAGTTTATTGTAGGAGGAAAAGGTTGATCTCTTACAACTTGATTTTAAAACCTCCTCCTTGGTGTAATTTAAACAGTGTTGGAGAAAATACAACCTCTCTTTTTTGCTCATCCCTTGCTTTGTTGGATTCGTTCCACACACAGGTCCACAGCCTATGTGGATAGGCAAATGCAAGGTTAAAAGAGGCCACCGTCTAAAACAACATGAAGTCGATTTATTTGGTTCAATTATTTTCATGGATGAAACACAATCAGTTGTCAATTAAGCCAGTTACTAATTGTGCGCCACGCGGACCAGGTGCTCCAGCAACAATGACACCAGCTGTTCCATATCCATAGCTTAATATTAAAATAATTCTGCATAAAACCTTTTAGTTAAATGTAAAATATATTGTAATATAAGTTCGTAGATTGCAATCCCCTTCTGAACAGTTTTTATGTTTTTACATTGTTAAGAGTAATAATTATTTTTTCATACCTTAAAATATTTCTCGGTTAAGTCATATTAATATATGCTGATCGTTGCATGACCATCTAGTAAAGATGAGATGTTATAGTTATATTCTTCAGTAGAACAGTGGTAGTCCCTTTGGGTAGAGACAGGACTGATGTGACCCTTGAGGCACTGTTAGACAAGCTGGCCGCCAGGACTACCATCATGACAACATATTACTATAAACTTAGACGTAACTAAGTGATATACTCACTATATTTTGTTTACAGGTACACGTCTTGGTTAAATCTCGAAACAGTTATATTATCCATATCTAGGTTGTTCACCTACAATAACAGTCGTGTTTGAACAAAATAAAAACGATAGTACGCAATAAAATATATAATTATCAATTGAGATTAATTGTTGTTTTCCTACTTTCGTGAAATACACAAAATAATATAAAACTAACATCCCTCATGAGTATTGTTTCGTCCCACTCGAACTCTCCAGCGAATATTATTCTGTAACATTTTGTAAGTTCAAGTAGAAATAAACTACTGTATTATGTACCAGTAATCTTTAAAAAAAAGAAATTAGTGAGTCGGTGGCTCAGTCGGTAGCGTCGCGGACTATGGGCCCAAGGCAGCGATGTCGTGGGTTCGGATCCTGGTCACTGCCGATAACATTTATCAGTACAGTTCACCTTTGTACTGTACCGGCTCACTCCTTCCTTTGCTGTTAACGATCCACGCACGGGCGCTTAGTCTATGTGGACGGGCAAATGCAAGGTTAAAAGAGGCCACCAACCTAAAAAAGGCATCTTTGAGCTGAACCACTTTTTATAAATAATCCCTGTGTAGATTTGTTTTTTATTTCCTAAAAGGGCAGTGATGGATTATTCTGTGCTAGTTTAATGAAATCACTAGGGAACCCGTGAGCTAATTGCACATTTCAATATGGTGCAAAACTTGTTTCCGAAGTAATACAAATAATACAATGGAATTTATCTATCTATCTATATCTATAAAAGAGGAGCTATGTTTGTAATTATGTATATATGTATGTACCTTATGGACTCCAAAACCGCTCGACAGTTTGTAATGACTCTTTCAGGCATTATTAAGCATTATTCAAGGATAATTTGTGTGAAGTTTGGTGCGGATCCTTCACAAGGGCTCCTCCCCAGAGGGTTTTAAGTGGGCCAATGTCAGACTTTCAGAACCAGAATGTTTACAAATAAATATAATTTAAAAGCAGATGTTTACTTTCACCAACTATTTTGTAGGTTTGAATAATCACAACATTCTGTATTAGTAATGATTTGAAATAGTGCCTCAATGTAACGCCTTAAAATTTATATATTTGTACACCTTATGAAAAAAAACACATATTTATCTACTGGCAATAAAGTAAAGTAAATATTCTATTTTTGTTTTTGGTATACATTTTTATTATTTATCGTAAAAACAAATGACCATTTAAAATAATAGTTGTTAGCGTAGCAACGTGCGCCGGGTAACTGCTAGTTTATATTATATTTAAAGAAATGATAAAAGTAACTGAACGTTGTATAGTGTAATGCTAGAAGCCATGTTAGAAATAACTTAATAAAAATTCATTGTGTACAAATAAAAAGTTTAATAAAGCAACAATAAAAAAATAATTTTTACACTACATAGGTCTTACACAACTGTTTGGAATGAATCAAAAAAGAAAAAAATAAATTTCACAGGAGTGACAAAACACACATCTAACATAAGTAGTCCGTGACAAAGCTATCATGACTCATTAGAGATAACTATTCAATTCTGTACAATTTGTCAGTGCTCTAGTATTTTTTCAGACGATCAAGTTGAGTGGAAATGTGTATGAGTTAGATAAATAAAGTTTTAGTAGAGATAAATGAGTGTAATATACGTGTGTTAGCAAACGTTGCAGGTAAATAGCACAAACACTGCGGAGACGTCCAGTTAGTTATTCTCTTGTTTAATGCTAGTTAATGTAAAGCGTTTTATAACACAATATCTCCTTAGTGTGGGATTCTGCAGACGAGTATTTGCTTACATTAACATTATTATTTTACCGTGTACTCTAACTATTTGTGACTATTTTACGAATATGTATTCAATAAGCAAATACATAAGCCTACTAAATATGAGATAAGTAAATAGAAACAAAGTACCTTAATTAATTTAATATAGTTTGTTTATAGCAAACACTTTGTTAAAATGGCTTGAAACTACAGAAATATAGATGTCATCTAGTTTATAAGAAGTTAGCTTGACAATTTTATTTCAATTAAAATGTGTGGGTAGCCGAGCGGTTGTAGTGCTCACTTTTATAATTATTGAAAGTTGCTGGTTTGGAAAGGGTTAAATATTGCTTCGTAACATCGTGTTTTTCTCTTCTCCTTGAACCTACTGTTCTGAATTGCTTATAAATATTGATAGTACAGCCTAAAAATATGACTACATTGTGATATTTAATGAAAATTGAACTAACAACAGTGAAATTTACAATTCATTAAAGACTTAATGAAATGTTTCATTGAACTACATATAGTGGCCAACAACACGACGCGACGCCAGGTTTACGTTTGTTAAATGTTGGATTCAAAGACGATATGTTTATCATCAACGAATACAATCTGATTATAGACATGATGTAGAGCACGGATAAAACTAATTCCTGTGATTGTAGTGACACTGATGACAATCCCGGCGATGAGATGATGAGCAGGATAAACTCGCTCCCGCTGGCGTGGTGCAGTTGTAGATCTGGAGATGACAAGAGTAATCACTCTCCTTAGGACTAATTTTAAGATTTGTTGCACACATACAAGTGAGGCACTTCTGATCTTGTAGGTAAAGCACGAAACTTCTGTACTGCCTGGGTGCTTATTCTACCACTATCCAATGATTCCATGATCCAATGATTCGCCATGCCATAAAACCCACTTTGAAATTACCTGTTTTTAACGTATGGAAATGAATCCTGTTTAAAAAAAAAATCCTTTGGACACGCTTGTTTTTTGACCAACAATTAACATTAGACAATAATTTATAATCGTTTAGAATTCTTAAGTTTTATTGCGTAGCTTGGCTGTGTTTCGCAATACTAAGTAGCACGGCACCGTGTTGTTTACAGTATAATAACGCTAGTAGTGTAATACAGACAGTAAGATGGCCATGTAGGGACTGCGGATGGGTTGGTAGTGTGAGTTACGGCTGCGGAGTGACGGTCTTAATGATTTATTTACAGCTTTATAATGGTTTTGCAGGATTCATTGTGCCCAGAAGCTTTCTCATTTTATATTTATAATCTTCTATTTTACAAAAATCGTTTGGATTAAGGTACTTAATTATTACTATGTAGGCTAAGTATTGATGGGGCCTCACTAAGTTTGTAAAACGTAGACGGCAAAGAAAGCAATTGGTTATCAGAGATAAATACATGATCTAGAGAAAGGTCACTCAATAGAGATAAAGAGGATTGTATTGGAAAGTAACTAAGATGAATGCGGTGTTCTCTCTTGCCCTTCCCTCGCCTCATAGCAACCTGCACTACACGTGAGGTCCAAGTTAGACTTCGGTGGAAGATAATACCCATTGTGATTTAGTAAAAATATTTGTTTATGTAAAATATGAAGGCGTTTTTATTATTACGGAAATGTATTTTTAGTGACTCCATCATATGGATTTATTTATTTAGTATCTATGTCACTTTCGTAAATACAGACCTTTTAAAGGAGTAGAACTATCGAATACACAAGTCGATACTTTGAACAATATCATACTTTTCTAAATATATCTTAATGAAAACTGAGCTGATGGTGAAGCAAAATTAAAAATATTGATGTTACACAATGTATAGGTAATTGTTCAAAGACACGATCTAAGCCACGCGACCTCTATCATTGTACCACATAGCGTTTGTTGACCATAGCTTTGTTACAATAAACCCCTACACTGTATCCCACAATCCACCATCAGGCTATACCGAGAAACCTAGTTGCTACCAATCACTGCGGCCACAACCACAGACAATGGGATTCTACGGTAAACCAACATGTAATCGTTATGTTACCCTATCAGCCAACTAATGACTCAACAACTAAAAATGTGTAAAGGATACACATGTAAAAGTAATGTAAATTGATAAAGAGGTAACGTTAGGTGAGAGTCAACCAATTCAAAGGCATCTCAAAATCCTTAAAACATGCTTGGAAAAATGACAGTAAATTGGTATGGACCGTGTTTGTATTGGCAATGCGGGTTGTATTACGGGCAGCGGTAGGCCTACAGTTGTAAACTTTGATAACGTCAACACAGGATGAACCGAACCTCAACCTTGCTCCCGCAGAGTGACTTATTAGCTACTGTATATGGAAACATGCAAATACAGTAAATGGACTGGTTTTGTTTAGTAATGTAGGGTTTGATTACAAATCAAGAAATATAATATTTACAATGACTTGCTGCAAATCTTAATCTATATCTATAAAAGAGGAACTGTGTATGTATGTATAAATATATATGTATATACGTTATTCACTCCGAAACCACTCAACATATTGTAATGTAACTTTCAGGCATTATTACACATCTTTCAAGGATGGTTTGCATGAAGTTTGGTGCAGATTCATCAAAAGGGCTCCGCCCCAGAGGGGTTTAAATGGACCAATGTCAGACTTTTTGAACTACAATGTTTACAAATAGATATGACTAGCTGTTACCTAGCAACTGTTTTGTAGTTTGAATAGTCGCAACAAGCTGTATTAGTTATAATTTGAAATAGTGCCACAATTTTTCCACAGAGTGCAGCACAGAAAACAATTTTACTTTTAAAAAAGTCCAAATATAATTTAAAATATAAAAACCCCAATTGTAGCACACCTGTGCACTCAACAACTTTTAAATTCTCCAATGTCAAATATGTAAACATGAAAACCTTTATCAAAATATTATAAACAATAAAAGGGACTAATATTAATTATTAGTTATTAATTATTAGTTATTAATTATTAGTTATTAATTATTAGTTATTAATTATTAGTTATTAATTATTAGTTATTAATTATTAGGGATTAATATTTTTATCTTTTGATCTACATCCACACAATCTAACATAAATTATTCTGAATTTAAGCAACTACAATTTCCTTTGTGTCTTGCTTTTGCAATCACCATTATAAAGCACTAGCGCAATCCCTGACTATCGTCGGTTTAAATTTAGAAAATTCATGCTTTTCACACAGACAGCTGTATGTTGCGTGCTCACGTGGTGGTAGGTATGCCAAAAAACTTATATATAATAAGTTATATATATTTATTCACCAAATGAAAAAAAAAACAACAAAAAAAACATTGTTGTGCACTGGCAATTAAGTAAAATATTCTATTTTTATTTTTGGTATACACTTTTATTATTCATCTTAAAGAACAAATTATAATTTAAAATAATAGTTGTTAAGCGCAGCAACGCGCGCCAGGTAACTGCTAGTACTTAGCTAAATATCTTTCTCAGAACTGATTTTGTTTTGGCTTGGAAATGTATCAAATGTTTTCTGTGCGTTCTGTCTGGTAACGATTAAGTAACCAAATACATTTGTCAATATAGCTCGATTTAATGTGTATATTACTTACAGTAGCTATACTAGCTAATTAATTGGTCTGGCTAATGGATATGTTTTGCTAAACAATAATACAGTTTGGAATTTCACGGTTATAATTGTCGAAGATGTGACTCCATGTTTTTGTAAAGGAAAGAAAATGCATAGTTTTTTATTTATTTAAGGAAATCTACAGTTTACATGAACTCACAAATGATGGCAAAACGTGGATGTTACTTCAGACTTGATACATTTCGTACATGAACTTAACAACAGAGAGGAAATAACGTATATAAAAATATATCAATATAATACTAACAATCAACAATACAATATTACAACCAACATAGAAACAACAAAATTTGTAATTGGCTTACAATAATAAAGCTAAAAACAAGTAACAGTAGACTTATTTACTTAATGATTGACAACCATTACATGAACACGCAACAAACTAATAAATTAACATCATTACAAAACAAGAAAACTCGTACAAGGCTACATAATAAGTAACTTGTACTATAAATACAACTTACAACCTACTAGAAATGTGGACTTTAAAAAGATTCAAAGTTCAACGATTATTAATTTAAAATAAAGAAAACACTGTAAAAAATGTTTTCTCGGTGAGCAAAAATGTTTAACTTGTAAAAATAATGATGGAAAAATATTTAAATATAAATAGTTAAAAGAATTGAACAAATCTGAAAATTAGCCTATTATTATTAGTGCTAGGCTTGGTCGCTATCAGTGAATTAAAATCTAGTGGATTTTACAAAAACTAAAACAAAATGTGACGGTACCAAAAAAAGTTAAAAGTATTTTAATTCAAAAAATTAAACTGAAACCAACAACAACGAATATGTAAATTGAACCATTGAGTTAGATGTGGTGTCATAGAGGAGACCCAGAGGAGATTGGCACCGTTTTTGTCCGAGGTTTTATCTACAGTTGTTTTAAGAACTGCACCTTTATGCAGATTACGTATTATTATGACTTAAAGTTTTAATTACAACTTTTGTTTGTCTGCTAAAACTCAAGGTGGACTAAGTTAAAATTCGAATTCATTTGTCACTTTCTAAACATGACAGTGTCGTAGTAAAGTTGAAATCAGGCAATGCTTTTCTGTGAGGTTACAACTGCAAGAGTTTTACAGCATTTATATTAACGAGATAAAATTACATTTACCTCGTATGGATTAACAAGTTTTACCCCTATTATTTAAGTTTTAAAATCTAGAGAGACATTCTATTGCTAATTTCAATTTATTAAAACAGTGAGAGTCTAAATAGCTTTATGACATGTTCTATTCTAATGATCTTTAACATCCCTACCGCAGCAAACTTGCAATTAAATTCCATTCGCCTTATTGGACTTTTACTAAAACTTCTCCCTACTCATGTCATGGTGTTATTCCTCATTTCAATAACATTAGGTTTAACGAGTACTTAGGTTTGCGGCAACAGGGATAGAAAAAACTGTTTTTGTATTAAATTAAAAATAGACGTATGCAGCTACAGGGAAAGAAACAAAATTTTTAAATTAAATTAACAATAGACGCGATAGACCTTATCAACCTGATTAAGTGGAATATATTATAAGTTTTTTGACAAATTCGATATCATAATTAACCAGTTACACTACACTGAAGATCATTTAATTTATCTTCTTGATGTAACATTTCACCAAAACATTTAACAGCTTATATTCAGTTAAACCTCTACCACAGTTTGTGTAAACCTTATCATACTTCACATTTTCTAACAAATCCTCACATATTGTTTTGCTTTAAGTAGAACAGAACCTTGACATGTACCATGATGCTGATATCTGTATTATTGTACAGAACATATTGATTATGATATTGGTACAGGGAAATTTAAACTCATAAAATGATTTTATTAGTTGAGATATACATACAGTTATTACATATCTGTACAATCTTGTTGAAAAAAAAACAAAGCACAACTTCAATTTCCGGTAAGATAAAGGGAAGTTCATTGTACGTACATTTTTTCGGTTAAGGGGTGAGGAACGAGAGACACACTCCAGAAAGAAGCTGGTATACAGGAGCCTCGGGGAGTTTGAAATATTCAAGATGCTGTAGTGTCGCCACTACCCGACAGGTGGCTCTGGTGGGGGTAGTTGGGGGTGATGGTGGGGGGTGGAGCTCAGTTGGTGCGTCGGTGATGGCGCGGCCACCAGCGTGAGTGCGCGTACGAGAGTGTGTTGGATACACGTGGTCCTATCACAACAAACACACACATACACCAGGTAGATCTCCATCACTTTACGTAATTAATCTGATGATGTCAACAAGGTTTATTTCTTTCTACGAAATTTTGTGAGATTGTTGAAGTATAAACTACGAAACGCACTCGTTTACACAATCTACTTCTGTGTATAGTGTGGAAACTTTACTTTGTTTCTATCTACGTGTAGATAGATGAAAATTACGATTTACGTAGGAATGAATTTAAAAGTTATCATTAATTTAAAAATAAACTACGTTACTTATGAACGCTTATCCAACGAACACTAATTAAATTGCTGTTCATATTTTGGTACATAATTAATTCCTATTAATATCCCTAGGATATTTACATCATATTCCTAATGAATCCAATCCTACTTAATCGGTACGCTATATACAATCGAATGACATCTCAAAATCACACTGACAACTAAATCTATTATTCACTTTATTTGAAGATCAAACGAACTACTTCGAACCAATTAATTTACCTGGGATGATAATATAATTACCCGTCTTCCAGTGGTTGGACTCTTTTGAAAACAGAACAATTTGTGTGCAACTGGGTGCAGCTAATTCTTTCATCGGATAAAATAGTTGCATCTAAATCGATCAGTAAACCAATGATTTCTTTATACTAGGCTATACTAATTAGTGATCTATTTTCTCCTAACAGATTTAAAATTCCTAACAAATTGAGAAATTAGGCAACCAACTGAACTTAATTGAGTTTCTTCTGTCATATTTTTTTACAGGATTATAAATTAATCTATTTGTTCATTAAACTATGAAACTAACAGGGGTTTTTTGTCCTCGAGATTAAACTAACAAATGAGAGGTTCCAAATTATATTCGTTCTTAATTAACGACTCCCACTTCCCGGTAAAGAGGGGAACATGAGTTTGGGATTAAAATACAGTATCGCTCATAAAGAATGTTACTGCTTCGTCGTTTTTGTTTCATGCTTGATAAATGCAATACACAACTATTCAGTTTAAACATTAACTAATTATGTATCCAACCTAATTATGGTTTTACTTTTCTGAACAACTAAACAATAATTTAATCTAGTGGTCTTACATCACAATTATTATAAAAGGTAATTAGTTTTGTCTAGTTCCCCGATTGGCGAAGGGAATTAATAATATAACTGTTATGTTTTGTAAATAACCTAGGAAGTACATGTTTTTGTAGTTTCGTATAGTAACCACATTAAACAGTTATAAAAACTATTGTAGGTGTTTATTTTTAAGACTTTAACAATAGGCAAGCCTTGTCTACATTTAAATAGATTTTTCATCAATGTACGTTTAAAATATACTCACTCAACCATTAAACCTATATTTGCACAAACATACAAGAACTTTTGTTACATCAAATTCAATTCTGGTAAATTTACATTGTAACTATATTAAAAAAAAGGTAAGTTCTTACATCTGTTTACAATGTATAGTAAATCTTTATACGACGAGGAAAATTGGACTACTCAACCTGATAACAAAACTTTCTTAAATAAAATATGCCCTTAAAGATTATTCCCTATTTAAATAAAATTAAGTTATTGAGTGCTTAGGTTTGCTGCTTTAAGAACTGTCATAAAGTGTGTTTTCTATTGAATTGTTAATAGATTGGTATGCAATAAATCTGTTTACCAAATTAATGAAACTACAGTATATCCATAACTGCTTGTAAGCTATACCCATCAGTTTACTTGTTTTCCCTAAAATTAACAACACTATTTTAATTTATAGTTTGTTTTTATTTTCTCCGTAACCATTAGCCTTACAACGACGCTTTAATATACTAAGTTATTAGTTTCATTTTTGTGTGGTCTCAAATTACTTAAAATCAAGAGGATTATTTACCTTGATTTAGTGATTCCTAATCACCGCCTCTAAGGGTGAATCCATGAAGGACCGCAAATCCCCTCTTAAGGATTACTAGACGAAAAGATGTAAATTAACCTCTTGTTTATAAATTACTAGTTAACCACCCGCGCTCCGCCACGGAAATATTGTCAGCAATAAGAGACATAATAATTAACAACCGCGGACTTTTTGTTTACCGGACTACCCAGGGAGTTGTTACATTACATGATCGCTATGCCGCATTGAGAATGGTAGGCTATGCCTCGATCTGCAATATGGTAGCCTATTGTAGTTCAGTATTGTTTTAAAATTATAATGTAAAATATAAACATAAAAATAAACGTTTCTGTAATATCCACAAATTGTTGTCATTAAACTTTTCAATGGATATTTTGCTTTGATCTTTTTAACTTGCACTGCAGCAACACGTACGACAGCTCCATTTAAATCAACTGTATTACAAGTAAGGAAGGGGAATGCACTGTTTAGAGATTAGTTTTCTAATATAGTTACAGCGAAGTTAGGAGAAACAAAGAATATTAGATACGTAGGCTTTATGTTATTAAATGATCGCTAAGATTGGTATATGTATATGAAATAAGTAGAATTTCCCAATTTACATAAACCAGGGCCTACGTACGGGTACGTGTTCAATACTGTACTATTAAATGGGGCGTTTTCTGATTAAGTCCATAAGTCATATTAGAAAGTAACCATATCATAAATAATACATGTTGCTTTATTATGTTTTATTTAATTTTCATACCACAATATATTTTGTTAAAGTCAAACACAATCTAAGAACCAGTCCTAAGTTAGTTACAGAAACCAATCTATTTGATCCCAAGAGGAATGCTAATTTATATGGGGGAATGCATTAGGTTAGAGTACAATTACAGTGGTATTTTATTCTATTCGTGGACATGACGCGGATATTGTAACTCTCCTTATGTATTGGTATCTATATACAGGGTGTTTTTTTTTTAAACTTGCATCTTTATTTATGTTAAAACCGCAATAGATAGAAATATGCAGTTTGCGGGAATCATCTATTGACGTACGGGGCCCAATTTTTTTAAATTAAACGTTACATTCACATCCCCCTTTTCCCCCCTGCCCCAACCTATTTTTTTAAATAGCAAGGTACCCCTTGTGACATATCAAATGAAAGAGCACGAAAAAAAGAAAATGTTTGATGAAAAAAAATAGAAAATCGGTTCATAAATTTGTGAGATATTCCCCCCCTCCCTCCCCGGAACTTAATTTTTTTTCAATAACAAGCTACCCCTTGTGACATATCAAATGAAAAAGCATCAAAAAAGAAAATGTTTGGTGAAAAAATTGAAAATCGTCTAATGAATTTGTGAGATAACCCCCCCCCCCCCATTTTCCCCTACCCATAACTTTTTTTTAATAGCAAGGTACCCTTTGTGACATATCAAATGAAAAATAAATTTCACAAAACCTTTTTCTTTTTTCATGCTCTTTCATTTGATATGTCACAAGGGGTACCTTGCTATTAAAAAAAATAAGTTCCGGAGAGTGAGGGGGGAAATATCTCACAAATTTATGAACCGATTTTGAAGTTTTCTTCATCAAAGATTTTCTTTTTTCATGCTCTTTCATTTGATATGTCACAAGGGGTACCTTGCTATTTAAGATAATTAAGTTGGGGGCAGGGGGAAAAGGGGGGGAATGTGAATGTAACGTTGAGTTCCAAAAAATTGGGCTCCCTGTGTCAATAGATGATTCCCGCAAACTGCATATTTCTATCTATTGCGGTTTTTACATAATAAAGATGCAAGTAAAAAAAAAAAAAAAAAAAAAAACACCCTGTATACATATAAAACGCAAAGACCTTACTGCCTCACTCACTCACTCATCACTAATTCTCCTACTTCCCATTTACCTAGGAGACTGAAACTTGGTTACACTGATTCTTTAGGCATTTAAATAGAAAAAAAATAGTGGTTTTTAAATGACTTTTGGGCTCCATCCCAGAAGTTTCCAATGATTTAAAAGGAAAAACTTTAACAGCTGTTTCAATTGAACAAAGTTGGTTCTATGTTGCTAAATGGCATTATAAAGTTACAGGGTTTACAAACAGGATGCAACACTGTTAACTTTTTGTTTGAATTTATTATTTGAACTAAGTAGCTACAAAAATCTGTGATACACAATGAGGACTGTCAAATACAAATTGTTTTTGTATTGTATTGGGCGAATAGGGTGATTTATTTTAAAGGGAATAATTCATCAACTTGATTTCTTTTTCATAATTTTTATAAATGTGCATTAATGATCAAGTCGTCAATGACTTGGATGGAAGGAACTAATATCACAGATAATATGAATGTTTGGAGTTGTTAATAACGTGACAACTGCTTGACCAATTTTTTCCATGAATAGAGCCAATAATATAACCAAAGGCCTAATGGAGGTAGTCATATTTTATTACTCTCCTAGGGCTCTGTCCTGGAAGCTTATAGGTCCAATGTTGTTCTTCAAAGTAACAATAAAAATCCATTCAAAATGCCACCCAACCCGGTACTGCAATGAATAGTTTTATTTACTATGAAGTCAAACGGGACGAAGCCCGCGGGTAACAGTAAGTCGTAAATAAAGTAAACTATAAAATAACACAGCATTGAGATTAAAGCAACTTAGATCAGAGAGGTTTTCGCATGACCCGGTTTTAATTTAAAGCTAAACTAAATATATGTTGCTGCCATGTTAACTTAGTCACAATCAACATGTGTCGTTTGTATGTAATTCCTTTTTTAGTTTATTTTTTTTTAGATAGATATTCAAATGTCCAAATAGTTGAACAAATATTTTAGTTTTTGAGACCGATATGATATTAATGAAAATATTCGGAGAATTAATAGTTCGAAAAACTAGAAATAAAACACAATCCTCGAAAAACAAAATAAGCCCTATATATTTGTTGATTTATTTCATCCTTAACCCTTAATTTCCTAATGTCCCTGATGGGATTGGTATTTAAATACCAGCAAAGCGACTTCTGAATATAACGATATGATCTCTGCCTGGATTAAAAAGAGTATCTTTAATCTATGATAATACGTATAAAAAGATGTATGACATTTGCACTTTGTTACAAATGTTTCAAGAGTGCTAAAAAAGTATGATCTAAACCTCCTTTATGGAGATTAAGACCAATTGTTGCAAATTGTTTGGTTATTTGCCGTCGTCCACTGTGAGATATTTAAATTAAAACAATAGCAAACATTAATTTTTTTCCTATGGCATTATACCTAAGAAATCATCGGGACTTCTAGTTTGAATTGTACATTTCTTTCCTACTATCCAACTGAGTTCAAACAAACCTCTAATGGGTAAATAAACTACAAAGCACTTAGGTTTAAACACAAACTCAACCATGACAACTGTATAATTAACTAATCAAAATGTTCTACTAATCAAATGGACATATTTACTATTATAGGACAACTGTTGTCATGTCAATCACATGAAAACTACACACATCCAATATTAAGTGTAATATTGAGTTTTATGAACTAAATTTTGTATGATTTTGTAATTAAACATGCAATGTTTCAACTTAAATAAACTTTGTACATTTGATCATTATGGTAAACTAAAAAGGGTTACTTATCCCCCATTAAAATAACACGGAGATATTAAATTTTCCTTACCCATTAAGTTTACAGCCATCATGTCACGACATGTAATAAATTATCTGTTTTTAACTTCTACAAAACGGTTAAGTTAGAAATTGCAATGTTTTGAGGGTCAAAAATCAAGAAACCCAATTTTTTCCCCAAACTTTGTACATTTGTGTATTATCATAAGTTTATCGCTGAGTGTTGGAGTAGTAAAACCACCCCCATCAGAACCATAATGATAAAAAGCTTAAATCTAATGGAAAGTGAGCTGGCAACGGGTATCGTCCGCCGTGGAGCGAGTATGTGTCCGGCTTGGCCAACGGAATGTACAGGAGCAGACAACCATATGGATCTCGTGTGATATAGAAAAAGTTCAGAAAACAACTGGCAATTATGTTAGGAAACAAATGTTGTGTTTTCAGTATTAAGTTGACAGCATTTCAAATCACTGAAAAAACAACAATTAAAATATCTTTGAATGGAAATGACCTTTGATTAGTTTGATGATTTAAACCATTGGCTAGCCAAATGTGAAATGGATTTACACAGTTAATTTAGGTTAATCGATGTTTTACTGTACATTCACCGTATGATTGCTAATTACATTGTACATTAGAACAACTGAATGACCTAAATTAGCCGAACTGTGTCATGGTGGATATTAGGGTGAACCATGACCGAGCTATAACAAATAAACGCGATTGTTTTGCTGCCTAACAAAGGTCAATAATGCAAGTTGAATTCATAAATAGTGTACAATCATCTCGCTATCGCTATGCAAAAGCAATATTGGATTGCTTATAGCCTATTTGGAATATAAATCATTATAGTTCATGAATTTAACGAATGTACAGTAATTTATATTAATGTTTAATGTAATTAACCAACGATATCAACATAATTTACCTACGACCGTTTATTTTAAGTAGCCGTTTCAGTTCAGTTCATAGAATTGATAACTTTTATATAGGTATCAGAATGGTTTACTTTCATAACAGCATACTCAAACAACACGGGTAACGGAGGTTCATAGATCGAGAGAGAAGAATACAAGTTTAAATGAATCGAACTTCAACTAATCAGCTGTTCATGCCAATTTAATTGTTGAGTGGTGCAATAATGAGTGTTTGGTACAATATTTCGTTGCATCACTGTCAGTGGCAATGAGAGGCAATCAAGAAAGGAATGTAAATCACTGAACATTTAATATTCCTGTGTTATGTTTATAGGGGATAAATAAAGTGTCGTATTTTACTTTAATGGTCAATTTGGCAAATATTTCTATTCGACTATAATGTTATGGTATAATTACCTCATCATGTAATCCAAATTGTTCTGATGTTAGGTTAAAACCATCAATGAATAATCGATGAATAATTTAATGAATGAATAATTTTGATTAATTGACAAAGTAATTATACTATGATTATATAGTCATTTATAATAATGTCGAGTCCATCAACATGGAATTAAATATCTGTTTCACACTAAACTACAAACAATTCACTAAAACACATTATATAATTACCTTCTCTGTAGGAGCATCAAGTAAGTACTCGTTGGAAATAATCTCATTTATATTATAAGTATAAGTAATATTATCTGCCATGTAAAATATTCTATTGAGGCGAAGGGAAATTCGCTTAGACAGTAGATTTGCTGCTGTGGAAGTCTATATCTATGGCAATGTTATTAAAGGTATGCCCAACAACTCCATATTTGAAAAGATAGATAACTGCTTGATATAACGCTACATTACTTACATACAACTTACTAAAATACATTTCTATGCACCAATGTGGTTGTAAACGAAGTTTATTCTAAATATGATTCAAATTTGAATTAACAAAAAGGATTATTAGATGAAAGGAATTGGTAGTTTGTATAAATAAATCATATTGCTTCATGTAAGTCTTAAAAATGAACACGTACAATGTTACGTACGTAATAACTGTGTTATTGCACGATGTCTAGATTATTTTTTTTTCAATAAACTGTTCTGTACAATAAAGGATGATCTCAACTGTAAAATTGTGTTTTGGCTTTACGTTTTTGGTTCAGATGTTTTTAGAATATAATGTAATGGTAGAAAATTTAATAAACAAATACTGTAAATTTCTTAGGTCAAACGTTTCGTTTGTAGAGGTAGATGTAATACGGAGAGTATTTTTAACATTTTATAAAGAAGCTAAATTGGAAATAAACGATTTGTGGAATTTTATTATTGTACTGCACCACTCTTGAATAATTTTTCCAAACCAAAAACTTAAAGAAAAAACGCAATTTTACAGTCAAGATCCTCCTTTATTGTACAGAACAATTTATTACAGAAAAATCAATCTATAAATTGTGCAATATTCACAGTTATTTTTATGACTTTTACAACATGCAAGCCTTGTTAAAATTTAAATAAATTTTCATAAATGTACGTTTAAAAAATAATCACTTTTAAAAATTACAAATAGGCCTACATTCGCAAAAGATTACAAGTACTTTTGTTACATTAAATTCATTTCGGGTAATTTGCATTGTACATTGTAAAAACATAAGTTAGCGTTTCGAGTCTTATATTTCTTGCAATTTTTCCAAGGAAATATATAAGGTACAAGAACTGCTTATAAAAACTCGCAATTGTGATAGGATTACGTCCACTGAAGCCTCACGAGAAACCTCTGGCCATCCGACCATAACAATCGATAGTGTCTTTGCGATCTTGTAAAAACTCCTCCTAATCTTGCATCAACGAATGATAATAGGCTTTTGATGAAATACTGTAAACTTTAAAACATTTTTTAACTGACTAACAGCCTTTTTATCGTTTCTGCAGTAGAAAACGTTTTGTGGATTTTGGGTTAGAAGAATATGGTTTTGGTTTTATCATACAAAGGCTTCTGGCTAGTACTTCTATGAATTAAGTGTTCATCTGATAACCCGGAAAACTTTAGAAAACAAAATTAACAATTGAGAAAATTGTTCAATAGTGCTTATAAGATAACACTTCAAGTTAATTTAGCATCACAAAGTAAGATTATAACAATTATATTAGTTATAGGCTATGGCCAGTAGCGTTTGTAAGAATTAAAAATTTTCACTTTACTTTGTCAATCAACTTATATAACAATAAATTTATTTCGTTTACGAGAAAAAAAACTATTTTAAATAAAGACAATAAAAACTCTATGCATCTGTATCTAGTCTTTCTCCAGTATCAAACAAATTACCATTTTATATAAATCAAGCCATGACAATCTTCAATATGCATATATATAGTATACATCATATTTTGACATAAAACTAATTGTGATTTGGTTTGATTTGACTATGACGACAGATTACGTTTGAACTGAATTACTCCTCTTGAATCAATAAAAAAATAATAATTAATGGAAAGGAAAAAATAAAAAATTAGGAAATATTATACTTGCATGTTAACTTAATTACAAATTAATTTATGAAATATATTTCAAAGCTTATACAATAACTCATTATTTAAATCTCGACAAGCAACGCGAAAGATGATTATAAAAATGCTGATAATATCAATGTTGACAAATAATTTTATTGGAGATTCTAATACCAGTAGGCTTTTACTTTTTCTACTAATGATGCAAATAAAACCTGCTATGATACCTGTGTATTAATTATCTCGTCAATAAACATATTTTATGAATTAATTTAAGTTTTTTAAACAACTTTGATCGCCAAGTCTGTGTTTTACGGCGAGTCGGCGATAATTAATTATAATCAAACAAAATTTGAAATGGATTACACCAGAGAGAAACTTGAAAAAGCCGACTATTGTAATGGAAATGATGATGTCCAGGGAATCATAGCACGATTTCTGATTAATGACTGACAAACTGATAAACAATGACTGATAAACAATAACCATTGTAGGATTCACCAATTGATTCGCCCAGTCCAAGGATCAGGCTTGAGCTTTGTTTGGTCTAGTGTAGCACGTCTACCTGATGAGGTACCACATTTGCTTCAAATTGTATAGATAGATTTATGCCATTAGAGAAACAGTTTTAAACATACTCTGTCACAATCACATCCAACAAAACGCTGGTTAAATATAGACCATAGGTAACAAAGTAATAATTTAAAAGTGATTTAAGTTTTCTTAGCTGTTAAGCATACAAACATGGCTTCCTTAGTAGGTTAGAAAAGATTAGTACAAAAACAATTTTTACTTATTCATCAAAAATTGTATAAGGTCATATTAATAGAACTCACTATATATTACGGTAATATAAATGAAACTGCTTGAGTTTCCTGTCTGGGACAGGAACATCCTGTCTGGGATGTTTTTCTCGTATTAGTATTGTGAGAGAGTATCGACAGTTTTTAACAATGTAAAAACACATGAAATATTGTATCCACTTACACAGTAAATCATTGAAACACGGCGTTAAACGACATAAAAAATAATCATTGTATACACATGTACGATTGGTGATGTAACATTGTATATCATGAAAAGCGATTATTGTTAAAACTATCAAGAAAGTATTGACATCTGGTATTATTGAACATCATATTATATTATAGGATGTTATAACATTTTGTAATACGCCACTGTGCTGTTGCAGTCCGTTTGGGATGGAAGTGAATGTTTGTGTAAAGTTATAACGGAAATGTTAAGAGTAAGTTCACAGCCAAACGCGAGTTTCGATTTGGCTGCAATGTAAACGTCACAAATTGCTTACTAATCTGATATAATAGTTTTTACACGTCTAATTGTGGTTTCAAAGATGTTTAATTTAATTTTCCTGAATTATCAATATTAAATTATATGCTCATGATATTTCCGTTTTAATTTGCATACAAAATTTATTTTGTAACTTATAAGTGATATTAGGTTTAAATCCCTACCTTTATTGTAAATACATTACAAATTACATAGCACTGATGTAGAACAATTCTGCTTTGTTTCAGTATTGTAATGAATCTGATCAAATGCTGTACATTGGATGATAACACGTTAACCGCAAGCTCAACAAAGAACAACTGTAATATCTAGGTCAACGCTGTGTAACATATTTTTGTGAACCGTCTTGAGAATCCGCTCTTATTTTGTATAAAGATGTAGCTTACAGACGCAATACATATTATTGAACCGCAAAAAATGTTGTTTTTTATAGCCAAATTGTCATGACAATTATAATTCATAATAGTTGTAGCATTTAATTTATGTTTATTTATGTTATTGTCCAATCTCCGTCGACTCTGTTTATTTAACAAAGGAAACTCTGTATTACCTTTACAAACGGCAATATCTTTGGGATTTCAGCCAAATGAATTAAATGTGTTTAAATCAATAATTAATATTTAAAAGATTTTTTTCTAAAAGAAGTTCTAAGACATTTTCTTTTAAAAGAATGTTTTTTCTGAGTACTAATTGTATTTGATCTAAAACAAAGATAAAACCAAATGCGAAAATATAGGTTTTTTATGATACAATACTAAGAAGTACTTGTAGTTGTACGACATGTAATCAAATCAGTGAACAAGTACAGAGCCGATCACAATACCTTGCCGGTACCAAACGATTGATAGTGATAGTTTGTTTCCGAACAAATGATTTATAGCACAAGTGAATTGAATTTTCTTTAACGCATATTTTTTTAAATAAATAATATTATACCGGGTGCGGCAAAAGTCAGTATACCGCTGCAGGCCGGTGAGCGTAATTGTTTATCTCTCGCGCTATTATTATCTCAGTGTTATTCCTTATCTAATTTGACGTCTAGTCGTGGTTGATTTTGTCTTTGTTTATTCTTTATCGATGAATGTGTGTTTTGTTAGTATGCCACTAGTGAAAGTGAAGTTAAGTTGGTGAGTGTAGTGCTTGTATTATTAACTTCTATTATTGGTGTTTTTAATCATGAATCGTTAACAACTTTAGAGCAAAAAGTTTTTCTTTTGAAAAATTGGTGGAAATTCGATCGTGATTATACGGATGTTATTGCAGCATTTGAACAACAGTTTCCTGGAGCTCAACCTCCTATACGTCAAGCAATTTATAAATTAAACAAGAAGTTTGAACAGACAGGTTCAGTGAATGATTTACCACGAAGTGGTCGCCCTAAGTCAGTTCGTACCCTTGAAAACGGGCTTACCCCAACTCCGCGCGGTGGTCAGAAATCTGTCAAAACCAACTGCCCAACTCCGCGCAGTGGTCACTTCGGTTCCCTCGCGGCACATGCCCAACTCCGCGCAGTGGTCAATTTTGGCTCTCACAGCCCTGACGGATGAGAGTTTGTGCTCTAAGTTTGAAATTATGATATATTTTCATCATTTATAAGAAAGGAAAAGTAAAAAGTATATGCCTACCCAAAACAGGAGACGAAGCTTAAAAACCACTAATATAAGAAGTTTTAAAAAGCCCGTGAGAAAGAGTGATTGTAAATTTATATGTTCCAAAGTCTACAATACTCAATCATTCTTTTTAGCACTGGGTTTATGAGCTTGCTGATAAACTTGAGTACCAAATTCAAAAATGTTAGTCTTGTAAACAACCACAGATTGCTTCAACAAATTGGCTGTAATCTCTGTTTCATAAAACAGTTAGCTATACACCTCATGGGGGGAAATTGGCTGAAATTGGTTTACGAGCATATTTCTTTTACATCTTATTAAAATTGGCGAATTTTACGTCTATGAAGAGGGTTTTCATTGAATCTAGACCCAGACCAAGGTTTTAGCGAATTTCCCATATATAGGGAATAAGCTATTACCGTAGGTCTCATGGTAAGACCTGGACTCACTGATTAAATTTTTCGTTTTTATTTCCCAAAGGCCGAAAACACCATCCGTTCAAATTCATATATATATATACCGGTATATATATTTTATGTGTATATATGTAAGTCTGTTAGCACGATAACTCGAGCAAAATGATCTGATTTTGATTAAATTTGGCGTGAACGTGTAAACCGTTTATTCGAACGAGTTCACAAACCAGCACGATTGAACCATGTGAACTGGGGCTTATGTATATATTATGAAAGTATAACGTTTTTAAATTTCTTTTGAAACCACTTTGTAAAGCTTAAAAACAAATAATTCAGTATATCGAAGCGTAAAAGCGCCAGAATAGTTACAGAAAAAATGCGAAGTATCGACTCTCAGTGCTGTTTGCTGACGATATCAAGGTTTTCAAGTGTATAAAATCTCAAGCAGACTGTTCCACCCTTCAACAATGTTTGCACTCAATCGACAACTGGTGCCTGGATAACAGCATGGATATCAATGTTTCAAAGTCTGCAGTGGTATCTTATCACCGTACCGAGCAACGTATTGACTTCTCCTACACGATGAATAATGCCATCCTGCCACGGAAGAGTGCCATACGAGACCTAGGAGTTTTAATGTCATACGATTTAAACCCAGACCTGCACGTAAATACGATCTGCAATAAAGCCTCTAAAGCTCTAGGTTTTGTCATTAGATGTGGTAGATACGGACTTGATGTTAATGCTCTGAGAACTCTTTACATGACTCAGGTTAGGCCTGTGCTGGAATATGGCAGCTTGATATGGAATCCACACCAAATCAACCACATATCAAGAGTAGAAAAAATTCAGAATCGCTTTCTTCGCTCTATTGGCGTCAAGTTGGGCCATGAATTCTATACAGTGCCGATTGAAGATATTCGCATCGATATGTGCCTTCCTCGACTGAGCGATCGTAGACAATCTGCAGACCTGTCTTTCCTCTGGAAGTTGTTGAACGGCGAAGTTGATGCACCAGAAATACTTCGCCTAATTAATTTCCACGTCCCTCGACACTTCAGGCATATTCAACTCTTCAACAAAGCTTCCTTTTCTACAAACTACGCCTTCCACAGTACAATTCCACGGCTCCACAGACTTGGAAATCAAGCATGCCAACATGTTGATATGTTCACCTGCAAACTAAAAGCTATTAAAAATATCCTAGTTTAAGCTGTTATTGTTATGTGGTCGATGAGAATGTGTCCTGAGGTCACTGTCAGGATTTTGCTGCCTTGTTTGTTTGTTACACTTTCACAAATATTTATTGCAATGTTAACATTTTTTCACTCAGTTTACGTCACCGTTATTATAATTGTCATGGTTTTTTTGTCTTGTCTGTCAAATATATTTATATTTTTGCTCGTTACTGTTATTATATTAAAATATTTATCAATTGTTATCTAGATTTGGTTACTAGTATTGTTATTTTTCTGAAAATATTTATGCATGTTACTATTGTCTAGCAATTAAGATGAATCTGTATCTGGCTTATATATGTTTAGAAGTATTTATCTTGTAACTTGAATCTCATGTATCATTGACTGTAAAAATGGCGTTTACCGTATAAATAAATAAATAAATAAATAAATAAATATTACAAGTGACCACCGCGAGGAGTTGGAATTGGCCCTAAAAGTGACCACCGCGCGGAGTTGGGCTGAACCCTTCGGGGGCCATAAAACTTTTCCTCGGATTAAATTTGACCACTGCGCGGAGTTGGGCAATCCCCTTGAAGGGCATGGAAATTATTGCTGAAACATTTGTCAAATCCCCAAAAAAATCTGCAAGAAAGGCATCTAACGAATTAGATATTTCAGACCGAAGCCTTAGGAGAATTTTACATTCTGATTTAAAATTGAAGCCTTACAGGCCAAAGCTATTGCAAGCGCTTCACGAAGACGACCCAGACCGCCGCGTTGATTTTTGTGAGCAATACATAATAAGACAGGAAGCAGATAAAAATTTTTATAAACGAATATTATGGTCAGATGAAGCTACTTTCAAACTAAATGGTCGCATTAACCGGCACAATTGTGTTTATTGGGCCGCCGAAAACCCGCACGCCGTAATATCTCACGAGTTGAATGTCCCAGGAGTTACAGTTTGGGCTGGCATTTGGAGTGGCGGTGTGATAGGACCTTACTTTTATGATGGCACTGTGAATGCGGAAAATTACCTGGAAATGCTACACGAAGTGTTCTTAGAGTTGGAAAACAGTCCCACTTTTGAACAGTTGCGTCGTCGTTCGATTATTTGGCAGCAAGACGCACCTCCACACTATGGCCTAAATGTTCGAGCATTTTTAAATGATAACTTCGATGAATGGATAGGACGTAGAGGAACTATTGAGTGGCCTGCTAGGTCCCCAGACCTAACTCCGTGCGATTACAGTATGTGGGGTTCGTTAAAAGAACACGTGTTTTCGGAGAAACCTCAAAGTTTAGAACATTTAAAAGAATTAATAACAAAACATTTTGATGTTTTATTCACACTACAACTATGCAACAAAATCTGTAAGTCAGTGTTGAAAAGGTGCTACAAGTGTATAGACAATGATGGTGGTTAAACCGGTTCTCTAACAGGTACATTAAAATTATACTTTTATAGTTATGTTTAATGCTAGCTACAGTTTAACTGCTTTTTCGGTATGCTGACTTTTGCCGCACCCTGTGTATTAAATAAATATAATAGGCGATTCACCTATTGGGTCTGATGATGATTGGAGTGTCCAATCGAAATTGATCCCCACTCACCATCTTTTTTTTATTTACTGTCTTGTGAGTAACAGTATAAGTGTAAATTTATGTTTTCAGTGTTATAAGACGTCTCTTTATTTACTTTCCTAAATAAATACAGAATGTGTTACTTAACCATTCTGCTGCCTTAAATCTTTTATCTTAATGCTATTACAAGTGATTAACTAAAACATGGTCAGTTTTTGGTGTTATGATTATTATGTTTTACAATAATATCAGTTACAATATCAAAAGGTAAAGAAAGTAGGATGTTTTTGGATAGAATTAAATTACAAGAAACTTTTGTGGGACGAAGACTACACATAATTCATTAACTCTCTTCAATGGTTACTCATCCGAAATAATTGATAGTTGAAATATTGGATGATATATCGATCAACAACAACAACAACAACTCCTTAACAAAAATAATAATTTGATTGTCAAACGTTTAAATGGAATAATTTAATTGATTTATGATATTATCTTATGATTGTATGATCATTTGGTTTTCTGTATATAGAGATTGAAGGATGAAAAAATCAACAAAAATGTAAGATTGCATTTATTTGTCCTCTGATTAACTACACTAGCAAATACAACCGGACTCTAACGTAATAATATGTATGGCACATTTCAATTAAATTTTCGACGTGTCCGGACCAAGCATATGATTGCCTGGCCAAGGTTACCCACAGCTTAAGACATCAAATACAAAATGTTACTTGGGTCGTCCAGAAAGTACATAGTTCAGCATAGTTAAAATGAAAACTACAGAAATCAAAACCAATGTTTGTTTATAAATTCATAGTATTCCATTCTACCTTTATAAGTAATCACCATTTTTTAAATACATATGAAGCCCTTTTTCGGCTAAAGGGGTCTGTCTTTTGTTTTGTAAATACTCTGAACTATTCAGTTAGGGCCAATACTACACAGACCACTAAGATCATTAAAAGATAATTGGATTCAAACCTGACACAAAATCCCGCTCCTAAACCCATTTGCACGTCCAAAACTTCAACCGACACTTTACTGACTTATATGAGGCCATGCTAATATAGCTCAAAGGCGATTAAAGGCAAACTATAAAAATCGTATTAGCGGTTATTTTAGGCATTAGCAGGTATTTACCTTAGAATATTGAAAGTTAAAATTAAGTATTTAAACATACTCAAAATTATGTACGAATATGTTTTATAATTATGTACGTTATGTTTATAATTTTGTATATAATTTTGTATATAATTATGTTTATAAATTATAAATTATGTTTATAATTATGTACGTATGTTTTATATGTATTATAAAAATTATGTACGAATTATCCATAAAAGATATATCTTTCATGGATAATTTAATATAGTGAGAAATACTTTATTAGCAACCTAGAAAGGATATTATAACGATTGAAAAAGCAGCATTAATCTTTAAGTAAATCTAATAAACATTGACACCTACCTACACTGCACTTTGCTTCCTAAATGTAGAATTGTATGGAATCGTTAGCGGGGTTTTGAAGGAAAAGCTATATTTGCATTTTTATTTACTCTTGGATAACTCCCCTTTCTGTTGATGGCAGAAAGCGTTATTAAGGGATCGCTTAACATAAATAAGCAGTTGCCGCGCGGCCTAGCACATTGGACCAGATCCGAACGACACAATGAACTGAGCTTTGCACTAGCAACAGGCCTAATTAAATGCAATTAGTGTACGCGGAATGGATTAGACAGAATAGTTAGGCAAATAGAGAAGCTTTAGCAAACAAAATGTACACGAAACAAATGTATTCATTAAATCGAAAACTGTAATCGAATGATTATAGTGTTATTATACCAATTTGCATTTGGGGTTCATACAATAAAACTAAATATAAACGGCTACACCACATATCTTATATAACAATTATATAAGATATGTGGTGTAGCCGTTTATTCAACATTAAGCCTATTGAGTAGAGTTTCCACAATTATTGTGGAAACTCTACTCAATAGGCTTAATGTTGAATTAATTTTCATACGATATCCTAATATTTAAACAAAAACACCCTAAAATGCACCTACAATAATTTATGCAGTAGGTCTAATTTATAAAAAAATATAATTTTTAATGAATTTTTCAATAAATTGTTCCACAAATAAATATATGTTCAAATATGAACACATATCAGGGATATTTAGAGTTCAAAAGGATAGCAAGGAGAAATGCGATTGGTTTTCATAAATGGCCGTATAAAATCTAGAATTAAAAAGAGTTTGTGGTTAAAATAGGATGCTTAGACTTTTGTTAAACAGCTTTTGGCCTAAATATGTTAATGTTGAGTGAATTAATTTCTCTTAAAGTTTATAAAATGCCTATAATAAAAGAATCGTAATTTATTAGAGTTGTTTATTACATATGGCAGCCTAAGTTAACGAATATCATGGAAAAAACAACAAATATATCGGGAGGTAAAACAAAATGTATAACAGTTCAACAAATAAGGATTCTAAATATATTGCATAGTAACAGTATCTTATATGTTTTAGGGCCGCATGCAAATATTATGACTTTGTTGACTTTATCAAATCCTGTTCTTTGGATTTTGCTCTCTTTTTTTCGCTGTCTTATTGTTCCCTTTTTTTGTAAATCATCATTTTGGATCTGTTTACTCTACTTTTGAATCCATGCATTATTTACTCTACGCTTTTTTTAGTTTTTCGGATAATTTAGGATATTAACTTTTTTTAAGAAGGGCTCGTAAGTGAATATTGAATTTTAGTATTATATATCCAAACAGAACATTTTAGAGTTCAGTTACGGGTATACTACAAACCTTTTGTAAAACCAAGTTAAAAAAAGAACTACTGAGAAATTATAATTACAGATTTGGTTGTAAAAATGCCAGAACTTTTAACACATTCCTTTCATCAGCTATGTGCCATAATGATTTAAACAAGTTGTAACAGTACTAGATTCGCATTTCAGGCCAATAAATTCTGTTAGTAAAATATGTCTTCGACTGAATATAAAATCAATTAAAAAAATATCAGTGTTTAAAAAGTTGATATTTTTATCATTTCGACTGATGATGATTGAAGTTACAGAAGCATGATTGATAATACTACGGCTTACCGTAGTATTATCTATTAGTAATACGTAGTAGTAGTCTATGTAAAATATGGTATTTACAATTCTGTATGTGACCATTGTATAAAGTAAAATATAAATATACAAATGTCATAGGATTTCATATTCCCAGTTACAGCGTATAAATTTACTTTGTATCATCTGCAAATTTGAAGTTGTTCAAATTGTGCAGTCTCTCTAAATAATATTTCTATTTATCATTGCGGTAAAATGTATTTTCTTTAAGTATTTGTATAAAAGGCCAAATAAAAAATATTTTAATATCTTATTTAGCTAAATTGGCCATAAAACGAAGCGGAAAGTAAATAAAAGAAACGTCTTATACACTTAACACTTAAAACATATATTTACGCTTATACTGTTATTCACAAGACGGTAAATATACAAACAAGATGGTAAGTGGTGATCGATTTCGATTGGACACTCCAATCATCATCAGACCCAATAGGCGAAATATGAAGTACAATACGAAATACAAGTATAAGCGTGAATATATGTTTTAAGTGTTAAGACGTTTCTTTTATTTACTTTCCGTAAATTTAATAACATGTACAATGCTGATCAAGAAGTTATTTGTAAAATAAAAATCTACATTTTCTTGTGGCCTATTTATTGGAGCTTGACTTGTCAAAAGATATGAAACTGACATAAAAATTATCGACTTTTGGCTTTCTAACAAATTTCTTGTATAGACGACCCACAATGTTCCATTATCGTACGGCAGATGAGAATCTAATACCTTAGCAAATATAATGTACGCAGAACTGTTTGTTCATAGATCATGGAAATTGTTTCAAATATCCAAAAGTATTATTGCAAAAAAGCTACTTATACCATCACTGTACAAAACTTAACATATTCTGGCAGGTCAGCAATAGCTTACATAAACAAATCCAAGTATGTGGTCGCTTGGTTCATACCGGGTAAATAAAAGCTTAATATATCTCGTCATCATTGACAAACCAGTAAAAATCTATTAAATTGTTAAAAAAAACATTGCCAAATAATCTCCGATCTCAGTATTCAGTTTTATATAGGGTATTAAAAGTGTTTCTGTAAAATTATTGAAGTCATACTAGGTTTCGAAACCTGGTATGACTTACAACATCGATTGTAAAATGTAACTTACATTACCAAACGTATCGTAGTAATCTGTACGACCAGACACCGCTGTAAAGTTACAGTTACCATCGAGATGTCGGGAATAACTCTATGGAGTTACAGTCGAACATAGAGTTTCAACTCTGGGCAGTTGTAATATCGGACCCGGATTGTTTCAATCAAATAATCTAATCATTTCTATAACTAATAATCTGGAGTGAATTTGTTCTTGTTCTCTCACTGATATTATTATTCGTGTAATTTTCGTCTGACTTATAATGTTGACGCCTGCATGTAAGTCAATATGTGTACGACTTACATAGTGTTTAATGTTATAAATGTTTGGGGAGCGAGCTGGCGTAGTGGTTAGAGCGCGGGACTTCAGTCCCTGAGGTCCCGGGTTCGATCCCCGCCAAGTCACCAATGGATTTTATCTAAGTGATAATGCCGCAACCCCTAGGTCTAGCCTGAAGTAATGTGAAAAACAATCCCAGGCTAGTGCCTAGCGTCCTAGGACAAAAAAAAATGTTATAAATATTTCATTGGAAAACTGAAACATACGAAAGTTGATAGAGATTGTATGTATGTTTTTAACCAGCATTAATTGGCCCTTAGAAATGTTTAACATTTTTAAGACTGAATTTTTTCGTGTGTTTTACGAATTATTATTGCATGCAAACATCATAATAAACCTTTTTAATCAGGTCATATTGAAATATAACAATAAAAAATAAAAAAAAGAATAATCTTAGTTGTTAGCACATTTATTAATATTAAATAAGTATAGATACTCGTAATGATAAGTTTTTTATAAATAATATCATTTTAGTTTGTGTCGTATTATAAATTTTAAAAACATGTTGTCAATGTTTAAAAGTATTCATGCCAAACAAAAGCCAGTAATAAAAACAATACAATACTGCGATACACGGATGCTCACAGCACCCTGTCAGGTCAATTGGTTGACATTGTCTTTGAATGTGAGCTCAGCTCTGGATTAGAGACAAGTTTTTCTATAACATTGTTACAATGCTTTTGCCAAAACGGGAATATTAAACTTTTAGTGACGCTTGTTTGACATATAAATATTCATGTCATTCAAAGACGGTTGTAAAACAAAAATAACAGAACCCTCCTACATAAACCAGACTTCATAACAGTTAACAATCTAAATAACATTAATTCCGTCAATAGACGCAAAAGGAACATTTATTGTTAACAATAGCTTTTACTATCTATAGTAAATGTAAGGCAGGCCTTTAATTAAAACATTTTTGTTTTAGGTGGTAAAAAAAGATTATAATAACTTTATTACTAATCAAGAGACAACCAACTGGTGTATGTATAATACCCTAACATTATTATTAAGGCCTATTATTATTATTATTAATATTTTTTTTAAATCAAAGTGTTGTTTTTAAGTTTTTGAAGTTTAATAAGAACAAGCTGCTATACCCGTGCTTTGCAACGGGAAGAAAATGTGACAAAGAGAGCTATTAAAGTGGTGCTGATGTGTGTTTAAAAAAACAGCAACTCTATGATTTAGTTTAAAAATATAAACTGATTTAAAAGTGTAAACCTACTTACTTTCAAACCCCTACTTTTAATGTCAATAGATCCAAACAATATGACAACATACCTTAGTGTAGCTATAGCATCAATTATTGCTTCATATTGATGCTTCATAAATGACATGTTTTACCTCAATTCTTAAATTTTGGTCAAGCCTCCTTACATGTAGCTTACTATATAAATTACAAAATGAAACTTTGAGCAATACTTTACAAAACGTATACAACCTTTCTTTAAAACCAAACATAACCCTACTACATAAAGCGTCACAAACATTTTTTTCGAGTAAATAAACAAACACCAGTTCATTGTACTGACCAGCTGTTTCATTAATTAAATTAAATTAAATCATTTAAACTTTGGAAACATGCCAGGTGTAGCCCTTTGGAAATCAGCCTGTGGGGCAGAGCCCTTAGGATATTCGTCAATATAAATACTTTTCGGCAAATCTACACACTCTAAGCTTCATTTTGATGTGTCATATGCCTATATTTTTATTTGGTAAATGGCCTTAACCGTTTACATAACATTTGATTGTATCACTTTAATAATATAATAGATAAGCTGTATTTAGTTGCTTTCAACTAAGGGATAGATTTATTACAAATCAAAGGTTTCCTTATTTATCCGTAAAAATACTATGATATCAGTTAAAATTTTAAAAGTTACTAGGTATGTAGTCTCAGGTCTGCCAACTAAGCCCGCGCTAATAATAAGGTTACAGCATTACAACTTTTAACAATCGATTTCATCATACGCTTATCTAATTAATTTATAACTCTCCGTTACAAGAAATACAGGATTAAGGTTTTCAAACTCCTTATTTTTACTTTTAATATTTACTGTTCTTGTTTAAGGTTGTAAATCTCTCGATCAGAAAGGGCTCAATCAGCAAGCTCAAAATATTGCTTACTTTCGACAATGCTAGTAGTTAAGCCTTGAGAGTATTTAGATTTTCTTATGTTCTTTCAAATAATTACAGTTCGTAAATAGTGAGGCTTAAATTTCGTCTATGTTTTGTGAGACCCTTTCATTATAGTAATAATTTTTAAATTGTTGATAGTCATCACCTTGCTGTATTATTATTATGTTTAGGATAATTTAAACAAATTTAAAATTTGTCGGTACCCTAGTTTTCTGGGAGAAGGTCTGGTAAATTTGTTTTTTGGCATCACAGCTATAATAACAGAAAAACAGACAGGCAAACTGAGGTAAATTGAGATAAGCCTCGTTTAGGCTTTCATACATACTACATACATATCCTCTCCCGCTCCGGTTACATGGTTATTATACTGTACCAGTATATACGGGTGAACTTTAAATGAGTCCCCCCCCTACTTTTTTCTACATTTCTTAAGATATCAACTCCGGACCATGTCAGGTCATTGTATAATAGTAAGTACTTGATTTTGACTGGGTATTAATTTTTGGCCGCCATCTTGGATCCCCCATATTGCATACTTTTTTTTTTCAAATGTAAAGATAGGGTTGTGACCCATCATTTCAAACTAAAATTTTACGCTGAGTTCAATGCCGCAATCCGTTTTTCAAAATATTGATCCGTTAAAAAGTTATAACAAATTTTCTAAAATTTATTTTTGAACCTGTTTTTTTATAACCTAATGTTACAATATGCCCCTAGTCTCAAAAAATTGCTCGAAAAAGACAGAAATCTACCACTCAACATGTCTAGGTCATATTTTCTTCTTTTTGACAAATTGGACAATTTCAGCCGCCATCTTGGATCCGCCATATTGGATACAAAAATTAATTTTCAAATATGAAGGTGGGGGTGTGACCCATCGTTACAAACTACATTTTTACGGCGAATACGATGCTAAAATCTGATTTTAAAAATCTTAATCTGTTAAAAAGTTATTAAGAATTTTCGAAAATAATTTTAAATACATTTTTATATGACGCAATGATAAAAGTTGACCTAATCTTTTAAATTTGCTAGATAAAACGAAGAGTAAGAGTTAGACTCCGATTATTGTAAGGTCAAATCGACTTTATTTTATGGAACTATTAATTTTATGCCGCCATCTTGGATTTTTATGCAATCATATTAGGTTTTTAAAACAAAATATTGCTTTACAATACACACTAGTTGAACTCAGGTTGCTGTGACCAAAACGACGCTATATTCCATTACGTACTTCCTTTTTAGGTTTATAAATACTATTCATATGTTTTAATAATCATTCAGAACTATGTTTAATAACTATTCATTGGCAATATTAAAAGTTAAATAATTAATTGTTCGGTTATTAAGTCAAATAAAATAATAAATCAAAATATTGGTGTAAAATTTTAAAATATTTAATCTTTTACAACTTTTAATTATTTAGGATAACTATTGATTTCATATAAATCTATTAAAAACTCAAAGCATACCTTCAGTTTAGTAAATGTTCGAACTGGTGTCCTCCTACTTCCTGGCAGTAGAATAGTCTGTCCTCGAAGGACCGTCTGACATTTCTCAGCTCTTCTGGGGTTATTCGTCTGCATTCGTCTGTTATTCGGTTCAGTAACTCCTCAAGGGTCTCTACAGGAGTTAGGTACACGACAGACTTTAAGTGCCCCCACAAGAAAAAGTCCAACGGGGTCATATCTGGAGATCGTGCGGGCCATTCGATTGACCCGCGTCTTCCTATCCACCTACCAGGGAAGTTTTGCTCAATAAACGCTCGTACGTCCCGATGATAATGAGGAGGTGCACCATCTTGCTGGAATCTCAGCTCGTTGAGATTGAACTCATCTTCATTTTCTTCAACGATTCTTGTGATGGAAGGAATAACTTGCTCTCTTAACATTTCAAGACACATTAAGCCTGTCAAATTTTCTTGGACGAAGATAGGGCCAATAATGTGGTTACCTAATATTCCTGCCCACACGTTGATTTTAGCAGGGTACTGGATAGCACTCTCACGCATAATGTGTGGATTTTCAGTGTCCCAGTACCGAAAATTATGCTTATTTACGAATCCACTAAGGAAAAAGGCACTTTCATCCGAGAAACATATATTGTTAACAGTTTCAGGGTAGGACGATATTAGTTCGTCCATTTTTTCACAAAATTGTAGTCTCCGGTCTGGATCGTCTTCATTTAACTGTTGGTGCAAATGTATTTTATATGGATGAAATTTGTTACTTTTCAATGTTGTCATTACCTTATTTTGAGAAAATCCAATAGCTTTAGCCACTGATCTGGTCAAAGATTGAGGATGTTCGACAAATTCTGCCACTATTTCAAAATCAACGTCTTCATTGAGCTTAGGCCTCCCAGGATTTTTTATATTTGCAACACTTCCAGTTTCCCTAAATTTATTTATTATTTTCCTTACGTAAGTCCTACTAGTTGGTGTCTCAGGGTGCAATTCATTAAAACGTCTTAAGGTTTCATGTGAGTTTTCACCTGAAGCTCCGAAAAGAAAAATTATCTCTACCTTTTCTTGAAGGGTACGTGCCATAATAGTTGTGCACAATCAAAATAAAAGATTTTTTATCTTACACTTAAAAAACCTTTAATCAAAAATAATCACTAAATAATATGAATATTATATCTAAGTCAAAATCACGCAAGTAAGTATGCAAAAACGAAAACTATCCAAGTAACTACTCACGACCAACCCGGACACGGTAAAAATCTTACTGCTTTCTAAGAACTCCACGTGCTTCAACAATACTTCATCGGCTGATAAGCTAACAAGCTGTTGCATGCTAAGAAAAACCCAAGGTACATTCCGGTGCCCACTTACCAAGGTCACAGTTCTTGGGGAAGAGAAAATGTTATAACTTATTTTTCTGATTAATTGTGCCTTGGCTTTTCTGATTAATTTATACAACTCGATGATATTTGTAACATTACAAACTTAAAGCTGCAACATCTTATTACTATTGCTTGGGAAATAAGAGAATAGATATCTTTACATTGAGCGTTTGAACCGGAGAATATAAATCGTTTTTATATTCATACATTATTAATATTAAGATCCAAGATGGCGACCGAAAATTAATTATAGGCTACGTTAAAATGAAGTCAATTTGACCTTACAATAATCAGAGTCTTAACTCTTAATCTACATTTTTATCCAGAAAGTTTACGAGATTAGGGGTAAATTTTAACATTTCGTCATAAAAATGTACACAAACATTATTTAGAAAATTCCTAATAACTTTTAAACAGATTCAGATTTTGAATAACAGATTGCAGCATCGAATTCGCCGTATAAATGTACTTTGAAACGATGGGTCACACCTCCACCTTCATTTTTGAAAATTAAATTTGTATCCAATATGGTGGGTCCAAGATGGCGGCTGAAAATGTCCAATTTGTCAAATAGAAGAAAATATGACCTAGACATGTTGAGTGGTAGATTTCTGTCTTTTTCGAGCAACTTTTTGAGACTAGGGGCATATTGTAACATTAGGTTATAAAAAAAACAGGTTCAAAAATAAATTTTAGAAAATTTGTTATAACTTTTTAACGGATCAATATTTTGAAAAACGGATTGCGGCATTGAACTCAGCGTAAAATTTTAGTTTGAAATGATGGGTCACAACCCTATCTTTACATTTGAAAAAAAAAATTGTATCCAATATGGCGGATCCAAGATGGCGACCAAAAATTAATACCCAGTCAAAATCAAGTTCTTACTATTATACAATGACCTGACATGGTCCGGAGTTGATATCTTAAGAAATGCAGAAAAAAGTAGGGGGGGAACTCATTTAAAGTTCACCCTGTATAGTTACAGTACTCCATCAGTTAGCTTATTTTTGTATAGGCCTACCAATGCCATGGTAAAAAAACAACTATTTTCAGCAATTAAAAAGCCAATAACAACTGTTGATGAACAAAAAAATGGTTTTACAAAATAACTTTTACCCTCATCAAAGCATTGCCATCAGGTACTAACTGCTTCTGTTACACGTCTTGTAACTATCGAAAGTACTTTGCGAATACTGTTTAGATCATAAGATGTTTCTGTAACAACCAAAAGTAAAATAATTTGCTGTTGATATTAAATGGTACGCTGTGCCATTTCGATGCCGAGGGGTCGTGCAATAGTTTGTTATCAAAATAGATCATCTCGCTGATAACATTCCATTCATGTAGAGCCATCAACTGGATACGCAATGACGCGTAGGAAGTCCTTGAATATGACATTGCGTTGCTTAGGAAGTAAACAGATTATATCTGATTACGTATAAGGGTATAAAGTACATACATAACTCTACAAGGAATACGTTTGTTTTACAAATGTGAGCTTCGCTTCGTTTTTTGTTAATGCTATTTAGCAAATACGTTATATCATGTACCAAACAAGGAACACAATAGTATAAACGAGACCATGATGATATCTTATTCGCAATTTAAAACGAACTAAGAGTAAAAGAACAATTGAACGATTCGAAATTAAATTATTCTAAACCACTATTTTAGGAGAGTCGATAAAAGATTTGAACAGAATTGTTACAATAGATCAAATAAAAGAATCATTTACTGACACAATTAGTAAGCGATATTACAATATTCATGCAGTAATAGAAAAATAATCACACAGGTGAGTGACACGTGTTCTCTCTGGACCCGTTGTGGATTAGGATTCGAGTACAGGATTGTATACTAAATCTTTGTATCCTAAAATAAATGGTTTGACAAAAGGGAGAAAAAATATAATATATTAGTCTGTAATTAGTTAAATCAGTTTCTTAATGCTGATCTATTAATAGATAGAGTAATCTAAATAAAAAAAACTTTTTTTTCTAAAGACAAATAAAAAATATAAGAGAAGGACTATAAAAGAATATACCTGTGTACTATAAAGAGCCTATATTAAATATTTAATTTTACTCGGAGTGGGGAAAATTCCTTTTTTTATAAAGATTTGATATCTGCAACATTGGGAACCAAACTATGGGAAGTAATGATTGCTTGCTGTGTATGGGATGATAAGAGAATGTCTCATCTTAAGCCTATGGCCTGATAAGCGACTCACTGTTAGGTCGATCCACGGTAAGAAACTGAGTTTTTAGTTGCCAACAGCTTAATGGTTTACTCTAACAAAACCTTTATTTTACTGTTAGAAACGAATTTTAATCTACAAACTGCCAATGAGATGTGTAACTGTGCAACCGATTATCAGCAATATCCAGATCTTAAGCTGACAATGGTAATGAGTTGAGAGGGAGAACTCTGAGAGTACATTTTGCCTGCATGCGATAGCTACTAGAAAATATTAATCCAAACCATCAATCCTTATATTGAAACGAAAATTCCTCACTTGGTCGTAACAGAGTATCAATGGTATGGAACTTGTGATATGTGTACAACATGTTCCATTACAAATTACTTAATATTATTAACCAATAAAAATCTTATTTTAGAATTGTTTACAGTTTCATGTTACTGTATAATTTAGTTTCACATATTATGTAATTTATATCGCATTTCAAACTTTTTGTGACATTGAGGATGGGTTTCTCGTTTTGGTGTGATTTTGTAATCAATAAAATTAATGATTGTTATTAGTTTCTCACTGAAGTGTGTGAAATAATTTATACTTATCATAATAAGTATAACAAGTATAAGTATAATAAGTATAAGTATAAAAAGCATAATAAGTATAAGTATAATAAGTATAACTAGTTATTATTATTAATTACATCACAAAAGACAAAAGCAAAACAATAATATCACATTACTATTAATTAATTAGTTAATTAATTAATTACTTACCATTTAAATATTTGCCACTATAAATAAGTCTAAATTTTCAAGGTAAATCATCTGTAAAAAGAAATTTATAACGAAGCGAAGACACACACCCCTTAATTTTTCCCATTTTTTTATTGTTTCCTCTTTTTTTGGCTAGTAAAAACACAGGTCTTTGACTAGTATCCAATAGTCTATGCACGGATGCTACGTTTGGTGACTAAAACCGCTAAAACTTAACACAGAGTAATACAAACTGATTGTTTATTGGTTTATCTTCACTAAAGATAAGTTAAGTGTAAAACAATTACTCAAGTTTTAATCACCTTTTTGCGGCCAACACGGTCCGAAGGAAGAGCAAGTTTAGTTTCTAAGATGAGAAAGTTGGTAATTACCTCCTTTGTTCTCCAACGCAGAACCGGAAATACATTCTGCAATAAATAACTCTGTCTGTGTTACACCGCCTTACTTACGTTGCAGAAGTATTTCAAAAGTTTCTTGACAGATGCTTGCGTTACCTCTGGTTTTGTATACGTTTTACATCTTACATGGCATTTTTTTTCTTGGCTATTTTTTGTACAAAGTTATATAAGAAATCGCTTTCCTTAGTTCAAAGAGATTAAAATCATATTTAATTTTAATAAATTTATATTTTAATTGTAGATTAGGGTCTTATTTTTAAATATTTCAAACGACTTGCGTACATGCATATTAATGTGCAACATAGAAACACATTTGTGAATATTTCATATAATTTTACAAACGTAGTTTTAAAGGTTATTTCTGATACTTTAACAAGCCAATACCTAATCTTCTTAAAACAGAAATATGTTGTAGCAGTTAACTTCTTTGCTTGATAATAGAAAAAATATATTACTCTAAACATTCATTTTAAGAGATTTATATTTACAAAATTCACCTACAGCTTTATCCATATTTCATAATTTCCAATACATAAACCGTAAAAAAAAGGATCACAAACACTATGAAGCTGACATACCCGGGCAGTGAATTGGCTGTTGTCATCGGCGATCCCTAGTGTAGCATGTCACTCGTGGACCGACAATCGGATGATCAATTGTGGCAATATCTCAGTATGATAAAAAGCAATCATATAGGTAGATCACATTGTCATTTTTTGAAATTGGTAGTCCTTGCCGTGTAATTATTAAGACTTGTCTCAAGTGATTCGGTTCCGTCTACTCATTGTTTGAGATAGCCTATAATTATGAGAACAAAAGTAAATTTTGTAAATACAAAAGTTGTTTTTGTGAGCAAAAAAGCTATTTTTCGAGGTTTTCACTACTTTTACAATTTGTAAACATAAAATTTAATAAAATTTGACGCCTCTTCTTATTTTGATTTAGTGTCTTTTTCCATGGAATTCGATTTTGTAAGCTGTAAAAGGCTGCCGTTTTGAAATCCAAACAAATATTATTAGAAGGAATCTTTTGGTACCAAGAATGTTTAAATGCATTCCAAGTTTCATTAATATACTCAAGGGGCTTTAAATTATGAAGTATTTTTGTAATTACCTAATACCGACTACGCCTCAAACTACGATGACATTATACTGGACATTTTCGACTTATTTTTGTACAACGTATTATTATTGTACTACGCAGTTGTGTAACACCCTATATAGATTATTGCTAGATTCTTTGCTTCTCAGCGTTTAGTTGCCAGGCTGTTATGATAATTGGGGAAGTTCGTTGTTGTATTGGAAAATCTATCCACTATGTGTTTGTGGTGTTTTGAAGTTTTCTCAGGATATGTATCTTTTAGAACCTCAGTTATTGTAATCAGCGTTTTAATATTGTGATCAATAAAGTAGTTATATTTCGTACAAGGCTTGTTCTTGGTTCATAATGACGTCGGTAACCACGGACGCAGACGACTGTAATGCCTGATTTGTTGCTATGTGTCATAGGCCTAATGTATGTATGACACATAGCAACATTGATGGGTCTCAGAGTTTAAAGCGAACAGTCTTTACTTCAGACTTCAGTATCAGCGTTTCACTTATAAAAACCACCAAAACTGAAGTCTGAAGTAAAGACTATTCATTTAAAACTCTGAGACACACCATAACTAGGTAAATGTTGGTGATGTAGAGATTTCCTAGACAATCAAAACTCGAATTGTAAACCCTACCCACTTTTGAATCCTATGTGTTTTTTTACTTTCTAATTATTCTAATCGAACGTAGATGTGATAACCGCAGTTTTTACAAATGGGAACTGAATACATTCTATACGCATTATACAGGGTGTCCCGTAACTCTCTGGACACTTGTACATAGCGTTATTCCTTAGGTCAAGACAAACACATTTCACCATAGGAACATGGGTCTGTGGTGTCTAGTTTACCGACTGTCGGCAATTATGTGTATTTTACATAAACATTAATAACTCCTAAACGGTTTGAGATACAGCTTTGATATTTTGCAAAAATGTTTAACTTATTAAGACCTATTATTGTTAGAAATTATACTAAAAAATCATTAACCGTTTCAAAATGGCGGCCACTTAAAATATTTGATGCCAAATTTAACGAAAACCGTTAACTTTACACAAAAATTGCAAGAGACAAAAAAGTTTGTAAATTTCATGTAGTTTTCAATGATACCTTATTTGTTAAGATGGGATAAATAATAACAGAGAAACGTGTTGTTTTCGTAATGTATAACCACTTTTCTCCATTTAAACAATGCTAAACAACGTAAAAGGAGTATTAGCATTGTTTAAATGTAGAAAAGTGGTTATACATTACGAAAACAACACGTTTCTCTGTTATTATTTATCCCATCTTAACAAATAAGGTATCATTGAAAACTACATGAAATCTACAAACTTTTTTGTCTCTTGCAATTTTTGTGTAAAGTTAACGGTTTTCGTGAAATTTGGCATCAAATATTTTAAATGGCCGCCATTTTGAAACGGATATCGATTTTTTGGTATAATTTCTAACGAGTATAGGTCTTAATAAGGTTAACATTTTTGCAAAATATCAAAGCTGTATCTCAAACCGTTTAGGAGTTATTAATGTTTATGTAAAAAACACATAAATGCCGACAGTCGGTAAACTAGACACCAGAGACCCATGTTCCTATGGTGAAATGTGTTTGTCTTGACCTAAGGAATATCGCTATATACAAGTGTCCAGAGAGTTACGGGACACCCTAGGGAATGCTATTGTTTCAGATTGAGATATCAGACTATATAATTGCTAAGTTTGGAAAGCATTCAAAGGTTTCTCTGTGTTTGTTTAACTGCCTGCAGTTTAACGCTAAGCTATCTCTGTTGACAAAGACAGTGAAAACAAGCATTTCCTGCACCACAATAGCTTTTATAAAGGAGTTTTGGATTTCAAAATCCAATATCGTGACGAACCCAAAACGGCAAAACGGTGAGCGATGAGCATTGCAATTGGACTATTCTTATAGCAAAAACTCGAACTAATATTTATTTTTGCTATGTGAACTTAACGTAATATCAAACTAAAAAATATAAATATATATAGCATTCATATTTTATATTTTGACTAAATTCGTTATACTGTCAAAATTAATAAACACTAAGTAAATATAAACTACGACAAAGAGTACACACTATTGTGAAACATTATTGTGAAACATTATATGTCGAATTAAGAGTATGAACGTTAGTGGATTACTCTGACCAATGAGCTTACAGGACACAGTTAAATGCGGGATATTGCAGTAATCCGCGGTTCTTATTTAAGCTTTCTTTGGGAGGCAAAGATACATCCGTGTCATACACGACCGGTCGCAACGTTGGAGTGGTTTGAAAATATTCTTGCAAGAACTTGAAATTTTGAGCTAACAAATATTTTAGGTGCTCTCTACTGACTATTTACACCCAAACGTAAACATATTTTGTATACGGTAATACTATAATACTAGGGTGTAAACCTAGTTTACAATGTATAAATACCCCCGCCGCAGCAAACCTGCAGACTAAGCGAATTTCCATTTGACTAATTGGATTTATACTGAAATGTCTACTTAAAAATATAATATTTATTCTTTATTTAAATAGAATTAGTTTAACAAGTACTTAGGTTTGCTGCATCAGGGAGGGTAAAACTGTTTTTTTTTGTAAAATGTTAATAGTTAGTAAGAAATAAAAACATTTTCCAAATTTGATCAAAATATGTTCATAAACAAGCAAACTACAACAATTTACTTATTCTCTATAAGAATAACATGGAATTTTAAATTTAAAATTTTTTGGAATTTTCTCCGTAACCATTAGGCGCATAATAACGCTTCAATATACTAAATTATTTGTTTTTTTAAGCTCTACGAAATGGTTTGGAAAGAAATTGCTAAATTTTATGTTTTTTGGGTCAAAAATGGGAAAAACCTATTTTTACCCCATAAAACCCCCCGTAAACCCCCGTTCCCATGGTCCGATCATGCTGGATTGCGAACTCGTTCGAATAAGCGTAGGTTTACACGTTTGTACCAAATTTCATCAAAATCGGATCATTTTTGCTCGAGTTATCGTGCTAACGGACACACACACACACACACACACACACACACACACACACACACACACATATATATAAATAAATATATATGAATTTGAACGGATGGTGTTTTTGGCATCTAGGGACCTCAAAATGAAAAAAATCGGTCCCGCGTCCAGGTCTTACCATGAGTACTACGGTAATAGCTTATTCCCTATATGGGAAATTCGCTAAAAAATAGTCAACCAAATTACAAAAAAGGGAGATTACATTTTTAATCAGCTAAAACAGTTGTTAGTGGAATAATAAATCTTTACATGGACCAAAGATCCCTAGAGGATTTTTTTGTCTAAAAAGTTTAAACGTAAACTAAGAAACCCGTTGTCAATTAATTAAATCCCAAGACTTGGTGGAGGAGCTTTACTTTTTACTCTGGTATTTAGTGATACCTTTTAGTTCTTCCATTGCATTCAAGTGCTGTGAGAAAAACATAATTTAATAACATCGTAGCGTAGATACAAGAAATAGTTTATATTTAACTTTTACAGGAAGGGAGTATGTGTATTGTTAGTTTTGGCAGTTAGTTTTGTTAAGATATTTTAAAGAAGGGTATGAAAATAAATAACTTTAAATAAAGCACTATGTAGTTTTCATTTACGATATGGCAGAACTTGCCATACTAAATTAAGAGTAAATTCAGCATAAAAAATCAAATAAACCATCAAACAGGTGTTATGTAATCGAAATTTTGACATGGTCTTTACAGGTTGATTAGGTTTTGCGGTTATCTTTTAATTTAAAAGAGGGCGACGCAACAGTAAAATGTCACGTGAGCTATGATTAGCTTTCCGCCTCTGTTACTCACATTTCACACACAGATGCTATCTTTAGCATGATTCTTTTACTGTCTAACTAGTGTACCTGTTGCTCGAATTCGAGCAATTACTAAGTATTTATATATCCCTAGTTTTTCCTATTTTCCTAACTACTTTTCTAAGCGTCTCTATTGTTTCCTTGTCACTCATCATGTTTTATTTTCCCATCTCTAGACCTCTCTTATTTATCCAAAACTTATTTCTGATCTCTCCTATTTATCTCCTGAAGTGAACAATTTATAAATACGTTACTCGGGGTTTTTATTTCTCCACATCTACATACTTCCTCTTCCACCAGGTGAAATCTCCACAAATTCGCCTTGTAATTTTCCATGTCCTGTGACAAACTGCGTTTCTGGCCCATCTCCCAATCATGTTCCAGTCTCTTTCTGAATGTTAGGTATATATCCGAACTTTAACCTTTAAAACGTTAACATAAAATACTCTGCTCCCAACGCATTTGCCACTCACCTAATATCTCCTCTCTTCTGTTTCCGATGTCCTACCCACCTCCTTGTCTTCAAAAATCAACTGCTTATGCAGCGATTATCCAAAAGTCCTAAATTATTGAATGTGAAATCTTCAGGCGGCTGTTGGAGAGCACACTAAAATCCAACACGGAAGGGTGCTTGCTGTATTCGGCTATCAACGACAATAGTATTATTTGTATTTCGTTCGCGTCTACCAGTTAAAGTTCGTCAGCCTCCTCCTATTGGCCGTCCTCTCCGTGGTCTCCATTATGTTAAACGTTTTTTTTTTGTTATGTTTTGATTTTGTACAAATAAAAACTGGTTTAAAACAGTGAAACATCTTTTCAACTAATCTAATAAATCCTTATAGCACATGTCTCCAATTTTAGTATAACCAGCTGTTTTAAATATTAGTGTCAATTTCAAAGTATTCATCTGTTCAAATGTAAACAAACATCTTCTTCCTAAGAATAACGTGGGAACTTTGAAGGCCACTGGGGCAGAGCCCTGATGGAATTCAAAAGTATTTTGTTTGATGGCAAAACTACATGCTAAGACCTTTCTAACGACACCTTGGACATGGTGATCAGTTGCACCACCACTCCAAAACAATTATGACAAAAATATGCCTAACGTATTAAATATATATTATATGATTAGCGCGCTTTTGTTCATGCTGTATACTGAAAGTTATACAATTTAGGGCTACTAATTTGGAGGCTAATACATTTAAATTAGTAAGGGGTCAACCATGGATGGTAACATTTTATTGAAAAGCTGAGTTTCGGCTTAAAAGGTTGAGGGAATGTTTTGAAACAAATACAAATTCAATAGGTTCAATTCATTTAGCTACAGTGCCTTTTGAAAAGCACACTCCTGCCATGAATATGTGTGGATTAGTTGAAAATATATTAGTGTACCTGTTTTTTTTTTTTTGGTCGATTATTATAAGTCGACAAGAAAAATTCAATAATTAGAATGTGTTTGTATCTTTGTAGAAGTGTTTGGATCTTCTTTCGTTCCTTTAAGTTTATAATATAACAATTCATTGGTAACCAAAAAATGGAAAAAAAATTCTAAGCAAAACTGTCGACACGTGTGTTATGCACTATATAAACCCAGTTGGATTACCAATACACTTCGCTTTTGTATTTCACGGATCCAACAGATTTTTTCCCTGGCGGATAAGCAACTTAGTGGGGTAGCATTTATTCACAGCGCTCTCACTGTCGAGATTTTTTAAACTTTGTACACACTCTTTCCCACAGGATTATATTCGTTATCGAATAGATATCGAGATAACAACGATGTATTAATGTTTATTTCCTGAAGTTGATTGACATCGACAGTTTCAATAGCGAATCAATCCATTTATTACTCAGAATTTATAAACGTAATGATGTCAAAAATACAAATAAATAAATATAAAAACCGTCAAGCATAAATAACAAATTGTTATATACGTAAAACAAGTTAAATTACTCTCTAGGCCCTCTTGGTACAACCAATCCAAGTCAAATATCATTCATATTAATTTTGATCTGGAGGGAATGCAGATTGCAGCATATGAGAGTAATACGGTAAATTGGCAGTTTGATTCTGTTAAACTCAACGTAGGTTTTTAAGTATAATTTATACATTACAAATTGATTTGTATTTTATAATGTGCATAAGTGTTCATTGATAATGTTAAGTAAAATTGTATTCTAAAGTAAAATATCGAACAATTGAATAATATTTCACATTTATATTTTTATGAAGGGTATGTATTTGATTTATTTAATACATCACACAGTGTGATTTACTCTTAAAGGAACAATAAAAATACAAATTAAATTTCATTATAATGCATGTGTGTAGTGTGGTAAAATAATTTCATAATTCAACTCTCTATATATATTTGTAATGATGAATCTAAATCAATACTTTACACTGTAAAACTAGTTTTCAATCTTTATGGTGGATAAAATCGTGTGATCTTTGTTTACAGTTCTTGAAATACTGATTAATAATATAAAAAAAATGTTGGTCTACTGTACTTATATTTACATTTACGTATATTACAAATAATATATTTATTTTTGTACTATGAAAATAATAGTATTTGCTCGTATATTTTAAATAAAACAACTCAGGCAAAAATGTGTTGTATTGTACAAAGAGACTAAATTCCAATTCAAAATCAAAGGTTAAACATTCTTGAATTTAACAAAATTAAATTAAAGATACACATTTTGACGATCTAGAACATTTTATGTGCAAGGATAACAATTTCAATGTAAACAATACAGATGAATACGATATTAGTTTTTATTTAACCAGATTAAATATTGTCACAAGATATAGAAGACCTAAAGAAAGATATTACTAGGGCAAGGAAAAATAGTTGAATCTATACAAAATGAATATGTATATACATTATTAACATAATTTGCTAGTTTGTATATGACGTATTATAACAAAACTAATTAGGATATATTATACGAGCAAACAACCATTAATTCCACTGCACATTTAATCCATATTGCCAATTAACAATAATTATTAATTAATAACCTTCAGGATTATACAACAGTACTCGATACAGGAACCATTAAACTCGAGTTTCATGGCATCATAAATATTCACGGGTAATATATTCCTTTATGTATTGCTAAATAACGTCCCCGTCCCGTAAATTACCTTTGCTACATTATGAAACAAAGGTTTTCTTCCTGATGAATAAATACTGATGCTTAATGTGTAAGAAATTATGCTGATTATCATTTAAATAATGTGCTATTTAGTTATTGGTATTAATAATTAAGTACGCACCAACAAAAAACTAAATTGTGAGATAGTGTGCGAAAATTATACTAGCCTACATGTTTGCAAACAATGCTTGATGATACCCAATATGTTTTTATTAGTATTTGTTAGTGTACTTTTTTGTATAGAAGAAATTGACAGAAAACAATTAAATCTTAAATGAGAGTAAAATCCCTCAAAAAGCAGGAATATGAGTATTCTTACCAACTGTAAAAAAACTCAATAATTGCATTAAAAATTAACAATGAGCAATTATGAAAACAGTTTATCTAATAAATTTACATTAATCCCACTTAATGCAAAAGACGATATGGGATAATAGAGCAATCAGTTTAATGTCTGAAAGTTTAAGAAGATTCCATAAACTACTTTTGGCGTGATATAAACTTAGACAAGAGAGCGGGTATAAACCTTTGCTTCAGCTTAAACCCTTGTATTAAGTTTTCTTGTTATACCCAATGTCTGCTCCTGACATGGTCTTCTTAAACATTTGATAAATATATTAAAACTTCAGGGTGGTTTATTTTATTTCACCTGGTTCAACGTTCCCCTATATACGTTGGTATTATGAAAAGATTCCCAATGACGTTGTGGTAACTAACCTGATTTTTATAGGCCAATAGAAAACCATTTGTAGGGATAGTATAATTTGGCTAAGCTATTTCATATAAGTTAACAGAAAGAAAATATTTTAAATTACATTAGGTACGAGCAAAACAATTTTGCTTAGTGATTACTCTACAGTAATTATTATAATTTGAACAGGGATAAAGTAATTGCACTCAACTAAATTAAATATATACACTACAGCCATACTGTTGACATCGATACATAAAGCCACAAAACAACATTTACTCTACAGTAGGCCTACACTGTTTAAACGAACTTCCCACGCAAGGATTTAGTCCAGAAAACAGCTGTTTGCTGCCAGCTTAATCAAATGGGGCTTCATTGCGTACTACTGTACTGTAATAAGTTTTACCGAACACCAATCAGCTAATTATACTGTATTTAGGGCAATGAGTGGTTATAAACAAAAACATAACCTCTCTTAAAGGTGATTGTTAACCTCTCTTAAAGGTGACTCTTAAAGGTCCAGTCTAACGTACTACTAGTGATTTTAGCGAATTTCCCTATAGGGAAGTAGCTATTACCGTAGGTCTCATGGTAAGACTTAGGCCCGGGACCGATTTACTTTTTCATTTTGATGTCCCCAGAGGCCAAAAACACCATTCGTTCAAATTTTTATATATGTATATATATATATAGATATATATATAGATTTATATATATATGTGTCCGTGAACACGATAACTTGAGTAATTTTTATCCGATTTTGATGAAATTTGGTTTGAAGGTGTAAGGCGGGATAAACTTGAATGAGTTCGCGATCCAGCATGATCGGACCATGGGAACAGGATTTTATGGGGGGTTTTATGGGGTAAAAATTGGTTTTTCTCACTTTTGACCCTCAAAACACAAAATTTTCCAATTTTTCTCTTAACCTTCTTAAAGAGCTTAAAAAAACAAACAATTCAGTATATCAAAGTGTTTTTGTACGGTTATTGGTTACGGAGAAAACTAAAAAAAAATTAAATTTAAAATTCCCATGTTATTCTTATGGAGAATATTGTAAAATGTTGTAGTTTGCTTGTTTATGGATATCTTTTGATCAAACTTGGCAAATATATTCATTTTATACTAAGCAATAATTATTTTACTTAAAACACACACTTTATTAGTTTCCTTGTAGCAGCAAACCTAGGTACTCGTTAAACCTAATGTTATTTAAATAGATCAATTGAAAATCAATTCAGCCAAATGGAAATTCGCTTAGACGGCAGGTTTTCTGCGGCGGGGGTATTTAGTCCTTTAGTTGGTGGAAATATATACGGATTTGTACAGTTCTAGGAGTATGGCGTAAACTATCGTACGTAACTCGTCCAAAATGTGTGTACCGGACTTGTATGGTAATCCCGTACTCGACTTCGTCTCGCACGGGAACGACCACACTCGTCCGGCAAACACTTATTTTCAGGACTACAGTAGTAACGTAATATACCATTACAAATTGCTTTAATAACAATGTGGGACAAATAATTCAACAGCATTTGGTAGGCCTAATTTATTTTATTGTATTAAGGTTGAATATAGGAAAAAACTAACAAGAAGGTACAATGAAGTGGTAGACCTACTTAAGGAAATATCAGAACTACAGCATTGGTGATTTATTGTAGAAAGGACAATCTTTCTTTCTTAGACGTTAATTAATCCCGCATTATTATGTTAAAAGACGACGGCCAATTTAATTTCCATGCAACTGTTTAGTGTTAAGGTTAACTCTATAAAGATAACATTTAGTATATAATTTTGCCAATAATAATATTATTGGCAAAATTATATAATATACAGGGTGTCCATAAAAAACGTTTCAGAACTTTGGGAAATGAATCATCATACTAAAAGGAAGAAACAAGTTTGTGTGAAAGTTTTTTCGAAAATGCATATTTACCCAGATATCCACCATTTTGTTTTTTACACAAAAATATTTTTATCTGTGAAGTTTTTCATTCGACGATTATGAAGTTTGATAATCATGTTAACATACCCAAGACCTTTTATAGAAAAAAATAATAAAGTTGGTCGGATTGTAAATTTAAAAAAGGTGGCCGTTTGAATTTCCATAACGTAAATAACTCAAAAACTGCTAATTCTAAAAAAAAAATGGCAAGAATACTTTTTTTAGCATCCCTATCAAACGATACCAAGATCAAAAAGATCGGACAAACAATACTGAAATACAACGTTTTTTGTATAAAAATAAGGCAAAGTTAGTGGACGAACACTTAATTTTGCCTGATCTTACAACTAAAAAACTTTCTATGTCGTTCGATATTTTTGATCTTAGTATCGTTTGATAGGAAAATCAAAATGCTAAAATAGTAGTTTTCGTTACTAGTCCATAAATTAGGCCATTTTCGGGACGATATCGTGTTTAACACTTTGCCTAGTCAGGAAATTCTATTAAGTCACAAAACAGTATTTTAGGACGAGTTATGAACAATATTTTTCATTACATTGCCATATATTATATCAGAAAATACAATATATAGCCAAAACCGTTTGATAAAAAAGGATCGTTTTCTTTACCAAAGTTTGTTTACATGTATATCGTTGAAGCATATCAAAGGATCAGAACAGCTGATTTGTTTTTGTGATAAAATTTGACATAACTTTATGATTCAAATCGAGATTTTACGGACTAGTCCGCAGGAAGCTATCTTTAGGGACTCAAAGCGATCCGTAAGACAGCTATTTTTGAGACAGTGTAATGAAAAAAGTATTCTTGACATTTTGGATGAAATTATCCGTTTTAGAGTTATTTAAATTATAAAATTTTAAAACGGTTGCCATTTTTTAATTTATAATTGGACCAACCTTATTTTTTTCCTATAAGAGGTATCGGTTGAAAAACTTCAAAGATAATAAAAATAGTTATGTATAAAAAACAAAATGACTGATATCTAGGTAAATATGCATTTTCCGTCATACCTTTAAATAAACTTTTTTCTTCTTTTTAGTATGGGGATTCATATCCCAAAGTCCTGAAACGTTTTAATGGACACCCTGTGTACTGTACAGTATACAGGGTGATTAATAGACCTATAAGTGTGCCAGCTGTTTTAATCTAAAGTTATAAGAGATATAAAAAATGTTAAATTGTAACTGCCTTATATTTTTATTTTTTTTATTTTGGCCAAGTTGAAAAAAAATTTCAGCCACCATTTTTCCAATATTGCCGTAAACTTTGATTTTCTCATGGAAGACCCTATATTTTATGCATTTTTTAGAAAGTAAACGCCATTTAAAACGTTTTTATTCCTGGCATTTCTTCTCTAAAGCTACTCATTTAGGAGTTACAGCGTGTTAAAATATCGTGTCTTCCTAAGAAAAATCAATGGTGGTGGCCTTATTGGAAAAATGGCAGCTTAGATTATTTTTTAAACTTGACCAAAGTTTTTTTAGTTAAAAAATTCAAGGCAGTTACAATTTAACATTTTTTTATATTTCTTATAACTTTAGAACTAAACAGCTGGCACACTGAAATTAATCACCCTGCATGTAACTTAAAAATTAAAAGAACCCTATTAAAATAAATATTTCCTATTGTTATTATTCTTTAGTAATGCACTAGTTATTCTTTGTAATGATTTAGTGTGTGATTCTCTATTCTAGCGTCATTCATGATATGTGTTTGTTACAAAAATACTATTGTTTGACCTCTACCAGCACGCTTTATAGTACATACGTGTTTGTCTACTGAAAGGTGTTTATCTGTTTATTGATTACCATTGTAAGTAATTTACTTTAATTTGTAAATCCCCGAATACATGTAAATAATATATACAGTTTTCTATGGAATCCCGCAATATTGCTCTTGTAATTCAAAGAACCTCTATCTACTGACGTGTTCTTGGAGGTATACTATAATATAATAAAACTCACATTTGAAACTGAATAAATGAACTTTATTACGTAACACGCCAGAGACAAACATTGTTGATATTTAGACGGCCCAGACAGGAATGGCCAACTATCTGAGTACGGCTATCGGTTACCTGGTGGGGGTATACCTATGATACATCACTACCTTCCCATGTATAAGTTGACAATATGTACAATAATTAAAACATCAAAAATTCAAGTGACAAAATAAATGAAATAAAAACTTTGTTTACAATTCTTAAAAATACACACAACAAAACAGTAAAACAACATCAAAGACAAAAAAGACAGTTCAATATCATCAATCAAATTCAGAAAATGTAAATCTTTTAGTCGGCTTTATAACTCTTCCTCTACTAGTAGTCTGCTGAAGGGGACTTGTAGGTGAAGGTTGGGGGACGGGTGGAGATGGACGTGGATTGGTACTATTGTTAACAGGAGATGGTCTGGGTGGACTAGGACTAGGTACATGTCTAGGTGACGGTGTTTTGGTGTGGAGTTTATCAGGATTAGGTTTTGGAACATAATATTCTCTAAGCTGATTTACATGGACTTTGTGAATACTTTTGTCAGATAACACTCTTACCAAATAAACAGTCTGACTAATTTTCTTTACCACAAACTTTACACCAACATTTGTTCTTTTATTCAAATTTACCCATACAAATTGATCAGGATGGTAGTTTGGAATTCTTATCTTTTGCTTGTCTTTACTTTCAGACAGATTCTTTCTTTTTGACTGATCTGATACAAAGTTGAAACTTACATTTCTTTTTAAAGAAGACAAAGGCGTTTTAGGTACAAAAGTAAGTAGCATTGCCATAGGAGATTTACCCGTTACAGAGGATGGAGTGGAACGATAAGCATATAGACAATCTAGTAACATTTGTTCTGGTGGCAGATTATGACTTCTTTGACTAAGATAAAATTTAGACAATATAATTTTAAATGTTTGTACGGAACGTTCAGCTAGTCCATTAGATTGAGGTGAATATGGAGGTGAAAACATGAGTTTGATTGACTTCCTTTTACAAAAATCTTTCAATTCCTGACTACAAAATGGCGGACCATTATCACACACAATTGTGCGCGGAAATGAAAATCTAGAAAACACTTCTGCTAGTTTATTTATAACGGCTTTGAAATCACTTCTGTTTCTTAGTACAAAGCACTCTACCCACTTAGAATAAGAATCACACAAGATCAAATACTTATTGTTACGAAAATCAAAAAAATCTAGATGCACTCTTTCCCAAGGGCATTTTGACTTAGGCCAAGGTAGACGATATTGGTTACTACGTTTGTTTTGATGAGACTGACATATTTGACAATTTGAAATGAATCTATATAGATCGCTATCAAGTGTAGGCCACCACACGTATGACCTTGCAAATAGTTTTGATCTAGTTATGCCAGCATGGCTGAAATGAATCACATCTAGGACTTTACTTCTTAGGTTTTCAGGTATTACAATTTTACTTCCAAAAAACAAACAACCATTGTGAACACTCAAACAGTGGCTGTTGTTAGAATACACTTTGAACTCACTGGACACTTTTTTTGGAAAACCATGTTGTACAAACTCTATCACTTTAGACAAAACGTTATCTTTCATGGTTTCTTTACTCACTTCATCATTAGAAACTAGAGGAGTGGACAAATAAGTAAAAAAAAAATCGTCATCTTGGACTAAATCAGAGCTTGGTAATCGCGACAAAGCATCGGTATGTGGTATCAATAAACCTTTCTTGTGGACAATCTTATACTGATAAGCAGACAACATGGTAGCCCACCGTATAAGCTTTGAAGAAGCTAAGTTAGGTATTCTCTTATTTTCACTGAAAATACTCTTCAAGGGCAAGTGATCACTACAAATTGTAAAACTTCTTCCCCACAAATATTTGTGAAACTTTCTTAGACCAAAAACACAAGCCAGAGCTTCCTTCTCTAATTGTGAATAATTTCTTTGTGCTGGGTTTAGGGTTGCACTTTCAAAAGCTATTGGGTACTCTTTGTTACCTTCGACTTGACTCAAAATTGCACCAACACCAAAAGAACTTGAATCAACAGACAAAATTAATTCTTTTGATGGGTCAAACAATACTAACATAGTTGCTTCTGATAGAGACGTTTTACACTTAGCAAAAGCTAATGCACATTCTGATGACCAGACAAATGGTTCATCTTTTCTCATTAGTTTATGAAAAGGTTCTAAAAGGTCTGGACACATGTGTACAAAGTTTCTGTAGTAATTAAACATTGACACAAATGACTTGAGTTCTGTTAAATTAGTAGGAGCTGGAATAGACAAAATCTGCTGCACTTTGGTAGCAGACGGTGCTTTACCCTTACCAGACAGCTCAAACCCTAGAAATATCAACGACTGTACAAAAAATTCTGACTTATCTACATTTAACTTTACATTGTACTCTTGAAGACGTGACAATACACTGTGCAGATTCTGTTCACATTCGGTTAAATCTTTACCTCCAATCAATATATCATCAAGATAAGGCGCAACCTGATTTAACTCTGACAAGATTGATTCAATAACTGATTGAAATATTGCACAAGCAGATGCTAAGCCAAAAGGAAGGCGGTTGTACATATAGAGACCTTTGATTGTGTTAACAACCAACAATTGTTTACTTGTTTCATGAACTTCTAACTGCAAATACGCTTGGGACAGATCCAAGCGACAAAAAACATTGCATCCCACAAATTTGTTAAAAATATCATCAGGAGTGGGGATAGGATGTTGATCTACTTTTAAATGCTTGTTCAAAGTGGTTTTAAAATCAACGCACATACGCAACTTGCCGTTAGATTTTGGTACGCAAACCATAGGACTACTCCAATCTGCATGTTTGACTTTACTTATGATACCTTCAGACTCTAATCTAGACAACTCTTGATTTACTTCATCTCTCAAGGCATAAGGGACTGTGTACGCTTTGTGAAATACAGGCTGAACATCATCTTTCAGATTTATACTGACTTTAAAATCTTTGATTGGCAGTTCATTGTTTTTCTTTGAAAAAACACAAGGGAAACGTGTTGACAAAACTTCAACTACATTTGCTTTAGGCCTACATTGAACCACGGACTGACATTCATCGTTTGGACTCGACACATAATTTACTGGACAATCATTAGTGTTAGACAAACATCCCTAAACATCCCTAACTTTCGGAATGCTTGCATTTTCATATAAGAGCATTTTTCTTTTAAAAACAAACACCACAGGATATGAAAACTAAATTATACATTCGATAATATTGATTTTGTAATTGTACATTGTAATTCATTGTTTTGGCATCCAAGTTATTTGTTTATTTGTTCCCATTAAGTATGCACGTAGGTCTATTAATGTCATGAGACATATACTTCTGTAAATTAAACATTTACTATTGATATTGTGTATTGTAACAACCGTGGAAGTTGCACATGTTTATATAATAAAATGGCCTGCTTCTATCTGAGGTCAACATGCAGTAAAAGGAGTAATTAAATTATAGCCAGTGGAAATATAAACTGAAATCAGGAAAATCTATAGCAAGAGCCAAATTAAGATCCTACAAGTTTAGAGGCGGAATCGTCAATAGTTTGGTAATACATGTCTGACTAGCCTTAATAGCACTGTAAAATCATAGAGCTTCAGAAGCTCATCTACTTTGTTTGTCAAATAAAACTGTATAGAATATAAAAAATGATATAATTGAAAGGTTTTATTTGGGTAAATATTTTATAAAATTTTGGTTTGGTAGAACAGATAAATAGTTACCAAATTCATATATCCTTATTACAACGATCCTGGAATCACGGATGAAATTTAAAATAAAACAGAGAAAGTAGTATAAAGAATGAGTTGGAGTTTATTTCTTTCTCAGAACAACAGGTGTACCTGAGTAAAGATGTGGTTAAATTACTTTTGAGATTGTTTACCTGCAGCACACAAATGCGGGAATATTGTAGTATTCTTAGGATAAGATTTGTATTGAACTAAAATACGATATATATTATTTTACTCTTTGCAGTTCCAAATACTAAAACACAGAAATAAAGTTTATAGATTACATCCCTAAACAGTTTGGAAAGCAATTATACGTACACTCAGAGAATATTAACACCCAGTATTGAAAAATAAATATTTTTATAAAAACAAACTATTTTTCCATACAAATGGCCATTAAAGTTTTCCCCAAAAATATTTAACTTAAAATAAAATGCGATTTACCATATAAATAATTATGAAATATAAATTCACAAGTATGTTCATTAGAATTTTGTATATAGTCCATTGAAACATTTTGACATTACAGTTTAGGCAAGGATAGGTGTTTATGATAGAAATAAGCTAATCCAAGACGCGACATTACTTTCTTAGCAATATTTATTCTATACACAATTTCTTTTTATTAGACCATAAAATATTCGAAGTCAAAATTGTAAAAATATTAAATGTGTAGCATATAAAATCAAATACCGGATATATTTCGCTCAAAAAATAATAAGTACTTCTATAGAAAGGAACTGTAAATAAATCTTCAGAAAGTTTTAACTAAAATTGTTACTAATATCATTGAGAATACACGTACCTAATATAATCTGATCATTTTATGCAGTAGAAAATTGAGTTCATTATTGTTATGGAACTATTTGTTTCTATAAAACAAATACTGTAATAAATGTTTCATAAATGGCTATACAATTTTCGTACTATACAAATAAATACAAAGCTAAGTGTAAGCGTAAGCAGTGGTAGTAGCAACCTTTGTTTCTTTGTTTGGTTATTTAGAGATTTTAAGGTTTCTATTAGATTCACAAGTAGTTATATCATATTACTTAACACCATCTAGAAGAATATTTTTTATTTCTAAATTAGCCTGCTAATTTGGTACCTGACTAAGTTTTACACATTTGATTAAAAACGAGTTATTATTCCTCGTTGTAAGTGTCATTCTTTTAAAAAAGGTCTTATTCTCAAAACCTATTTTTAACAATAGGTCACTGTCCTATAGGATGATTTATATGTTAAGTTTTAATTAATATATCATCAATATATTAGAACTAATTGGATTAAATTGCACAGTTAATCCTTGGTAATGCAACGAATGGTCTGGTCAGAAGTGCTACCATTGCATTATCACAACACATTACTCAGCATTTGTTAAGTAGCCGATTAACACATTGTACCATATTAAAACCGTGTTATAGTAGTTTACGCAACAATCACGTGAAGATAACCGACACGAGTGGAAAATCTAAGACCTTGGCGAGTGCCTTAACAAGTTCGTTAACGCTATTTACGCGAGTTGCGTACACAACTTCACATAGGCCTACAGCCGGTTTTTAATTACTAATAATCACTACTCAAAACTTCTAAGAGAGGTTATGTGTTCGTTTACAACCTCTGATTGCCACTGACATTGATGGAACGACTCATTGAACTAATCACTAATTGCACCAATCGTTAAGAATTAAATTGTTGAAACCATAACAATTTTACTTCTTCGGTCTCTCAATCCTTGAACCTCATTGGTCCGTTACCCGTGTTGTTAAGTAAAATTATGCAGTTATATAACTAAACAATGGTGTTATGTGAAACTTTTCAATTCTAAGAACTGAACTGGTACGGCTACTTTAAAAACGTTCGTAGGTAAAAATATTAACACTAAATATGTATTGAATATATAGTGCTACTCGTGTTTTCATTTACGATTTAAGAACCCCTTTACATTTCAAAACTCTGAATTAATCTCTGTGAGGTTTTTATCAACACCTTTGACATATGGCACGAGTCCTTGATACAAGCCATTCATTTATGATAAAAGAATTAATTAGTTATACATTTTAAATTTTGTCAGCGGCCATTGAAAAATTGGACCTAAGATTCACAAATCGCAGACAAGTCAATTTAGTCCAGTAAAATAAGACATTTTGGTATGCAAAAGGTCGGGTAGTTCTGATTTTTGGATATGTTGTTAGTATTGGGCCCATAACATAAAATCCAAGTTATCCACCTCGAGATACTGCCGCTAGCCGCGGGGCGCGCCACTTGTTATCGAAATATCATAAATATGGCAATTCCTATTGTTTTTCACTCGTTATCGCGAACCGTTGATTTTACCGAAGATTTTATATTATTACATTAAAGAAGAATAAATTTGTGACAGTTTAAGCCCAACAGCAAGTATGTAGCGTAAATAATGGTCAAAAATACAGACCATCAAAATAAATAAATATTTCCAAATACCCCCACCTCAGCAAACCTGCATACTAAGCGAATTTCCATTTGCTTGATTTGATTTTAACAAACCTATTAAATAACATTAGGTTTAACTAGTACCTAGGTTTGCTGCTACAGGTAGGGTAATATAGTACTGTATATCTTTTTGTAAAATAATAATAGTATGATAAGAAACAAATAAATAACCCAATTTTATAAAAATGTGTCTATAAAAAAGGAAAAAACAATAATTAAAAATCTTCGCTTTGGAATAACTTGAGGTTTTTCAATTTTCTCCGTAACCAATAACTGTAAAAACATTTTAATGTTCTAAATGATTTGTTTTTAAGCTCTACAAAATTCTTTAATTATACAATTGTAAAATTGTAAGTTTTGAGGGTTAAAAATGAAAAAAAAAAATATTCTTACCGGCAAAATACCTATAAGGCAACCGTTCCTATGGCCTTATCATGCCGATCATGCTTCTCAAACTCGTTTTAATAAATAAATGTACGTTTACATGATTCAATGATTCAATGATTTATTTGGTCATCAAGCAAAACTAATAGGCTAAGTCACTTACAATACAAAGTAAATGATAAATAGTCCATCTCTTGATTCACAAATAAAAGTAATGTTTGTACTAAATTCCACTAAATCGGATGATTTTTGGTAATCATCGTGCTAACGGACGATAATAACTTTTTTGGATACAGTTTGGTAACATCTTATTTAACTTATTGCCGACGTACGAAACTAAAACTTTAAAGTATACTCTACACAGCACGAAATTATTATTACTCATCCATTTGAACAAAAGTATCGTGAGGTATGTTTAAAACTATGGAGTTTTTTTCGGACACCTGGTATAGGCCTATATACATATATATATATATATATATATATATATATATATATTTATATATGTTATAACAATTTGAACCAACAGTATTTTTGGCCTCTAGGAATACCAAAATGAAAAAGTAAATTGGTCCCGGGTCTAGGTCTTACCATGAAACCTACTGTAATAGCGTATTCCCTATAAGGGAAATTTGCTAATAATCAGCATATCATTTATATTGAATGGTGTGTGTTGAGGAAACCACTATTTAAATCTTTTCATCAATTTCGTTGTCTCGAGCAATGCGCTAATGGCGCACGTCAACATGTTGCTCACTGTTAATGTTCAACTGACGTCATTTTTTATAATATTTCTCAACTTCCTACAGATTTGATGAGGACGGGTCATACCAAGCGCCCATCAAGTTACAACATTTTGTCTGTTATCCCTCGTCCTCAAGTCAATCCATCAGGGCTTTTCATTGTCTTGAGGGCATGTTCGATGGCCTGATCAGACCAAATTCCACACCAGAACTTGTCTGTACGTCTTGTAGTGAAATTTACGATCTTTGTGAATTTTTTGTGTTCTTCAATATCAATCCTGTATTTTAATTCATATTCAGCATGTCCTGTATAGATGGGCGCACTTGGCGTGGAAAAATTACCCGCTGCATGGAAGATCTGTAGAGTGATTGTAATTGGAAGATCTTTTTTGCCTGATCTTTCAGCCTCAATAAACTGTTAACTATGTTAAACTGTTTTATTTTGTTTTCATGTGAAAGTATTGTACCCAAAGCTTAGCTTAAATGTTTATGTATAAACATTTGATAGCTTTGGGAAGAGTAGTTTTGCCGTTGAAGGTATATTTTGAAGGTCTGTTTTTCGGCATGTAAACCTACATTTATTAAAACGAGTTCGCGAAGCATGATCAGGTCATGGGAACGGTTGCTTTATAGGGTTTTTTTTAAGATCGGGTTTTTCGTATTTTTGACCCATCTCTAAACCATTTTGTAGAGCTTAAAAACAAATAATTTAGAACATTAAAATGTTTTTTACAGTTATTGGTTACGGAGAAAATTAAAAAATGTAAATGAAAAAACCTCAAGTTATTCCAAAGTGAAGATTTTTAATTATTGTTTTTTCCTTATTTATAGACACATTTTTATAAAATTGGGTAAATTTATTTGTTTCTTATCATACTATTATTATTTTATATAATATATTACCCTCCCTGTAGCAGCAAACCTAGGTACCAGTTAAACCTAATGTTATTTAAATAGGTTTGTGAAAATCAAATCAAGAAAATGGAAATTCGCTTAGTCTGCAGGTTTGCTGAGGTGGGGGTATTTTTATTCATACTTTCATTTATTTTCTAATAATAGCAAATAAACTGGATACTCTCTAAATCAATACGGTGTTTGCTTCAAACAACTATATTGTGGAAATATAAAAAAACCACAATTTTTATACGTCTTTGGAAAATTTATTTATTTTGATGGTCTGTATTTTTGACCATTATTTACGCACATACTTGCTGTTGGGCTTAAACTGTCACAAATTTATTCTTCTTTAATGTAATAATATAAAATTTTCGGTAAAATCAACGGTTCACGAGAACAAGTGAAAAACAATAGGAATTGCCATATTTTTGATATTTCGATAACAAGTGGCGCGCCCCGCGGCGAGCGGCAGTATCTCGAGGTGGATAACTTGGATTTTATGTTATGGGCCCAATACTAACAACATATCCAAAAATCAGAACTACCCGACCTTTTGCACAGCAACCCCTATATTTTCTGACAGATTTACTGGACTAATTTATATTTTTAAGAAAATTTCATGAAAGAAACTTGCAGAAGTCAACCGAGCTTGCAATATGAGTGGCGCGTCAGTCAGGGGCGTTATTGCAGAAGTTTAGTTACCGGTATCAACTCATTTACTCTGCGATCAGTAAAAAATTGATTTTATTACACGTACAACGATCTTTAATAAATTAAACACAGTGGTTTGAAAGAGCTAAGATTAAAATTAAAAACATGTTCATAAAAGTATTAAAAATGTGTTGTGTTTATGAACAACCACACAAATTAAAACATTTGTGGGTCCATGTGTATTATTAAAAACTAAAAAAAATTTATCTATTATAAAATCAACATTAAATTGTTCCGCTGAAAATGTTACTTTTAAATTTGACCGTGTTGGTCGATGGGGGGGACAAAAGTGATTAAATATTAATTAACCTATAGCTATATAAAGATTTTTGGAAAATAAAGCTTTATTTTATAATGACATATTATCTTTCTCAACTCGTGTATTCATATATCATTATTTTATAGATACAGTATCCAAATTAACTAAACTAAATTTAAATTAAATTTACATGTGGAGTTTTATAGTCAACAAACTAATATATCTAGAGACAATTTAACATTTACATATTCATACATTTTGAAGTTTTGAAGTTTTTATCGTTTGATACAACGATCAGGATGTATAATAATTTATGTTCGCCATGTATTCGAACATTAGTCCGATAGCTAGGGTCATATTTGTACAGATAATGCCGACACCAACATCAACACAGCAATGCGAACAGCCTTCGTGATTGATGTTCAACATAAACATAAACATAAACATTAATGTTTAACTATTATCTGGCCACTATACACACCTCCTTGTATTGTTATGGTTTAAACGACCTTAAAAGTGGAAAATGCTAAGAGTAAATAAGTCTTAAAATTGCATCTACTTTCTAAAAAGACCATACAATACAAACCAGTAAATAACTAGGTATGCGGCCTCATGTCGGCCAATTGAGCGGAGTGAGCTTCGATGTAAACTAATAACGTTATTTACAAATACCTACATTTTTTATACAAAATATTATAGATTTCAACATAAAAACATGATTAAATGTTATTGATCTATAATCTCACAATTTTAACCCATCGTTATAAGCAATTTCCTTAAGTCTTGCCATCTCTCTTTTATTTACTTACCATTTGCTTATCTTATTTATGCTTTTGCCTCTATAGTAAATATCTCAATTAGCAAGCTCTCGATTGTTCTAACTCTTTACAATGCTATGTAAGTAAAAATAAAATTCTGTTTTTCCTAAGTCCGCCACAGCCTGGTGCATTCTTGACTGCAATGTACCGAAATTGATAGACAAGATTTATCTACGCCATTTAATTTGAGTTGTTGATCCTGCACTGTGTTTTGTGTAAACCTATTACATTGGATTGTAGTAAATTACTAACCTGAGATAAAAATGTCAACATGCGGTTCTTTTGTTCCTAACAATTCTTTTAATTACGTGAAAGCAGAAGGAATATCATATCAGAGGGGTAAGCTTAGTTATTACTGGACTTCAGTACGTACAAACCAAGCAGTCTAGTTATTGTAACTGTACTTCTGTACTGGCCTAGGCAATCACTGTACTATATTTATATAGGATAGGCGACTGCTTTCAATATTTTAAAATTACAGAATTCCTGCTTTATAAATGCAGGTTCCATTTCCAATAACGAAGATTTTCTTTTACTGTATTCAAACAAATATTTGCTACAAAACTAATAGCAATAAGGAAAATTAAAATAAACAACCTGCTTGGAATAATTCAGTCAACTTACAGTAATTAGGTATGCGAATGCGATATGGCTACGACAGCCAAGGGTGGCTAGCACCCGCCGAACCCTTAAAATGAGGATTTGCCGCTCTGTTCAACCCGAAATCTTAACAGTTGAATACAAACAGCAAAATATTATATTTATTACCTATCAAAAACTTTACCACGGATAAAAGACCAAAAAAGAAAATGTTAGTAGTTGACTAACATTTTTATGTATCATTTCCAGTTTTTATCCAAAATAAACTTTTATAATTAATGAACATAACACACCTAATAATTTTAAATATATACTCTTTGTATGACACGATTATTTTCAAGCTGTCTACCTATTTTCAAAATTTGATCTTAATATTGTAAGGTTATCAAAATCAATAGTAAATTTATAACGTCTACTCTACTAATTTTTGCCGATTCTGAGGCGTTACATCCTTCTTGCATTGCTTCTACGACAAACCAAAGATTAGCAAACATTTTGTATCGCTTAATTAATTTTTATGTCCGTTCTATAATACTGAATTAAGCTATTATTCTGTGTTCGCTGGTTAAAGTAGCTGATTAAAATTGTTTTTAACTCCTATTTGCATGGATCAATATTATTTGTTATATTCATGTAAAACATTTAGTCAACATCAGCGCACTCTTATCATTTCTAACACGAATAATTCTGATAATCCAGACAGTAAATATTTTCCGCCAAAGGTAAAACAACATTTAAACATTCATATTATATATACCACTAGGTGAAACCCGTCGAAATCGACGGTTACTTTCAAGGCTTACGTTAATTCATCTAACTGCGATAAATTGGGTGAAATATACATATTTTGAGCATTTAGCATTGTTTAAAGGGTAATAAGTGTAAAAACAATAATGATTTTAGTTATTGCGTTAGTTGCCAAATTTGGTTGATCATTCAATGATTAAAATATTTCGCATACCGTACGTCATCGGACTTATCGGAGTTACTATTAGTATGTTATATGATATCTCTTCCTTTGGAAGAACCTTTAAATAGTATTAGAATCGTATTGGTGGGTCCTTTGTAGCTAAACACTTCTGTGATTTCATCAGTGTAAATATGATTTTATTTTAAAAGAAAATATTTTTTGGGAAGACATATTCTAACTTTAAAGGAAGGTATATCCGTTACAGTGTAAGTTTGATTTTTCCTTCGTCACGTCGCGTCAGTTCATATCGTACTTCTGTGCCAATGAATGAACAATGAATGTTATGGTAGGAGAGGATTTTATGGAGAATTGAAATGAAATTGAAAATTTTCATTTAGGTGTGAGCATAGTTTTGAGAAATTTATTGTGTGGTTACTATTAAAGCTGGAATTCCTTGATATGGGGGATGTCAGTTGTTTTAGCCTTATCAATAACATAAAGTTGTCAAAATAATCTCTCTACGGAATGTTAGGTGTAGTGGAATACTTGAAGTGAAGTTGGCTTTTATTCTTGAACTGTTAGGGCCTCCTCATTTATATGGTCTTGGCGGCTTCATTGGCAACAAATAATGCAAATGACATAGCAATGGGACATTTCGAAAAAGCAAAATACTGTAAATTGGCTGTTACGTATATATTGACATTTACATATTGGTAATCAACGTATCTTATAAAGGATTATGTTGTGATCTAGTTTAAAGGAATATGAACTTTCTGTCATGACAGTAGCTGCTTAAATCGTATTTTCCCTTTGTACCATATTTTAAAGCCAAAATGTAGTGTTATTTTCAATAATGTTACCAACCCAGTGCGCCAAAGTCCGTAATATAGGCAGGTGCAAATAATCTGTCAAGATGGGTACCATTTTAGGCAAGGTTTCTATGTTTGGATTTTATTAGACACGATAAGAGCAGATATTTCTACATAAATATTTGATATGTGTAGAATAATATGATAAAATGTAGGCAAAAGTGATGAAAAAGGCAGACACCAACCCGTACAATAGATATAAGATAGTTCAATAAGAAATCATTTAAGAATTGCTGTGATAAAAGGATTTTCCACTGATTTCGTAATGGAACGTTATATTGCAAAACATGACATGATAAAGAGGAAAATTAATTTTAAAATCAGAAAATAACATTGCAAATACTTATTTGGTACAATTCAGTAACTCCCAATAAATATGTGAAATACAATTTAAAATGAACAGCTATTTATTAAAAAGTATTATTCACATGGCCAAAATGTAAACAACTCTGTGGAGGGGTCTTTAAAGGCTTCTGGGGCAGAGCCCTAAGGGATTTTGCTTAGTTTTTCTTTTGATAACTCATGTTCAGACCAAGACCTTTCATTGGGCACCTCTACCAAGTTTCTACGCCCAGCCGTTCTCTCAAATAAGTGGGGACAAAGTTTCCAATTAAATATTTAAATTCCCCCATGTTAATCTTATGGGAGAAAATCCAACTTTGATGGCCTGTGGGGCAAAGCCCGAGGATTTTTATTACAGGAATTGGTGAAAGGGGGCGTCTACACAAAAAATACTTTATTTTGAGACGTCGTTTGTAAAAATCCGTCCATTATTAACGGAGGAGTAGTGTTTTGTAGAAATCGCCTTCACGTATTATATATAAGGATTCTCAGTAATACAACCTAAGAGGAGTAGTAATCAATGATCAATGGTATTAATTGGACTGTTCTCTTTTGTACTGCATTTTGTAATTTGCTAGCGTACTGTAGATGGTTTGTCATAACCAAATGTCATTAGTCTTTCTTTATTTACATTTACGTTGTTTTGTTAATTGTTAACCATCATAGCAACCCATAAGGCCAATGTTAAAAAGTTTAGATTAGTTTTAATTCGTAGGGAAATTATAAAATTGAAATTATTTTGTGTACAATCATGTTCAGTATTATCTAAATAACCCTGGAAAGTGTGGCTATAATATATTCAGCCGTTATTGAGTTTTCTGATTACATAGTTTGCATAAGTTCCGATCTCAAAGAGCTTCGCTCGCTCCGCTCAAAAATAAAGTGTTTCAAAATGTGCACCCATTATTGAAACAATGCAATCAATCTTTATGTCACCCTGTATACGCTATTTCAATATTATAAATGCAAATATTTTTAACGAACAGATATAAATAAATCTTAACATAATTTAATAGGATTTAATGATTTTTTTAGTTTGAAATGAGATATGGCATGGGGAATCCTTTCAAATAAATTCATTTTTTTGACTCTGTTATTTAAGGTATTGGATGGACTACTGGAATAAAATAGCTAATTAACCACTACCATCAGTACTGCTAGGGCTAACCTGCGTTTTATGTGCATTTAGCCAAATTGTATACAGGTCGTTAATAAATGAAAACATAAAACGATAAACCTGTCTATCAATAAAGGGCAATACCACATCACTCTAAAATGCCATAGAATATTATGTTGACCATCTTGATAATTTGTACAGAGCATGCAAAATGTAGACACGTCCATCTTTAGATCATTTGTTTAAAATACTGTAGCACAATGTGAAAGAAGGCCTTGAATTATTTTCAAATAGTACTACATATTTGACGAAGATATATATACATATTATTATATATCAGATTAAATAAACACCTATTTGACATTTCGTTTTAATCAATGAACACATAATAACAAAGTTATTGCAACATGCTAAAGGTTTGTTTTTGTTTTTTTCAAGCAACCAATCTGTTGTATAAAAATATCAGTTTAAATTTGCAACAATGTTTATGATTAGGTTATCGAGCCGGAAATGTTGGTGGATGTAATACCGCAGCCAATATCAGCGGCGCATATGTTAACATGTGAGGGCGTGTGATTGATATGGCTGTTGATGACACGTACAACTGTACTACTCCAGTTTCTCGTGTACGTATCTCAGCACAGCTCTGGTTATCTGGTACCTTCCTGCAATCTACTATTTCATGATAACCGACTCAATTGCAAACTTATAAAAAAATAGTGATTTTTAGATGAAAAAGAGGCTAGTATGATTATTTTCTCATTGAAATCGGTTCTGAATATGCCTCAGCAGAGGCAAAGTGAGACTATATCTTATGACGACATATATCATGGGTGTTTTCACATAATTTAATGATTATGAATGTCAAAACAATTTTATGTTCAGATAAAACGTATGTAAACTAGGTACTCCAATCAACGTTCTACAATTGATAAGCCACTAAACAACCTATGATGTTTTAAAAGTTGCGAGTTCATAATCGTATAAAAAAATAGCGTTTTTGCTAAGAGTGATTTTTAAATTAAAAATGTTATATTTAAAAGGTAATATCACAATGAAAATGCTCTTTTTGCTATCTTAATTTTGAAAGCATTCATGGACAAATATAAATCTTTTTAGCATTTCAAACTCGCTTAGGAGTCTCATCTCAAGGGCGTGGCATTGGGGGGAAGGTTGTTGTTGACGGGTAGGTAGCACGGGGTCATTATGCGTACCATTTGAAATAATGAAAAAAATAAAAAAAATCTCGTCTTAACTGCAAACTGAATAATTGCAGAATGTTTATTTTTCTAATTACTTTTATCAACAAAATAAACCGTTTTATTTACTGCCTGTGATTGATTATTATTAGTATAGTATCAGTACCATAAGTAAACGTAGTCCAAATGTTTTGTGAATGGCTTGTATTAGGCCTACATAACGTCGCGTCGTGGTGTTTTTCAGTTATTAAGACAAGGCTTAAAATGTTAAGTTTCTAGTAACTTTATGGACTGAATCTTTTATTGTTTTTCGTTTTGTTAAGGAGTTAGTGCAACTACCTTGCAACCTTAAAGTATTTAAAGGGTTTTGACTTTCGATTTTGATTTAACAAAGTTCTTGACCAACTTTTTTTAAAATATTTTTTTTCCACTTTCTACAATAAATAATGACTTCGAATTTAAAGCCCATGACGTGGTAGTTGTTGTATATATGGTGTTATACATTTATTTGAGGTTATCGGAAGATGTAAGCACCCTTAACTACAAAAACTGTTTTTTAAACATATTCCCTACAATCAAATAAAAAACAGCTCTTCAAAATCATGTATTGCCTTTTCTTATAAGAGGGGCGATGTCTCTCAAAATAAAGCTCTGTGTTCCATAATTTTGTTAAAAATATAATATTGTTAGTAAGTCTCATAACCAACAAACATATAATCACAAATAGTTGATTAACAACTTGTAAATCATCACAATTAACCATCAAATAAAAACTACCTGACACTGACCCATTGACTGCAGTGCGGCTTGTGGCCTACCCTACCCTTTTTCCCTTCTTTGATACTTTTTTTACTTCATGATCTGAAAACTAAGGTGATAGCAAAATATTTTTTTAATGTTTTACTGCTTTTAGATAAACATAGTCAAACTTACTAGTATAACCAAAAATGTAATGACAGAATTACCAAATCATAAACATAACTAGGTGGCGTTCGCAGAGGCATCCACAAAATTGCGCGGAGTCATCAAGGGTTCATTTCATATTGTTTTTGTCATACTACAGTAAAAAGAGTAGTTTTTAATGCATGTGCTGCAGGTCTAAAGTATCATTTTTACTCTTTAGTTGGTAAAAATAGTTTTTAGCCTCTATGGAGTAAAAATCAGCTGTTGTCAAATCAGTTGTAAATTTCGATTGTAAACGATTGCATGTATTGTAATGTGTATCAATTTATGCTTCGTAATCATTTTAACCTACAGTCTACAGTCTCTTCCCATGGCATTTCAGCATTGCAGATACATTAATCCATTCCCAAACTCAGCACTCACCTTTACTACTTCCTTCACCACCCCCTACGTCGTGGACCTGTTTCACTCTCTTCCCATAGCATTTTTGGATTGCAGATACATTAATGTAATTGTCAAAGACGGTTTACACACTCTAATTGTCATAAACAGATCTCACACCCCGAACAGCTCGCCTTTACTGCTTTCTTCACCACTTTTTTTCACCACCAGGTCACGGACCTGTTTCCGTCCCTTCCCATAGCATTTTAGGATTGCAGATACTTTAATATAATCGTCATAAACAGTTCCCACACTCCCGACAGCTCGCCTTGACTACTTCCTTCACTACTTCCTACGTCGCGGAGGAGTTTGCGTATTACGAAATGCATAAGAGTCGACGTATAAGAGCTTCGCTCGCTCCGCTCAGTTTTCCTCTCGCATTTTAGGATTGCAGATACCTTAATCTAATCGTCATAAAATGTTCCCATACTCCGGACTGCTTGCCTTTACTACTTTTTTCACCACCTCCTACGTCACGAACCTGTTTCCCTCCCTTCCTATAGCATTTTAGGATTGCAGATACCTTAATCTAATCGTCATAAAAAGTTCCCACACTCCGGACTGCTTGCATTTACTACTTCCTTCACCACCTCCTACGTCACGGACCTGTTTCCCTCCCTTCCTATAGCGTTTTAGGATTGCAGATCCCTTAATCTAATCGTCATAAAATGTTCCCATACTCCGGACTGCTCGCCTTTACTACTTCCTTTACCACTTCCTACGTCACGGACCTGTTTCCATCCCTTCCCTTAGCATTATTGGATTGCAAATACCTTAATCTATTGGTCATAAACAGACCCCACACTCCAAACAACTCGCCTTTACTACTTACTTCACCACTTCTTACGTCACGGTCCTGTTTCCCTCCCTTTCCATACCATTTTAGGATTGTAGATTACTTTAATCTAATCGTCATAAACAGTTTCCACACTCCGGACTACTCGCCTTGACTACTTCCTTCACCACTTCTTACGTCACGGACCTGTTTTCCTCTCTTCCCGTAGCATTTTAGGATTGCAAAAACCTTAATCTAATCGTCACGAACAGTTCCCACACTCCAGACTACTCGCCTTGACTATTTCCTTCACCACTTCCTACGTCACGGACCTGTTTTCCTCTCTTCCCATAGCATTTTAGGATTGCAGATACCTTAACCTAATCGTCACAAACAGTTCCCACAGTCCGGACTGCTTGCCTTTACTACTTCCTTCACCAATTCCTACGTCACGGACCTGTTTCTCTCCCTTCCCATAGCGTCATAGGATTACAAATACCTTAATCTAATTGTCTTAAACAGATCCCACACCCCGAACAGCTCGCCTTTACTGCTTTCTTCACCACTTCTTAGGTCACGGACCTGTTTCCGTCCCTTCCCATAGCATTTTAGGATTGCAGATACTTTAATATAATCGTCATAAACAGTTCCCACACTCCCGACAGCTCGCCTTGACTACTTCCTTCACTACTTCCTACGTCGCGGACCTGTTTTCCTCCCTTCCCATAGAGTTTTAGGTTTGCGGATACCTAAATCTAATGGTCATAAACAGTTTCCGCACTCCAGACTGCTCACCCTTACTACTTCCTTCACCACTTCCTACGTCACGGACCTCAAGCTAGTGTCGTAATTTGATTATATTTATGATCCATACCGTTTTTGTTCTAATATCTGTGGATTAATGCTATCAGCTATTTCTTTATCTACTGCATTTAAAAGTCAACAGCTGATCATATGTCTTTGTTTATGTGTCAAATATTGCTTCCATAAGAATTACATTGAAACTTTGAGACCCAGTGGGGCGGATTCCTTAGAGACTTTTTTAACGCCATATAGATGTTGGCACTCACCGATATGGTCTTTATCACCATGCAAAATTTGAAAACGATTGATTCAGCCGTCTAGGAGGAGTTTGCGTATTACGAAATGCATAAGAGTCGACGTATAAGAGCTTCGCTCGCTTCGCTCGCTCCGCTCAATTATCACTCAAGCTTGGCTAAGTCATTCTAGGTTTCGAATAACAACATCAACTATATACAACTTTCGGGATCGCATTGCTAGATGGAGTAGTTAAAGAAACGTCTTACTAAAATAAATGGATTATTAAAAGAAAATATAATACCCAATTAAGTGTTATTTCAAATAAGCCTACAGTATAGATACTAATGTTTTACATACATAAATTCGTAGCGATTTCGTGAGTGCGTCTAGTGGTTTGTGTTATTGATTTAATTATTGTGATAATTATAATTATAATAATGTTATTGGTTTAATTATTGATTTAATAATTTTGTGTTATTGGCTTAATAATTAAGTGAGAGTATACGGTTTTATCAAGGAGGCTTGAGTTTAAATCTTGTCACCGATAAATTAATAGCGATTCTTTATGTTTTGAAACCTATGAATATATGTTTTATAATTGACTATTGGATACAGAAGTTGTATTAATAGTCAAAGGTTTTATACTAAAAGTTGAAGGTCGATCTATCTTAAAAAGGATTAGTGTTTTCAAAAGGATAACGGTCTCAATTATTGAAATCTCCCACTACAAGATCTCATATGAAGTTTTATGATTTAAAACACATGAAATTTATGATATGATTATCTGAATTATGAGAAAATAATCATAACAGGAAAAGAGGGGCGGGAAATTTCAAATTTATGTAGCTGATGTCAACAGTTCATCAGTGTTCAAGCCAGAACGTATTGATAAAGGCAATACCAATTGAGATGATGATTTTATGCCATTATCATTTCAGTATTGATAATCAATGTGGAACGCCACATTTATGATTGCTCCAATGATACTAGTGTATGAATGGAATGTTTAACCGATGTAATATAATGATGAAATATATTTATACCTGCTGTATATGATTCCTTGGAGACATCTGCTGTTTTATGAATATTGTTCTTTGACATAAGGCGAGATCAAATATACATTACCCCACGATCTAATCCATAAAACATTTGTGTCATGAGAGAGAACATTGGGATTTGAATGAAACGGATTTATTTCGCTGTGTTTTGTTGACGTTTGAGTCATAAACCCGGCTTATAAAAACCCTACGAAGATAACGAGGCTATGTAAATTCATGATATAACGTATACCTGGACGTGATAATGGTTATAACAGTGCTTGTGTCAACAATTACTGACAATATCGTGTATTTGATCTTACGTACCTGAAATTAATATTTTAATAATTGGAATACTATACTTGCATGATTTGAATAATATTTAAGTACACTATAGTTGTTTGTCTGAAGTACATAATAGTGGTGTGATAGTATAAGAACCTACTTTAGAGCTACAAGGAAATTTCAACGAAGTGGCGAAATAAATGATGTCTTAGTAAGGCAGAGTAAAGAGAAGGTGACGAAGATAATACTTTAATTAGCACTGACCCTCGCTGGCGTACAGGCTGCGAACTTTGCTTCTAGGAACTTAGGCCCACCGTCCCTAACCGATATTTACCATGCCAAAATGCTCTTATATCATAGCTACAAAATCTTTTACAAGTACATAGATTTTGTACTTATGTAATTCTCGTACTGTGGTGTAAGGTAATCTTGTGATATGGTTTTAAACTATTCTGGTTGTCAGTATTTCTTTGGATTATTGGAAATGTGTGATGGGGGGCCCAGAGAATTGGACCTTTTACCCAGACCAGGAAGACAGCTCAAGCCAGCTTTGATTACACTTATTAACTAACACACTTAAATACCCTAATTTTGATTGACACCTTCCAAACTAATATATAAATATGTATAAGAAAAACCTGATTGAAGCAAGAATTGGTTGAATTGTAACTGGTAGATGAACTAAGCAACCCCCCTTACCGGCAATTTAATCTCTTGGAACATGTGGCTTCGAAACATGAAAAGGATTGTTTGATTCCGTTAGGCGGAATCAAACTTGATAGTTATTTACTACATTTTCCAGCGTACCTGCGAAGCCAGTGGCTTCCCCCCCTGAGATTTACTTCTAGCCTAACATATTTTTTATATTTTACTTAAAACTAATAAGTTGACTTAGCTTGATTATTGTTCATTCTGTACGAAGTTTGAAGACTCGAAGTTTTTCGAATCGCGGCAGCGGGCAGACAGGGGCGAGAGAAGAGGCGAGCCGGCTGAGCTTAGAAAAAAATTGGTCCAAGAAAAAAAGACCGGTTGAACGGCATGCTAGCGCCTTACGCCATGAAGCTGTGGCGCTTTCGTCACAACCACCCCCCCTCGCGCAAAAGATTTTTTTTTTTTTTTTTTTTTTTGGAGGGAGGTGAATGGAGTGGGAGGTGTGACAAGTTGTGTGAAAGGTGAGTTTTTGGTCGAAACGCCTCCCTTCATCTTCGATTCTGGGTCCTTAGATATCTTGACACGGTTTGGATTCCAAGGAAGCCGAGAAACAATGAGGGAAGCTTAAAACCGCCCAACCAGACTGGCTCGGCTTGGTTCATCCATCGCAAAACATTGGGGTGTGAAGCTAATTTTGGTTGACCAACCCGACAGGGATGGGAGTCCACCCCCCCTGCGAAAAAGGTAGGCATTGGGTGAAAGACAGTCATACTATCCTGTAAACTTGACGGTTTCTTCTTTTGTTGGAAAAAAAGGGGACATCTGCACGCACAAAGAGTTTTTTTTTTTATTTTTTTTTCATGATGCTTTGTGGATCAAGGTTAGTGGAGCAACACGGGCGAGTTCGGTGTGTCTGGCGGGAAGAGTGAGAAGTGGCCCTAGCAGTCTTGGCGATGAGTCGAGGATGATGTGCAGATCGTCTGATGAAGTATGGCGAGATGACACTTGGTTTAGGTACTGATGAAGTGTGTTGAGATTTGGCAGAGCCACAATTGCAGAGACCAAGACATTTTTCCAACTCGCTGATCTCAGGGGTCCGCACAGGAGCTGACCAATAGTGAGTTGTGCTGTCAGAGACCAATCATAGACCATGGTGTTCATTCAGGTTCCGACCGCTAGGGAGTTGAGTAGCCACAGACGACTCGTTTGTTTCTCGGGTAGTGTTGTAGCCCACTATCATGATGATGAAGTTCGTGCTGAAGTGCTTTGATGATGCATATAAGTTTTTATTTTCATTATAAGCTTTCTTCTTATTATTTGTTGTCTTATTCTTATGTTTTTTTTTCTTTTTTTTTTCTTTGATTGTGCAGATGTTAAGACTCAGCTTTTACTGAATTGGGGCGTATTACCGTGGTATTGTACTTTGATTGGTGTAAAGAGAAAAGGTTGAAAGGGAGACTGTCGTTCAAGTGAAGGTGTGAAGGGTCAGTGGGCAAGGCGGTGGTCCGATCACTGACAGGGTTGGTCTGAATCTGTTTGGGAAACCAAGAGTTTAAGACTCACAGTGGCGTGGTGAACCAAGGTCAGACTGGTGAGGGTCGCGAGAGCCTTTGTGGTTTTGTAAGTGTGTTTAGGTTTGGAAGGTGAGAAGGATACAAAACATTTTTTTTTTCTTTTTTTTTATCAACGCATGCAATTTTAGAACGAGAAAAAAAAGATTGCCGTCGCTTGCCACGATGGAAAACCGCGGAATCTATTGAGAACCGTGCTGCGACTTCCGTTTGGTAGATAACGATTTCTTGATTTTTGTTTTGAAGAAAACCAAATTTAATTTCTTTTGCTGCTTAACTATACTAGTTTCCCTAAGACCTAACTACTGCTACCACTAGTGACTAATTAAGCTAAAGGGAAAAGAAAAGGTGGAGGAGGGTATGAAAGAAAAAGAGCAAGATATTGTCTTCCTTCACTCGACTGATATCAAGGTCGCCACAGAAGGTGCCACTACTGAGCCCTTTCATGCGGGGTAAAAATAAAAAAATAAAACATAAAATGTACACACCCGCAGGGAAGTGATTCTTACATAAAAAAAGGTTAAAACAACTCAGCAGGGATGAAGGAGACGAAAAAGGGGAGGGGGGAATTGGCCAACAACGCACGGGGAAGGGACGTGTAGGGCAGCCCATCCGAGGGAAGGATACCCTGAGACTCACTAGTCCCCCATGCGCTGGCGGTTTAAGAGACAGAGGGTAGAAGACTTAGCCTAATATCACAATGGTGCTGCATTCCTGGTCTGGAAAACTTCTAAAAACTTGGCTGGAAAAACCTTTTTAGTTGTGAGACATGTGCGTTTCTGATAAATTTACCTGTTGTGGGATTTAGTAATCGTGCTGTCACTGGTGATGAAAAGGACTCTATTACACAAGGTTTGGACCAGACTGGCAAAAGCTTACTATTGATTGCATTGGCGGCCCTACTGATGTGGTGTTCCTTAAACATTACCCAATCCCCAGATTTATAAGGGTTGGGCAGTCTGTTTAAGTCGTATTTCTGTTGTCTCTGCTGTCTAGCTTTTGATAGGTTTTCGACGGCCCTACTCCACTCGTCGTGGGAGGATTGTGGGGTGCATTGCTCGTCGACTAATTTGTCTAGGTTCCAATGAAGTTCTAAGGGATGATGTAGGTGTCTACCTAGGAATAAACGGGCAGGGGAAGTCTTGGTGGATTCATGAATGGCTGAATTGAAAGCTATTTGGAACCAGTGGAGTTCCTGGTCCCATAGCCTTTGATGTTGATGGTGGAAGATTCGGATGGCAATTTTGATCTGTTTGTTTACCCTCTCGGCGTGCGAGGGGTTGGGATAGTATGGGCTGGTGTATATGTGTTGGATTCCCAGACCCATACAGAGGTTCTTGACGGTAACAGACTTGAAATGTGAAACATTATCAGAAACCAAAAATTTGGGTGGGCCAAATATTGCAAAAACTTGTCTGTTGAGCACCGTGACAGTTGTTTCCGCCCTGGTGTTCCTAACTGGGATCATGAAGCAAAATTTTGAAAAAGAGTCTACTATGGTGAGAATGTATCTATTGCGGTTGGCGGACAATGGAAGGGGTCCAATGTGGTCAATGAAAATTTTTTCCCAAGGTCTGGTAACGATTTCAGAAGCGAGTCTTCCGACCTTGGTGTTGGGGGCTTGTTTGCACCTCTGACAGCTAACGCAAGCTCTTACCCTGTTAGTGACGTAAGCCTTGAGGTCGGGAGACCAGAAAAAGGGCTCGATGCGTGACAAGGTTTTGTTTATGCCCAAATGAGCTGATGTGGGAGATTCATGGTAGTATTTGAAAATGAGGTCAAGAAGCTTGGATGGAACCACTACCCTTGGTTTGGTTTGATTTGGTTGACGGTGAAGAAGGATATTGTTCTCGACTGAATAATTTTGGGGTTTGTTGGTGGACCTGATGATCTTCCTGAGGTCAGGATCATCGAGTTGATGGTCGGCTATGTCTTTGAAAACCTCGGGGAGAGCGAAAAGGGATAATGTGGATGGTTGAGGAGTGGGGGGTGAAATTTCAGTTGGTTCGGAGTTTTCATATAGGCGAGAAAGGGCATCGGCGATGACATTGTCCCTTCCGCGGATATGGTAGATCTTGAACTTGAATGAATTTATGAAAGAGACCCAACGGGCAATCTTACCCATCTGTCGCGGGTGGTTGAGAAGCCAGGTGAGGGCTGAGCAGTCTGAGTGAAGCTCAAACTCTCTGTGTTCCAGGTACTGTTGATATTTTTGCAATGCAAAAACTATTGCAAGGCATTCGAGTTGCAAGGTGGAATAATTTAATTCATGCTTGTTTAAAGCCCTAGATGCGTACGAGACTGGAAACAACTGGTCTCCGTGGGTTTGCATCAGTACGGCCCCAATGGCTGAGCCGCTAGCGTCGGTGTGAACAACAAAATCCCTTGTGAAATCTGGCATACGCAGTATCGATGAAGAGACTAAAGCTCTCTTGAGGGTCTCGAAAGCTTGAACCTGATCGGGGCCGAAAACAAAGGGAACTCCCTTCTTCTTCAAATGATTTAGAGGAATGGTGATGGTCGCGTAATTTTTAATGAAACGTGCGTAGAACGCCGTCATGCCCAAAAAACGGGATAATTGCTTGACATTTTTGGGGGTGGGGTACTCGTCAATTGGCTTTGTTCTATCAGGATGTATGGAAATGGTGTGGTTACTGAATACGTGTCCGAGAAACTGAATTTTATTGGCTGCAACTGTAATTTTTTGGGGATTGACAGTGAGTCCGGCGTCACAAAGTCTTTGAATAACTAACCCAACCTTTTGCAGGTGATCCTCAAAGGTAGAGTCACTGTACACACATAGATCATCGAAAAAATTTTATATGTAATTAAATTTGATGTCTCCAAAAATTCTGTCAATTAATGAGGTGAGCACCATGCTTCCCGAAGCGAGTCCAAAAGGTAGATAGTTGAACTCATACTGTGCCCAAGGTACAACAAAGGACGTGTAGGGCTTAGACTCCTCGGCCAGGGGTATCTGATTGTAAGCCGAGTTCAAATCAAGGAGAGTAAACCAACGCGCTTGCCCTAGGTGCTGAAAAGCACTTTCGATCGTCGGCATGGGTGTTGCATCCAATTCTAAAATAGCATTAAGATTCCTATAGTCAACGACCATGCGGGTTTTGCCCACCTTCTTGGGTACCAAAAACGCCGCCGAGGCGTACGGGGATGTTGAGGGTCTGATTACCCCCAATTCGTCGATATGTTGCCTCATCAAAAGAAGTTTGGGAGGGGCGTACTGGTAAGGCTTGTTGCGTACTATCTTATTCTCTTTTACCCTAATGTGGTACTTCAACAGATTTGTGCGCCCTAAACTGGTGGTGATTGTTTCGGGGAACTGTGAAAGTAATTTGGTAACTGATTGCCTCTGTGCTTGAGTCAAGTTCTCCCCCATGGCAACCGGGTTGTTCTGCTCTTCGGAAATGGATGTAAAAATGAGTGGGAGTGCTTTCGGCGAACCGTAAGGAAAGGTAACTGTGTGGTTGGACATGTTTATGACTGCTCTGGTTTTGGTCAAAAAATCCGATCCTAGCAAAAGGGGAACAGGCAATTTGCGGGTGACTAAAAATGGGAAATTCCAGGAAAGCTGCTGGATTTTGAAATGCAATTTGACTAGAAATTGGAAATCCATGGGTTCGCCGGTGGCTGAAAGCGCAGTGTAGTTTGTTGGTTCTTTTTTGACCACGGCCCTTGTGTGTCGCTTTAAAAGCTTGTAAAAATCAAATGATAGCAAACTGAAAGATGATCTTGTGACGATTAGTGCGTCCTTAAATATGCCCTTAAAATTCAAGGTCACATGGCATAATTCGGTTTTAGGTACGGTTGGTGAACCCTTTGGCTTGTTTCTTAAGGTTTGACTGGTTGGCGTCGGTGTTACGGTTTGAACAACGGGGAGCGCTGAGACGCCTAACGGTGCCCCCCTTTGTCGTTTCCCTGCCCTATCATGGAAGAATTGAATTGTCGATTTGGATTGGTGTTGTGAGATGGCGGCGATTGATTGTTTCCAGGTGGTTGTGCTCGGAAATCGTTGAACGGATACCTAGGAATGTATGGTCTGTTCGCCGGTCCCGCGAAATTTTGACGATGGCTTGGAGCGCCTTGTCGGTAGCCGGGGCTACGTGACGAAGAAAATGTTGGATGGTGTGACTGCGGTCGGTAATTTTCCGTGCTGCGCTGACTGTCTGGCCGCGACACGGTGCGTTCACCCTCCAGCGCGCGCACCATTTGAACCCTAGGGGCCAGAACAAGAAGATCTGTCAAGGAGCGTGCCGCGGGGAAAGCTGCCAAAGCCGCTCGCGTTGGTCCATTTAGACCATTTAAAACTGTGTCCAGGACGTCCTGCTGGGAAAAATGGGGAATCAAAAACGCTGACGTCCCAGAAATACTCTCGACGAACTCTGGGAGGGACTCAGACGGCCTCTGTATTCTGTAAACCATGCTAGAAATTATTGCGTGCCTGACCTGACCCGGGAGAAAAAAATCTCTAACATTTTCAATGACCTGTCCCAGCTTCGCGCGATCAGAAATGCCCTTCAACCAAAATACTCTCATTTGATCCGCCGTGCGAGGGAGAATAGCCATCAACAGATCCTCATCCGCGCACAATCCTAGCTTGTCTATTTTGATGGCCGCTACAAGAAATTCTGCAAGCTTTCTTGGCTCCGCCCCGGTGGCGACTGGCAAATCTCTGACGAGGTCGTCGACAACCTTCAACCTATTTCTGCTTGCCCGGGGGGGGAGTGGGTGCCTGACATGGCGGTCGCGATCTGCTGGCCCACGGCCATGGCGGTGGCTTGAACCAAATGGGTCCAATCTGTAGGTGCCTGGTTGGGTTCTTCCTTCGCGCTCGTGTTATTGAAGGGCGCGACTCCTGGAAGGAATGGCAAATGCGGATGCTGCTGAGACGTAGTGTGGATGGTATTTGTGTCTAAAGAGGCTTGTGCGGTTTGTGCAGGGACAAGGGGCTCGACGGTATCATTCATGAGATCCTGGCTGGTCTTAGTGTGTGTGCCAGAGGGTTCGAGGACCTTGGTGAGGTCCGGTCGGAGGTTGTCGGGCATAGGCTCGGACCCACCATTCAATTGGAGCTTGCACAAAAAAATCGGATAGCAAAGTTCTATTTTGGGTCAACGTCGACGCCGGAGTAATCCCTAGTATGTGACATTGATTCAACGCGTCTTGCGCATTTAGTGAATATACCCAAGAAGTGCCAGGCGGCATATCGCTGGGCGCGTACACTGCAGAAGGCATGATGGTTGCTAAAGACTAGCCTTTAGCAAAAAGAAATTTTTGAAACCTACGCACTAGGCTTATCCTCACAAGACCCTGTAGCCTGTGTATACAAAATTTTAACAAGGGGGAAAAGCCAGGCCATCCACCTAACGCTGGAAAAATTCCTAATTTTTTTTTTCCCCAAGAGAAAATGAAAAAATAAACTAAGCTGACATAGGTGAAAGAGAATTCTCTATTAACGGAATTAACTTCTGGAAAGCGTCGCCATTGAAATGAATTTTGTCGCGACGCCTAGAACTTCCATAATAAATATGAAAATAATGAATGTGACTAAGCTCCTGCGGGAGGTCTATTACCTTGACGAAGTCTGATCGCAGTGTTAGAAAAAACTTATTTATTTGTTGCAATCGTGTTACAGCTGGAGTGGAGTTAACTATCCTAGGATAACATGGCAAAGTCGCAAAGACAATTACCATCCGGGGATAATTTCGACGTAACATTCGTAGAAAGGACAAAAAGGTGTTCTTGAATTTTACAATGTCGGAGTTAGCTAAGAAATCGTTGGTACCTAAGAAAAACAGCAAGGGTAAGTCCTGCTGTAAACTTGATCTATTTAACTTCACGTAAGACTTGAGGTCAGAAACTTTTGCACCTGAAATGCCCCTAACCAAAACTGGTAGTAACTTGCCGGTTAAAACTGGGTTGGAATTAGCAAAATTGCAAAAACGTATTGCGTCTGAATCACCTAAAACTTGTAGAGTTGTAGGCTTTGCTGCGCGGTACATGTTATTAATAAGCTTAATAAGAAACACTCTAAAAATGTCTAAATTTTCACTAAAAATAATTTATCAGCTACCAATAAATTCCCCAAACTAACTAAATTTAGTTTCAACTAGCCTAACTATTTAATTTCAGCTACTAAAGAAACCAGCAATCCGTAAAGATTGCAGTAAACCGTAAGCGACTAGGCTACCTAGCCAAACTGTCCACTACAGAAATAAGTTAGGCTAAAGAAATCTTCCAAGAGCTAGGATTAAAATCTAAGACTCAAAAATTGAAATTTGTAGTGTGTGAAACCTTATGGTAGGTGGCAAACCCTCAACTTAACTTAGTACAAACATATAACACAGAAAATAAATAAATATATTACAATTTAGAAACACATAAATTCAGTCACATGAACATAAATCATCACTAGGGACATATTCACAAAGGCTTTGATATGATATACTATATTTTTAAAATTACATAAACACATAAAACAACTTTATAATTTACACTGAATTTAAGTCACTGGAATTAACTACAAGGTGATGACTCTACAAGACAAACTGGCTCTTATTTTCAAAACAAAATCACCCTGCTTAGCAAAATGCCAATTTACATTAACAAAATATTTGGGGTAAGGCCATTTACCTACCTTATGACCTGCCCCAAGGAGTAATTTTATGCCAGAAAAATTCCTCTTGAATAGGCTTACTGCAATTAAAACACTTAAACTCAAGCTAACACTTAAAACACTGCCCTGACGGTCGAGGTTGACTGCTACTTGTCTGAAACAACTTTAAACAAACAGCATAGCCCTACAAATAAACAGCTGGGTCTGCCACCCCTACAGGCCTAACACTTGGTAACCTTGCAACACAGACTTTACCATGCTCTAGGCCTACAACCCTGTCTGCCTAACTAAATAACCCAAGGTAGTAAAATCTGGCCAGAAAATGCAATAAGGAACAACTCAACTGTAAGAAAATATTTTTGACTAGCCTAACTTGAAATATTTCAAAAGGCTAGGACTAACCTCAAATGAAAAACTGTGTTGAAACTAGGCCTAAGCAAAATGTGTAACCCAAGCCGGCAAAAGCTCACTTACTGGTCCAGGCCTAAAGCTCTGCTACCATTTGTGGTGTAAGGTAATCTTGTGATATGGTTTTAAACTATTCTGGTTGTCAGTATTTCTTTGGATTATTGGAAATGTGTGATGGGGGGCCCAGAGAATTGGACCTTTTACCCAGACCAGGAAGACAGCCCAAGCCAGCTTTGATTACACTTATTAACTAACACACTTAAATACCCTAATTTTGATTGACACCTTCCAAACTAATATATAAATATGTATAAGAAAAACCTGATTGAAGCAAGAATTGGTTGAATTGTAACTGGTAGATGAACTAAGCAACCCCTCTTACCGGCAATTTAATCTCTTGGAACATGTGGCTTCGAAACATAAAAAGGATTGTTTGATTCCGTTAGGCGGAATCAAACTTGATAGTTATTTACTACATTTTCCAGCGTACCTGCGAAGCCAGTGGCTTCCCCCCCTGAGATTTACTTCTAGCCTAACATATTTTTTATATTTTACTTAAAACTAATAAGTTGACTTAGCTTGATTATTGTTCATTCTGTACGAAGTTTGAAGACTCGAAGTTTTTCGAATCGCGGCAGCGGGCAGACAGGGGCGAGAGAAGAGGCGAGCCGGCTGAGCTTAGAAAAAAATTGGTCCAAGAAAAAAAGACCGGTTGAACGGCATGCTAGCGCCTTACGCCATGAAGCTGTGGCGCTTGCGTCACAGTACATAATTATACTTATAACATTTTGGCAAATTGACCATTATTTTGAAGTGTTATTATGTGCCTAATGGATACAGAGAAAACAAATGTAAATTGAAAGTCCCCATGTTATTCTTATGGAGAATTGGTAAACTATTGTAGTTTGCTTGTTTTTAATAACATATTTTGAAAAAAAATTTGAAAATGCATTAATTTCATACTGTACCCCCCTGCTCTAGAATGTAAGTACTCTGGTTAAACTAATGCTACTGAAACAGAAAAAATGTAATATATTTGAGGCGATATTTTAGTGTAAATCCAACCAGGCAAATGGAAATTTGCTGTGTATGCAGGTTTGCTGTGGTGGAAGTATTTTCCTTGTTGTTACGGTATTCAATAGTGAAATAGAGTTACATATTACTGTGTTCAATTTATTTTACACGAAAAAAAACCATTAAATTTAGTTTTATTTATTTTCACTTTCCCCTCCTTAGCGTTGATTTCGTCAAAATTTTTAAGTTTGAAATTTTTGAATGGAAATATCCATTGGGGTTTTTAGTTTATCACCTCCCATTAATCATACATCTAGCTTACAATATATATTAAATAATGTAGTTAACCAAAATAATGAATTATAGAAAATTAAAAGAAATTTACTTAAATAACACTTCCAATGTGAACGAAATTTTCTTAGTTGATTCTGTAGTCCAAAGGTTAAACCTTGATTCTAAAACCTTTAAATTGGTAAAATCCAAGGACTCGAGGTGGAGCTCAACTTCTTACTCGGGTTTGCTTCCTCTGTGATAACTTATACTTCTTCAATTCCATTCAAGTGCTGTGACAAAAACATGTAATACCATCGTAGTGGTTAAATACAAGACAGCCTTTATGTTTAGAAATACAGGTGATACTTGCCAGGTACCAGATAGTATAGTAGGTTTTGTACAGATAATTTTCATACTGGAAAGAAATTGTGAACTCTGAACTAGGGTGGCTTTTATCTAAAACTTTACAGAGTTAAAAACCTACATCGCTCATCCAAGGTATACAGCTGTAGTTTTTTTTTTTTTTTTTTTTTTTTAGCTTTATAATTAATATTTTTAAGTGGTCCTTAGAGGTTCATTAGTTTGGCTGCAGTTATATATTTTTTAATGAATCAAAGTGACTCAACAATAACATTTCACGTAAACTAATTGCCACGATAAGCTTAAAACACATTATGTTACTCACATGTCACATAGAGATGTAATATGCAGTAATAGTTGTTTTTATTTAATTAAATTTTAATTTTTTCATTTAATTTATTTAAGGATTCATCATTCTTACAAAAATCACGGTGAAAAACAATCTTACAGTATTTGTTAAATACCCAACGGACAAAAATAATCCCATGCATAAATAATAATAATATGGAATAATAATTACAACTAAACTGTTAATGTAACATGAATCTTGTTTACTACAATATCTAAATATATTATTTGACTCGAACCGTTAATGTTCAACTTTTTCTTGACTGTCAAACTATGAGCACGGAGCCTCTAGGATCCTGAGCCCGCAAGCTCAACTATTTCCCACTTTTTCTTTTTAACTTTTAAAATTCAAACTCATAAAATGCTTATATATACGAGTGATTTATTGCTTTCAATGAATAATAGATGTCAAGAGTATACGTATTACATGTTATTTATAGTTGATATTTAATTAGAATTCTCTAAAAATCCAAACGGTTCTAAATAAAAAGAGCACCACTAATGTTGGGAGAGACTTCCTGTCAACATTTTACGCATATTGAAGAATAGTTTTTATCATACGAAATAAGGTAGTAATCTATACTATTATATAAAAATCTAATGGTGTCTGTCTGTATGTGTATTACTAATAGGTGCAAAAACTACTGAACCAACTGGGCTTAAATTATACAAAAATATAGGACCATTATAGGATTATTCACATTTCGATACTGACCGTAGGCTTTGCCCCTTTGGCTTTAAAAAAAATTCTGAGGTGAACATTTTAAAAGTAAATATTGATTGGTCTCCATGGCTGTGATGAGAACACTAACAATGTTTGTTTACATTTGTTTTGACATTTAAATGTAAACAAGTAGAACTGCTAAACTGCATATTTCACAATTTTAGACAGCTGATACAAAGAAATTAAATATAATATTTTCCATAACTATGAGGTAGGTTTATTTTAATCTAACTTTTTATCATGGATTATTCATTCTAAAACTATGTCAATGATTATAGAAAAAAAAGATTCTATAACCGTTGCTGTATCAACTCAAGGCCCCACTCAAAGCGTCTAAGTTATGAAAATAATGTTATTGATATGTTTTCATGGAAACAGTATGAAAATTACAATGTATAGATGGTTTGTATGAATTTGGAGGCTACTTTAAATAAATTGACACTGCTTAACATGTGTTAGATTTTAACATAACTTGCACATCACATTGTTTTTTATATGTATATTTGGGTAAATTAAGTTATCGTGTTTTGCTAAACCTATGCTTAAACTAAACTAAAGAATGTCATCAATAACTAAATTGTACGTTGATTTTTGTTTTCTAAAATCTGTTGTATATATGTAACTATATTTAATTATCAAATGCTAATACAAATACTCTTATTTTATCTTAACACAGCTTTAGCTACGCGCGCACTACGGCGGCACGGCACGGACGGGCGGTACGGCACGGACGGCATTTTTAAGAGGGGGTGCGCGCACTAGGGCGGCACGGCACGGACGGACGGGACGGGACATCCGCACATCCGCAATTTAGGACAGTTGACAGTCTGCGACGTAAAAATTCTGAGTAAAGATGGATGTAGATAAAGTGGTGATAGTATGTTTAATTTTAGCAGGGGAAGAGGAGACAAGAAGGTGCAAAGATTTTAGATGAACCACATAAACAGAAAAAGACTAAGTTTTGGAGAGTTCCAAACCTCGTTTCCTGATCTTGTAGAAGGATTATGTGTAAAACTTACCTGATTGTTTCATAATAGATCATATTTCTGCCCATATATTGTTACGCCGGACGTTATTAAAATATTCCGGATGTCGCATGTTGTATAGTTTCAGGTATTTCTCAACGAGAAAAATCAACTTACTAACATCTATGTTTACAACACACGAAAACACTACTACTTTGACAGAGATCAGTTGAGAATGGCGGATGTCCCGTGCCGCCCGCCCGGTTGGTGTGCAGTGCTCCCGGTCGGTACGGGCGGTACGGGCGTCACGGCAGCTCGGAAATGTCCTGGAGTTCTGTCTCCCGGACTTTTTAACAAACGGCGGAAGCTGCCGAACGTCCGTTGCCGGCCGTACCGCCGTAGTGGGCGCACTCATATGACATTCAATGTTATTAACTTTTAAAAATTGCCGTGCCGCCCGCCCGTCCGTGCCGTGCCGCCGTAGTGCGCGCGCAGCTTTTCAGTTCACATTTACTTTATTTGATACATTTATTATTTGTGTTTTGCCAAACCACTGATTAAATTAAACCAAGGAAAATATCATAAAACTAATCAGTACACAGTGTTCTTTTGTTTCTAAAATCAATGAAATATCTAATACTATGTTTACCTAATGGTAATTGTGAAAATGTAAAGGCAATGGACGATGGAACTGATTAAAAGAACGAGTTTGTATATTAAGTTGTTTGTTGATATTTTTGTAGAGTAGAATCAGGAGATGCAATGAAACATATACTGTATTTGCTATTACATTTTTTAGTCCTTGATGCTTTGATAATCATATTAGTTTTGTCTGCTGTCTTTAATGCTAAATTATTTGTTTAAATTTTTGTATAGTACCTATAGATATAGTTTCTTTAATATTAAAAAAAAAACAGTATTGATAAGGCACAGCAATATTTCTAAAGTTTATAACAGCTGACTTAGTTTTGCTAATGATTTATTGTGAGTGATGAAACTGAAGATGGAAGGATTTGTAATTTAATATAAAGAAGAGTGAAATTAAAAAAAAATGTTCATTTAAATTTAATAATTAGTATTTTTGCAACTTCAAAATTGAAATTTAAAATGGCAATAATAAATCAAAAGATATGTAAGATTAAGGTAAATCATGTAGGCCTATGTCAATGTTTTATTCGAAGATTTGGTAATTTTTTCTCATATCAGCCTACACAAGATTTAAAATTAATCAAAACCAAAATAGTGGTATCCACTTACCAGATTTAAAAGTCATATAACTTAAAAGTTTCTATTAAGGCTATAAAAGTTGAATTTTGTTTCTAAAAGCGTTGGCGGATGTGTAACTATTATATGCAACAGATGTAAAGATTAAAATGTTTCTATTTTGTGTCTGTCCTCTTCCCGTTGCAAAGCACGGGTACAACAGCTAGTAAATTATAATAATTTTGTATTTTAAGCAAGAAAACATGTATAACTATACAAGACACATTCGTGAAAACATTAGCTTGCTTGTATATGACGCATTATTAAAAGATTAACTATGATAATTTACCCTATTCCTTCTAACCGATCAAGCGTTGTATTAAACAAATTATCTGAGCAAATAGCCATCCATTCCACAAACACGTTTAATCTGCATTGCCAATTGACGGTTATTATTAATTAATTACTTTCTGTATTACGGCGGTTCTCATTACTGGGAACATTACACTTGAGTTTCGTGACATCATATAGATAGATATTCACGGGTCATATAATCCTTTATTTATTGCAACATCATGTCACATAAATTACCTTTTCTACATCTCAAAACTAAACAGTTTACTTCCTGAAGAGAAAACATTGTTGATATAATGTGTTAGGAATGGCTTTCATTATAATTAAAAATGTATTTTTAACATTTGTATGAATATATGTTTTTATATAACTAAATTCATATTTTATGTATTGTATAGATGACAATTACAAGTAAAAAAACGAACAAAGACAAAAAAAAAACCCGTTTGAACTAAAAAATGTTAGTGGAATTAATAACTGTCGATGATGCATTGTATTTACATTTAAATTTGTTTGTGATGTATCTGTTTAGTTAGTAGAGCAAGTTTTATAAATCAAACACAAACACAAATGCAACAATCCTAAAATTACAGCAATACAGTATAATTACTTTGGCCATAACTGCAGTGAAAATACTTGCCTAATCACTAATCAATGTATTTATAATAAGCGTTAACCCGATAAACTGAGATTAAACTTACATACGTGAACTTTACTTTAAGACAGTAGGATAATAGGACAGAGGATAATAGAAAAATCAGTTTAATGTCTGAAAGTTTAAGAACATTCAATAAACTACGTTTGCATGAAAACTTGTTATAAAAGACAAGATAGTGGATATAACGCTTTGCATCAGTTTTAAGCACTTGGATTAGATGTTATTGATATACTTAAATTGTGTTTCTGAAATGGTCTTCTCGAAAAAGTAATAAAATAATATGTTAAAATTTCATAGTGGTTCAATTCTAGTTTTATATTGAACGTTCCAATAATATTTTTATGGTAAGGTGATATCCATAATTCAAAAGATATCATTAATCCGTTCTTTCTAAACTAATATCTAAACAATTTGTTTAAGAGTAATTTTGGCTTTGATTTGTATATGTTAAATAAAAAAATTTTAAATTAAGTACTTAATTTTTCTTACGATTAACCTTAAGTAATATACATATGTATAACTCACATAAATTAGTTGCACTCAATAAAACTACGTTAATTATAGCTAATAAACAAATTGGATGGAAAGGTCGATGATAGAATATATAGGAAGAATAATATTTGAATAGATTGAAAATAAGGTTTTTTTTCGATATATTCACGGGTTACTAAAGGGAATATTAGACCAAACCATACTTGACTCTGACTAAAAATCCTTAACCCTTAGACCCCCTCACCCTCCAATTGTCTTTTTTGATTGAACTGGCTTTGGCTGTTGTCGCCGACAATCTCAACCACATTTTAATTTTTCTTTTAAATAATTAAGAAAAAAAATTCTCCCATATTCAGTTTTTGCCCTTAAAATTTCGCATACTAATAACAACCAGGCCTACGCACAGGCATCTGCCCATGTAGGCCTATCCCACAAGTATGGCAGATTCATCTGACAATTATATTTGTACTACTGTAGTTAATCTTGCTTTCTGTTTTGATTTATCTTTATCTTTATTTAATAACATTGGGATAAATAAACGTATTTCATTTAATCTTTTCCAAATTCCCTTAAATGATGTTGTGGGACTAAGAAATCTACAAAATTTGCAAACTAATTTATGTTTGCTAAAGTCTAATGTGACAAAAAGTGATTAATGCAACAGATTTACAATGAAGTGGTGTTTAAGGAAATGCAAGAACAACAGCATTGGTGATTTATTGCAGAAAGGATTATCTGTCTTGTGCAGACGTTAATTAATTTCGTATTCCGGTAAAAGAGGACGGCCAATTAAAACTGAATGCAATTATTTAAGGGTATTGTTAAACCCAAAAGTGTAACATTTTATTGATAGTTTTGCTGGTGATGATACATGCATATTATCCCTCGTATAGTTAAAATCGTAATATGACAAGCATACTCTATTTTTATAATCAGTAAGAATCAATACTTAATGATAATGTTATTCTAAGTTATAATTAGTCACTTGATGCTCAAAAACATTCCATAAAATATTCCCTTATTTTTATATGACTTGTAAACTGATGGGTTGCCAACAATTGAAAACAAGTCAAACTCATTGATCATTGTAAAAGCATTTTCTGTCACGTCATTAAACAAATTAAAATATTAGAATTAAAATTTTATTCACAAAGTTTAAGGAAAGGGAACAATGGTCAAAGACTTTAGACCAGACAAGTGTAGCCTATGAATAAAATATTCATCAGAAAACCACTTTTTGCAAGTTGAATTGATGAATTACCACATTTATTTTTCAAAAACATGTTATTTATTAGGTACTTTCCTGTTAAAGGGAACATTCATTATTATCGATGATTTTTTCTCAATATATTTTCATATGTTACAATATATATAATATGTTTCAATATTAACAAATTGAAACATATCTGCTGACAAACTACAATAAATAAATATTGTTCAGAATCAACAAACAATAATTTAAAAAAAATATTGAAATGAAACTGTTCTAAACTAACCTAAAAAAACTAACCAAACTTGTTGTAACATTTAAAAACTCTCCGCTGAATATTCTCCAATCGCCTTTTCTGTTATCAAACGGATTTTTTAAATGGTACAGCAAGTTTGATTGGTTATGTTAGGTTAGCTTGGAACAGTTTCATTTCTTAATTTATATCATAGACTATATTTTAGCCTAAAGATCAGCTGTCAGTTTGTAATGTATCGTAAAGGAAAACAAATTATCGATATATCGAGAAAAAAATCATCGATAATAATGAATGTTCCCTTTAACAGGAAAGTACCGTTTATTACTTAAAACCATCGGTATTAATTGTTCAGGTTTGCTGAAAATTATAATTAAGTTACACCTGTACAGGGAAACAAAAAAAAAGATCTTCCCGATCTTCGAAAATATTAACGACATTTAAATAACAATTCGTAGTCGTACAACGTATAGTTCTGGGGATAAACAATAGTATTGTGGTTGTGTCACCATCAAGTAGCGATACCATTAAATACTATGGTTACCATTCCATCGGCATGCAAAGATAAGGGTTACGACAAGTCCTTCTGATATCTACAGCTGTAGGCTTTTCTCCTCCAGACAGTAACAATACAGTTGTCAACATTTACTCATTCTACTAAGGTGTTTATCTAATACTACCAATATCACGTGGTAGACGCATTATTATTCTAAATAATACTTACCCCAAATACAATGAATGCTAAGTTATAATTTAATTTTTGTTTACTTTATTAGCATTGTGCAATATGCAGCACCCTTTTCATTAAAATTTGTTTGTTTGGTTACACTACTGTATTAGTTTTGATTTGGCCGCATTAAGCATGCAGGTTCCATAATATCATATATGTGACATTTAGATTCGCCAATACAACTTTTCCGTGAGTATTCTTGTTTTAAAATAAGTGACATTGTTATAAATTAATATAAGTGTTAAAATAAGTTCTTGGGCATAAAGAAACCGTCAATTATTCTTTATAAGGGTAAAACTAAAATATTAAACAATTAAATTATTTTATTTTATTTTGTGGTGAGTTGAGCACATTATTGTTATGAAACTATTTGCATTTATAGAAAGCAGTGAATCTATGTTTTATAAATGTATTTAAAAAGTACCACACATAACATAATAACCAACTTATTCATAAATTAGGTCAGAAAAAATACAGCCATAATTTTATGACTATATATGATTATTATTTACATTTCCCTGCTACATTACTACTAACGAAGTACATGCAAAATTTATAAAGGTAACATCCGTTTTTCTCTTACAATTGTCTGAGATTTTTAATTTCATTTAGATACATGAGCAAGTAAATAAAATTGCCTAACCTCCTCTGGCATAGCTACGTTTTTGTTTTATAAATTGGCCTGCTACTTTGGAAACTACTAGGTTACATCCTACTGTAATTACTAACGAGTAAAAATGATTATTTATGTTTAAGATGTACGTGCGATTCTGTTTAAAGGATTATTTTAAAGATATCTCTTTCAATAACTCACTGACCTACGGGGGAATTATTGACATGATACGTAATAGATTAATATAATGGCAATAATTCAATTTAAATGAACAGTTAATCCTTGGTAATGCAACGAATGGTCTGGTCAGAAGTGCTACCATCGCATTGTCACAACTTATTGCTCAGCATTTGTTAACCATACTACTAACACACATTTTACTATTCTATTCTCATTCCGTGATATATAATATATACGCTATGAATATTTATATAAGATGTAAAAATTCAATATTAGTATTATGCAGTTCTACACATGTTATTTCAATAATTTTTAAAACACTTATACTTGTAATATTTTGCTTTCAAAATTTATAATTAACTTTACAATCCCCTGTTCCTGTTATTATTTATAATACTTTTGATATATCGCACAATTAAATCTCGTATGGACTATTTAAAAAAAGTTTTACCTTTTAGTTTTAAATAGCAGCCATTGAAAAGTCAAGGAAATATACACACATTTCTGAATAAGAATACCTATAGTATTTGGTAGTATTTTTCAATAATATGTTTACAAATGTTATGGCATAGAAACTCAAGTAATTTAATTAATAAAAGCTTCAGCTAGATACAGAAGTCAACAGAGCTTGCAATATGAGTGGTGCATCAGTAAGGGATGTTATTGCCGAAGTTGAGGTATCAGCTCGTCTACAATGCGACCAGTAAAAAATCGATCGCTTGAACTTCATGTACAACGTTCTTCAATAACCATCACCTATGTGAATCAGGTGGTTATTTTAGCTTAAACAGAAGAATTAAAAGAGCGTAACTAAAATTATTTCCAAACAAGTCTTGGAACTAATGTGTTGGCCCTATGAGTAATCGGACGAATCACAATATCTGCTGATTAAGGCCACACATATTTTATTGTTAAGAAGTCTCATAAAACTGTGTCGGGTAAAATATTACTTTTTAATGTTGATTATATGGTCAATGGTGTCGAGATAAAGCCATGCCAAAGAGTCATAGGGAACTATCTTTTAAAATAACATGATACTCTTTTTCTTAGAATCTGTTTCAATATATTATGATTTCATAGATACAGCATCCAAATTATCTCAACAACATTTAAGTGGAATTTAACTGTGGACTTGATTATTTAAGTAATATATATGGAAAGCTTTAGACGTTTACATAGTTATACATTTTGAAGTTTTAACGTTTGTATCGCTTGATGTAACGACCAGGATGTATAATAATTTATGTTCGCCGTGTATTTGAACATTAGTCCGATAGCAAGGGTCATGTTTGTACAGATAATGCCGACACCAACATCAACACAGCAGTACGTACAGCCTTCGTGATTGATGCTCAACATAAATCCAGCTTTTATCTATTATCTGACCACTATACATTAACCTCCTAGTATTGTTATGGTTTAAACGACAATAACAATGGTGGAACATAAGCTTTTAAGTTTTTATAATTTATTTATATTATTTATTATCTAACTATTATACAATATACATTGGCCCCAGTTATTGTTTAGGTCTACAATCATAACAGTTATTTCATGAACATGACCTTTTAGTTTTTATAATAAGGATTAGTACGGGTAATAGGAAAGACAGTAATATATTTCTTAAACCCTTAACGCAGAGTTATTAACATAGGAGTAAGGTTGCATGTTGGAGAATTAATTAATTAACAATACAAGGATGAGTTAATCAGGTTTATTAGCACAATTGTGGAAGAGGTAATATTTATGCTCAGTACCTTAATTGAGATGTATCCGGGGTAAGGAAAATCTATTAAGTAAGAATTCAATTCTAATAATATTTTATTAATATATAATTTCATAAATTCAAGCACTTTTAAACTAGTGTTTTAAAAGGTTTTTACTTCTAGTACTCAAAATAAAAATAGCAGCTTAACCTTTGCCTCCAGTGATCAATATGCTCCTATGGATTAAGAAGAATTTACATTCATTTAGCCTTATTTTTGTAACAGGTCTTATAAACAAAAAATAATTTAAACAGTAACCTATTAATATTGAAACAGGATGAATCTACCACATCAGTATCGTGTGTCGCATCATTATGTCGACGGAGACATTATCATTTGTACAAAGCATGCAAAGTGTAGACAAATATGTCTTAAGGACATTTGTTTAAACACCCGAACATTGCACGTCTTTTAAAAAGATCCTAATTTTTTTCTCAGGCAAAATTCCAGTTTTGAAGAAAAGTTTTATTTTTTACCAGTGAAACATGTTAATGATGGGGGTTACTACATAATTAATTAAAGGTTAAGGATACCTTTTTACCGTATTTTTAGTTTTTTGATGTAACAATAATTTGTAATAATTAGAAAAAGCTTTTAATTTGTTTGCATTTTATGTAGGCCTATCGTGATAATCCTCTGACGAAGCTTTTTAGAAAATTTTTTGAAAACTTTGAGTGAATCATATATTAAATATACACATTAATATTAAAAAACTTAACTCTTAACTCTTAACTTAACTCTCAGTATATATTAAAACTGTATATATAGTTTTATCAAAAACTACATTAGATTTAAAAAAAAGTCATACAAAATTGTAAAAGTAGTGTTAGAAACAAAACCACCCATTGGCTATCCTATATCGATTGTGAAAACTAGAATTTATCTGTAAAAAAATTCTCATACTAAACTCGTTTGATTTAAACCAATTTTGAATGAAGTTGTTGAAAATCATTTGAACCTACTTACACATCATATTGACTAACAAACAACGTAATCACAACTACTTGATTAACAACTCTTAACATTACCTTGATTAACGAACAAATAAAAACTTCCTGACAACTACTACGATCCCATTGTCTGCAGTGCGGCTTGTATGACAACGACAACGCAGTTTAATTGGTTATCAATATGGATATACGACCGGGACAGGTCTATAACGTCCTTATTACAACGGATTTTGTCATAGAGACACTGGCCTACCCTGTTTTTTAATGACTTTTAACATTTGTTCATACTTTTAGTTCTTTATGTACAGTATTTCTGATGTTATATACAGTATACACTTCTGTATATGTTTTATAATCAACAAATTAATCAATTAATATTTTAAATAGCTTCAATGCTTCAAGTTTTATCTATAGCAATTATAATTACATTAGTCTTCTGCAGTTTGGTTAATATTAACTAATAGTACGCTTATTCTGCACGTAACAGGATGAGTGAACATGAGCGCAATAATGAAAGAGTTTACCCACACCTAGCACACTTACCGGTGTCACTGGTGTACACAATAATGTTATTTGTATGGGCAAATCGACCCATGAGTCGGGGCAAATAATGGTGAGTCGGTGACTCAAGTCGGTAGCGTCACGCGAACTTCGGGCCCAAGGCAGCGATGTCGTGAGTTCGGATCCTGGTCACTGCCACTAAATTTTATCAGTACAGTTCACCTTTGTACTGTACCGGCTCACCAATTGCTTTGCTGTAAACGATCCACGCATGGGCGAGGTTAAAAGAGGCTGGACCAACCTCTTAAAAAACCAAATCTTAGTCAACAACAATCTTAACTCCTCGTCCATTAATTAACCAAAGTCATTGGTAATATACGTAACGTATTTCCTGTTTCCCTCTCTTCTCATAGCATTTTATTATTGCAGATACGTTAATCTAACTGTCACAAAGAGTTCCCATACTCTGGACTGTTCACCTTGACTACTTCCTTTACCACTTCTACGTCGTGGACCTGTTTCCCTCTCTTCTCACAGCATTCTATTATTGCAGATACATTAATCTAACTGTCACAAAGGGTTCCCACACTCCGGACTCCTCGCCTCGACTACTCCCTTCACCACTTCCTACGTCGTGGACCTGTTTCCCTCCCTTCCCATAGCATTTTTAGAATTGCAGATACTGTACATTATTCTAATTATCACAAAGGGTTTCTACACTCCGGAATGCTCGCCTCAACTATTTCCTTCACCACTTCCTACGTCGTAGACCTGTTTCCCTCCCTTCCTATAGCATTTTAGAATTTCAAATAGATTAATTTAACTTTCACAAAGGGTTCCCACACTCCGGACTGTTCACCTTGACTACATCCTTCACCACTTCCTACGTCGTGGACCTATTTCCCTCCCTTCCTACAGCATTTTAGAATTTCAAATAGATTAATTTAACTTTCACAAAGGGTTCCCACACTCCGGACTGTTCACCTTGACTACATCCTTCACCGCTTCCTACGTCGTGAACCTGTTTCCCTCCCTTCCCATAGCATTTTAGAATTGCAGTTACATTAATTTAACTATCACAAAGGGCTTTTACACTCCAGAATGCTCGCCTCAACTACTTCCATTACCACTTCCTACGTCGTGGACCTGTTTCCCTCCCTTCCAATAGCATTTTAGTATTGCAGGTATATTAATCTAACTGTCAAAAGGGTTTCTACACTCCGGACTGCTCGCCTCGACTACTTCCATTACCACTTCCTACATCGTGGACCTGTTTCCCTCCCTTCCTATAGCATTTTAGTATTGCAGGTATATTAATCTAACTGTCAAAAGGGTTTTTACACTCCAGAATGCTCGCCTCGACTACTTCCATTACCACTTCCTACATCGTGGACCTGTTTCCCTCCCTTCCCATAGCATTTTAGTATTGCAGGTATATTAATCTAACTGTCACAAAGGGTTTCTACACTCCGGACTGCTCGCCTTGACTACTTCCATCACCGCTTCCTACGTCGTGGACCTGTTTCCTTCCCTTCCTATAGCATTTTAGTATTGCAGGTATATTAATCTAACTGTCACAAAGGCTTCCGACACTCCGGACTGCTCACATTGACTACTTCCTTCACCACTTCCTACGTCGTGGACCTGTTTCCCTCCCTTCCTATAGCATTTTAGTATTGCAGGTATATTAATCTAACTGTCACAAAGGGTTTCTACTCTCCGGACTGCTCGCCTTGACTACTTCCATCACCGCTTCCTTCGTCGTGGACCTGTTTCCCTCCCTTCCCATAGCATTTTCGAATTGCAGTTACACTAATCTAACTGTCACAAAGGGTTTCTACACTCCAGAATGCTCACCTCGACTACTTCCATTACCACTTCCAACGTCGTGGACCTGTTTCCCTCCCTTCCTATAGCATTTTAGTATTGCAGGTATATTAATCTAACTGTCACAAAGGGTTTCTACACTCCGGACTGCTCGCCTTCACTACTTCCATCACCGCTTCCGACGTCGTGGACCTGTTTCCTTCCCTTCCTATTGGAATTTAGAATTGCAGTTATATTAATCTAACTGCCACAAAGGGTTTCTACACTCCGGACTGCTCGCCTTGACTACTTCCTTTACCGCTTCTTACGTCGTGGACCTGTTTTCCTCCCTTCCTATAGAATTTTATTATGGTAGATACATTAATCTAACTGCCACAAAGGGTTCCCACACTCCGGAATGCTCGCCTTGACTACTTCCTTCACCACTTCCTAAGTGTCGTGAACCTGTTTCCCTCCCTTCCCATAGCATTTTTAGAATTGCAGGTACATTATTCTAATTGTCACAAAGGCTTCCCACACTCCGGACTGCTCACTTTGACTACTTCCTTCACCACTTCCTACATCGTGGACCTGTTTCTCTCCCTTCCCATAGCATTTTTAGAATTGCAGATACATTATTCTAACTGTCATAAAGGCCCCCCACACTCCGCAGCGCTCGCCTTGACTACTTCCTTCACTATTTCCTTCACTACTTCCTACATCGTAGACCTGTATAGCATTTAAGTATTACAGATACGTTAATTTAACAGTCATAAAGGGTTTCCGTACTCCTTTCTTTTCACTGCTCACCTTTCCGCTTTCTTTACTACTCTCTACGTCGGGGACCTGTCCCCCCCCCCTTCGCATAGCATTTTAGTATAAAAATATACCAACATTTTTGAATATTTAATATTCAATGCCAACATTAAATTGAATAATGTAAAAAGCTGCTTTGTTCTAAATACATACATACCTATATACTTTTAATTAAAAGGCGAAATTTTAATACTGAACATAAACGGTATATAACTGCCGACTAATATTGTTAAGTTCAATTCATTATTATGAAAGTTGTGAGATTTAATTAGCTTAAATAACATTATTCTGAAAGCTGTGAAATTATAATGATATATATTCATAGACGCCAAACTGTTTACTCCATGAATGAAAGAGCTTAGAGTAAAAGTCGTTCTCTCTGTCTTAAGTAGACAACAAAATTGTTGGTCGCAAAACGTAAACAAATAAAAAGAAGAAGAAGGTAGCTCCTAATGTTATTCTTATGGGACAAATTTAAAAATGTTTTTTAAGTATTTTATAATTACTACTGAGAGGATTCGTCTAGAATTTTAATGGTGTCTTTACACTGGTGTCATAACTATTTGTGCAAAATTTGAACGCTATAAGTGCAACGGTTCTTGAGTTTTAGGTGCGAACACACACACACACACACACACGCACACATACTCCAGTGGACAACTTTTCTCCGACTCCGCTATACACGATACATAGATTCGTTCACTTCGTTCACTCATCTATTATGTAATGGATATTGACCAGTTTTAGCCATGTGATATTACTACACCACTAGACATTATTTGGCCTATCAGGTTATTTGTTATGAAAGTTTTCCTTTGGCAAATTACTGACAACATCGTGTATTTGAGCTATCTTGTAGCTAAACAGACTATTATCTATGATATTTACCTGATTTTAAAAACCTATATAAGCATAAATACCCTTTACAGAACTAGGCCTACAACAGAATTTCAACTTTTTTGTAATATAACCCAGTTTCAAGAACAGTTTTAATAAATTACCTTTTTGATTTATGTTGCCTTCAAGTTCTTGACATTACTGATTCAATTCCTGATGCGCATCAGAGGTCTACACTAAGGATGTAAGATTAGTGTAGTGACCTCTGATGATGCCACAACCTGTGGCGAAATGCGCATCAGGAATTGAATACCATCAATAACTTCAAGGCAACATAAATCAAAAAAGAATTTCAACGATGTGAAATAAATGATGATTTGCTGATACAGTGCTTTAATTAAAACTGCCGTCGTGTTTTTGCGAACATCATATTTCTGAAAATATTCGCCATGTTAATACTCTTATATCGATCACAGCATTATTACGATCACAACACCAAGCTGATTGCCATTTTCAAGCGTAACTGAAGTAGATGTTGATTTGGTGGAGGCAAAACACTGTGAAGGAAAACCTTGTATACGCATCTTATAGTCAAGGAGCTTGTTAAGGCTCTTCTTCAACTACTCCTTCTCTCTCTCTCTCTCTCTCTCTCTCTCTCTCTCTCTCTCTCTCTCTCTCTCTCTCTCTCTCTCTCTCTCTGTTTACACCTTTTTCTGTTTGGTAGCTTAACCTTTTTATGTTGCTAAAAAGGTTTGTTGAGGAAATCTGAATTATATGGTTAATTTAGGAGTAATCATTCTTGTAAACTAATTTAAAAAAAGGTTTTAGCGATCAAATATTGGCCAAAACATGTCATTCAATTTCAACCTTAAATTCAGGATCTTAGAATCAAAACTAAAGCCCTGCTTTTTTTATGTAACCATCCCAAAAAGTAGCCATATTACTTTAAAAACACCCAAAACCTCTTCAAAGGCAAGTGATTCAAACCCATAACTACTAAGTTATGTAAATAAGCCAGATTTCAAACCTGAATGTCCAAGATGCCTAGCACTCACAAGTAGTGTCGTTAGGTTTGAAACACAACCAAGTTCGTTTCGTATATTATAGTTTAAAATACATTTTGTTGGTCAAATATACTAATGCCACTGAAAAATTAAAATATTTAGCCTTTTTTGTAGTTTAGCTGCTAGATATTAGCTTTTAACTCAATAATAATTCTTTTAATTATTCAGTTATGCTACTCTCTTCAACTTAATTTTCAACCCACGTGTTTCATATTCATAGAACTATGTTCGTTTGTATTATTCATGAACCTCAAACAATCGGGGCCACCATAGCCAGTGCCGCGCCGGCGGCATTGCTCACACGTACCTCTTATAAATCCCCATCAGTTGCTTGAGGCAGATTTATACTACATATATTGATGTTTGAGAGGAGAATTTCCCCGAAATGTTCACAAACTTGACCGGTCTCACACTATTTATCATACAATTTCAGTCGGTCCGGCAGATATTTTATCTTTAAGTCTTATATCACCAGGAGACCACCGGGAGTCTTATGAAGGAGAGATTTAACTTTTTTTTAATGTTGTCAAAATAAACATATCTGCTTTAACTAGCTGCTGAATTATTTACATAGGATATATTGTATTAATAATTACCTAACTTAGCAATATCATTTCAAACATAGTAACTTGAGATTTAGTTTGTACAACGATTGCATACGTATTTAACACCAACCCAAGAACAGTATAAACTGTGTTACAGCCGTCAATGTGGCCTATGTTGTACAAGGGAAGGCCAATTACAGGGCTTAGTCAAGCGTCCCTCGACAACGTAATTGTGGGTCTTGTACTCACTCATGAATAACTACTCTAAACAATTCCCCATGTTCCAATACCACCTATATATAATTATGTTACAGTATTTATAAACCTGAAGTGACAGTATTATTTTTAGTAGATATATAGCAAAGTAATAAAAGAAAAATATTATTCTTAACTGAATACCTGAATCATAGTATCTAAAGGATTTTCACTACACGACATAGTAAAGCAGCTAGCTTCCAGTCTATGTGGTGGACAAGAAAGTTGCTGTCTTCCGAAAAAGCTCGGGAAAATCAGACGAAGCTCCTTAAATTTAACGACTTAATTATAGTTAACTTTAACAATATATATCTATATATATAAGTAGATAGTAATGTACCGATCATAGACCAAAAAAGGGTGAATTCAGAAAATCAATGTAAAATCTATGTTTTTTAACACAAATCATGTTATGATTCGTGTTCGTTTTAACATGAACACGAATCATAACATGATTTGTGTTAAAAAAACATAGATTTTACATTGATTTTCTGAATTCACCCTTTTTTGGTCTATGATCGGTACATTACTATCTACTTATATATATATATATATATATATATATATATATACACACACACATATATATATATATATATACAGGGTGTTTTTTTTTAAACTTGCATCTTTATTTATGTAAAAACCGCAATAGATAGAAATATGCAGTTTGCAGTAATCATCTATTGACGTAGGGGGACCAATTGTTTTGAATTCAACGTTACATTCACATTCCCCCCCTTTCCCCCCCTGCCCCCAACTTAATTTTTTTAAATATCAAGGTACCCCTTGTGACATATCAAATTAAAGAGCATGAAAAAAGAAAATGTTTGATGAAAAAAAATTGAAAATCGGTTCATAAATTTGTGAGATATTCCCCCCCTTACCCCCCCGGAACTTAATTTTTTTTTAATAGCAAAGTACCCCTTGTGACATATCAAATGAAAGAGCATAAAAAAAGAAAAATTTTGGTGAAATTTATTTTTCATTTGATATGTCACAAGGGCGGGTACCTTGCTATTAAAAAAACAAGTTATGGGTAGGGGAAAAGGGGGGTGATTATCTCATAAATTCATGAGCCGATTTTAATTTTTTTTTCACCAAAAATTTTCTTTTTTCATGCTCTTTCATTTGATATGTCACAAGGGGTACTTTTCTATTAAAAAAAAAATAAGTTCCGGGGGGGTGAGGGGGGGAATATCTCACAAATTTATGAACCGATTTTCAATTTTTTTTCATCAAACATTTTCTTTTTTTATGCTCTTTTATTTGATATGTCACAAGGGGTACCTTGCTATTTAAAAAAAATAAGTTGGGGGCAGGGGGGGGAAGGGGGGGAATGTGAATGTAACATTGAATTCAAAACAATTGGTCCCCCTACGTCAATAGATGATTCCCGCAAACTGCATATTTCTATCTATTGCGGTTTTTACATAAATAAAGATGCAAGTTTTTAAAAAAACACCCTGTATAGTTTCCTGGTTAAGGTCTTATCGAACTTACCATTCAATCAATTTCATTTTACTCTAACTATAAGAAAGGTATAAAAAAATAACAAATTACAATGATTAACAGTTTGGTTATTCTTACAGCCTAATTTAAATACTATCACATTTATGTACATGATAGATAGTATAGTACATAGCTTTTAATAGCACGCTTTAAGAATTTGTCGTATAAACTAGAGAAATAAGGCGTGTTGCTACACTTCAGTAATTTAGCCAATATTCGAACGTTCTTTAGCTGCCAAACAAAGTTAGTGGATGAGTTTCAAATGGTCTGTTATGAATACAGCAGGAAATATATGTACTCTTAACTGAGTTTTTTTATGGATCATACATTGTTATCTGACAAAGGCAATACATTCTTGTACACTACATGTAAATTATAGGCAAATTAATACCATGTCACACTATACACTATTGTATAAAATCTGAAAATATTTTGTAGTTCGGCTTGTCATGGAAAAACGCATACTTTAGAAGTACTTAGTTATGCCTAGTCCATTTAACTATTTATGGACCAAGAAGTAATAGATTGCTAATGTACTAAACAACTATACAGGATGGATAAAAACAAAGATTAACAGTACTTACAAGCCTAAACAAGTTCAGAGACCTAATTTTTTTAGAGACAATGGCACACTCAAATTGATCTCTGTTTGAAAGTGCGAGTGAACACTGACATCATGGCTATATCCTGCCGTGGACATGATGTTGCCTCTGGACCTAGTGACGTTTGTGGCAGACATGCCCTGGGGTGCTGCATGCTCTGTCAAACTGCTGTTAACACGAAGAAGCCTAATGGTTCTTCATCCTCATGGGCAATAAAACAGAGTAGTCTTCAATGTAAAGCAATCATAGTGAACAATATTGTTGGTATTGTACTATACGAACAGTAGGCCAATTCTTAGCATATAATACTTAAACCGATACCATTCTACTGAGATGAGGAAAGAATAACCATTTATTTCATATTTTAATCGAGTACCCTTACCTTTATGAATCTGAATAAAACTGAAGTTAAAAAAAGGTCCATATAAAAATACACCCAAGTAACAGATAAAATTACAGTATAACCATTGTTGGTTTTATGATTAACATCATATTTGGCTTTACAAATCTCTTAGGCAAATACGTAAAGATCAATCTCACCACATTCTTTTGTCTGGAAACTTTATTGGCATTCAAGTATTACAAACAACACATGAATAACCAGAAAAAAATCTTTAAAATTAATTGGATTGTTAAATTAAAATAGCCTTAGTTGCGAATTACATTCCATAAATAGAGGTGTTTACAACCAATACAGTGTTAGTATGCGTCGCAGTTGTGAAACTTGGCTCTGTTCGCATGTATTTTTAGGCATATATCCTCTTTACGAAAGGATACCAATATTTATTTATACACTAGGTCATTTTATACTTTAAGACACGGAACCTCTTTTACTCTTTTTCTAATGCTATATTTACGTTTTTACATTTTATTAAACTGTATTTTAGTTTTCGAGCTACTTTACTGCAGTTCATATAGTAAAGGTGAAAAAGCCCAAACACCCCTTCGACAATGTACATAGCTAGGCACTCCTCAAATACTCTCTTAATATGTATTTTATTGAAAGCATGAGCAAATCAACCAGCACATGGAACCATGAGAAGCGAGATATTGTTCGGAATGGATGAATTCAAATCTTTAAACCATGTTTTGACATTGGAACATCCTTAAATTTGATATCTTAGGCATCCTATTTGAACTTTTGAATTTCATTTCATTTCTTGCTAAAATTTAGCATTTGTGCAATTATTTGGATTTAATAATAATTATAATATTAGTTCAACAAATTAGGGTTAATAACCTCTAGTAAAAAGTATGTGAGGATTTATGACCGGATCGTTTACGAAGTTATTATATCCAATAAATAAATTTCCATACGAATACCTAAATACCCGGCCTGTTTTACAATTTCCAGCCTACAGCTTATGTAAACTCTAATCACAGAATCATTCGTATGTATCCTCGCATGGAATTCGCGAGAGTATTCACAATAATACAAAGAAAACAAAAATTGGAGCCTCAGACATGTTTATGCAACGCAGTCAACTCAAAATGTACTGGAAAAGAAAAAACTGTTATTGATAACTGGTACAAAAATATTGTAATAATTATGTTTTATAAAGTAGGCTATTACAGTTATTGTTTTTTCTCTGTGGACATTATATAGAATGTTTATTTGAAATGTTCCCATTATGTATTAGATTAGTTCATATTAGTAACCTGTCACTGGGGTACAAAACTGGAAACGGTAAGTGAATTGTGTAACGTGAAAGATCCCCAGTGACTTCATCAGACACGACATTGATGGATCACAGCTCTGTAGGATTGTTGTAAGCTGCAAATTATACTTTCGTATGGATAGTTGAGAGCTTTAGTTTAATTTTATATCAAGATTGAGGAATCATATGAATGACATAGTGTAATATTTGCTTTTTAATCTTAATTGTTGAATTGTAGTCCTATTAATTCCATAGACATTACACATGACATGAAAAAACACACATTTCGTAGTTTGTGTTAAGTATTTAACTACTTTTGTTTGACCGCATTCCAAATTCAACGTAAAGTTGAATACTTAAAGTTTAACGTAAAATTATGGTGTGCATACACATTAATTAAAAGGTTTGATAAATTATACAAAATTATCCTTTGAAAGTTACATTCAATAAACAGTATGCATGGTTAACAGACCGTAAATGACAAATAATAACGCTTCAACAAACCATATGACGCACCTCGTTACATTCATCCATTTACTCATGACACGTCATTAAGCTTTTGGCTATTGCATAGCCGTTTTATCTTTATTTGCCATTAATAGTGACTTATACTACCTAATGTACTATATAGTAGTATAAATTGTATGCAGTGATAATAATACTATGTTCAGGACGTGCTGTACGAAAACCTGGTCAATGTTGACGCAGTGACATGAACATCGTTAGAAAGCTATCACTCATCTTTCTGTTCAACATAGCTTACGGCCCATGCTAGGCTGTAAATGATCAAGCCTACAAAATATATTTAGACTTCTATAGGGAATATTTTGCACAACGGTCAAATTAGAATACTTTTGAGATCGATTAAAGTGTAAAAAAATAAACATAAATTCTGTTTTGTAATAAAAAAATACATGAGAAACGTACTTTATTACCATAAGAAACATGATTTGCACTAAATCAGAAAGACTGTAACTGTGACGTTTAAGAACACTTTTGAAGAAGACAATCACAGTTACAACACAGAATAACACATGACCGTTAACCGACGAGGAGATCCAATTATAAATTATATTAGAAACCACTAAATATAACACTTACATATATACGACATATTAGAGACCTCGTATTGTATTACTACATAACTAAACTTACAATATAAATGTAATAAGAGAATGAACACTAGTTAGTTGTTCTTTCCTTAGTTGTATTGAAATCGATTACATTTACGACATTTATTACATACACAAAAACCCAATACAGTACTGGTAGTAAAGTGTTACCAAACGTACCGTAGTACTCTGCACGACCAGACATTGCTGTAAAGTTACAGTAACCATCGATATGTCGGGAATAACTCTATGGAGTTACAGTCGAACACAGAGTTTCAACTCTGGGCAGTTGTAATATCGGACCCGGATTGTTTCAATCAACTAATCTAATCATTTCTATAACTAATAATCTCTAGCGAATGTGTCCGCTCACTGATATTATTTATCGTGTTATTTCATTTCGCCCTTTAAATTGACGCGTATACGAAGTAAATACGCTAAATAAGTTACATAGTCTTTGATATTCTTAAATGTTTGATTGGAAAGCTTCTACTGATTGTTTATAGAAATAGTGCATAGGTTTTACTTAGTCAAAATTATTATCTTAGGTATGTCTTTTAAAATTCTTTATTTGGGATTATTATTGTCTGAAAAAAAGAGCTGGACCCCCTGATAAATTCGATTTCCTTTATAAAATCTACCAGTAGGAGCCGGTAGAAACAAACTGTAAAAACATTTGTTTACAGAAAAAATTACTAATTGTTATGATTTTTTATATTTACAATTAAATTAATTTATTAGGTTAATAATAATAATAATAAACCGTTTTTTTGTTAACCAATGTTTTAAATGTTCGTTCACAACAAAGGCTTGTTATAATATGACGATACAATACTTCAATACGCAGATGGTCTCAGTAGCCTGTCGGGTCAATTGGTTGACATTGCCTTTGAATGTCAGTTTATCTCTACCTACAACCTAACACACAAACTACAATGCATATTTTTAAATAACATTTAACCTTTTTAACTCAATGTTTAAAAATTTAATTTGATTTAAACAATCTTTTACCTTCCAATTACAGTTCTGACAGAATTCACAGATTTTACAGATAGAACTGTAGTTACACCAAATAACAAAACAAATCTTAATAAAGAAATACAACACTTGTATTGTGAACTAGCACGCAATTCATCTGGCCAGCCTTAAATACATTTTGATAAAATAGGGTCATGTTCCATATAAGTATTTATAAACTTAACTACTTATCTGCATTGACTATAGGCATACAAGTTTTTAACTAAAACGGCCTTCTTGGTGTCCAATTACGTTATAAGCTCTCAGTACGTGCTAAACATGTCTTTTTTTATATTCTCTAATGTAGTATTACTTAGTTAACATAATTTTATAAACTTGCTAATTTTCTACGATTATTATATAAATAATCTCCAATCCTTGGTACGGTGTTAATTTATTCTTGCACTACATTTCAGAAAGAACAGTTTCTCCTGTGACGACATTACACTGTTTTTCAAACACAACATTAGACAATATAAAACTTCAAGTGACTATTAGAGTAACCAAATTTCCTGCCATTCAAAAGGACATTTGCCAAACCAAAGAGCATAACAGTCATATCTGCACAGATTTGACAATATTGTCTTTGCTATTAAATAAATTTAACCCGAAAATAGTATTTTTTTATCGTTTAGTATTTTGAGATTGGTACGGATAAGACACTTATCAGTCTGAAATTTATAAAGTGATGTTCACAACATAACTTTCATTATCGTTCACTTTGATTTTTCACGGAAATTTTCATTTACTCACAGACGACTCAGCTTAACTACGATAATTAGCCACGTTGATGCAAACTCAATGACATTTTTTATTCAATACACTTTTTCTCATTCTGTAGTATTGAACATTTTTATCAAATTATTTTTAATCCTCACACTCCAGAGTGAGATATTACTGTACTGGATAAGGTGACATGACAATAAAACCAAATATTGCTAATTAGTGCAGTAAAAATAAGAGAAAAATTCCATAAACCAAAAAAAAATTAGCACAACCGGGGAATTTGGTACAGATGTTGGGTGTACCTTCCTTTTGAACATACTAAAAGTCCCCTAAAATCGAAGCTGTGCTACGGCCGCCATATTGGAAAATGGCGGCATATTTCTGTATTTTTCGCTATAGTGACTTTATTATTAGAGATACAGGAAAAAGCTAAATATACAAAATGTAGGTCATCTAAAAATACACATTTTTTGTATTTACCATCTTTCTCTAAACCCAACGGTTTTTGAGTTATTTGTTATTAAGTATATTTAGTTTTTTCTATTTATCAAAAATAGGTGAAACACATGGAAATTGACCGTTACTTTTAAGGACTATGATAATTTATCCCATTTAGTTAAATAGTGTGATACTATAAAATCTTAAAATTTAAGCTTATTTTATGAGTAAAACAACTCTGCCACAGCAAACCTGCAGACTCAGCAAATTTCCATTTGATTGGATGTTTTATTAATTGTATTTAAATAAAATTAGATTAAACAGGTACCTAGGTTTGCTGCTACAGGTAGGTTATTATAGTGTGTTTTTTTTTTTAGTAAAATATCAATAACTTAGTATAAAATAATTAATTTTCCAAGTTTAATCATAATAAATCTATAAACAAACAAACTGCAACAGTTAACTAATTCATAATAATAGTATGGTAGCTTAAGATTTACAATTTACAAATTTAAATATACACATTTTGGTTGTTTATACTAAAAATATGGTGATTATTCGTCACCATTCGAATACTAACCGTAGGGGTTTTCAAAAGGAGATGAAGCAAGTAATTTAAGTACTGTAATATTAACTCGTACCAAGTATCGGAAATATTGTATGCAGTGAGGAAATCAACCATATTTTGTAAACTACGCAATAGTCATATTAATATTTTATACCCATTTTTACCCATTTAATAAATTAACATTTTAATATTTTGATGGCACTAAAACTATCACTCTGATATCAACTAAGTGGGATGAATAGTTGTCGTAAACCTTGAAAGTAACCGTCGATTGCGATGGGTTTCACCGATTTTTCATAAATAAAACTAACTATACTATACCATACTTAATTAGTCACCAACATGAACTAGACACGAAAAACGCCCTTCCAAATTTACAATGGGATGTCAAGTATAGTTAGTTAGTGTGGTGGTGCCATCAAAATACTAAAATGTTAACTATTAAATGGGTAAAAAATGAAGATAAAATATTAATATGACTATTGCGTACTTTACAAAATATGGTAGATTATCTTACTGCATACAATATTTTCGGTGCTTGGTACGAATTAATATTACTTAAATAACAGGCTCCATCTCCTTTTGAAAACCCATTTGGTTAATATTCTAATCGTGACGAATAATCGCCATCTTTTTAGTAAACACAACCAAAATTTGTATATTCAAATTTGTTTATTGTAAATTTAAAACTCCCATGCTATTCTTATGAATTAGTTAACTGTTGCAGTTTGCTTGTTTATAGATATATTTTGATCAAACTTGGAAAATTAGTTATTTTATAGTAAGGTATTGATATTTTACTTAAAAAACACACTATAATAACCTACGTGTAGCAGCAAACCTAGGTACCTGTTGAACCTAATTTTATTTATATACATTTTTTAATAAAACATCCAATCAAATGGAAATTTGCTGAGTCTGCAGGTTTACTGTGGCGGAGTTGCTTTAATCATAAAATAAGCTTAAATTTTTAGATTTTATAGTAACACACTATTTAACTAAATAGGATAAATTATCATAATCCTTGAAAGTAACGGTCAATTTCCATGTGTTTCACCTATTTTTGATAAATAGAAAAAACTAAATATACTTAATAACAAATAACTCAAAAACCGTTGGGTTTATAGAAAGATGGTAAATACAAAAAATTTATATTTTTAGATGACCTACATTTTGTACATTTAGCTTTTTCCTGTATCTCTAATAATAAAGTCACTATAGCGAAAAATACAGAAATATGCCGCCATTTTCCAATATGGCGGCCGTAGCACAGCTTCAATTTTCGGGGACTTTTAGTATGTTCAAAAGGAAGGTACACCCAACATCTGTACCAAATTCCCCGGTTGTGCTAATTTTTTTTGGGTCAAAACATATTTTTACTGTACTAAATATTATATCTAATATTACTAACCAAATCGACTGTCCATAACCATCCATAGTCACCTCTTACCCAGCTTAAAAAATCAATTTTATATCAACAGTAGAAAAAAGTCTATGCCTATTTGTGTCCTAAATTACAATGTTAAGTTCGCTAAGAGCCATACGAGAGTCCTTAGTATTGCGAATGACGACAAAATAATGATGTTTCTCTTCGTTCACACTATCAGTCACAGCAGCATTATCGGCTTAACTAGCGCAAGGTGATAAAAATATCTTACTCTATCTCTAACGATTCCAGTTGTCTTCGAATTAATTCACGAGCTGCTATACCTGTGGTTTGCAACGGGAAGAAAATTTGTCCTAGACAGCTATTCTATTGAAGTGTATTTAGTAGTGTGTGCTGATGTGTGTTTTAAAATAATTCAATTTGAACATTTAAAATTATAATTTAATTTGAAAAGATTAACTGATTTAAAAGTATAAACATACTTACTTTCAAACCCCTACTTTAAATGTAAATAGGTCCAAAAGAACATGACAACATACCTTAGTGTAGCAATAGCATAAATTGCTTCAGTATTGATGCTTTATGAATGAGATATTTTACCATAATTCTTCAATCTTAGTCAAGCCTCTTTTAAAACCAAACATAAAAACAAACACTAATGTGCTCTTACTAAGTAATGCACATTATTTCCTCAATCCACAAAAACATCACAAATATCTTTTTCGAGTAAATAAACAAACACCAGTTTATTACATTGACCAGCTGTTTTATGAAATAAATTAAATCATTCAAACTTTGGAAGCATGTCAGGCGTAGGGAATCGGCCTGTTAAGCTGAGCGCATTAGAATTTTGATCATATCATTGATTTTCGGCAAATCTACACATTATAAGCCTTATTTTGATGGGTCACATGCCTATATTTTTATTTGGTAAAACGCCTTAACCGTTTACATAAAATTTGATTGTGTCACTTTAATAATATAATAGTAGATGGATTAGTATTTCTGTTGTGAAAATGAAAAATTTTAAAACTTTGAGTAGTTTCTGAATTATTTATTTTGCAAATGTGTTGTTATAGCAACTGACATTTGATTAGTTACAAACATGCAGCCATGAGCAGCTGCTCGATTGTCATTGTTGGAAAAATAGGAAACTGAAATTAGACCACCCTTTAGTTTTCACCCCCTAAACCAAGTAGTTAGGTCATATTGAACATTACGCTTTCGTTGAAAGCCATGGGGGTACAGTTATTGTTTGTTATCAAAAGAGATTATCTCGCTGATAACATTCCATTCATGTAGAGCCATCAACTGGATACGCAATGACGCGTAGGAAGCCCTTATGACATTGCGTTGCTTGGGAAGTAAACAGATTATGTCTGAGTACGTATAAAATACATAGCTCAAAAAAATAACTACATAACCTCATTTGTTTGGATTGAAACAAATTATGGATACTTCATAACTACGAACTTAACAGAACAAAATAGACTGTGGGGAAATAAGCTTTTTAATTATCAAGCAAATTGAAAACAAGCCGGTAGTGAAAGAAAAATGATAAATTGACCATTTAAAACCAATTGTAGAAAGGAATTTGTGAAAAATCGGGGAAAGTATACCTAAACAAAATACTTGTGATGAATCAAATCATATAATTATTGTTTTGTGTCACAATTTTTTAGTAGAATTACAATATTTATATGGAAAAATAACCACATGGGCTTTCGCCTTTAAACGTGTGATATAGTTTCCTCTCTGGCTGCGCTGCAAATTTAACTACACGATTTTAAACTGTATGAAGACCTTTCAAAGCATCCAAACATACTATTTAACCGTTTTGTGATAGGTGATTATTACTGACTAGGTTGTGTTGTACATTGAAGAATTGTTTATATCTTTTAGCAAACTTTCCCTACAGAAGCTATTACAGTAGGTGAGCTAGTGGGTAAGAGCCGTAGGTAAGATCTAGAACCGGAGACGATTTCCTTTTTCATAACAATATACTATTTCCAGAGGTCAAAACCTCAAATGTTTATACATGAACTTAGAGTGTTGTTAAATTTAAAAAAATACATGTCTGCAGCTAAAAAAAAACTATAAAAATACATCTACCCAGCCATCGTGTAGGGATTTAAAAAATAATTTTACGTATTAAAGTGTTATTGTACATAATGCAATATACCAGAAAAAAAAATACTCAGTATTATTTTCTGATGTTTAATGGTTACTTAGAAAATATGTGAATGTGTGTGTGTGTGGTCATGAACACAATAACTCAAGTAGTTTTGGTCTGACTTTGACGGAATTTGGCATGTTTGTGGAGAACTGAATACAATAACAATACAATAATACAATAATTCAATCTCGCGAACCATCAAGATCGGGCTAAGAGAACAGAAGGAAAGTTAAGGATAAGGTTTATAATTTACCCAAAATTTGTGTTTTCTTAATTTTACACGACTAACAAGAACATATCAAACTTTTATTAGAGCCATCGTGTAGAACTTAAAAGAACATATAATTTTGTATATTGGTATATTGTACAATTGAAGGTTAAGGGGAAAAACTATGAGTTTAAAAATCCTATGTTATTCTTATGGAGAAAAAGAGAACTGGTGAAGTTTGATTGATTATGTTTGCAGTTGTAGGTTATATTTTATTTAAACTTAATTTATTTTGGTTGTAAAATTGTAACTTAGTTGTAAAACACAACATAATGTAGGTATTAACTATCTTTTTGCGGCCAAAACACACGGCCCCGCCACGGTCCGAAGGAAGAGCAAGTTTAGTTTCTAAGACGAGAAAGTTAGTAATTACCTCCTTTGTTCTCCAAAGCAGAACCGGAAATACATTCTGCAATAAATAACTCGGTCTGCGTTACACCGCCTTACTTACGTAAAAGAAAGTATTTCAAAAGTTTCTTGACAAATGTTTGCTTTAGGTAAGCTTTGTTTTGTACATTTCATGAGAACCTACTTTATGTGTAAGTCTGATGTCTTTTTTAACATTTTTGTGATCCTATTTCAGAACAAACTGTTTTAAGTGTTAAATCTGCGGGCTTTACTTAAATAATTTTAATTTTAATGTAGCATACTCTTATTCTAATTTAGATAAAGAAGGTTAAATATTTTTTGATGGTATATACAATTGAAGTTTTTTGAAGAAGCTGCTATACTTTCTGATTCGCTAAACATGAAACTAATATATATATATACAACAAGAACACCACGTTATGAAGGTGACATATACCCGGGCAGTGAATTGGCTGTTGTCATCGGAGATCCCCAGTGTAGCATGTCGCTCGTGGACCGACAATCGGATGATCAATTGTGGCAATATATCATTGAGGTAAAAAATAAATCACTTACACAGTATCATTGATGAAGTGCATTGTAAATCCTATAGAACCTAGTGAACTTTTCGTGTCATTGTTGTAAGAAAAACTCTTAAAATGTAGCTAACTATGGTCAGAACTTATCTTTCATACAACAAAAATGCAGTTTTTTGGTGAGTGTTTTAGTGTTTTTTCCTTGCTTTTACCAGATTAAGCTATAACCTTATAAGGGTGATTGTGTTTGTTCAAATTTCCAGTTATTTAAAATCGTAATGGTAGTTTACACAACGATTACGTAAAGATCATATTAATAACACGAATAGAAATTTAAGGTACGAGCCTTGGCAAGTAATTTATTTTTAGGTTTACTTGATCCCCATGAAATTTAACGTTAAACGTTAAGTAAACATTTTTGGATCCATTCCTACGTTTTGTTGATAGTTGACATGACCTTAAGATCTTGTACAAGGGATTGTGGTACATCTAGTTGCATACATTCGACAAAAAAAGCTAAACAAGAATTAGGTCAATGATAAAATTATTTGTGAAGTTTATTTATTTATATGTTCCTTACATTATAACCTTAAAAAACAGATGTCTTTTAATACAGATTTTATTATATCAGTTTAGCTACATGTAAAATTAAATTATGTCCAAGCTTATCGTAGCCCATGATTAAAGACATCTTTAGCTACACTTCTGTGTAATTACCTTTTTTCCGTTATATGTGTATCACCTGCAAAGATTTCATATTTACATTGAATACAACGGAAAAAATAATGTTTAATGTGAGAAGGTAACGTTTACCATCTTTTTTGGATTTTTCCGACGTAAACAAACAAAAATGTGTTATTGTTTTGTCAATAGTTTCAATTTTCAACAACCAAAACTGAAAACCAAAGTAAATATCAATTTTAAATTGAAGGCATAACCTAAAATGATATGAGTGTTGTAATGTTATCAACTATAAAAAAGAAAAAGCCAAGGTCTGCTTTAATCAAGAAAATAATTAGTCTTTGTAGGGAATAGTAACGTTCAAAACACGAGTGAAAGTGGTTCTATACCTCGACCATGTGTTTGATAAATCTAACCAAATTTACAATGGTTCTACTTCAAATATGGCCTCAAATTATGTAATAACTCACTTTCTACTCTTGTTATGAAATATACTATACAATATAAATAAGTATAAGTACTTTGATTACAGGTGTAATGCATTTAATGTTTAGAATAAAACACACATACGAGAAGTCTAGAATAAGGCGCATCTTTTCTTCTTTTCTTGGGAAACGTTCTGAACTTCCATACTTATTTGTAGGAGGCTCAACACGTATATTGTCTCCCTACCTGATTGCATGCACTTCTAACCTCTCAAAAACACAAAGCTCGACAAAAGTCCAAAACTTTTCAACTAAAAAAATATGTTTTGGCACCTTTAAGACATTTTAAGATATTTTTGTGAACCCCTGTATAAATTATATCTAGAATCTTTTCGTAATTTTCGTTGTGGCATTAATAATCAATGATTATATGTTAGTTGTTGGGAGATTTGTTATTACATTGATCAGTGTATTAGTCTACGTGATAAAAAATAAAATTGTTTTCAAGGTTTGTAGACTTTTAGAACCTTACTAATAGTTATCAGTGTTTTGTTATTGCTATTTTAATAATAATTTGTTTTTCACCAGGTTTGTTCCTGATTCATCAATCACCATGGACACATAGGATACTGTAGTGGTAACGCATGTTATCTTATTCGTTGCTACGTTAGATCACAGATAAATGATAAGGGTAAGATAAGTGAGTTACTTACTTCTCTCTCTCTGTATCTACATACACTAAACATTAAAACCAAAGTAATGACCAATCAGTCCAAACTCCAAGACACATTGAAATAAGTAATTTTAATTGTTGCACAGACGCCATAATCTCGTATGTTGGACTCTCTTCTCTCTTGAATCCTTTGTTGTTTGATCTAAGGTTGATCGGTATTTATTACAAATAGTAATTGGATCAATTGTATGAGCATAAATATTGAAAACTGCTAAATATAATGTTATCGTTCAGACAAATTCATCAGGATATTGCTAAGTTTAGAGAAGAACTTTTCTCTGTGTTGCAACTGGACAAAGTCTAACACTACACTATTAATGTTGACAAAAATAGGAAAAATACTCAACATTTCGTGCATAACATCGGTAATTTAATTGATTTGTGACTACGATATTTCAATATCGAGCCGAGCCCTAAAACAGTTAAAGTTCAAGGATGCGTAGTTGGTATTTTAAAAAACAATTGTGGGAAAAAGAACATTTTGGTTAGTAACTTACAAATTAAAACTTACACAATTACAAATTTGACATACTTTAAAAAAAATGTTTTTGATGGTTTTCATGTGTACAGCGAAACCCTGAATTTTCTCCTGACTCTTTTAGGTATTATCACTCGACCATAGACAAACTAAAATGTCATGTTGTCCAACACTCAAAAGTTACCCGGAAGGCCGTTGTTTTGTATTTTTTTATTTAAAAAATTTAATTTTTTGATCACGGCATTTGTAGTAAGTTGACATTGTTATTTATATTAATAACACAAAGACCTATTTTGAGAAGAAATACTACTTCATTAATAATGTCTAGTTTTAAAATGGCATAATTTAAAAGTAAATTGTTAAATGTAAATTGTACACTGGTAAACAATGCTTATTGTGATAATTTTTATTTAAACAATTTTAATGGGGGACACAAGGTATAGTCTAAGATAGTATAACATCTCAACTTTGTTGTTTCTCACTTAATATATTATGAAAACCTCGGAAAGAATATGATACAAAAAATGTTATTTTACAAGTGTGTAAAACATTACATCGAATTAAGGGAAAGGAGGTTGTTGAATTACTCAGACCATTAAGCTTATGTGACTACATAACAGTCAATTGCAGGAATACTACAGGTATCAGTGATACTTTGCAAGCTTTCTTTGAAAAAAAAATGCAACATTAAAACAAATTTTTGAAAATAAAAATAAATTTTGTGCTATTGAATGTAATAGGTTGCTAATGTTAAAGGACTTGCCCAAACTGAAAATAATTTTTTAATAATGCCATTCCAAATAAACCATTATACCTGTAAAATGTAGTAAACCAAATTACAGTTGTTAAATTGTAAATAAGAAAAAGAAAAAGATTGTAACGAAAATTATAATAACTAACTATCATTAGGGGCAAAAATTTCAGATATATTTGTTATCCAAAGGTTAAACGCCAATAAAAAGAAAACCTTTGTCAATTGGTTAAATCCCAAGTCCTGGTGGAGGAGCTTTACTTCTTACTCGGGTTTACTTACCCTGTAATACCTTTTGCTTCTTCCATTATATTCAAGTTCAGTGACAAAAAACATTTAATACTTTCGTAGTGGTTTATTTCAAGAAATTGTCTATATTTAACTATTACAGGGAGAGTTACCAGCCAGAGTAGTTAGGGTTTGTCGAATTTCCCATATAGGGAACAAGCTATTACGCAGGTGTTACGGAAATACTTAGAACCGATGCCGATTGAATATTTCATTTTGATGTCTGGATAAGCCAAAAACAATATGCAATCAATGTTTAAAATAAATATGTAGTCATAGGAATAGAGTTAATAGGGTTTAAAAAATTTCAAGACATGAAAATGCGTAATTTATTTTACAACCAACGTGTACAGCTCGATAACAAAATATAGTTAAGTATATTGAAGCGTTGTTGTAGGATTAAAGGTCACAGAGAAGAAGAAAAAATCGAATATTTAAAATAAATATTATGTTATTCTTTTGGAGAAATTGTAAATTGTTGTACGTTGATTTTTTGTGCATTTATTTTGCTCAAATTTCAGAGATTTATTTATTTCATACTATCCACTTACACTTTACAAAAAGTCAATACCTTTCCCTTCTCATTATCATCAAACCTGAAAACTCGCTAATTCTAATATTGTTTGAATAGGAAATAGATTCGACACGTTTAAGGAAACATTTAAGTAAATATCCAATCCGACAGTTGAAAATTCGGTTAGTCTGCAGATTGTCTACAGCGTGGGTGTTTTCAGATAGTTGTAAGGTAATTTACTAGAACGCAAGCAAAATTATAGTCCATTCCAATGATTTAACAACATATTGGCAATTTTAGAGTGATTAAATATTTTAAAATTACATAAATCATTTATGTGTTATTTTGTAGATTTTGAATCAACAGTATCACATAGTCCACATAGGGATTAATGCGTTTTGTTGCAATTATATTTTAATTAGAAACAAAGAGAGTAGACCCCATGAGAGGATAGAACAAAATGACCTTGAACTGGGTCATTGACCTTGGGATTGAAGATAGACTTGTTATCGTGACCTTGGGGTCAAGATACGCTTGTTGTCTAATTGGTGGTGACCTTGAGGTCAAGATAAGCTTGTTGACTAATTATGTTTGTCCTTGGAGGTTAAGAGTGTGATAAAAAGTTTTTAGGAGTAGTCGGGAATCGAACCTGGGTCTCCAGCATGTGAGGCGGGAGTGTTAGCCATTGAGCTATGACGTCAGTTTGTAGAGCAAGAGTCTGAGGTGGTATAATAGAATAGTTGTTGGATTTTTTGTCACCAGATTGCAGCACTGTAGGTACAATTATGTCCACCAGAGTGCAGTGTTGCGATGAGTTAGCGCTTTATGCATTTTGCAGCTAGTGTATAGGTGCACCATTATAGTATCACGTGATGTCTCTTTAGCCAATCAGAGGGTAACTATTCTCTCTAAGCCATAGATGGTTGTGTCACGTGATGTCTCTTTAGCCAATAAGAGGTGACTATTACCTAAAAGCTATGCCCCTTTCAAGATGGTGGTGTCACGTGATGTCTCTTTAGCCAATCAGAGAGTGCCTATTCCCTCTAAGCTAAAGATGGTCACGTGATGGCTCTTTAGCCAATAAGAGGTGGCTATTACCTAAAAGCCACGCCTCTTTCAAGATGGTGATGTCACGTGATGACTCTTTAGCTAATCAGAGGTTGACTATTCCCTCTAAGCTAAAGATGGTCACGTGATGGCTCTATAGCCAATAAGGGGTGACTATTATCTAAAAGCCATGCCCCTTTCAAGATGGTGGTGTCACGTGATGTCTCTTTAGCCAATCAGAGAGTACCTATTCCCTCTAAGCTAAAGATGGTGATGTGATGGCTCTTTAGCCAATAAGGGGTGACTATTATTCAAAGCCCAGCCCCTTTCAAGATGGTGGTGTCACGTGATGTCTCTTTAGCCAATCAGAGGGTGCCTATTTCCTCTAAGCTATAGATGGTCACGTGATGACTCTTTGGCTAATAAGGGGTTACTATTATCAAAAAGCCACACCTCTTTTAAGATGGTGATGCCACGTGATGACTCTTTAGCCAATCAGAGGGTCACTCCAGCCTATCACAGAGTAACTATTCCCTGTAAGTTGTGTCACATGATGTCTCTTTAGTCAGTGAGCTATTTTCTCTCTAAACCACATCCCTTTCATGATTGTGATGACTCTTTAGCCAATCAGAGAGTGACAACTTCCTCTAAGCCATAGATGGTGTTGTCCTGTGATGTCTCTTTAGCTAGTGAGCTATTTTTGCCATCTAAGGCATCCACATTTTAAGAAGGTGGTGTCATACAACTTCTGCTAACTAATCAGAGGGTGGCTTTTCTCTCTTAGCCATGCCCCTCTTTTACTGATGATATATTTAATATGACTGTTTTTGGGGTGTCCTGTTCCTCTAAAGCATATGTAGCATGTAATTTTTCAAGATGGTGGCACCTATGAAAAGGTTTAGTTTTATTATATGCTACCAAGTAACAGACTGATGAATCTTCCTAGGATAAAAGGTTCATAGAAGTAACCAACAATTGAACCGGGATCTGGTGTGACATGATGTCTTTTTAGTCAATCAGAGGGTACATTTCTCCTCTAAGCTATGCACTTTTTAAGATGGTGGTGTCAAGTTAGTTCCTTTGATCAACAGTCAGAGTGTTTCAAGTGTCATGCCCCTTTTTTAAGATGGCAGGGTCATGTGTTTCAACATCAACTAATGTGTCTTAACCTAGCTTTAGACACTAATAATAATTTTTTTCTCGTATGTAGTCTTAATGGTAAAGTGATACCAACTTAATTATTATCTTATATGGTGTATTCTCGAATCATCACAGTGTTTATTGATCTAATCTATATATAACGTGTCTATACAAGCCTTTGTGGTGGTAGTTGTTAAATGTTTATGTGCCTTTTTTGATTAATCATGTGTTTAAAGTGATGTGGTGGGAACTTCAAACAGTACCAAGTCACTTACAGTTGGTTCCTGCTTATTTTTCTGTTTGATCATGTGGTGGTTTGGATTCTAATCACTGTTACCAACCTAATCACTATTCATTGTATATCTTAATGTTATATGGTAGCTTTTTAGTACCAACATATATCATATACCTTCACAGAATGTTCCCACGCTTTTCTGTTTGACCATATGGTGGTGGTGGGAATCTCAAACATTATATCCAGTTTTACTAGACATATAATGAAATGTTTTCAGTACTAACCAAGCTATATTACTATTGTTACTCTCTATCAGTAATATGACCTCAAAGATGGTTTCCATGCTTTTCTGTTTGACCACTAGATCAATGTGGTGATGGAAATTTCAAACGATGAAACTAACAAAACTACAGATCTAAATATTCACTGGCCAGTGTCTAATCACTTAGTGGAAAGGTAAATGAGAAAAATAGATTTTTATGGATATAACAATATATTTTATTGGCTACTTTCTTACTAAATACAATTACATATAAACATAACCATAAAAAATTTGAAATTTAATCTTGAGCTACTCTCCAATTAGTAAAAATTACTTAAAAATCTGAATGTTTGGGGTGGATGATCCATCGTTTGCTGTGATTAGTAGTTTGTATCCTTCCACTGTTAACTGGTCAAGCTCAGCGTCCTCTAGCTCACCATATTTTGACGGTAGAAACACAGATGTTGTTGTCAGATCGTCCACCTTGATATCTAGGACCACAGCCGTCTTTCCATAACGCGTGTTGACCTTCCTTGCCCCTGTAATTAGAGAGGCGGGGCGACCAACCAGTTCTTTCAGCTGAGTAGTCTCAACAGGTTTGGCAAGGGCTACAAGCTTAGCATCTAGGGACATATTCTGTAAAACACAATATATGTATTAACAATAGAACCGTAATATGTTCCAACAGGATAATAGAGAACCCATGATTGTAGAGCATAATTTCACACTTAAAAGAAGTACCACACCAAAGCGTGTTACAAAGGGTTAAGCATTATAAGTTAATATATTGGTTAATATTTTGATTGTTAATCAGTCAGAATAAACTAACATGTCTTACCATTTCTGTAGAGTGAGGATAGATGAACTGAGAGATGGTGGACTAGAGTGATGTCTAGATGAGTAAGCTGAAGACACTAATTCAGATGGACTTCTGGGTGGGGCTTTTATAGTGGACGGTTCCCCCACCACAGATGATAAGCTTGTGCGTCAACTGTGGAGCGCCTAGATGTTATGTAACTATTGTGACTAAAATTATGTTAATTAGTAATGAAAATAAGAGTTTTATAAAGCTGGACTATTATATGATTTAGAAAAATAGACGTAAACGTCCAATAACAGTTGTCCTACACACAGGACATCTGCGGATCCTAATGACACATGTCCCGCAAAACACGTGTCCGCACGACCTAAGTGCTACTGTTGGCCTCCTATCTAGGCATACCATACACACAGGTCGATCCCTTTCAGGTGTATCGGGTTGTACAGGAGTTGGTGATACATCAAACCTGTACACCCCTTGACTCTCTGCCAGAAAGGCCATCCTATCACTGGAAGCTCCTAGAGAAGCACTTAGTCTCTGATATAGGTCCTGCCAGATAGTTGGTGCTAAGGTACACCACTGTTGTTCAGAAGCTTCAACAAAGAAATAATTTAGAGTTCCTAATGTTCCAGCCAGAATTATCATCCAATCCAGCAATATATCTACGGCCCCATGTGACTGCCATAGAGGAGCAACAGCTTCCTCACTCTGAAAAAAAAGAAGAAAACCAAATATAATATAGGTATTTAAAATTCGCAAACACACACAAACACACACAGAGAGAGAGAGAGAGAGAGAGAGAGAGAAAGAGTACTTAATAGAAAGACAGGATGTGACAACATAAAACTTACCCGCAAAAGGCTGTCCACACGTAGACTCTCCTCCTCTAGTAGGCTGGACAGGATTGTTTCCTCGCATGCAGGCCTCAATTGACGTACACACACTTGGCAGAGCCCCCATCTGGGTGTATTTGACCCCCTCTCTGGTTGGGTAACGTACCTATGAGGGTCCAGGGCTGCTATATACACATCCTGTAAAAAGTACATATACCATAATCATAACATAATCTAACATAATATATAAAATTTACACTTGACATCTGTAATACTAGTTAATTTACCTCTGATTGGTTAAACAGTCTTCGACGAGGGGGTGCTTCTGGTGCGATGGGTCTGAATGTAGCCTGACGGTGTGGGGTACTTGTGGCAAACCCTCTGGCGGGATTTGATCCAGTAAACATGTTGGATGGTAGCCGGTTCTCGTCAGGGGTGTTCTAAAAGACAAAGTGTAAAGTTAGACAAACTGTATAGTGTAGTTAGTATTTCAGACATATAAGTTAATCTTGTAAAATACAACTCACCACAGGTCTGCGAGGAAACTCAAATGGGTCAGGGGAGTGTTGTCTATCATCCGAGAACAACAGGTTAGAAATGTTTTGGCCTTCTCCTACTGAAAGACCAATGGCTCCTGGACTTTGTACAGGTCTAAACACGCCTCTAGACTATAACATAAAAACAACAATATAATAGCATTAATCCACACACACATACACACACAGACACAATTTAATAAACAAAACTCAATGATATGGAAATAATTTTCCTGTCACACTTACTAAGGATCTTATAATCCTTGCTGGAGATCCATTTATGAAGGTGTTGGTAGTGGAGATGCCCCCCACCAGCATCCTGTCAAGTCTTTCAGATGCCTCTGAAGGAGAGAGGTACCTCCCACGTACAGGTCCGGTCATCAACGAAGGCTGGAAATCAACATCCGCAGTTGAAATAACTATCTATACCAAATTGTAAAAAACAACATTATAAAACCCGCATTTTATAACACCTACATTCTCAATCTGGAGAAGTGACCCAGACTCTGTGAGGAAGGTTGCTGACTCCTGAGGCCTTGGTGTTACTGGGCGTTCGGCTCCAGGAGTCCTCCTTGCTGGTCTTCTCAGAGGTGAGATATTTATTCCCTCCTCCATTCTTTCTGCAGCCATCAATAGTTCCTCGTCAGATGATGAAGGTCTCAACATTCTGTATGGCTATAAAAAATATAAATATATTAACAATAATAAATTACACAAATATTGATAAAGACTCACAGGAACGGAGGATACTTACATGTCTGTTAGGGGGAGGGGGAGTGGCCATCAGGCAGCATATAGCCATATGGAAAACAACTGCAGTGGTTAACATATTGTGGAAGTACAGATCGGTTTTCAAGACCGCCTCGTATTTATACAAACTCTGTATCTATAACCGATGTTCCTATCACTGGCCTTACTGACCCAAGTTTCCACACCACAATAGACTGTAATGTTCAAGCTGTACAGATCCTGGTGCGTTCTTTTTGTTAACCTAGAGCATCACCAATATAATCGTAACCTCTGGGAGAAAATGTTTACACACACACATTTTCAGATTGTATCACCAAAATAACTTGGAGAATATTGTCTACCTGATATGTTAAAATGCCAGACTGATTGAAGGAGCACAACCAAGACAAACACTGAAACAACAAACAAACATACAAATCTTATCATAAGCTTAAATAAATGGCCCACGTTTCCACACCACCCAAGGGGTAAGGGCCTCGGTGCGTTCTTTTTGTTAACCTAGAGCATCACCAATATAGTCATAACCTCTGGGAGAAAATGTTTACAGACACAATTTCAGTTAGTATCATAAATATAACCTGGAAAATATCGTCTACCTGTGTTAAAATGCCAGATCAACTGACGGAGCACAACCAAGACAAACACTGAAACAACAAACAAACATACAAATTTTATCTTAAGCTTAAATAAATGGCCCACGTTTCCACACCACCCAAGGGGTAGGGGCCTCGGCGCGTTCTTTTTGTTTACCCAGAGCATCACCTGTAGTCCTAGCCTCTGGGGTAAGGGGCCCCAACAACGCCCACTTACGGTGGTAGCCAACCGCAGGCAAATTGCTACCTCCCTTTAGTGCTGCTGAGTAAATATATTAATAACCTCCATAGATCCGTTCAAGCCATCACGGAGATACCCTCAACTGAATGCCGAGCACACCCGCCCCTTTACTAATCACCCATGGAGGTATACTACTTACATCTATTTAACGACCACTGAAAGTCCGTTCAAGCCAACACGGGGTTGTCCTCAACTGAATGCCGAACACACCCGTCCCTTTACTAATCACCATCAGTGGTATACTATGTGCAATTATTTACAACCCTCACAAGTCCGTTCAAGCCATGACGGGGATGCCCTCAACTGAATGCCGACCACCCCCGCCCCTTTACTGATCACTTGTGGAGGTATACTACTCACAGCTATTTAGAACTGTCAGTTATAATTCCTTTGAGAGCTTTTTGTTCCTGTGAAAGTAACTGTCACATGGTTTCTATTTTGACAATTGTATTGGAGGGGTTCGTGATTGTGACTGAGAGGTGTCATTAAAGATCCACGGTGTCATAACAGGGATTTATGTCATCCTCCTCTTCCACCACCATAGGCTTACATTTCTCTAAGGTGATCTCTACACGATTTGTATCGTCACTTATCTTAAGCTCTACAAGTCCCGTAGTAAGATCTAATGTTTTAACCTCACTATTATCATCAGTTTTGTAAAGAAACAAAACCCCCTTGTTAAACTGTTGACATCTTGAATCCATCTTGACAACTAATGTTTGTGAGTTATCAATCTTTCCCCTTTTTTCTTTAGGTTCCTCTGATTCACTTCTGCTCTCCTCACTATTGTATCTAGGATCCCGAAATGTAATTAACACAAACTCCACACCCTCCTCAACATTGGTGTTACAAAACTGTAAATAATAGGGCTTAGTATTTAGACCTATATTATAATCTGCATCACAATAGTTATAGCACTCACGTACGTGGTTTCCTTTGATAGTGAGTAAATTAAAGTCCAATATACTGTATGGGGTAAACTTAGACACTTGTTGAAGAACATAGTCCTTTTTGAACCCTGAACATAGCATCTCTTCACCGGATACAAACTCTGCCCTTATTTCATCAAAATTTCCACTGCTTTTGACGTGTAACAATTTAGGCTCACCAATAAAATTACATTTCTTAATTACTTTCCCTTCTGTTAAAAGGGTCAGTTTAATCAAACCTATTTGTTCCAACCAACCAGAGGATCTACCTGACACAACATTCACGCTTGGCTCCATGATGTAAACTGACAAACTAACTTGATAACTAATCTTATACAAATAACCCCTCCACCTATACTAAAACATGATTACATAACTATTTTAACCAATCCTGTAAGAATAGTGTTCACTAGAGGGAGTAGTGTAAAAAAAAATATTATAGGCCCATAGTTTTTTTATAATTTTTTAGACTCAACTCACATCTACATGTCTAGACCTAATAGAGTTATTTCGTTTTGAACAGTCCACCATATTTGGTGTTTCAGATTTAAAAGTTTCCAAATTAACTCTGGGATACTGTTATATGATTTTTGAATCCTTGATGATATTTTATAAAACAAAATGACATTGTCATACATGTTATCATAAGGAAAATACTGGGAGTTGATCAAATGTTTACTATTATTTAGGTCACTAAACTGGAAATGTCCTTAGCTACATTTATACACAAACTAACACATAAATTACATTTATTAAAATTTACTTAATCAAAAGTTAAAGATTTATTTATTAAATTTCTTTTTTAATCAGCATATCTAAAACAAATAAGTTATGTAGATCATTAGTTTTGTACACTTCACAGTGAGGGTCATCAAGGTTAAGATAACAGTTTTCTACTGATTGCTTTGTATGCTCATTAGAACTATCTAAGTTCACATTTTCCGTTGACCTATTGTCAGTTGGAATAAGTTTGAATTTTTGAATTTAAACTGCTATCGTAACAGTCAGCAGTATCCGTCGCTAAGGTCATAAAGCTGTCACAAGCAACGCCCATACATGTGAATATGCGTTGAAAGGCTTTATCAGAGTATTTGTTATTTCATATACCGTAATCAGGAATCTTAGCAGACCTTTTTGACACATGTCCTGAATGGAAGAGGCAATTGTATCTACTGTACTTAGGGTTAAAACTCAAACAACAATTATATTGATCCTAAGTTTTATTACTAAAACACAATTCATATAAGTGTACCTTCATCCACATATCAGGTTACACACAAAGAAGTAAGGTACATAGAACCCATGTTTTTTAGACAACAAAACACTTTTAGCTTTGGTGGGCCATGTGACAAGAAGATAGAATCTAAAGTATAAACAGAAAGTTACTTGTTCTTGTATATATTTAGTAACTATTTGTACTTAGCAGACATTTTGGGTTTAGATCTTCTTAACTGTCTGTATGTAACAGGGGATGGTGAGGGTCAAGAGAGAGGGCCGACATTTGATAATTATTGTTGTTGGTAGTTGATTACTATACTCAATGTACATAAGTGTACCTTCACACATACCTCAGGTTACACAGGTTTATTAGACAGTTATAGGATAGTTTGGGTAGATGGTAATAGTGATTAGGAAGTTATGATAGTAAAAATATATTAACCCAGAGGTCAGTAACAGGGTTAAAAAAACTTATTAAGTGGTTGTTACATCGTTTAATAGATAGTTATGGTGACCAATAGATAGGTTATATGATGGTTGTCTGATGATTATGGTAAACATTAGACAGCCATGGAGGTCAATAGACTACAATGGTAGTTAATACTTGTCAAGGTGGACGATAGGCGGATCGATCATATTATATGGTTTTTGTTAATGGTTCAATAGACAAAATTACATTCAGTAGATGTTTTCAGTGGTTGTAAGATGGTTAATACATCTGATAGACAGTTTAAAATGTCATAAACGGTTAAGGTAGTAAACAGACAGTTTGTATGACCACTAAATGGGGACAATAAACTTTAGATGACTAATATTAATCAATAGATGGTCATGGAGGCATAAAATGGTTTTGTTTGACATTAGATGGTCACATTAGGCAATGGATAATTTTAGTAGTGGTTAGTTTGTGATAGGAACAGTTAGACGATGATTAATATAGTATATGTTTTATTGTGGATTATTACAATATATGTTAGACAGCTACAATGCTTAATAAACACCAAACAATAGATTGTTTAGGTAGATAAATTATGGGTATGGTGAACAATAGAGATGCATACTGTCTGGTAGATGGTCACAGTAACTGTTAGATGTGTATGATGTCTATTAGTTGGTTACAGTGGTGATATTTGATAACAAAACCAGCAGTCATATTATATTATGATGGTTGTTATTTAGATATAGTAGACATTGTTATGGTAGCCAAATACTAATGTATAAAATATTGATTTATGTTTGGGTTCAGTGTTAAGTAAACTTTGATGGTGGACAGTAGGATCCAATCCCTTAAGGGTCACTTTACGTCTAGGATAGTTTTACCTATCAAGTTTGTGTAGTTACACAGCTATAGCATTTTTACTATAATACGACCACTTGAAAAGCAACCTCCTCTTATAATATGTGCGAAAAATCTTTGCACAGATTTAACAAACCTTACTATTTTACAATTGAGGTATGCAACTGATTAGCAGAGGTTTTTAATCCTGATCCTTTTGGACATCAGTGACTCTCATTAAATAAATGAATATCAAACTGGTAATAAAAATAGCAAACACGAATAGTTTGTCAGCTAAAGATTTAATCAGATTAAACACCATCCCTACCCACATACATTCTAAATCATAATGAAGTGTTTAGTTAGGATTTTAGATTAAAATAGGATATTGTTTGCCTGAGTGGGGTTTGAGACCACTCGTGTATACTACACCCAGGTTAAGCATTATAGGGCCAGTCCAGCAAAACTGGTAGTCGCCTTATAACACCCTCTCCCTTTTTAGCAAACAAAAAGAAAAAGAATTTCAAGTTACTTTTTTAGAAAACATTTAGTTTTTACATAATTTACAAGTAACTTTATGGAAGATGAATAAAGGAGTCATGCAAATGTGACATGTTTCTTTTAGGACTTTAAACTTTGGATACACATAGTTACCTCTTCGTCTTAAGCGAGAAGGAAGATCAACCATTCTTCCACAGTCAATACACAACCTACTAGAGCCTCGAAAAGACTCATAGTAGTTTAGGGTTACGTAACCACAGTTTTCCTTATGATAGTTCAAAACTTCCTGCCTTAGCGTTAATGGAAGATCAACACATTCTTTTACACGAGGTAAAAGGATGATGTTTGAGCAAATTGTTCTAATTGAAAGCTCAGACAGGGACAACATGATATGGTGGAGGCCAGAGATGGAATGATACTTTGAACTTTGGATCTCAAATTATTGTTAACTATCTATCGACCAATCACAGCCACGTACTCTTATTTACAGCCAATAGGATTCAAGCTTATTTCGACCAATCAGAGAGCAGTATTTTACTTGTTTTAAACTTTTTCCCACTATACTGTTTGCAGGACCTACCCACAGGCTGGTCGGGTTTATGGATATTAATACCGAACCAGAATAAATTAATATTCATTCATACTAAAGGTCTGTGGGTGACGTAAGAAACTCATTATAAATTACAAATTACAAATTATTAGCCGTACTCTAGGTACATGTCAGAGTGGTGTTATCCTAGAATTATATCACACCATGACTACAAAGAAGGTTTGTTTTACAAACCCTCTTGCAACCACATTTTATTTTCCTGATACTGAAGACAGGAAGTCATTTTATTATATTGACTCTGTACATTTCCAACATAGGATAAGAAAGACAGAAGAACATCTTAGAAGTGCTTTACTTCACAAAATAAACCATATGAGCAAATGTTTATCTTTTGATCACTCTCGTTGTAAATATGTTGTGTGACATAAAGCCTATTTTTAGTCACCAAAACCTCCCATCATTGCCATCACAGTCACTCTCAAACACTTTACCTCATCACAACATATCTTTATCTTATTTCATGTATTATTTTATAAAATTGAAATTGCCATCAAAATAAATAAATAATAACTAAGAGATAAAATATTATTCTCACTTTACCACATTTAAGATTAACTTTACATATTTTTTAGATTCAAGCTAAACGTTTAATTTGCTGATTATTACTTTCAGTTTGCATTTTGTATATTGTCTGTTTTCAGATCTCTATAGTCTGTAGGCTAAGTCTAGTGTCTGTTGTTTACATGACTGTTGTATTGGCTTATAAGAAGACAGCCAAAGCAAGATAAATAATAGCTTCATTTGAAAGTGCATTACACATAATAGGAAAGGTTACAGAAAAAAGCAGGCAGCACTAATATGGTTATTTCATTCATGAAAAAGGCTATGGCATACCTTTTTGACAATATTAGGTTCAATATTAGTTGTATTAAAGTGAACCACACAAAAAATCCCGGCATTACCAGCACTATTGAAAGAACTCACGTCATTCTATGTGATTAAGAGAAGGATGGGTTTAAAAAATGCTTGTTGGTTAGGGCAGGAAAAACTTTAAATCAAGTAAAATAACATTTTCTGTTCCACTAAACATATTGCTTGGATTCTCTCGTTAAACAAGAAATTATCTTGCTAAGGTCAGCTTATGACGCAGATGTTATCACATCCTATGAACTCTTGCACCAGTTTAAACTGGCGACTTCCTCATGTAACTGTCAGCGATACATTTCGTCTTAAGCCTTTGTAAATTATTGAAAAAGATAATGTTTCTAAGTTTTTGCAAGTCTTATTACAATAGGGATGCATATTGCATAACCAAGTGTTGGACCAACTAAGACACTCGTATACATGATTGACCGTTCTATACATAAAGGACTGGAGCTTTCGATGTTAGGATAGTTTTAGACTGAGAAGCATGTTTCTGAAAAAGTACTGCATACTGTTTTATTTACCATGACTCACACTTGGTGTCCATTTTAATTACTAGTTCGGGTGGGGATATCAGTTATAAGACTACATGAACAATTCTATTATTAGTCAGTCTCAATTATGAATCCACGCGATAACGACGTTTCCTCAGTCAGCAGCTCTGATGAGTATTATGGGGACCAAGATAATATGTGGAAAGTAGAAACTGGCTGGATAATTTTAAATTTAATCAGAAAAGGGAGAATATTACGTAGAATCAATTTTGATGGAAACCCATTGAGATTAGAAGTTAAAACTGAAAGAAAATTTGATAAAATATCTATACAGCTTTTAGATGGTAGAGCAATGGTTAGTAGTGGAATATCAATGTCTGAAGTTTTGGAAAAGTCCAATGTCTTTTCTGACTATAGAATACTAGATATACTAGTTTACAGTAAAGACGGTACTAGTGAACGAGAGTCATTTTGGGTGGAGCCATGTGATGATTGGAAGGATTTAGACGGTCCATACGTTAGTTTGGATGAATTAGAAGAAATTGAAAAAAACGACGTAGATTATGTAATAGTTAAATTCAGACAGCCCGGGCACGATATGTGTTTAGAGGATAGTGAGGAGGAAGAAGACAGTGATGAGGAAGAGGAAAAAGAGAAAGAGGAGGATGATGAACCTAAATTAAAGGCAATGAAACTTGATAAATAATGTTAGTTGACAAGAACCGTTGAGGTTCTTAAAAACAATTTTTTTAACATGTAGGGAATACATTGGTAGTGAAAATTGCAAATATACTGTTTGAAGTGTAATTACTACCAGTGTTGTTCAAATTATTGTTCATTTGTTATTCTAACACCACATTCAAGCGGTAATAATCATAATAGTGCAGAGTTTGATAAAAACCTCTGTAAAAAATTTAAAATTAAAATTTATGTTTTACCAGAAATTAGACAAAATTTATATTTATCTAAATAAATAAAATGATAGCTGTGAATTAAATTCTTTTAAACTAAAGATTGGAACTTTGGATATATTTATAGGTGATGAAATGTTTAGAGGTTGTTTTAAAAATTAACACAATGATAGGAGAGGGGGAACTGGAAATCTAGAATGATACAATATGGTGAACTAAAAAAAAACATGATTTTTTGTATCCTTCTTTCATTTACATTCAACCAGTGCAGATGTTTCAACACAGGCTTTAGAAGAGACACAGATAAGAATGCTATATCCTTTTGGCATTAACTATAAAGCCAGGAGAATTGACTGAAATTTAATCATTTGAAATGGAGACAGCGTGGCAGTCAAAGACAAATGATATAAATGATGCTAAAATAATAAATCTTACTATAAGGTTTGCAGAGCTTAAGATAAGTGACGATACAAATCGTGTAGAGATCACCTTAGAGAAATGTAAGCCTATGGTGGTGGAAGAGGAGGATGACATAAATCCCTGTTATGACACCGTGGATCTTTAATGACACCTCTCAGTCACAATCACGAACCCCTCCAATACAATTGTCAAAATAGAAACCATGTGACAGTTACTTTCACAGGAACAAAAAGCTCTCAAAGGAATTATAACTGACAGTTCTAAATAGCTGTGAGTAGTATACCTCCACAAGTGATCAGTAAAGGGGCGGGGGTGGTCGGCATTCAGTTGAGGGCATCCCCGTCATGGCTTGAACGGACTTGTGAGGGTTGTAAATAATTGCACATAGTATACCACTGATGGTGATTAGTAAAGGGACGGGTGTGTTCGGCATTCAGTTGAGGACAACCCCGTGTTGGCTTGAACGGACTTTCAGTGGTCGTTAAATAGATGTAAGTAGTATACCTCCATGGGTGATTAGTAAAGGGGCGGGTGTGCTCGGCATTCAGTTGAGGGTATCTCCGTGATGGCTTGAACGGATCTATGGAGGTTATTAATATATTTACTCAGCAGCACTAAAGGGAGGTAGCAATTTGCCTGCGGTTGGCTACCACCGTAAGTGGGCGTTGTTGGGGCCCCTTACCCCAGAGGCTAGGACTACAGGTGATGCTCTGGGTAAACAAAAAGAACGCGCCGAGGCCCCTACCCCTTGGGTGGTGTGGAAACGTGGGCCATTTATTTAAGCTTAAGATAAAATTTGTATGTTTGTTTGTTGTTTCAGTGTTTGTCTTGGTTGTGCTCCGTCAGTTGATCTGGCATTTTAACACAGGTAGACGATATTTTCCAGGTTATATTTATGATACTAACTGAAATTGTGTCTGTAAACATTTTCTCCCAGAGGTTATGACTATATTGGTGATGCTCTAGGTTAACAAAAAGAACGCACCGAGGCCCTTACCCCTTGGGTGGTGTGGAAACGTGGGCCATTTATTTAAGCTTATGATAAGATTTGTATGTTTGTTTGTTGTTTCAGTGTTTGTCTTGGTTGTGCTCCTTCAATCAGTCTGGCATTTTAACATATCAGGTAGACAATATTCTCCAAGTTATTTTGGTGATACAATCTGAAAATGTGTGTGTGTAAACATTTTCTCCCAGAGGTTACGATTATATTGGTGATGCTCTAGGTTAACAAAAAGAACGCACCAGGATCTGTACAGCTTGAACATTACAGTCTATTGTGGTGTGGAAACTTGGGTCAGTAAGGCCAGTGATAGGAACATCGGTTATAGATACAGAGTTTGTATAAATACGAGGCGGTCTTGAAAACCGATCTGTACTTCCACAATATGTTAACCACTGCAGTTGTTTTCCATATGGCTATATGCTGCCTGATGGCCACTCCCCCTCCCCCTAACAGACATGTAAGTATCCTCCGTTCCTGTGAGTCTTTATCAATATTTGTGTAATTTATTATTGTTAATATATTTATATTTTTTATAGCCATACAGAATGTTGAGACCTTCATCATCTGACGAGGAACTATTGATGGCTGCAGAAAGAATGGAGGAGGGAATAAATATCTCACCTCTGAGAAGACCAGCAAGGAGGACTCCTGGAGCCGAACGCCCAGTAACACCAAGGCCTCAGGAGTCAGCAACCTTCCTCACAGAGTCTGGGTCACTTCTCCAGATTGAGAATGTAGGTGTTATAAAATGCGGGTTTTATAATGTTGTTTTTTACAATTTGGTATAGATAGTTATTTCAACTGCGGATGTTGATTTCCAGCCTTCGTTGATGACCGGACCTGTACGTGGGAGGTACCTCTCTCCTTCAGAGGCATCTGAAAGATTTGACAGGATGCTGGTGGGGGGCATCTCCACTACCAACACCTTCATAAATGGATCTCCAGCAAGGATTATAAGATCCTTAGTAAGTGTGACAGGAAAATTATTTCCATATCATTGAGTTTTGTTTATTAAATTGTGTCTGTGTGTGTATGTGTGTGTGGATTAATGCTATTATATTGTTGTTTTTATGTTATAGTCTAGAGGCGTGTTTAGACCTGTACAAAGTCCAGGAGCCATTGGTCTTTCAGTAGGAGAAGGCCAACACATTTCTAACCTGTTGTTCTCGGATGATAGACAACACTCCCCTGACCCATTTGAGTTTCCTCGCAGACCTGTGGTGAGTTGTATTTTACAAGATTAACTTATATGTCTGAAATACTAACTACACTATACAGTTTGTCTAACTTTACACTTTGTCTTTTAGAACACCCCTGACGAGAACCGGCTACCATCCAACATGTTTACTGGATCAAATCCCGCCAGAGGGTTTGCCACAAGTACCCCACACCGTCAGGCTACATTCAGACCCATCGCACCAGAAGCACCCCCTCGTCGAAGACTGTTTAACCAATCAGAGGTAAATTAACTAGTATTACAGATGTCAAGTGTAAATTTTATATATTATGTTAGATTATGTTATGATTATGGTATATGTACTTTTTACAGGATGTGTATATAGCAGCCCTGGACCCTCATAGGTACGTTACCCAACCAGAGAGGGGGTCAAATACACCCAGATGGGGGCTCTGCCAAGTGTGTGTACGTCAATTGAGGCCTGCATGCGAGGAAACAATCCTGTCCAGCCTACTAGAGGAGGAGAGTCTACGTGTGGACAGCCTTTTGCGGGTAAGTTTTATGTTGTCACATCCTGTCTTTCTATTAAGTACTCTTTCTCTCTCTCTCTCTCTCTCTCTCTCTCTGTGTGTGTTTGTGTGTGTTTGCGAATTTTAAATACCTATATTATATTTGGTTTTCTTCTTTTTTTTCAGAGTGAGGAAGCTGTTGCTCCTCTATGGCAGTCACATGGGGCCGTAGATATATTGCTGGATTGGATGATAATTCTGGCTGGAACATTAGGAACTCTAAATTATTTCTTTGTTGAAGCTTCTGAACAACAGTGGTGTACCTTAGCACCAACTATCTGGCAGGACCTATATCAGAGACTAAGTGCTTCTCTAGGAGCTTCCAGTGATAGGATGGCCTTTCTGGCAGAGAGTCAAGGGGTGTACAGGTTTGATGTATCACCAACTCCTGTACAACCCGATACACCTGAAAGGGATCGACCTGTGTGTATGGTATGCCTAGATAGGAGGCCAACAGTAGCACTTAGGTCGTGCGGACACGTGTTTTGCGGGACATGTGTCATTAGGATCCGCAGATGTCCTGTGTGTAGGACAACTGTTATTGGACGTTTACGTCTATTTTTCTAAATCATATAATAGTCCAGCTTTATAAAACTCTTATTTTCATTACTAATTAACATAATTTTAGTCACAATAGTTACATAACATCTAGGCGCTCCACAGTTGACGCACAAGCTTATCATCTGTGGTGGGGGAACCGTCCACTATAAAAGCCCCACCCAGAAGTCCATCTGAATTAGTGTCTTCAGCTTACTCATCTAGACATCACTCTAGTCCACCATCTCTCAGTTCATCTATCCTCACTCTACAGAAATGGTAAGACATGTTAGTTTATTCTGACTGATTAACAATCAAAATATTAACCAATATATTAACTTATAATGCTTAACCCTTTGTAACACGCTTTGGTGTGGTACTTCTTTTAAGTGTGAAATTATGCTCTACAATCATGGGTTCTCTATTATCCTGTTGGAACATATTACGGTTCTATTGTTAATACATATATTGTGTTTTACAGAATATGTCCCTAGATGCTAAGCTTGTAGCCCTTGCCAAACCTGTTGAGACTACTCAGCTGAAAGAACTGGTTGGTCGCCCCGCCTCTCTAATTACAGGGGCAAGGAAGGTCAACACGCGTTATGGAAAGACGGCTGTGGTCCTAGATATCAAGGTGGACGATCTGACAACAACATCTGTGTTTCTACCGTCAAAATATGGTGAGCTAGAGGACGCTGAGCTTGACCAGTTAACAGTGGAAGGATACAAACTACTAATCACAGCAAACGATGGATCATCCACCCCAAACATTCAGATTTTTAAGTAATTTTTACTAATTGGAGAGTAGCTCAAGATTAAATTTCAAATTTTTTATGGTTATGTTTATATGTAATTGTATTTAGTAAGAAAGTAGCCAATAAAATATATTGTTATATCCATAAAAATCTATTTTTCTCATTTACCTTTCCACTAAGTGATTAGACACTGGCCAGTGAATATTTAGATCTGTAGTTTTGTTAGTTTCATCGTTTGAAATTTCCATCACCACATTGATCTAGTGGTCAAACAGAAAAGCATGGAAACCATCTTTGAGGTCATATTACTGATAGAGAGTAACAATAGTAATATAGCTTGGTTAGTACTGAAAACATTTCATTATATGTCTAGTAAAACTGGATATAATGTTTGAGATTCCCACCACCACCATATGGTCAAACAGAAAAGCGTGGGAACATTCTGTGAAGGTATATGATATATGTTGGTACTAAAAAGCTACCATATAACATTAAGATATACAATGAATAGTGATTAGGTTGGTAACAGTGATTAGAATCCAAACCACCACATGATCAAACAGAAAAATAAGCAGGAACCAACTGTAAGTGACTTGGTACTGTTTGAAGTTCCCACCACATCACTTTAAACACATGATTAATCAAAAAAGGCACATAAACATTTAACAACTACCACCACAAAGGCTTGTATAGACACGTTATATATAGATTAGATCAATAAACACTGTGATGATTCGAGAATACACCATATAAGATAATAATTAAGTTGGTATCACTTTACCATTAAGACTACATACGAGAAAAAAATTATTATTAGTGTCTAAAGCTAGGTTAAGACACATTAGTTGATGTTGAAACACATGACCCTGCCATCTTAAAAAAGGGGCATGACACTTGAAACACTCTGACTGTTGATCAAAGGAACTAACTTGACACCACCATCTTAAAAAGTGCATAGCTTAGAGGAGAAATGTACCCTCTGATTGACTAAAAAGACATCATGTCACACCAGATCCCGGTTCAATTGTTGGTTACTTCTATGAACCTTTTATCCTAGGAAGATTCATCAGTCTGTTACTTGGTAGCATATAATAAAACTAAACCTTTTCATAGGTGCCACCATCTTGAAAAATTACATGCTACATATGCTTTAGAGGAACAGGACACCCCAAAAACAGTCATATTAAATATATCATCAGTAAAAGAGGGGCATGGCTAAGAGAGAAAAGCCACCCTCTGATTAGTTAGCAGAAGTTGTATGACACCACCTTCTTAAAATGTGGATGCCTTAGATGGCAAAAATAGCTCACTAGCTAAAGAGACATCACAGGACAACACCATCTATGGCTTAGAGGAAGTTGTCACTCTCTGATTGGCTAAAGAGTCATCACAATCATGAAAGGGATGTGGTTTAGAGAGAAAATAGCTCACTGACTAAAGAGACATCATGTGACACAACTTACAGGGAATAGTTACTCTGTGATAGGCTGGAGTGACCCTCTGATTGGCTAAAGAGTCATCACGTGGCATCACCATCTTAAAAGAGGTGTGGCTTTTTGATAATAGTAACCCCTTATTAGCCAAAGAGTCATCACGTGACCATCTATAGCTTAGAGGAAATAGGCACCCTCTGATTGGCTAAAGAGACATCACGTGACACCACCATCTTGAAAGGGGCTGGGCTTTGAATAATAGTCACCCCTTATTGGCTAAAGAGCCATCACATCACCATCTTTAGCTTAGAGGGAATAGGTACTCTCTGATTGGCTAAAGAGACATCACGTGACACCACCATCTTGAAAGGGGCATGGCTTTTAGATAATAGTCACCCCTTATTGGCTATAGAGCCATCACGTGACCATCTTTAGCTTAGAGGGAATAGTCAACCTCTGATTAGCTAAAGAGTCATCACGTGACATCACCATCTTGAAAGAGGCGTGGCTTTTAGGTAATAGCCACCTCTTATTGGCTAAAGAGCCATCACGTGACCATCTTTAGCTTAGAGGGAATAGGCACTCTCTGATTGGCTAAAGAGACATCACGTGACACCACCATCTTGAAAGGGGCATAGCTTTTAGGTAATAGTCACCTCTTATTGGCTAAAGAGACATCACGTGACACAACCATCTATGGCTTAGAGAGAATAGTTACCCTCTGATTGGCTAAAGAGACATCACGTGATACTATAATGGTGCACCTATACACTAGCTGCAAAATGCATAAAGCGCTAACTCATCGCAACACTGCACTCTGGTGGACATAATTGTACCTACAGTGCTGCAATCTGGTGACAAAAAATCCAACAACTATTCTATTATACCACCTCAGACTCTTGCTCTACAAACTGACGTCATAGCTCAATGGCTAACACTCCCGCCTCACATGCTGGAGACCCAGGTTCGATTCCCGACTACTCCTAAAAACTTTTTATCACACTCTTAACCTCCAAGGACAAACATAATTAGTCAACAAGCTTATCTTGACCTCAAGGTCACCACCAATTAGACAACAAGCGTATCTTGACCCCAAGGTCACGATAACAAGTCTATCTTCAATCCCAAGGTCAATGACCCAGTTCAAGGTCATTTTGTTCTATCCTCTCATGGGGTCTACTAAAGAGATGCGACGCAACAAATAAATGTCACGTGAGCTAATTGCTGCGATAAGCTTCCCGCCTCCGTTACCCACATTTCCCACACATACATGTTATCTCTGTATCATGACTCTTTGATTGTCAAATGATCAAAGCGAGCTTTGGTTTGAGTTGCACCTTCAATGTCTTACAAATATATTAAAGTAATAATCCAGTCTGATTGCACGTAGTATTGCATTAGTATTAGATTTAACACCTTCTGTTATCCACCACCTTCGTCCGACATAAATTGTATTTTATTACAACTATGAACCTGCTGAAGGCTAAAATGGCCTTGTTTGATTTGCCATCTGAAGTCCGATCACCAAATTTAATTGAACATATATTTGACTACTGAAAGTAAACTATTTGGAGAACTTATTAAATTGAAATATTAATTGTTCTTTTACCAGGAACTTCAAACTACTCTCTCTGGAACAACCTACATATTCCCACTGTATCTATTTTCACCCAGAATTAACTATACTCTTAAACTGAATTTGCCTGTAGTGCAGTTAGTTCTATAATTTATTGAAAAACATTAAATATCTTAAAGTAGCTTTGTAAAGTAGCATTAGGTAGCAAAAGTAAATGTATTTTTAGTTATATAGTGTTCTATATTGCATTTTAAAACATAAATTGGTTACTTCCTGAATTACAAATTACTTTTAAATGATTTTGTCGAACGGCGCTGCCAAATGGCACGATAATTTTTTGTGGTTCTTATTCTATACTATAAGGCTTTAAATAGTTTCAGTTCTACAGTATTTACAATGTTTTCACTAAGAGGAATATACACACATAAAAGTATCTGTTTTTAATCTCCAGTAAAATACATTATTGATACTTTACATCCTTCATTTCCAAAGTTTGCACACATTCCTTCCACGATAATAGCTATTTACCTTACAAGTGTAGTAAGAGCGTTTTTACATCACGCAGGTGAATGTTGTGCAACGAGCGGAAGCGAGTTGCATAATTTACCGAAGTGATGTAAACACGCTCTTGCGTAACGTGTAACGTACAAGATTTTACCTGACCCGACAGTATACAGGAGGTTACGAACAATATTTTTCATTATCCATTTCACTCATCTTCTAACAGCAACGTTCATTTACAAACAAAAGCTAGGTTAGGAAAATTCTTCAAAACATAACAATAAAATTCAAGCGCACAGCTGATTTCTAGCGTTGAACGTCGTTGGCTCCATAGAGGTATATTTTTTAAGTTAACCACTCAATGTTATTTAAATGGGTTTCATTACATCACCGAGTGAGTTTTTTTCAACTTTACATCACTCGAGAAGTAACGAAGTTATATACATCACGCTTGGGATAGGGAAGTTTAACATGGCGGGTTAGGTACAGAATAACTTCGTTACTTCTTGAGTGATGTAAAGTTGAAAAAAACTCACTCGGTGATGTAATGAAACCCATTGAAATAACATTGAGTGGTTAACTTAAAAAATATACCTCTATGGAGCCAACGACGTTCAACGCTAGAAATCAGCTGTGCGCTTGAATTTTATTGTTTACATCACGCTTGAACAGAACAGAACCCTGATGTTTTAATATTTACGACAAATTTCAATAATACCACAATATTGAATCGATTAATGAGATTTATTTAGGTTATCCAACAAACAAAATTATGTACAAGAATTACGTTAGCTGAGCCTTTTCATTAAAAATGAAGTATTTAAATTTAACTACATACTATACTACTATATACTACTATATACTACTATAACTATATAACTATAACTATATACTATAGCAAACCAATCCATCTCATTACAGTAATTCTCTACACTAATATCAATTTAATTACCATTGATATCCTATTGCCATAAAATATCCTTGTAGTTCTTGAAAGATCGGTGATAGAATAAAAAAAAAACTATAATAATTATCAATAAGAGGGATGTTTATTTCCACATAAGATGCTCTCTTTCTAAACTAGTGATTATTATAATGGCTTTAGATCTTTTTTAAACAAAGATTCCTTCAAAATTGGGGGAAAATGTATTTTCCTACCTAGCAATGTACATAAATCGGGATACTCAAAACTCAAACACGGGACACTCAAATCAGTGTTCTCTCACTGATTTGAGAAAGCAAAGTGGCCAATTCGCTCATCAGCGAGACAATGTTAACATTGTCTCACTCTTTATTACTTTCTCTCACTCCAGATTTGCAGCGTGAAGGCACGAAATAGTGAGCGCGTAACATGCAGACAAGGTCGTATGCGCGCGAAATACGTTGGCAGCACTGGCTGTAAATCAGCTAGTCAGCTGTTGTACTGTTGTATCATTAAATGTCATATTAAAAGTTCATTTCTGTGTAAAAATATGTGACGTTTCTTTACCAATTTATTTGTTTTATGGTATCTGTAGGAAAAATATAATGTGCAACTCGAGTGCAAAGTGCAATTGCCTCACTCGAGAAACCATTCCAAGTATTAATGTAAGTATTTCTCTCGAGTGAGTCAATTGCTCACTTTGCTCACTAGTTGCAAAAATAACTATTTCAATATTGTAAAATGTGGCAAAAGTATATAATACAGAGGAACTACTTTAAAATGGCATTTAAGGAGATATCAGAACGACAGCATTTTTAGTGATTTATTGTAGAGAGGATAATCTGTCTTGGGCAAACGTTAATTAATCTCGTATTCTTGTGGTAAAAGAGGACGGCCAATTTAGTTTCCATGCAGCCTTTAAATGTTGAGGTTAAATCTTGAAGGATAACATTAAGTAAACAATATTGCCAGTGGAGTATATAATGCAATTATTCCTTTGTTAATATACTATATAATAAGGCATATAACATTCTTTGGACAGAAGAGTAGGACCTGATATTATAAACTAAATTAATTATTTTACTGTATGTTTTGTGTTTTAAAAAATAGTTACGAATAAAATTAATTAACTACAGAAAATGAATATTTTGCCGTGTAATTACAAAAACTAAAACATCATACATTTGAGCTATAATGCATTTCACTGTAAAAGGAAAGAAAACCCCGGTCTTCGATTTTAGACTTACGTAATTGATTAATAATCCATCATCAATAATAAAAACAGTGCTTCCGAACTCCTTTAAATTGTTGGTTTTCATTCATTTAGAAAACTTCATAGTTAACATTTTTAGCGAATTTCCCATTTAGGGAATAAGCTATTACCGTAGTACTCATGGTAAGACCTGGACGCGGGACCGATTTTTTTTTTTCGTTTTGAGGTCCCTAGAGGCTAAAATCACCATCCGTTCAAATTCATATATATATATATATATATATATATATATATATTTATATATTTATTTTGTTATTGTATACATCAATGAGGGCTACTTTAAATGTTACTAAGCAAATCAAAATACCACAGTACCCTAAAAACATTTTATTTTATATTACTTACATGTTTCGGACATTAATGCCATGATCACAGTATAGTATATAACCTATTAGTTTCTTTTATTTCATTTATTTATATATAAATAAAAGAAACTAATAGGTTTCTTGTTATACTACATGTTATGCTATACTGTGATCATGGCATTAATGTCCGAAACATGTAAGTAATATAAAATAAAATGTTTTTAGGGTACTGTGGTATTTTGATTTGCTTAGTAATTATATATTTATATATATATATATATATATATATATATATATACATATATATATATATATATGTCCGTTAGCACGATAACACGAGCAAAAATGATCCGATTTTGATGAAATTTGGTACAAACGTGTAAACCTACGTTTATTCGAACGAGTTCGCGATCCAGCATGATCGGACCATGGGAACGGGGGTTTACGGGGGGTTTTATGGGGTAAAAATAGGGTTTTCCCATTTTTACCAAAAAAACATAAAATTTAGTATATTGAAGTGTTATTATGCGCCTAATGGTTACGGAGAAAATTCCAAAAATTGTAAATTTGAAATTCCCATGTTATTCTTAAGGAGAATAAGTCAACTGTTGTAGTTTGCTTGTTTATGAACATATTTTGATCAAATTTGGAAAATGTTTTTATTTCTTACTAACTATTAACATTTTACAAAAAAAAAAAAAACAGTTTTACCCTCCCTGATGCAGCAAACTTAGTACTTGTTAAACTAATTCTATTTAAATAGGGAATAAATTTTATATTTTTAAGTACACATTTCAGTGTAAATCCAATCAGTCAAATGGAAATTCGCTTAGTCTGCAGGTTTGCTGCGGCGGGGGTATATTACTTAATTTTATTTCTTTATTTATTGCGTATTGTTAAAGTGTAGGGTCTTAGTAATAAAAAAAATTCAGGTCTCCAAAAATATATAAATAGTTTTGTCATCAACAATTGTTACCTGTATTAATCGTAAGGTTCTGGTGATAAACATTAATATCGTGGGTGATCGACCATCAAGTAGAGTAACCATTAGAGATTATGGTTGTCATTCCATTGGCATGCAGAGATAAGGGATACGACAAATCCTTCTGTTATCTACAGCAGTTTGATCCCCACCTTCAGACAAGAACATTGGTTCAGCAACGACTCGTACTGCTATCTGTTTATTTGATATATGATTATCATTGTAACCTAATTAATTTGTTAATTTGATCACTTAATATCTGTAATAATCCATACAGCATTCTATCAAATACTATTTCTATGAATAAAAACTAATTGTCTTGTGGATTTATTGAGACGAAATAACCTCGTTCTACAACTTTAACAATTCTGTTATCGTCACGTGGGCGGAAGCATTGCACTTGTAAAGTTAAAACCAAAACCACAGGCAATGAAAACTAAGCTGTACACCCTTTTATGTTTATGTTTTATGTTAATGTTGAAAAATCAAATCAATATCATGTTTATTTCAGAAAGTAAAATACAGTGTTAAAATACTTTGCCAGTAAAGTTTTTATCGTCATGTAGTAATATACTGACTTGATTAAATATGAAACGCCCCTTACATAGGCTACTGCCCGTGTGTGAGAGATTTCCGCTATCAGGAAATAAATATTATAAATTAATAAAATATACATTTCTTTAGATAGACATTATATACTATCGAATCGCATTTTTGAAAGCGTAATTATTTTTTAGCCAATACAAACGCGACAACAAATGATCAACAATTCAAATGGCAAATGCAAACTGATTCCTGGAACATCCTAGCTAAAAAATCAAATTAACAACCTCTGGTTTCAAAGGAGAAAGCTTAAATAATTTTGTAACACTTGTGTGACCAAATCAAATTTTTCAAGAACTATAAAATCATAAAACTACTGAATAATATTATACATTGTCTTTATCAAGTATATTGAAATAACATGAAACTATTGTAATTTTATTTTAATCGGTTCAGTTCTTATAGATTCTTTTGATAGAGTGTTAACAGAATAAGTATATACAAAATGTATTCTCATTATAACGATAAATCACAGATTATATTACTGTATAACAAACAATAGACAGTTACATAAAGGAGATGTTTAATTTGTTTCCTTCCTGAACAATAGGTGTACCTGGGTAAAGATGAGGTTAGATCCATTCCATCCAACGAGCTTGCTGAACATTGCAGTATTCTTATGATATTTCTTTAACGTCTTGGTGCTTAAATTGCAAACGTTAAGTTAGAAAAAAACTAGTCATTCGCCAACTCTTTCGCATCCTGCTGCATATAGCAAATGCACAATAAGGGATTTTGTTAACGGTTCTAACCTAAAAACGACAAGGAATTATACGAGACAGATATTGACTTATTTTAGATTACTTCATGCAATGAAGTGAGGAAAACATTAGCATTTAGTAGTGCGGGACTTAATGAGACTTCTTCAAGAAAAGCTCCTCAAGGCTAAGCGCAATAGTCCATACCTTGACCAACAGGGATGTGGTCGAACCGCGCATCTAGATCTTACAGCCAATCTCGCACTTTTAGCGTACCTGTATCCGCACCAACCCCGGATGAAATTTGATAATAACGGTTTGTAAGGAAAATGTATCATTTGGTAGGCTAATTTTATTACTAGACGTGTTTTATTCACCTCGAAAGGAAGGGAGTTTTGTATAGTGAAGTAATTAATTAATGTTTTATAAAGTACTAAGTACTAAATACTATATATATTTTTCTTTCACACATTATGCGACAACGTATTTGGTTATCAATATGAATATACGACCAGGACAATTTTATAACGACCTTATTACAACGGATATTGTCATAGAGACACTGGCCTATCTGGTTAAAATAACCATTAATTTACAACAAAACTGTAATGGCAGGACTACCCGATTGCAAACATTATTATTGCAAGGTTTAGCTTAGTTGTTTAGGTTTGAAATGAAAAACAAAATACAAAACCAACAACACATACTGCAATGCCCTAGGTTTTACTTTATGAGCTTAATTTAAACTAAAGGGTTGATCAGTTATACCCTCCAATACTGTACATACAGGGTGTCCCACGAGAAGTGTCTCAAATTGATTACGGGAAAACGGCTTAACGTACAAGGATAAAATAAAACTATTTCCCGCTAAATCAACCCCAAGGAATAACGGAACGATATTTTTAACTTTTTCCCAATACAGGATGTGCCAAAAACTGAGGGTCACTAGTTCGAATCTTGGAATTTTGAAATGTAAACGTATGTCATGTTATACATCATTTTTAAGGTATTTAATAGACAAACATTTTAGCGGAAATAGATATTAATGATCTTTTTTCCTTTTCAAAATGGTGGCAGTTTTTTTAAACAAATCTATATATATATATTTAATACTCTGTGTTTCCTATACGAATGCATTTAGCCCTTCTCCGGTTGAATTTTCTTACTCGTTATGAAATTAGCTCTACTTTGATATGCTACAAGTAACGGTTTTTTGAAATGATAAAAATTCCAAAAATATTCATTTTTGAAAATTTGCAAATGCTCATTTTTCAAAATTTTCAAATAGCAACATATATCAAGTGGCACATTATTTTATAGTTTTTTTTTTATTCCTAACAACTTTGTAATTTACACTTACTTCGTATCTCTTTTAGTTTTTGTGTAAACAACAAAAAACCTAATTTTCCTATATCAAATGCATGTTATTTGGGTTTAACACTAAAGGCCCCATTTCATTAGGTGTTAAACCACGTCAAACCCAAATAACATGCATTTGATATAGGAAAATTAGGTTTTTTGTTATTTACGCAAAAACTAAAAGAGATACGAAGTAAGTGTAAATTACAAAGTTGTTAGGAATAAAAAAAACCTATAAAATGATGTGCCAAGTGACATATGTTGCTATTTGAAAATTTGGAACAATGAGCATTTGCAAATTTACTAAAATAATCTTTTTTGAATTTTTATCATTTCAAAAAACCGTTACTTGTAGCATATCAAAGTAAAGCTAATTTCATAACGATTAAGAAAATTCAACCGGAGAAGGGCTAAATGCATTGGTATAGGAAACACAGATTATTAAAAAAATATCGATTTTTTTTTTTTAGCTGCCACCATTTTGAAACGGAAAAAGTTAATTAATTTCTGCTTTTGCCCAAATGTTTTGTCTATCAAATACCTTTAAAATTATGTATGACATGACATATGTTTATATTTGAAAATTCCGAGATTCGAACTAGTGACCCTCAGATTTCGGCACACCCTGTATTGGGAGAAAGTTAAAAATATTTTTACGTTATTCCTTGGGGTCGATTTAGTGGAGATAATTTCATTTCATCCTTGTACGTTAAGCCGTTTTCCGTAATCAATTTGAGACACCTCTCGTGAGATACCCTGTATATCAGTAGATATATCAAGGTATAATTGAATAAATGTTAATTGACAAGGTATAATAATAATTTAATAAAGGTATGATTATAACAAGGTTAATAGAAGGATATACTTATCCTTCAATTAACCTTGTTGAAAAAAACAGATACGCGTACAACAAATAAATATATAAACATCATATATAAACAAATGATTTTCTTTGAGCCCTCTAGACGGACACTAGCCCAAAAAATATTTAATTGATATTTATAAATTATGTCATTATTGGAACTAGTTATAATAGATGACAAGGCACGAAGTTAAAAATGTTTAAAACTCAATTGAATCAAGTGTAAAGTAACCTGTTTAGAGGAGCGTCTGTCAAGTTGTTGGGATTCATCTTGGAGGTTGGAGTTAGAGTTTGATCATCGTTACTGATAAATAACAATGAATTATGCTATACAACTATGTTCAGAGCCTCCGGTAAGGTGAATCCAATCTGGTATGATAAAAGTTATCTTACCACCTCTTTACAAAGCATTTCCCTCAGATGAAAATTATACAATAGACTGGTGTTTGATCTTATTCACAAATTAAATCGCAATGGTTAAACATCGTATGAATCAATATAATGGTTAAATATGGCTATCACCATCATGGTTAAAAACAGAAGACTTTAAAACAAACTTATCTGTTTGAAAAGGGGAGAAATAATTTCAGATTTATGGAGCTAGCTAATGTCAACAGTTCATTAGTATTCAGAGCGGAACGTGGAGAATCACTTCAGGATTGATAACCAATTTAGATCACAATGTTTATAATTGCCCCCACCCGTCATACCACTGTGTAAATGTCATCTTAAACTGATATGGTACAATACTGTTATACATTTAATGTGAGATAGCCGTACCTCCTATATACGAACCACTGATGCAGCAGTATCATAAGTGTTGTTCTTTGTTTAAGTCAATAATTCATTCTTCCCGCAATAGGCTAATAAAGATCTATGAAATTTTAGAGTCAAATTAAAATGTAATTATTTTGTATATGTTAGTGTGAATTGACCTTCAAATGTAAATAGTACATGGGTGTATTAATCTACGTTCCAGAAATCTGTAACAAATAATCTTGCAGGCTTTGCATTTTTAATTTCCTAATTTATTTGATAGGACCGAAATGTCTATATGCATTACCTGATTATTCAAATTATTATTAAATATAGCATGTATATTGATTAGTTTCAGTACCTAATACATTATATACTTCAACGCTGCTCATTAATAAAACTTATAGGTCCATAAACATGGCTAAGTTAGTTTATAATTAATGACGAGAACATAATTGCTTTTATAAGGCGTTTCTTTTGAACAAATCCTAAAAAAGATCTTGTATTTAAACTGCAATTCCAAAAGTTAAGACGTAGGATATTCACTACATTTGACTGGTTTAAACAATCTACACCACGACCAATAGCATTACGTACTCACAATTAATTGTTCGTCTAAAATACAGAATAGTGATAAAAAAGTATGAACACTTATGTTTTAAAACTACAACAGAATTTCAACGGAAGTGGCAAAATAAATGATGACTTAGTGAGGCAGAGTAAAGAGCAGGTAACGAAGATAATACTTCAATTAGCACTGACCCTGCGATCTTTGCTTCTGGGGGCTTACAGCCGCCTTGCCACCAGTTTAAACCTTGTCAAGTATTCTTATATTTAGCTACAAAGAGAGTTACAAGCTTATGCATTTGTACTTTGTATCTTATAACAGTTTTAATATTATTATACGATATTGTATAATTTCAAATTCATAATATTATTAAGATGACTTGTTCGATAATACAAGATTATTAGTAAAAAGGAAATTGAGAAGTGATAGTAAACTTATAATAGTGCCTTTATATAATTTTATAATTTATAATTTTATACGGCTTAAAAGCTTAATTAAATCCAACCAAAATGTTAATTTAGCACAGCTAATAATTAAAGTAAATAAAAAATGATTTCCTGGCAAATTTAAATTGGGCACCATTCGCCTCTTTACTCTTTAAGATAATTTTGCGTTGTTTAAAAACTAAATATTTTCCGAAAATATATTTCGTATATATTGCTGGTAGTAGGTTTATTTCATCTTAGTTTGTTTCGCCTGAATCACCTTGTGGTTAGTTTAAGGTTGGGCAAGAGCATTTATACTTTCTAATTATTTGGTTTTTGTACCTTCTAGCAAAACATTAATTTATTTCTAAACATTTATTTCTCTCTTGCACGATAAGTATTTCTTTTGAATAATAAATAAATACACTCATCTTGCCATATAGATTCCATATAGATCTTGTGAATAGATTTATGCCATACTACTACATATGATTGAGAATTTGGTAACATTCACCATTCAGAATCGCCCACAATGTAAGAAGGGTGTGTTTTTAATCAATATAAAATAATTATTTAGATATGACTTTTAACGATTTAGTTAGTAACTATCAGTACGATTGGACTTAAAAATGCATTTAAAATTATGTTTACTTACATTCAACAGTAAATTGTGATTTGATGATTTTGTGATACAATAGCTTTCCTTTCCCATTTACTTAACAAATTCTATAAATTCCAAAAGTAGGATTAAAAGGCATACGCTTACAATGTCTGTACGTGTTTTACATAGGATTTTTTACACCACCACAACAAACCTGATTGCAGTGTTCAAGTAGAATAATGAATAATATTTCGTCATTATGTAGTGATACAGGGTCTCTCAACATGGCATTTAATACTATCCTGAAGTAGATGTTGATTTGGTGGAGGCAAAACACTGTGAAGGAAGACTTTGCTACGCATCTTGTAGTCAAGGAGCTTGTTAAGGCTCTTCTTCACTTACTCCTTCCGGTTTTCTTTCTCTCCTGTGTACCCATTTTCTGTTTGGTAGTTTAATTATTTTAAATTGTTGCCAAAATTCTTTTAAAGGCTGAAATGTAGGCCAAGCTTCTTTAAAGCAAGTTATTCTTGTTGAATAAACTACAAAGTATACATGTTTCACTACAAAATATTTACCAAAACAAACTACAATAATATCCCGTCCAATGTTCTATTACGAATTGGGTTTCATCACGTTCCATAAAATCATAAAGCAAACCTGAGCAAATGAATCAAACTTCGACGGTTCTCGTGAAGGCCCTACGTTCAAGATATCGACATGGAGCCTTTAGAAGTATATCAATCAATCAATCAATCAATATCATGATGTATATCATGATTGGTCACCTTGGCAAAATATAAAACCTAAACGTATACATTTACAATTACAGTACAGTAAGTAATTGTATAATGCCACTTAAATGATTCAGCTAAACCAATACTCTGATCCATTTGTTATTAATCCAAGTGGTACAGTTAAGGTTAAACTTTATAATCAATAATGGATATTGATCTGTTAGAAGCGATCCTATGATATCTTAGGGATCATAAAGGTTTGCTTTATATTTGATTTATTCTTAGAAATGTGATATTGAACAATAACATTAAAACAATGTATTTTTTAAATGCTGTTATTTTTAATTAGTTTGGCTTTCATGCTAAGATAATTACAGCCAATAGTAAATTATACATCTCGTTACATTCATCCATTTATATATTACAAGCCATAAGCTTTTCGCTAATTCATAGCCTTTTCATCTGTCAATGTCATCATTCACGGTGACAGCCTGATCTACTCCATTAACATACATAATAATAACATTGTGAATGATTTTATACGCAAGGATGTGCTGTAGCGGAAACCTGGTCAGTGTTGACGGAGTGACTTGAACATCGTTCATAAACTATCCCTCATCCTTCTGTTCAACATAGACTACGGCGCAGCGCGGCATGCAAATGCATTTCTGTTTGCTGAGGATGATCAAAACTAAACATAAACTTTTAAATAATTGTTTTTGGAAAATGTGATAGAATACAATTTTTGGCACCAAGTACAATGCAAAATTGATCAAATATTGGTTTTGATGTTATCAATAGTTTTACCAAAATGTGGTTATATTTTATTACTAGTATTTTTTAACGTATTCGTTCAAAATCGTTTTAATTCTATGTAATAAACATAGCAAGCATTTCGATAGCATTTCCTTTTAACCACTTCATATGGTTCATTATATATATATTATATATAAGGTAAATTTTATCATTTTACCATGATGGCCTTGCATTGCCAAGTTAAGTGCTAATAACAACTTATCCGTCTTATAACTAATTAAACTAAAACTAAAACTTAAACTAAACACTATCTAAACTAAATTATAACTTGGCCTATGATTATTGTTTTAATCATGCAACAACTGTGACAAGAAAAACACGGTCTCTGGTATTGTCACAAGATCGTTTAAATTATTTAAATGTTTAACCAAGAATAAAACAAATATCCTGTTTGTAATTTTTCGTTTTGACGCTGCCATAACAAATTACCTTGTTTTAGGTCAGACTGATAAATAATGCAAAGCTTTGGCATAACAACTTATCACCAGACAATGTCATCTTGACACTTAAACATAATGCATCGCCTGTACCGTAATAAATATAATATACAATATAATGTAGTGGTACATTACAATGGTAATTATCTATGAAGTATACTTAGTTTAGTGTGAATATCACTTTTCAACGATTGTAATAAGTCTTGTATTTTTGAGACTATTATATAGCCTATTATATTATAAAGCCACTATATTATAAACGAGATCAAATTAATAATATTTATATTTATAAATACAAAAGCCTACACGAATGATGAGTGGCTGACCAATAGTTAAATTCAAAACGTATATTTACCTAACGTGAAAAACACATCTTATACGACGCGGGTATGTTAGCGAAAAACGAAAACACACAAAGCCTTCTACTTACGCGCTCCGTTGGTTCTGTGATATTGGGTCTTTGATGTGTGGCTTTGGCTGATACTCTTTTATAAGTGGATTGTCTAAATATTCCGAAGCTGGAATTGAGTAACCCATTTATCTCTTATATCTCGTACCAAGAACATCGGGGGAATTGTACATGCTACATAGATTAATGTCCTACTGCTTGTTAGTAGATATGAGGTAGCCTAAGTGGTTTTACCAATGGTAAGTTTAAAGTTGTTTAGGAAGTAAAGTATAGAAAATGTGTTACATGTTTTATTTCAATGTGGTCATTACTAAATGGATCCCTTTTGGAATCTCTGTATAGGAGTAGAAAAATATAGAATAATTTACTCAAAAGATAGATACTTATCAATCAATATGTTTTGTTGATTGACTGCCAATTAAATGTCGTTATAGTAATTGCAAAAGGACAATAACGATACTGAATGTAGTAGGCGTAGATTCTAGTCAGATGTGGATAAAGCCCGATATGTGGAACGAATAAAATATGACGTTAGAGTATCAAAATCAACTATTGTTTAGAGCTGTGAATAAACGTAATCAAACGTCCTGAGTGAATTAAAAATATACTTTCTTAATTAAGGACAAAAAACTGCGAAATTCTTGTAATAGAGTCAGAAATTATTCAAATCGACGTTAAAATAGATGGACGTCCCTGTATGAATGTCAAGAGTTGTGAAAATTCTATGCCATCGACGTAAATTGTTTAACACCTTTTTTAAAGTAATAAATGTTAACTTATTCTTATAAATGTTATATAATAAAATTATATAACAATTAATCAAAAAGTTAACAGTAATTGAAATTAAATATGGTAAAATGGTACTCTATTTTTGATCAGAGACTGCTGTTTTTATATAGATGTAATCAGTCTTGTGGAATTTTTGTTTACGGCAGCCAAGTATTTCACAAAACAATCTATAAGATCGGTTTTGGTCAACTGACTAGATGTTGCACCAAGGGTGATGATATGAATGCGAGGTTTGTACAGTATCTTCTGCAGCGAGGAATCACCGACGTGGCATTTCCAGCTTATCCTGCTGCGCCTCAGGGCAAACAATATGGCGGACAGCCAACCACGTTGTAGGTCGCGGGTTCTGCTATGGATTGCTCTATAAACTAGTTACCAACAGTACGTCCATGATGCCAGATATAGTTTCATATTATTAACTGCAGGATTTACACTTGTACATTTATTATTTACTGCATCTCCACTATTATTTTATATGCTATTATTCACTGTATTGGGTGTCCCATAAGTAAAGTGTAATTACGATGTTTGTTAAGGTTTTTTTGGAAAACAAGTAAGCTGTCCTTCAGCAACAAACAAATAGCTGTGCTTTCGAAGCTATTTCAAGCCAAGTTAAATGAAAATGTGTTCGATTTTGTATGAATATAATTTTTATTACCCACAAAATCATACTACGGAGTAAGGTAGTTTTTTCACCATCAATAATACTATTATAAAATATTATTAATAAATAAAACAAAAGAAAATACTATTAACAAAAATACTCAAAAATATTATTATTTACATATACGGTAACCTTTTTTATAGTGAAAAAACACTAGAAACCTAAACTAGATGCTCGAAAAAACTGTTATTATAAAATAATTTTAGTTCTGTTTGTTGTTACCGGAATCAAGTATTAATGCAGGCACAACGCAATGTGTACAATTAATTGTATCATTAGTTAATACATAATAAACCATTCACATCTTCGACATTAGAGCACTTTCACATGAGGCAACTGGACATTTGGAGCATTTAACCTCTTTTCCCATATGTTTTTTTATTTTTTTTTAACTACAAAGTTAACTATAAATTTATGTTGCTATTTTAAGAGGATTTTGATAAGAAATTTGAAAATCATAAAATACATATTGAGATCAAGAGTTGAACTAAACCTATTATGAAGTTATGAACTGGCAATTTACATTACATTGGTGTGAAATATTTAGGCTTAGTTTGGCGGAGGACCAAGGTAGCTGTTGGCTGCAGACCTACATTACTTACTCTTCCAGTGAGTGGAAGCGGTTTGTGAACAATAAATATTTTTTAAATTGTTTAACTTGAGGCTATAATAATATGTTCTTTCTTGCATGCACCTTGCATCTTTTAGCGAAAATAATTCTTGTGGTTTGAACGTAATAAAAACATATTTTACTGCATTTTTTTCATATTTCATAAATAGGAAACCTTTACATGGCTTACAACGATACTTGAATGTATCTAATACTGTAGATTTTATGAAATGGTATAAAATCTTTTGGTACAATAAATGGGTTCCTTCCTATTCGTACTAAATGGTTCCCTATGTTACACAAGGAAATCACTCATTCGGTGAGTTCCAATGAAAACAGTAGAAATGTACGAGGTTTATACTATTAGTTTTACGTTACCACTTAAATGATTATAAATTTAAAATGTGATTTATTTATTGAAATGAGGTTAAGGGAATATGTTAATTTTTTGTGGCTTCTAGTAGTAACTAGTAAGTAACATTAACTGTTTTATACGGTACAGTTGAGACTTTTTTTTTAAACGATCATTATGTTAATGTCTTCTGTTATTTGATATCGTTGAAAATATGTTATCCGTTACGGCTAGTTAATTGTAATATTATGATTAAGGATACATATAGAGTTGAAACTCCGAAAACCAGTTATAATCTATGCTAATTATTGTTATAACTTAAAGTTAAACCAGTACTTAACTTACCGGTACTTGACTTACTGCTTACATAAAATTTGAATTATTTTTTAAATAAAGTGTATATCTCATTAGAATTCCTAGAATTACATGGATTTAAAAAAAACCTTGTAGTTTGGATTAAATATTTTTTGTAACAATCGTAACACGGTATTATAATTTGTAATGTAATAAAGAGTGTGGTCCGTAAGTTGAAAACTTATGTCCGGGATGAAATCTACGGGTCAACAAAATTGAAAATCAAGAATGACATCTTTTCCAAAATCGCTTGGTGAACAACTGTCATGAATTGTTTTTAGTTCAAAAAGACCTTTGATTTGATGTATATTAACCTATGCTGACCTTTCAGATTTTAAACTTATTCCCTATTGGCCGTTCCCCATAGGTAACATCCGATCACCATTTACACAAAAAAGTAGCTTATTATTACCAGTAACGATATGGCAAATTTGTTTGTTTTAATGTTATCAACTTACTCTTCAATGTTACTCTTGTTGTTTTAATGTTATCAAGTCGTCTTAAGACTTACTTGTCACCCTGTATGAGAACAGTGTTCTATATGTAGTTGCAGATAGAAATTTATCACTTACAAACATGAATACAAACAATTAACATAAATGGTATGAGTGGTTGGCTGACAATGATAAGTAACGTTGTTGGTAACAGTTAATGTGGTCGAATAAGTTATAGAGCTTTGATCATAAGCTGAGTTTCGTGATAAATTTATTAATTTGTACCAAGTCATACTATTATGAATGATTACTATAAATGTATGTGTAAATAGGATAAATCGTTAATAGTACCAAGCGTGGCATTTTCAGATGCGCGCTCAAGTTTCATGTGTGACGCAAAGCCGAGCACACAAACACCGAATTCCCCTTTCTTAGTGAAGCCAAGCACGTACAAGTTCTGAAGAACAATTTCTGTAAAAGCTATCAACTATGTATGCTCTTACCATCACGAGTTTTCACCACGAAGTAAAATTTCGCACATGCAGAGTAACATACCTCAGTACCTCAGTATAGTTGACACTATTACGTTTCCTAATTAGTTATGTTCATTGTGCAGTCAACACAAAAAACACAGAAAAACACGCTATTGCATTTCTGTTCATTTGTATTGGTTAACATTAGAACTGCTGATTTTAATTATATAAATGTATACTTTTAACAAACACTAACGAACCTAATGGGTATATAGAGAACCGATCGAAAGCAAGCGAAAGTAAATTTAGAGCAAGATAAATCTGCTAATTGTTTTCCCCTTGGTATAAATAATACTTCCTTTGATATCAACTATTATCGAATTGGAATATGTACGGAGTGACAAAAATTGCCTATTTGTACTATACACTCAATGATGGATTTATACTTAACTATTCGTGTGATGACGTTCATTAATAATTACTCCGTATTATGAATGGATAAGTAAACTTGGACAAGTAAACTGATACAGTACAATGTACAATGTTATGAGAAGAGAATAGTTTCCTGACGTTGAAGACTATTGCTGCCAAATATGCTTTAAATCTATGTTTGTTAGTTTGTGCAAGAGTTGTTGAAATGATAACTTACAACGATTTGTAACTAACTGCGAGATAGCGGTCGAGAGTCTCAGTATGAGAAGCTTGTAATTAATTTTGTATTACCTAACTTCATTACTTCTTTACAATATCCTTAGATAAAGTAAGAATTTAGACTGAACAATTTAAGGCAGATTGTCTATTTTTATTGTTTATTTATTTTTATTGAGAAACACACACACTTAAATCCTAAAACAAAAATTGAAATAGATTTTCATGGATACGTTAATGATCCTAAAATCGGTGTTACATGTTTTAACTGTTAAACTTGATTTCTCAAGAAATATTTTGACAATAATATTTTCAGTTACATCATATTTTAAACATAAAAAGGTAATTTATGGATTAGGTTTAGTGATTGTAAAATATTAGGTCCAAATATTACGATTTGTAAAAGGTGCTAGATTACTTATAGGCTATATTTAATTCGGTTTTAACATTACTGCTTTTACTGATATATTAAAAAAGCCTAATGGCCTTTGAAAGCATAAAACTCAAGACTCATTTGCACTTTCATGATCTGTTGTTTCGTGTTATTTCCCCTAGGTATACAAACGTATTTAGTTATCTTTTTGACCATCTCCTTGATCAAAATTCCAATATAAAATGGTTCAGCTGGCCAAACCAAGAAGCTCGATTAAGCAAGGTAAATATTGTATATATTTTAAATAGTGTAAATATATGTTTTTTATTGACAAACTCATATGAGTTGACACAATCTATCCGACATTGTAGGTCAAGGATGAAGACCTCAAGTATTTCAAGTAAGTAAGTAAGCAAATTATCAATTAGTATACAGAAAGTTTACAACCTTTTGACTAACTGAGACCGAGGCCAACACAAAAATGTGTTTTAACGTATTTTTGTGCTCTTTTATCGAGGAATTGCACAGAAATATATTAGAATCGACGCAAATTGTTGCCCGAGGCTTTTCTATCTACTGCTTGTTCCTTCTTGGTTTTACTGTTAGCAACAAGTCAATACAACATTAAATTGTTCTCAACAGACTTCTATATTTTTTTCATAGTTGTTATGATTTGGGTTATCACTCACTGGAAATTGGTTTTTCTATATCATGTGAACATTACATTAGTTACTAGTATACACTAATTCGTATTGAGTAACAATGAGTGGCAATTTAAATTGATTCATGGTTATACATTAATTCCGTAGTAAGTTGGTCTTTAACACAGTTTTTTGTTTACAAATTATAACAATTTTTAATTGAATACATTAATGCGTGTAGGCCTATGTTCTTTTTTTATTGTTTATCTGATAGTGAAACATGAATCAACTTATCTGTATTTTATTTTATTTTTTTAATATCAAACTATTGCAATTTTAATAGAAAATGTACATTTTTGTTGTAAAAAACCCTAATTAAATATAGCAACTTTGGCAATATCTTAGGGTGCACAAAGTAGACTATGTTTCTAAAATATCATTATAACATTTGTCAAAGATAGGTAGATTTCCTTTAATTGCACGCAGCCATGGACATTTTTATAAAAGAAATTTAAACGCTATATTTCGCTTATTTTTCTGTTTAAAAATTCTTTATATTTGTGACTTAAGCGTGGAATTAAGGGGGTTCCCTACCTCGAACTGTTTTCAATTTTCTGCGACCCTGGTGAGTTAAGTTGGAACTGCAAGACGACAAAATATTCCCTAGGATTGCTGTCTGCTGGTCGTGTCACCGCCAGGACGCCTCCGCATTATATAAGAAATATTATGAATGATGAAGAATGTGTAAAATTTGTATCCCTCCGCGAGACAGTAGTTTCGATAAAGGCCGCTAGAGTCCGTCAGAATCATAGCACTTTTCGCCGTGCAAGGTTTTACGCGGTTTCATTTTGCACATACAAAAAATAATCTTTTCTTGAAACTAAAAGTGACTTGATATTTTTAGTTAAATTTCGCACTAATATTGCTTTATTAAAAATCTATAATTTCATAAAAAGATATTATTATTTAACTGTAAAGTTCACTAACTTTGACAAGTCGTTGCCCTTGATTGCGTAAGCATAGACATTTTTTAAAAAGTAAACTTAGTAGAACCACTCTTTATGTACAAAATGGTGTTTGGTTCACAATTTAAATGTTAAAACTAGAATCGCTATATGATACCGCGCGAAGCGGTTTTCTGACGTTTTTCGGCGGAGGTAGGGAACCCTCTTAACTGAAATTGGCGGTTGATGTTCCCACCAAAAAAGAATGAGGTGACAAAGATAACTTAGGGATTATTAGGTGTATACATTAAATTGACCTCCTCGCCAAATTCTATAATATTAATGAGGAGTTTTAGAGATATTTGTTTGTTGTTAAGTGGTAACTGTCAAATGTACAACAACAGTTCAATATGTCAGTGTTTGTCGGTCAATGTTAATTACACCTGATTGACAGCTGATCAGAGCTGAGCATACACTGTCTGTTGGTTATACACTATACAGTGTACCCGCTATAATTAGTTGCCTTGTAGTGGCTTTTAAAATAAGTAATTTTTGATATGAAGTCTTTAAAAGTAGGTTATAAGATGCTCTAAACATAATTTACCTACGACCATTTTTTTTTAGTAACAGTTTCAGTTCAGTTCATAGAATTGAAAAGTTTCACATAACAGCATAGTTTTACCAAAGGTTTTATTCATAACATCACGGGTAACGGACCAACGAGGTTCAAGGATTGAGAAAGAAGAAGTAAAACTGTAATGATTCAAACTTCAACTAATCAGCTGTCAGGCCAATTTATTTGTTGAGTGGTGGAATTAGTGTTTTGTACAATGTGTCTTTGCATCACTGTCAGTGGCAATGAGAGGTTATAAACGAAAACATAACCTCTCATAGAAGTTATGAGTAGTGATTTTTAGTAATTAAAACACTGTAGTAGATAAAGTAGTGTACGCAACTCGCGTAAATAGTGTTAACGACACTATCTTTACGAAATCGTTGCGTAAACTACTATATCATCATTTTAAAAACATAAGTACCAGGGGACAGAGCATTGTTATTGCAAATTGGTTTTCTTCAATCAGGTTAAACACTGCAAAACAGACACGTCATGTATAATTGATTACAGTAACAAAAATGGGTTGTACAAACAATACAAATTTAATCGGTGTATTAATGATAGACTTGCAATGTAAAAAATGCACTACAACTTAATTAATTAAGATTAATATTATGTTATCATACTTATTTTTAAACGATACTCGTACAGCATCTTTCTCACACTTTTAAAACAAGAAAATATTTTACTTTTTACTCTTTTAAACACAGCCGATGGAGAAATTTGAATACATAATATCCCCTTGGTTTAGAATTGTCCCTCGTCTAACCAAAAGTCTTTAAATCACATCGACTTGTTTGGTGATCGCCATTATTTTATCTTGCGTGATTACTTTTAATATAATATTTGGCTTATGTTCTTTCGTTTGGTTGTTGCATGATATTTTAAAAAATATTTATGATTCTTTTGTTTACGTTTTATTGTTATTTTGTAACTATTATGTAACCCGTAAGTTGAATATTCAATTTTATTATTTTCTGAGTTCTCCTGAAGTAATGGTTTGTATCAATAGAAACAAAAAACACCTTAATCCAAGCTGTAAGTAAAATCATATAGGTGTATTTTGGGTTACATTATAAAATTTTATAAAATTTATTTTATTTAATAGATTATAAAATTAAATTAAATCTTTCATAAAAAAACCTCACTAAATTCTACCGAAAATAATATAACACTATAAACTACTAGGTGTTGATATTATTTCTTTATAAATTTATCTTAAAATATATACTTAATATTTTATATTCAAATAAATACTTCTGTGAAGATTATATTTCACAATTAACATTTCACAGCTCTAAAACTGTACATAATCTTTAAAACTACATTATAAAATGAATATGGGGATTGACTTTGCTTAATTTATTATTTTTATTAAACTGGTGTTAATTGATAATACGAAATGAAAAGTGAGATATTGAAACAAAAGAAATAATATTTACTCACCATAATTTTATTATATTAGTAGGCTGATGACTTATCTTGTTATGACGGACACACTTTAGCTCTAAAAAGATGCCAAAGTTCCCATCTCATATAAGTTAGTTGACTCTAGAAGATGCCACTTTTGTCCTGCATCAGCAAGGTCTTTGGGCCGTGTGATAATGAATATTCCAAACACCTACTTTCTGTGTCCACCCGCTTGTTTCTGCAGAATACTATTATGATCCATAATTCAATTATTAGACTAAGATTCACAAATTTATATTTGATCAGTTTAATGTATATGTATATTATGTAGACAATATACGAGTTACATTTTTATTGCAAAATTTTACTTTGACATCTGTTTAGTGTTTTAACAACAAAATATAGATCGAGAATTTACTAATATTTTCCATATAATGAATTCGCAATAAAGATTCCGCTTTAAAGGAAGGAAGGTGCTGTAAGTTAGCGTAAAAATGACTTTGATCAGCAAACCAGAACATCCGATATTGAATTACTCTTTGGAATTCTCCGCAGCCATTTATAAAAGTCTTTATCTCTCGTGTTACTGTAGTCTGTGTTGTGTAAATTATATGCTATAATGCGGCTTTATTGTTTCAGTTTACTAATACCATATGAATGCTTCATATAATAATTTTAGTATATAAAATCACTGGATAAGACTGACAAAGACGCTTAGTTAAGTCTATCATTTTAATAATCGTCTTAATATATGTAAAGACTTGCGCTTTAAACGAACTGTTAAATTACAAGAATACAACATAAAAATTAATCTAATTAACAAGAGAAATATTCATAACTCATGTCATGAATAACCTATTGGAACGAACCATGTCAAAATTATTCAATAAAGATGGATTTGATTTATTTAGGAAAAAAAATCTTAAGACAATCTCATTATTCCAGCCAATTTAAATCATCTATAAGAGCACAAAAACAAAAAATAAAACTTTCTTGAATATAAAGAAACTATAACAAAATCAGCAATAGATGGATCCAGCAGCTAAACAATAGAAAAATTTTTAGAAGGGAAACCAAAAGAACAACCAACAAGCTTGAAAACAAAATATAACATGTGATTATTTTCCCTTCACTAGTAAATTTAAAAAAGCATACTTTTAACGGACTAAACTATAAATTGTCAGAAAGAGCAAGAAAAATTTAGTTTATAATACACAATTTGTTAAGCTCCCTATATGAACACAAGTAAAAGAATATAACTTGCATACATCATACTGTATTGTATACACCTGCAATGTTAACTGGTGATAGAATGACAAGTCAAAGTATATAGTGCGCCCTATTTATGCTGTCCAAGTAACTTGTTTACAAAAATTACCAATTAAATTATGCAATTTTAAGTTCAATAATTGAAATTAAAACCATTAAATCAACGGGCTCAGCATATTTCTTGAGATTTAAGCGGGTTTGAAATTGGTGTAAAAGCATCAGTAGAAGAATGATTTTAAAGCACAGAGCTTTGACTGCAGGGTTTGATAAATAGCCTCTGCCACACAATAACGTTCGTTGTCGGCGCACCACCACCACTGCCGCCGCCGGACACTGGGCATGAATCACCCTTCACCCTAAATTAAGCTTTATACGAGAGTGTTAATATGAACCCATACAAAGACCAATGAACACCTTGCTCAGGGATATTTTCTACGTGAATCCCAACCGAACATTTTCTTATTATTAGATATTACTAAATGAACAAAACTTATGAAAACTAAATACAGTTTCTGTATACGGTAATTTTTTAAATGTTCAGTTTTTACTTGGGATAACCATGAAATGTAAACTGTATATTATTTTTCAAATAGTATAAATGTGTTTTGTCAATTATAAACCTAGAGATTATGTACCGTTCTATTACCACTGAACGGTAAACAACTTATGAGGAAATTCTCAAGTGGAATTAGACCAATACTTACAATCACTCGTACAAGAATAGTTTCAGTCAATTTATAGTTTACTTACATCACTCTCTTTGACAGAGTATACAACAAATTTCCATACTTAATATTTTACGTTGAAAATGTTGGAGTACATTAACATTGAATGCAAATTTTTTTAAATTTTACGTTGAAAATGTTGGAGTACATTAACATTGAATGCAAAATGTTTTAACTAGATGTCATAGATTTTATAAACAAATTAATTATGTAAAGGTCTGGTTGAATATAATAATATTAAAACATTTATTTATTATTTGCCCTCCTATAAGTATCAGTATTTTTAAAAGGTTTGATCCATCGGTAAATGTTGAGTAAATAAACAATAAACTTTCTTGCTGCTCCTATCAACAAAAACCTGGTATGGTATAAGGTTTGTTGTTCCTAATTCTTAAAACTTTAAACACAAGAATACGGAATTGTATTTGTATTTAATATGGTTAGACACGTTTTTTAGGTAGGATGTCACTATTACATTCAACAACCAACCTGTTACGAAGAACACTATAATACATCTTTTATATTACTTTATTTCTTTAACTATACTTAAATTTAATAATGGATAAATAAGTAATCCATGTATATTAACAATTTGTTTGCATAAACTGTTAGCTGATATATCTGAGGATGAATTCCAAAGAACTTCTTACCCCATGCTAATCTGCACAAGATCAATTAAAAATGTCATATGTTATGCATTTGTGGGTATAATATTAATTTAATAACTAATTTTAACATATTTCCTTGAGTGTTACTATCCTTTTTAGAAACGGCCTAATAGGATCCTCAAATCATCTTCTCAGGCCGAAATGCAAAAAGCTTAAATAGGCTTGTGTGTTCTGTTTCCGTAAAAAATATTTAGTTAACATTTCCTGTTTATTTGAAAAGTTTAACTATACACCTTTTTATTTGTCTGTTTTTCTTCATTAAATATAAATGATTTACAAATTACTACAGTATATTTACTTGATATTGAATGTCGATTGATGTTGATGTTGTAATTAATATATTTATGTTAGTAGCTTCTCTCTAGATGTGACTAAAGTTTGCAACTTGGTGTAAGTGAATTGTGTAACGTGAAAGATCCCCTGTGACTTAATCTGTCTCGACATTGATGGATCACAGCTCTAGGATTGCTGTAAGCTACAAATAATACCTTCTCCTCTTATTTGTGTAAGTAATGAAATTTTACATCTGAGTTTACTAGTAAACCAAATAAACTTTTCAATAGTTTCCCTTTATAAGGTACAGTATATAAAAACATAAATATTTATATTCGGAATCAAACTTAAATCCCAACAGAAATATTGGAATAATTACTGCCCTGAGAACGAAGTAGCCTTTTTAATTTGAATTTCACTAATAGTCAATAAAACGCATGGGTTAACTCCATATAAAATGCAATAACATTTTGAAAAGTGAACAATTATATAGCATTATAAATACATCACAAGTCACATCCATGGATCAAACATAACACAAGTACTCAGTTGTGGAAAATCAAACCTTTAATCGAAATCACAGCGGGAGATTTCTGAGAGTTCAGTCAAAGGCATTTGACTGTATTTTGTGTTTTCGTCCATTCTCTTATTACTCTTTTGATAATAATACCAATGGTTGATATTTGTTGTAATGATTAATTGTATGACAAACCTGGCTTAGTAAGAATCTAGCCCCAAATTTATTTGGATAAATAGCCTCTGGATCGTTATTAAACATTGTTATAATCAAGGCTTACTTTACGATCCAATTGATTTAATGTTTCTACGCCGGATCGTTATCGTCAGTCCTAGGCCAAGCTAAACCTTTTGTATTTCATCTCTTACTTGAGATATTGTCGGTTGAATAGAATTTGTATAAACACAAACACTGAATATAAATAAATATTTACAAAGACATGGTGGAGAACCTAGATGCATGGCCACGATCTTTTCAATTCTCAAATATCATTGAAAGGATTATAACAATATTAGATTAGATATATTAGATTATAACAATCCTTAAATTTAGTTTCTTAACCCATAGAAACCCTCAGTTATCTCACTCATGGTCTACTCTTTGTTGATGATAGTGTTCTGAAACGATATTCCAATTCAATGTGAATGTTACATTTATCTGCTGTAACTACATGTTTAATAATGCAAATTGTGTTAGCAAAAACGTGTAGTCTGGTATGGGTCCAACATGACAAAATGCTCTGTCTGTAATCAGGCTCCACCAAATTCTCTTAAGGCTTTATCTATACATTCTGGATAAGCAGTCTCCACACATAGTACTGTAGGGAACAAACCACAGGACTGTACGGAACCTGACTTTCACACTGATCGACGCCAAATAAGTCAAATTCCGGCAAGCAACCGGCCACTGTCCCTGCGACACTTGACTATGCATATCTACAGGACAATGTGCGGCCGACCGTCGAATGTCCAAAGTGATAACGCGACAGCAGCGACGAAAGGCAAGCGTCAGTTTGCAGTGAATTGTTTTAACATGAATTGTTTGTAAACATGTTTTTAAGGGAAAATAGCGTAAGTTGTTGCTGGATAGCTCTACTCTCACCTACGCATATTTTTTAAGAAAATCTATGGACGTGTATAGAGCCCCAACGAATGAGATCCTTAATGAACGGTTTGAGTTTGGCGAGTTTCACGACGTTTAAGAGATCTTACGAAACTACTTGAACTGTTAAGAATTATACGAGAATGTAAATTAAAACGTTTGATTACTTTATAGGAGTACTAAAAAGAGTACGAAAAAGATACCTGTCTCGTATGTGTCACGTCGTACCTGTGGCTTGTGGCTGTTGTCTTTGGTCGCGCGACCAGTAGACGACCAGGAGTCTCAGTAGACGCTCATGCCACCACATATTGGATTTGTGATTTTTCTGTCGCTGGTGTCGTTCGTGCTTGTTATGTCGCTCGGCTAGGACAAAACCCCACCTCCTAAATACCCACTTGCACACCTATCAATCGGTGTAAAATATGAACCGTCAAAAATCGTAGTATTGTACTATAAGTGTATGTGCAGCATCTCTAGCCCTGATGTGCAGCTAACCCTAGCTTTCAGAAAAATCGTTCCTTATTGTAGTTTAATTATCTATGGATACTACGTTACAACAATGTTTTTGGGTAAAATGAAATCAATCAGAAATTTTAGAAACACATTACCCATACTATAACAGTTTTATCGAGCTATATTATTACTTATTATTAATAAACCGTTGTAAAACATTCTATTCTTTAAACTAAAGTTCCTTCATCCAAAATGAGCTAAATTGACTTTTCATCTCTTCCTAATTAACTCTTGTGTTTCTGCAATTTACCTTGTATAGAGTGTTAATGGTACTAAGTATGAATGTGCCTTATCGGAAACCTGGCCAGTGTTAACGGGTTGACATTAACATCGTTAAAAAGCGATCACTCAATCTTGTGCATAACATAGCCTGTGGCGCACGCTCTGTGGTCACATGAGCAACTTTATGATCATAGCTTTATATTTTATTTGCAATTTATAGTCCCCATATAGGGAATAAGCTATTACCAAAACAAATCTTGACACCCCTAAAGGTCATAAAAAGCATTTAGCTTATTGATTTTATGCCGTGAGTCCATACAATCGATAAAGTTGTTTATTGCGAGACACTTAGGAAATTTCGCCTTGCAATACAGAATAAGTGCCGAGGAATGCTTACGAAAGGAGTGATTTTCATTCATGAAAATGCTCGACCACACACCACAAATATGACGATGACACTTCTTCAGGGCTTGAGAGCCCTTACCTCGCTCCAACCGTTCTTAATTTGTTTCGCAATCTGAGGTATTTTCTTGGCAGTGAGCGGTTAACCTGCGATGAAGAGCTGAAAGAACGTGTTACCTCGTGGTTAACTACACAGGGGGCAACATTCTACTAGGAGGGTATACTCAAACTTGTACGACGCTAGGCGTAGTCATTGCGCATACAAATACTTCCAATACATTTACGCCGAACAAAAGTGAAGACACGCAAAATCTTAACCTATTAATTTAATGTCAAAATTATCAGTGACAATATTTGTGTTATATAAGATATGGCATGATATTACGAAGGCACTGAATATCAGTGGAGTTGCATTATTTGCATATTATTGTGTAGGTATCCCAAAACAGCAAGGTTTATCACAAAAGGTTACTACCTCAAATAGGAAAGGTTTAAAGGAGAGGTTTAATATTAAATCCCATCTTTTATAACTTTTTGGAAAATTTTTACTAGTATTTCGACGTAACAAAAAAATAAATATTGCAATAAATGTATTATTTTTACCAAAATAACTAATTGGAAATATTGCAAACTCATTTTTAGCGAATTTCCCATATAGGGAATAAGCTATTACCGTAGTACTCATGGTAAGACCTGGACGCGGGACCGATTTTTTTTCGTTTTGAGGTCCCTAGAGGCCAAAAACACCATCCGTTCAAATTCATATATATACAGTATATGTGTGTCCGTCAGCACGATAACTCGAGCAAAAATGATCCGATTTTGATGAAATTTGGTACAAACGTGTAAAAGTACGTTTATTCGAACGAGTTCGCGATCCAGCATGATCGGACCATGGGAACGGGGGTTTACGGGGGGTTTTATGGGGTAAAAATAGGTTTTTCCCATTTTTGACCCAAAAAACATAAAGTTTAGCAATTTCTTTCCAAACCATTTTGTAGAGCTTAAAAAAACAAATAATTTAGTATATTGAAGCGTTATTATGCGCCTAATGGTTACGGAGAAAATTCCAAAAAATTGTAAATTTGAAATTCCCATGTTATTCTTATGGAGAATAAGTAAACTGTTGTAGTTTGCTTGTTTGAGAACATATTTTGATCAAATTTGGAAAATGTTTTTATTTCTTACTAATTATTCACATAAAAAAAAACAGTTTTACCCTCCCTGATGCAGCAAAGCTAAGTACTTGTTAAACTAATTCTATTTAAATCAAGAATAAATGTTATATTTTTAAGTAGACATTTCAGTGTAAATCCAATCAGTCAAATGGAAATTCGCTTAGTCTGCAGGTTTGCTGCGGTGGGGGTATTATAATATTTTACGCTTTCTTACTCAAGGGATAACAACTAATAAATACATAAAACACGCTAAAAAGAGATAAAAACGCTAACAAAACTCTCTATTCAATGCAATTATTTTGTTTGTCTGCTAAATCGTAGAGATGTAGAAATGCAATTAACAACAATTATTACAGTTTTTCGACTTTCCAATTCAATCCTTAAAAACAATTGTAGCAGATATACTCACTACCAAAATACAATTTGGCGCATTTTAAAGAAAAAATTAGAGACATATAAAAAAATAATGAGTGTGGACTTCCGATCAGTTGGCTTATGATCCAGTATCTTATGACATGTGCAAGATTTGCTTCAAGTCGTCAAGTCGTTAAGCTACGTTTGATAACAATATAATAAAGCAAATAAAAACAAAATAATCACATCAGCTGCCTACAAAAACAAGCAAACCACAGTATACTATTTCACATAGTAGGCTAAAAATGGTGTATTGAAGATGATCCTCATAATCCTCCAAAATAAAAACTGGCTCACCAATACTCATTTTTTAAGATACCAGTGTCTAGTATAGCACCACCAAAAATCTTACAGCCCTATGAATAAAGAGAAAATTGTTATGTCTTTGTTTTAAATGTACTTTACGCCTCATCACACTGTTTTAACGAACTTTCACGCAAGGATTTAGTCCAGAAAACAACTGTTTGCCACCAACTTAATGAAATGGGGTTTCATTACGTACTGCCGTACTGTAATGATTTTTTACTGGACACCAACCAGCTGATTATATTATATTTGGCAATGAGTGGTTATAAACAAAAACATAACTCCTAGTTACGGGTAGTGATTGTTAGTACTTTAGTCGGTGGGAATGTATAAGGATTTGTACAGGATTTTCTATTGTTAAGTTAGCTTAGAGTAGTATGGCGTAAACTATCGCACGTCACTTGTCCAAAATGTGTAAACCGGGCTAGTATGGTAATACCACACTTTCGACTTCGTCTCGCACGAGAACGACAACACTCTTCCAGTAAACATATATTTTCAGGACTTTTTTTTCCTAGGACGCTAGGCACGAGCCTGATATTGTTTTTCACTTTACTTCAGGCTAAACCTAGGGGTTGCGGCATTACGGAATGGATTGTCTAATTTAGCATCACATTCATTTACCATTAAGTCTTCCAGCGTATCTATTATTCCAAAATCATATTTTCCTTCCAAAATCTTTTTTTTCCTTCATCACTTAGTTAATATATATACAGGGTGGCTGAAAAGTAACTTGCACCCCCCCTTAACATTTGAGATATTCGAAATCGGTTTGCAGCGACCTTCTTACATATGAGGGGCTACATTAATTATGGTAAATTTTGAAAATTTTTCCCTTAGGGGTGCGGGGGTAGGTGGTAGCTCAAAATTTTCAAATAGCAAGTATAGCCGAGTATCATTTTACAGATCTTGATGAAACAAAACAATTGTCATCAAAAAACGAAAATCGGCCCACTAATAACAAAATGGCACCCTAAAACTTATAAAATCCAAATAACCATGAGAGTGGCTGAAAGTTAACTTGCGTCCCCCTTTATCTTTTTAACGTTTTGAGATATTTGAAATCGGTTTGCGGCAACCTGTTTAGATATGAATGGTTACAATAATGATGGTTAATTTCAAAAATTTTGCCCTTAGGGGTAGTGGGGGTTGGGGTAGCTTAAAAGTTTTAAACAGGAAGTATGGTCGGGTTTGATATCATTTTACAGGTCTTGATACAACTAAACGATGAACATAAAGAAAATAGAAATCGGACCATTAATAAAAAAGGCAGCAAAAAATTATTAAGACAATGGTTATTAAAAGTAATTTGTAACTTCATTCATAACTAAACAGGTTGCCGAAAATCGATTTCAAATATCTCAAATATTTAAAAAGATAAAGGGGGGTGCAAGTTAGTTTTCAGCCACCCTCATGGTTATTTGGATTTGATACGTTTTAGGGCACCATTTTGTTATTATTGGGGCGATTTTAGTTTTTTGATGTAAATTTTTTTGTTTCGTCAAGACCTGTAAAATGATACCATACTCGGCTATACTTGCCATTTGAAAATTTTGAGCTACCCCCTACCCCCGCTACCCCTAAGGGCAACGTTTTCAAAATTTACCATAATTATTGTAGCCCCCCATATCTAAGAAGGTTGCCGCAAACCGATTTCGAATATCTCAAATGGTTGAAAAGTTAAGGGGGGGGGGGGTGCAAGTTACTTTTCAGCCATCCTGTATATATAAAATACGACCGTCTTCTACACACAAAGGTATTCCTTCTTTGTGGAAGATATTTAGCTAATTTAAAAAGGTTTTTTTATATTTTAATCTTTATATAATTTTTTTTATTATTAAAAAACTAAACAACATTGTAAACATTTTTGTATGGGACTAATTTGATATAATTTGTATATATTTTGGTGAAATAAATGCTACTGTATTTTGATTTGATTTGCTGACTAGGCGGGATTTGAACACCGGGACTCAGGGTCCGAAGTCCCACGTTCAAACCACTATATTTTCAGGACTAATAACTTAATATACTACAACGCGGGACATGCTCTTAACGTAACTCTAAATTATTAGCTTGATAAAATATCCATATACCTAATTTAAGAAGGATTAAAAGAATACATTACATTGGTATGAAATATTTAGGCTCAGTTTGGCGGAGGACCAAGGTAGCTGTTGCCTGCAGACCTACATTACTTACTCTCCCAGTGAGTGGAAACGGTTTGAGACAATTAAATATAAAATATATCTCTCCTGTTTTTTTTGAACTTGTTTAGCTTCGTGTTGAATTGGAATAATGATAGAAAAAATGTTGATAAAAAAAATGTGTTTAGCCTAACATCACATCATTTGGATTACTTGACGAGGTAATTATACCACAATATTATAGTTAAAAAATGTTGTGTTCTACTAATATTACATAGGAAGTTATGAACTTTTTTTTAATTATCTGGTCTAAATATTGCCCTCTGTTTGACTTTTATTAGAAGCATTATAAACATGTTTTGTTTCAGTACATTATCAGTATACTATTTGGATAGTTTCAAAAATAGTAAAGCAAGTCTTCACTCTTTTTTTGCAGCTGAATATACTATTTTAACATTTTTATAACAAGACATTTACCAAATTTACTCCAATTAAACAACATACCCACCGGTCTCTATAATCCGAGACGACGATGGCCTAGTCAGAATAGCTAAGGTTGTATAAAGGTCTTAGCTGACTCTAATGGATCTTAGCATATTATGAAACTATCTGCAAAGTGCATTAGTATCCAACTCATAATTACTCGACCTCCTAAATAAGGAAACACAAACCGGAAATGAATTATTGTATCAAAGGAGGCCGTGGTATTACACAATAATAGTTCGAGCAGTAAATTAAAATATACTACACTACCATATTTGTTTGCCAGCAAACATTATACTTTTTACTTGATTTATTATGTATAAGCACAACATTTAAAGTTACATAACAGGTGTAAAACAATAAGACCTTGAATTAATATTAAACGTGACAGGTTGAATTGTGTTAACATACCAAGATTGCCATTAAGTAAATACTTATAAACATTATGTTAAAACATTACCGGAATTCGTTCTGTGGATGCTGTAAATTATCCACTTCGCTTTTCAGACACGCAACGAGAAGGTGAAATGGACCGTGAGCACCCATTATTGATACGGTTTTCAACTCTGAAGAAGCCATCGATTGTACCTTTTTTTCCTCTTATCAGGCAAAATATAAGATTTTTTATACAAGTAAGCGATTGTACTTGCCGCGGGATTACGATATCTCAAGTTCCGGGTAGTTAATTCAATTTCAGCTTATAGCTTAATCTTAATATATTGGAAATACTTTATAGGGTTAAAATGATAAATATAACTAAGAGAAAAACGGGGTTGATGGCTCATTGTTAAAGCGCAGATTTTAATCAGTTATAAAAATAATTTATTTTATATAAACCTTTGTAATGGTAAACGCAAAGGTGTCATACCTAAATTAAATTGCAACTGTTTGAAGTATTACAGTAATGTAGAGATGTGAGAGAGGTACCTTCGATAATGTCAAACTTACTTCTTGAAAAGTTAACGATTCTTTTAAAATACTATACCTGACTAGACTGCAAATACAATTATTTATATATTTATATATATATTAAAAATATTATATAAATGATATGAGACTCACGTATGGGATTAATATGAGCTTAATACGATTAATTATCTTAATACGTATGAGCTTATGTAAGCTTCATATTTAGTCTCTTATTAAATATTTATATTTAATAAGATAAGTATCAGCTTTTAGGTAAGGGGAGCAGTGTGCGAATACCACTCCCATGTTCATTAATTCTTATGGGAAAACATGTGATTAGAAAGGTACATTTATTTTTAAAACCGTTAGAGATATTGACTTAAATTTTTTTATATTCATTCCTTAGATTGTTTTCTATGATTTCATGCTATATAAACAAGAAATTAGGTCTAGTTTTTAAAATATAAAATTAAATAAAAATTACTAATTTTTAATTGTGTTTTTTTTTTATAATAAACAATTTATTTTTAAAGTAAAATTAATGGTAACATTCTAAAAATGCATGAAATTATTCACCATGGTAACAGGAAGTATTGTGTAAAATTTGGGCTTGATTAGTTAAGTAGTTTTCTTTAGAATGGTACCTAAACTTATTAAAACTAACTTTCGGATATTCACATTTTTGAACCCTTGAAGGGCAGGCTCGGTAAAATCCAGAAGGGCCCTCTTTAAAAAATCCGGGAAAATTATTTTTATTTACAATATTAGACTATGGGTACTCAAATTGTTCAGTTTTTTTATCCTAAATGCAAATATGCAGTTTGATTGAAGATAAGACTATGACAAGCTTAGTAAATCAGGAAAACCCGGGAAAATGGGTAGTTTCCTTAATTTATCTTAAAGGAGGATTAAAGATTCCTTCTTATGTAAGAAAATATCCAAGTATAAAGTGTTATATATTTTCTTAAACAGCACAAAATACACAATATTTTGTCATCATTTAATAAAAGTTAATTTTTTGAGCACTGCTCCCAAGCTAATTGATTTGGTTTTGACTTCACTACTATACCCTTTTCAAGTTGCCAATTAGATATAAATATAAAATATTTTGGGGCAGATTTCTGGATCACAGGATTCAATTAAATCAATGTCATCACATGTTATGTCAATATACGTATATATTAAATAAAATAAAATTTACTCTTCAAATAATACAGTATTCTCAAATTAGCTTTAAGCTCCGTATCATATGCTTTAATGAATTAAGTTACCTTCCATTTAAATGATAGTAATGTCTACTATACCATTGACTATTGGATCTACTACCTTACAAAGTCGTACATATGGCAAATCTATCTATATATTAATAGGCAAGCATGTTTCTTTAAAACCTTTTTTCTCAGCTCGTGTCTTTCATCGCAGGGAAAATCTACGCATACGGTTGGAAAGATATTTTCCTGTAGATGTGCAGAATCCCTTTATAAATTAAAATGGGCTCAAAAATAAGCACAAAAAATGAATTTTAAAAAAAATAACATGGGAGTTATGGGTTGCCATGTTGTTGACGAAATAACAACAAAATATAAACAGAAAATCAAAACAAATTCCTATCACATGTTTTATTTACAGTGTGAAGTTTACACTGTACATTACATAGTGTAAGAAACGGCCATGTGGCCCTAACTTTGTCTGAATAAATATATAATTTTTCATTTCATATAATTTTAATTTTTTAATTTAATTTCATTTACATATTTTTGGTCGAGTTTTCGACCGCTGGACGACCTCTAGTCTTCCTTATTCGACTCGAACTCGTCTGTAAAAATAACCCTACATAGCATTAATAAATTATAATAATAAGTTAACAAAATAAAATTTGCTGATCTCTAAAACCATTTGAAACATGAATAACAGTTTTTCTAAAAGAAAAGATTTGTAAAAGTGACTAACATTATTTCAAATCAAATATAATTCGTGACAATTTACGTTTTGTTTGAGACTAGTTTTACAAACGAACCTTTTAGCCAGGAAATTATACATCAGACAATACATTAAATAAAGACACTTACACTTTCTACGAGTAGTGATCGTTTCGGAAGATGCCAAGACAGTAACGGTTTATTCATATCAACCTAGGTAAAGTCGGCGTTGTCAATGCCTTCTGAATCTACTAATCTTAACCTGTTACATACAGTACAAAATGACTATCGATTTGATACATGGTTCTATATTTCTGTGAAGAATTTTTTTTACCTAATATTCGGTATACTACATCCATTCCACAAGGCCCCCCAAATGTTATGTCCGCATCCAAACATACGAAAAACGGTTTTTAAATATATATACAGGGTGATTTGTACTCAGTGTGACAAAATTTTTTTGGTGTAAGTACAAAGTAAATGAAGTGTGATGATGCATATCAAATGTTCCAAGTCTAAAAATTAGCTTCCCAAAAAATTATTTTATGTTTTTCAAAAATAACCATGTTTTTAAACTTAATACAGCGATTTCTCAATTACCTGTATATGGATTTGAGTAGATAATGTCATTTTCGTGTTCTACATTAAATTTTGAACAAGAATAATGGAAAATGACGGAGGATCAGTTGTAAAAACTCCATTGTAAATAGATTCAAAGATAAAAATTAAGATATTTGATAAAAATTTTAAAAACAATGGTCTATTGCATTTTTCACACCCTGTATACAAGAAAGTGTCGGAATATATTAAAAACTGCGCCATTTTATAAGCTTTCCAACGATATGCTACACTATTGAGGTTTATGTCTGCTTATGTACGCTTTAATGGTTTGAAGACTACAAAGCATGGTGTCTTTAACATTTAAAACATAGAAAGTCGGCATGTATTAAGCAAAAGTTGTATTTTTGATTCAGCTTGAACAGTAAAAACAGTAAAAATGTTCCCTGTTTTCTGGTATTCAAACCACTAAAACAAACAAAAAAATATCTAAACCTCAATAGTGTAGCATATGGTTGGAAAGCTTATAAAATGGCACAGTTTTTTATATATTCCGACACTTTCTTGTATACAGGGTGTGAAAAATGCAATAGACCATTGTTTTTTAAATTTTTATCAAATATCTTAATTTTTATCTTTGAATCTATTTACAATGGTGTTTTTACAACTGATCCTCCGTCATTTTCCATTATTCTTGTTCAAAATTTAATGTAGAACACGAAAATGACATTATCTACTCAAATCCATATACAGGTAATTGAGAAATCGCTGTATTAAGTTTAAAAGCATGGTTATTTTTGAAAAACATAAAATAATTTTTTGGGACGCTAATTTTGAGACTTGGAACATTTGATATGCATCATCACACTTCATTTGCTTTGTACTTACATCAAAAAAATTTTGTCACACTGAGTACAAATCACCCTGTATATAATAAGATATTCCGATTCATTTCTAATACTGTACTATTTAAATAGTGGTCAGCAACTGCCCAAGAACACAACATAGCTCATGACTAGAAGATAAGTGTGCATTTACTCGTAATACAATAACCATAGTACTAGACAGTATTGTTATTTCTAATCGACACTTTAGTGAGGGTCCTGGCATTAGGGGCATCCTGTTTAATTACAGCATTAATTTAGTTACAAATGTGTGATGTAAATTTCCTTTTAAACACTAAACCCTTTTTCAAAATGAACAGACATTTCTGTAAGTAGAAGCTTTAGTTTTCTAATCCTAATTGACTTTGATTGAACGCTGCCAAAAATCTGTTAAATCATTGCTTCTTAAGTGTTCGTTTGTTTTGGACTGTAAATGCATTAAGCCCACATACATAAACTATTTATGCTATGTACATCTATTTTTCTCCAAGTAAAAATTAAGTACGTACATGTACAGTAAAGGAAAACCTTGAATTAATATTAAACACTCTTTGTGGTATTATTACAGCTTTTGATTTGATTTATCTGTGGCATAATATTTTTAGAATTCCAAAAACGAAAAGCGTTTGTAGAGTAACAAAGTACTATAATTTTTTTGTTCGTATTTTAAAGACAAATTAGATCTATAATAGGATTTTTCCTTCAACTATTTTATCAACTAAAAGTATTTTTTCATACAAAATATACTTAGGGTAGTAGTAGTTATTAAATAGTGCAACGTAACTAGTTCTCCCGACAAAAAAGGGTTAGATCGGAGATTCAATTACATGCACAAATGTAGGTAGTTATGTAACAAAGATTGTTCTCTCCGTTAAAGGTTTTACATAAACGTAAATGAGGAGCTTAGGCGAAGGAAGGAGAACAAACTTTTACGATTAAACGCTGTTTTATCATACTTTTTAATGAAATCTCTTAGAGTTAATGGAGGTATGTACTTAAACCTCTTTAGTGTTGTAATTGAGGATAAAATCTTTGTAAAAATTATAAGCGTATGAAAAGTTTCCTCAGCAAACATGAGTAGACGTTATAGAATAGATAGCAACCGTTGTTGTAGAACAATTACGTAAATCACTTTCCCCTAGAGTCAACCCATGATGATGTTGAATAAACACTAATGTATTTCTAGTAATATTTTAGAACATATTTTTGTTTCTATTGTCCTTTAAAAGTTTAGTTAGTATAATCGTTCTAAAATGATAGGTATAAAATAACGTTGAGTATTCTCCAGCAAAATTTCCCTTTGAATTTATTTTATTAATCATGTTAAATTTATTTGTTAGTAAATTGCTATTCGAGAGTAAGATACACCTTTTTTAGAGTTTATGCTAACAGAAAATTTTTATAGTTTTTGCTAACAGAAAATTTTTTATAGTTTATGCTAACAAAAATATCGAATCTTTGAAGGAAACAAATGGCTATAATAATATCAATATATAACTTAACGGTAGTTTATAAAATTATTTAAATTCTCATCGGGGAGACACCATTTTTACAAATCATGTTAAATCCATTTCATAATAAAATTTGTAAAATAAATTCCTATTCAAGAATACGTAGAACATATTTTAGAATTTATACTAACAAAAGCATCGTATCGTTGAAGGAAACAATGGCTTTATATTTCTGCCACACACCGGACACTTAGGGCATTAATAACTGTTCAGCACAAATCATGTTTTATTTCTTGGCCTGATTTAAGAATCATGTATCGTTTTATAAAATACAAAGTAGCTGAACAATGCTATGATTCTGGTTTTTGATGATGTACTAGTTTTAAATAACGTATATTTATTAATTTACTTAATTTTGAGGTAATTTATACTGTTATGCATTTAGTGTAGCAATAAAAATTATTTAAAATCCATGGATTATGATATGTTTGTATTACTTTTTAGCTGTAGTATAGCTACATATTGAAAATCATACATCACAGATAAGTCAGTATGCACAACCCTTCAATAATTAATTGTTTTTGTTACTTGGTTTCAATATAAATTTCAGTCTGCATTATTAATTTATCTATTTGATAATTAGTTTAGATAATACCAAGTAGTCTATAATTTCTTTTTTTAGGTTACATTTTTGAAACGTTTATTACACTGTGATTTGTATTCAAAAATTGATATGCAATTAATATTTAACAAATATCTGGCAATAATAAGCTTTCAATCTGTCAACCTGTTTCCAAACACATGTTTCGTGGACAATGTTAATTTCGTTTGACTGACATCCAATCAGCCCAGTGAACATGTGGCTCATTTGAACAAAATCAAAATTGGAAATACAGCAGCCCCGATACAGAAAGTTTAGCATACCAGTGACTGGCAATAGCGTCACTAACGCTATGGAGAGAACATTTGCACTCAAAATGTTGTCATGAGCTGCTCTACGAACACACAAAAATATTAATATAGGCAGGCCTAAGGAGTATCAGCGTAAATCAATATTGAAACAATCTGTGGTAGGAGGCTGTAGTCCTGTAAGTAAATAGTTAGACGTTAACCTATTATTCACCAACCTTCATTATGGACTAGGTTACTTACACTCTCATGCATCTATACAGACCATTATAGTAAGACCATACGAGTACTAGACTAAAGCATGCTTGCAAGATATTACATGATAAAATTGGTATTAACTCCTATTCTTAATAAAATAAATGTCCAAACATTTGTTACGACAAATCATATATCTAATATCAAATATGTGTAATTACATCTTGTATTTATTTTCCAGTCTACAGAGTGTATTGTAGCATTATCATACAAAATATTGATAGAATAAAGATAAATCAACTTTAATTCTTGGGTAAAAAGAGATAAAGACAACCTAACAGTTCAGTTTTAACATTAGAGTATTTTGGAATTAAAATGACATTGCTTGAATTAATTAATTATTATTTTATAAATTTCCGGAAAAATATATTTTAACAACCTATAAAATATTTTCCCCCTGCAGATGCATTGCTTTACAACGTTTTTGCCAGCTGTTTGCGAGCGAACTGTTTATATTTTATGGTTTTTACAGTCGTTCAAAACTCTGTTGATTTTTAAATTATCACAAAAACACAACATTGTAATAACCATTATATGATAGACTATGATAGAGTTTTGGCTGGTGTCAAACTTAGCTAACATAAAGGTGGAAGGGTCAGGATAGTTAGCTAACTTGATATGACAAGTTTTCGAGTTACAGGTACTGCATAAACTCGGGTATTTATTAGGTAAGCTATTTTGGCCTTTTAACAATACATTCGTAATCCCTTATATTTCTAATATTTAAACAAAGACTAAATTAATTAAATTAACTTTAGAGGGGCTACTAAAATTAACATTGGCTTGGTTTGTATGCTATTTTTTTCGACGAAACAGTATCATTGATCCAAAAAATAATTATCCAAGTACGAATATCATAGTGACTCAATATCCTAATTGAGACAAATATCTTGTGTTGGGGCATTTAAAAGAAAAATAATAAAAGTAATTACCACATTTGTGATATAAATTAGATGAAAAAGATTTGAGTAGGTACTTTTTGAAGTATAATAACTCAATAAAACGCAGTAACCACTATGGCAAATAATTAATACGGGGCCGCAGAAAACCTGCCGATTAAGCGAATTTCAATTCTTCTGAATCAATTTTAAATTAAATCTATTTAAAAAAAAAAACATTAGGATTAACGAGTACCTAGATTTGCTGCTCAAGAAAACTAATAAGTGTGTTTTAGCAAAATATTGATAGTTTAATATAAAAAAATAAATTATCCAGGTTTGATCAAAATATCCTATATATAATACGAGTAAAGTTTGAATACTTGTCAACTCGATCTGGGAATCGGCTCTAACAAAAACGTTTATATTTACGGAATAACTAAGTTCTGTGTCAAAAATAAGTTCTAGACCAGTGGTATAGCCAGGAAAAATCTATTTTCGCCATAATATGAGTACAAACTTTTGAAAATTTAACATGGGCCTTGTGAGAAAACATTCCGCCATTATTGTCATTTTGTTTATATTTTAAGACATAACGTGACGTTCTGTACCCACGGGCACCTCAGCTTGCGCATGCACATATGGCCTATTTACAAAAGACAGTACAAAAGAAAAGGAGTCCGATGAATACCATTAAGCGTTGATTAACAATACACCGATTTGCATAATTTCTGGTGGCCTTACTGAATTATTCCAAGCAGATTATTTCGTTTAATTGTTGTTATTAGTTTTGTGGTAAATATTAGTCCGGAGTGTGGTAACTGTTTATGACGATTAGATTAAGGTATCTACAATCCTAAAATGCGATGGGAAGGGAGGGAAACAGATCCGCGACGTAGGAAATGGTGAAGGAAGTAGTAAAGGTAAGTAGTCCGGAGTGTGGGAAATGTTTATGACGATTAGATTAAGGTATCTACAATCCTAAAATGCTATGGGAAGGGAGGAAAACAGGTCCGCGGCGTAGGAAGTCGTGATGGAAACTGTAAAGGTGAGCGGTCCGGAGTGTGGGAACTGTTTATGACGATTAGATTAAGGTATCCACAATCTTAAAATGCTATGGGAAGGGAGGGAAATAGGTCCGCGGCGTAGGAAGTGTAGAAGGAAGTAGTAAAGGCGAGTAGTCCGGAGTGTGGGAACTGTTAACGACGATTAGATTAAGGTATCTACAATCTTAAAATGCTATGGGAAGGTAGGAAAACAGGTCCGAAACGTAGGAAGTGGTAAAGGAAGTAGTCAAGGCGAGCAGTCCGGAGTGTGGGAACTGTTTATAAGGATTAGGTTAAGGTATCTGCAATCTTAAAATGCAATGGGAAGGGAGGGAAACAGGTCCGCGACGTAGGAAGAGGTGAATGAAGTAGTAAAGGCGAGCACTGTGGAGTCTGGGAACTGGAAACCAATTGTAACAGTTTGATTTCTGTATCTGAAAGTGAAATACTGAAATGCTATGAGATGGGATGGAAAGATGTCCAAGACATAGGAATTGGTAAATGCTAGCAGTGCGGAGTGTGGGAAATGTTGTTGGCAATTAGATTAATGTATTTAAAATACTAAAGTGCAATGGAAAGAGACGACAACATGTCCACGACGTAGGAAGTAGTGAAGTTTAGCATCGCAGAGTGTAGGAACAGTTTGTGTCAGTTAGTAGATTAATGCATCTCTAATACTTAAATGCTATGAGAAGGGAGGGAAACAATGACGTAGGAAATGGTGAAGGAAGTAGTAAAGGCTGGCATCGCAGAGTGGGGGAATGATTTTCCACGAGCAAAGCTCGGTCTCCAGGTACTATCCATAAACCAGCAAATTACAACATTTTACAGTTTTCTCCATAAGGATAACATGGGAATATTCAATTTACATTTTTTTTTTTCTCCGTTACCAATAACCGTACAAAAACACTTTGATATACTAAATTATTTGTGTGTTTTTTAAGCTCTTTAGAAAGGTTTAGAGAAAAATTGAGAAATTTTATGTGTTAAGGGTCATAAATGAGAAAAATGAATTCTTAGCCCATAAAACTCCCCGTTCCCATAGTGTGATTATGCTGGTTCGCAAAATCATTCACGTTTATCCCGCCTTACACCTTTAAACCAAATTTCATCAAAATCTGACAAAAATTACTCAAGTTTTTGCGGTCATGGACAGACCTATATATAATATGTACAAATTTGAATGAATTGTGTTTTTGGCCTCTGGGAATATCAAAATGAAAAAGGAAATTGGTCCCGGGCCTAGGTCTTAACGTGCCAACAACATACTTCCCTATAGGGAAATTCGCTAAAAGTACGCTTTTTACAGACGTTTATTTTAAGGGTATATTATTGAACATGGCTTACATTAACCACACGTTTTTTATTAACCACACTACCTAAAAAAAATCTGTAATTATAATCAAAGTTGAATAAGCATACGAATAATCGCTAAATGTCATATTTTAGATATTAAAATTAAAATTATATAATAATAGAATATCAACAAAAGTAAAATATATGGAAAACCCTACCCAAAATAATCAAATAAATAACTAACTCATTTTGTTGATATAGCCAGTTTACTAAATCGTGACGGTAAACAAAGATTGAATATATTTTCATGTGGGATTGTAATATTTAAGTATAAAAACAAAGGAAATTTTCATATTCGGTTCAAGATTTTATATTCATATTGGCTAAATATATAATATAATGTCCTTAAGATATATCGTTCAATTATTTCAGCAAGAAAAAGATCGTTAACGAGTTACCTCAAAATAAATATAAACAAAATTACTGTAATTTTGATCGATATCCCAACAGAATTTCCAATGATGCATTTAGTCAGTCAATATTTTTGGTTACTGCCTTTTCAATACCGGACGAGTAATATGATTGAGTTCTTGTTTTTAACCTAAACGCATTGCAGCCGAATTTTACGCTAGAGCGAAGTTAACCAGTAAAAAGTAACTGACCTAGCATTTCAAGGAACGGGGTTGTGGTGACGTTAGTGTTCAACTTTAACTAAAATCTGCAGAGTAGACATTATCAGCGTGACATTTCCACCCTGTTTGCAGGTCTCTGACAGTCAATATGGCGGAGGGCCAACAACTGTAGCTCACAATGAATTACTCTGTAGCCTCGGGATTGCAAAATAGTTAAGACTTGATAATGTACAATTATTCTGTCGTCTACATTTTCAAAGTAATACAATTTATGTATCGTTAATAAATAAATATAGCATGACTATCATGCTACCTGACGACCAACAAATTGTTTGACCTCGAATAAATTGTCGCTCTTAAGACTAAGTAGTTCTCATGTAATTGCATTTAATCCAAAATACTAAATTAAATAATATAAGCTCCTGGATTCATCTGCATTTTTATTAAAATATATAACGAATAAATAACTCTTGATTATTGTTTAGCTTTGTTTTTAACTAGCTATAAACAAATTATTTCCTTTCATTTGGTTAGGCCTATGTAGAAGATCCCCATACAGCCAGGCATAGTTGAAAGCTGAAATATACGAATTCATAAATTGGTTCCCTTACGGAAGTGTATAAGTATGTATTTTGAACCATACCTTTCCTTCAGCATCATTTAAAAAGAAATATAGCAATGCACTGTAATTTTCATGCACGTAGTGTTTTATGAGAAATTATACTATCAACTTTTTTAAACATAACAGGTCTTACTTGATTTATAAATAAAATACTAATGTGTTTATTATTTTATTATTGTGCGTATAATATTCTGCTTATTAGCTGCACATAATATTTAAACAAGTTAACTTTTCAATGGCAAGTTGGGGTTAACTTGTCACTAGGAATGGGATAGGGAAGTAAACTTAACTTGTTTTGACAAGTTCCTGAGCTCTTGCATCAACTTTAAGTTCGACATCAGGTTTGTTAATGCTACATGCCAACTAAACTTTATACAAAGTGCTTGGGCACTTTAAATTTTCTTTTGCTCAGTTTTATGAAAAGAAAGTTTGCAATGATATTTCATACAAATTTTATTATATTTTTGCTCTTTAAGTTGTTTCTCTTAAAGCTCAATTCCTGATAGTTTTGTTCGATTTTTAAGTTTAATGTTTATAATATTCACACTGTTAATAAAAATTTTCTTAAATTATATTTTTAGCTGCATTTAGATTGAAAGAAACGTCCGCCCATCAAGGTTTCCATATGAACTGGCTTCCACCACTTAAAAAATATTTTTAATTATTATGCTTATTATTATGCTATTATGCTAATTATTATTGCTCTAACAAATGATCTACTCTGGATTCATAAGAATTAAAGTGTTCACTGTGTTTGTGAAAAAATGCCACTGTCGTAGACTATAGAGTTGAGAAATGATAACCTTATGGGCGAATCTTCTATTCGTAGATACTTTCATTGGTAAAAGCTATATTTACTGAAGTTTAGTTTGTTTGGTAATTTGGACAATTTGATTTTGTTATAATATAATTCTTTGTACGTATATAATTATTGTTCCAGTACATTTTGGTGTTAATAATATTTCATAAACGTAATTTAAATTGCTATTTAAATGGTGAATCTATTGAGGTCAGTGTATATTTAATCAACGTTATTTAATTGCTAGTTGTTGTCAGCTATTGTTGTATTATTTAACAGTAAACCTTTATATATAAGGATAAGAGAGGAAATACTTGTAACTGATTCATCGTGGTTTTCTATTAGAAAATCATAGTGCTTTGATTGTCCCCGAGTGGATCATGATGCAAATAAATATGTTAATATTAACATTCTAGGAGAGCGTATGTGCAATTATAGAGATAATAGAAACTTAAAAATTACACCACCATGTTTACACTGTGTTACATTTTTAATGACACTAACAAAATACAAATAAAAACATATGACTTGTGACATCCTTACGAATAAACATCGATGACATTTACAAATATACCTTTACCTCCTTTAGGCCTACTGCAAGGTTTAACAGGTAGTGCAACTGTTGTATGTACTGATGTTTATACATTTGGAAACGCCAAAATGGTGTACTAGGAATGTGTCAAGCTAAACTTGAAATCTGTGCAAGAGTCTAATTGTAGCAGGACCTAAGAAAATGAACATCCTACTAATATTATAAATGAGAAAGTTTGGATGTATGGATGTATGGATGGATGTATGGATGTATGGATGTATGTTTGTGACAAGTGAACGCGAAAAATACTGGTCGGATTGGGCTGAAATTTGGCATGATGATAGCTCACATTCCCGATTAACATATAGGCATATTCTTATTTCAAAAATCCTTTCGGGCTCCGCCCCAGTGGCTCTGGAGTTTTCCATGTTAACCTTATGAGAAATGGAATTATTGAATCTTAACAGCTGTTTCAATTAAACAAGTTGGTTCTGTTCTATGATGTTCAATAGCATTAAAGTTACAAGGATTACCAACAGGGTGCAACACTATTATTTCTTTTACATTTATGACAACAGCTAATTTGCAACCAAAAGGTGAGTGAGCGTAGCGAACGAACTTCAACCTGGAGGCGAGTTAGCGTAGCGAACGAGCTAACCTGAAGGCAAGTGAGCGCAGCGAACGAGCTCCAACCTAAAAGTGAGTGAGCGTAGCGAACGAGCTCCAACCTAAAGGTGAGTGAGCGTAGCGAACAAACCAGGACGTGATTGAGCCATGCGAACGAGATAATCTTGAAAATTAAGAAGTTAAACGAGGCAAAGCCCGCGGGTTACAGCTAGTTTACAATAAAAACTAAAGTTATACATTATAACAATAAACTCTGCATGAAAAAATACCCCCGCCGCAGCAAACCTGCCGACTAAGCGAATTTCCATTTGTCTGAATTGATTTTCAGTTAAATATATTTTAATAACATTAGGTTTAACGAGTACCTAGGTTTGCTGCTACAAGGAAACTAATAAAGTGTGTTTTTGAGTAAAATATTGATAGCTTAGTACAAAATAAATAAATTTGCCAAGTTTGATCAAAATATATCCATAAACAAGCAAACTACAACATTTGACAATATTCTCCATAAGAATAACATGTGAATTTTAAATTTACAATTTTTTTAATTTTCTCCGTTACTAATAATCGAACAAAAATACTTTTATATACTAAATTATTTGTTTTTTTATGCTCTTTAAAAAGGTCTAAAGAGAAATCGGGAAAATTTGTGTTTTGAGGGTCAAAAGTGAGAAAACCCAATTTTTACCCCATAAAACCCCCCGTAAAGCCCCGTTCCCATGGTCCGATCGTGCTGGTTCGCGAACTCATTCAAGTTTATCCCGCTTTACACCTTTAAACCAAATTTCATCAAAATCGGACAAAAATTACTCAAGTTATCGCGTTCACGGACGTATATATATATATACAGGGTGTCCCGGAACTCTCTACCAATATTTTAGGGCATTGCTCCTGGGTAAGAAACATAACTAAATATCATATTTAAACTGTCCGGAAGTCCTTAGTTACTTACACAGCCACCATTTTGTTTTATTCAGTTATTAATTTTTTTCTAAAGAATGGTAAAACATACGTAATGGAAACTTTGCACAAACATTTATGACAACTAGACAAAGCTACAAAAAAATTATGACGATTTTTCAAATTCATAAAACAAAATGGCGGCCATTTAAAATTTTGTTTCTTAAATAACTCAAAAACCATTGATTTTACAGAAATTTTAAATGGCCGCCATTTTGTTTTATGAATTTGAAAATCTTCATAATTTTTTTGTAGCTTTGTCTAGTTGTCATAAATGTTTGTGCAAAGTTTCCATTTCGTATGTTTTACCATTCTTTAGAAAAAAAAATAATAACTAAAAAAACACAAAATGGCGGCTGTGTGAGTAACCAAGGACTTCCAGACAATTTAAATATGATATTTAGGTATGTTTCTTGCCCAGGAGCAATGCCCTAAAATATTGGTAGAGAGTTCCGGGACACCCTGTATAAGTCTATATATATACATATATAAAAATTTGAACGAATGGTGTTTTTGGCCTCTGGGGACATCAAAATGAAAAAGTAAATCGGTCCCGGGTCTAGGTCTTACCGTGCCACCTACGGTAATAGCTACTTCCCTATAGGGAAATTCGCTAAAACTGAAAAAGCAAAACAGATCTCATTGTTGTTATGATAATTCTGTCTTTAGTATTCAGACCATGCTTTAGCTTTTACAGCTTTTACGTCGTTTAAGTCGAAAGAATTGGTTACATTACTGAAACTAATTATAAAACTCGCTTCAATACGAAGAGGTTATAGAGAAATTCTCAACTTAAAAGCTTTGTCAGCGTTATTCGTTTTGCATAAATGTATCGAAGTTTACTTTTGTTCTCAACCAATCTTATGCGTGATCGAAAGGGATGCCAGTGGACGGAACAACCGTAATTTTAAACTGATAATTTAATCCTCCTCCGAATCGTTATGAATGCAGTTTAACCGTGGTTCAGGCCGTTGCCCTGGTGTTTGTATGCGTGATGGTTGGCTACGCTCCATGCCGGCATGTTAACTGTTAAGGGCGGCAAAGGTAATTTCTCACAGTATTTGTTACCTCTCCTGACCAATGTTTAAGCCGATTTCCTCATTTTAATACATAATGCTCGTTGGCTCCTCGCCACACCGACATGTATTGGGCGGTATAGGTCATTCGCTAGAGTATATGTTGGCTCTACGACTGATTCTTTGCCATTCCTGTGTGTAAGGTTGGTTCAAGTAATTTGTAAACTGTTAACGTATACTGTAACGTATACTTTAAGGCTTACCATAAAATTCATACAGGATTGTTGAGAGGTAGTAGCCGCCGTCTCCATAGTGTTTGTTGTGCCTTCTTAAGTCTTACTTGTCTATCACATAATTGGTGGTTGGTTGGCCGTTTTATTGTCATGTGTAGTCTTGTTATTTCACATTACTTTATGCTGCATATGAATTTTTTTCTTGTTCATAAATAAAGATAAGTAAAAAATGTTTACGAATAAATACTTCCTTAACTTACGATTTGACTATTGTGTGTGTAGTTTGTCAAATTGCCTTCTGTTTTATCCAGTATACTATACAGCCTCCTAAACCCAAACCACTAAGGTAATATATTGTTTAGTTTAGATAATGTACACCATACATCTAAACTAAACTTGATGGTGAAAAAATTTACTCCAATTCATGAGTTCTGACCTTTATAAACACTAAAACACAGTGAAAGTAATATATACCAAGGGAGAATTTGTAAGTCACAATAAGATGTTAAGATGATCAATAAGATCAAACTCCGTGAGTGGTGCACCGTAAAGATTAAAAACGATTACGAGTCAATCAAGTTTATATATATATATTATAATCCATGCGAAGTATGGAAGACCTGAAAAGTCAGCCCTAGCTAGGCCACAGTATTAATACAGAACAAATTTTCAATTAGAGAAACCTGAAACTTTCAACACAATTATTGTGAAACTTCAACATCTTATTGCGGAATAATCTTATATATAAAAAAAAGAAAAAAAACACAGAAATTATAGGTAATATATCCAAAATTAAAAAGATTATTTTTTATAAGATTTTGTTGTCATTCATTTTTCCAATATCTTTTATATGATCTGTTTTAACTTTATATATGTTAATTTAATATTAAGCAAATATTTACTTTTTGCATTAGTTTTAAACACAGCCTGAAGATAAAAACATTGTTTTTAAAAGGGCTTTTGGAATTTAAATATTATTATATGTTAGATTTTTTAACCTTAAAAATAAGTATCATATTACATGAAGTTTATTATAATTTATCTAAATGCATTTTACTTGAAAACATAACATACTTAAAATGGCGGAAAGAAAAAACTTATTTATAAATATAATGTAAAACACCCTTCAAGCTGGTTAGGTATTTTAAATAGAAATATACTGGTAGTTATTAAAACTAGGAGTACTCATTGGCAGATAGTCTATATATGCGTTCGTACAACTAGTAAGTAGAGTTGGCAGTTTGTTTTAAAAAAAAATAGATAAAGCGACCGACGTGATTTGTAGCGTTTGCTCAATACGTGTTTTATCTGTTACAAACTTTGCACGCCTTCAACCAGGCCGTAAATTAATGTTATCTATGTTTAAGAAGCAAAATCAAGAGAGCACCTAAACTAATATCCTTACTGATTTGGAAATGTCATCAAATATTGTAGAAACATTCGTATTTAACATTTCTTGTTAAGTAAAACGTGTTTAATGAACCCAATGTTTTTGTGCTTTAAATTATACATAGTTAAAATAGTGCTCCAACTTGGGATTAGAAGTTTATCAATGACGAGGTTTGCAGTAAACGTAATATCTTGATGGGAGATATCTACCACCTGGGGTTGGTCTTAACTTAACAAAATTTATGTTTTCCCGAAAATGTTTTTCTTCTCTGTTTTAATTAAACATTGACGACTAAAACCAATCTACACTATAAACATAACAGACTATTTACAGATTATTTATGCAGTATTACATTGATTAACAGATTCAAATAAGCATTTATATATGTATCTATTCAAGCATCTTCAAGCATAAATTGCTAAATCAAACATTTTGAAAACCTTAGGTGATAAAACTTTAGAGAAAAGCTAGATGATAAACTATTTGGCTAGACATCTTTAAGCTACATAATATAACATCATTGTTAATTTTAAAACATTGCCGCACCTTGCACACATTCATTTTTAGCAATTATCATGTGAAAAGATTACGGTACTAAACGATATTAAACAATAAACAAAGCTATTTTATTGTGCTTGGACTATGACTAAAAATATACTGTGATCAGATTCTACAGAATTTTTATTCAGTTTCTGGTATTAAAAATATTATTCAATTTACGTTAACCTTGAGAGTGTTCCTACAAATAAAAATGATTGAAATTTTAAACTTGAATCCTACCTTTGTACCTTTGGATAATTGACGTAACACAAAAGTATTCTAAGTTATCAAAAGTAATAATTTAAGCAGACCCCTTATTATTTAAATATCTTTAATATTTGTTTTACATAATGTTTAAACAAAGAAAGAAATGTCCTACCACAAGTGTATCCGCAACAAAATCGGTTTTATATAAATTTACGAGGAGCTGAGCGATAAAAGCACATCCCGAGTAATGGATGTATCCTAAACTTGGCACACTTCCAAAATGGAAATCGCATCTAATTTGTTTAAACGAATTCAACTCTCAGGATGTAATGTAATTTCTCAAATTAGGATTTCAATTTAGTCTAGCTTGTCATACAGTAACGGATATTTCAACTTTGTATATCTGATCAAGCTTTGAACTACTTTATATTTTTCTTAATTTATTTATTCATTTTTAATGATACTGATTTGTGTACAAAACCACTTTACTCAGGAATTTATTGCTTATAATCACAGACTTTTAGATACTGAAGTAGACAACCCATTAATTTGAGACCAGCTGTCAAACTTTAAAAAAGAACAAGTTGAAGCGCAAGTGTTAAAAATTATATTTTTTAGGATTGGGAGAGAAGAAGTAAAATTTTTATGATTTGAACTTCAACTAATCAGCTGATTAGGCCAATTTAATTGTTGAGTGGTGCAATTAGTAGTAGGTACAATGTGCATCACTCTCAGTGGCAATGAGAGATCATAAACGAAAACATAACCTCTCTTATAAGTTATGAGTAGTGATTTTTAGTAATTAAAACACTGTCGTAGGTAAAGTAGCGTACGCAACTCGTGTAAAGGTCCATTTCCTATCCTGCGACTGTTACGACCCTAGTCTGAAAAAATTGACTGCTTTAGTGCAAAGTAAATGCAACCGTTTCCTATCGAGCGTCTACAGCCGCGCGACTGAAGCGACTCGAGCCGTCGCGACTGGACTGCTCCGTGAGCAGTTCAGTCGCTCAGTCGCGCGGCTGTAACGAAATAGTTCATACATACGGAGTTGAGGTGCGAATTGATAGTATACTATACTGAGTTGTTTGATTGTGTGGTTTTTGATAGTTAATACTGAGTTTCAAGTGTGTGCCTTCAAAATCATGGATCATTCAAGGTTAATTGAACTTGTTCGTCAACACCCATCTGTTTTTAACCCCAAACACCCCCAATACAAGGATGCATATGTGCAAGAAAACGTCTGGAGACAGATTTCTAAAGAAACTGGCAGTTTGGTGTGTTACATATGTAACTTATTTTCAATACAGTACACTGAAGTAACGAAATTATAATTTTTATTAATGCATTCTTACCTGAGTGCCAATCCCAGTTTCTCAGCAGGGCTTATGGGTTTTTTCACTTTACCACATGGTTTTCCTTCTAAATCACTTCCGATTAACGATAAAATGTAATTAAACTGACATATATTGACACGAAAAAACTTCCTAAACATACTTTCATCTTGAAGAAGATGTCTCTGAATAAGAATTCTTTGGAATCCCTCATTTTGTCGTGCAACAAACAATGGGTTAGTTTGCTGTTGCTCACTATTTTTAACAAGGCACGTTAATAGTTCTTCTTCTTCCTCTTCTTCCATTAAAATGTACGCTGCCAAAACTTCTTCCATGACGGTCAAAGTGCAACTGCACTAGTCACACTAGACGTGGGAGTCGTAGGAGTCGCGGCATAAGAAATAAGACAAGCGTATCCAGCCGCGCGGCTAGAGTCGTAACAGTCGCAGGATAGGAAATGGACCTTAAACAGTGTGTTAAGGTCCGATTCCTATCCTGCGACTTTACGACTCTAGTCGCGCGGCTCGAGACGCTTGTCTTAATTCCCATGCCGCGACTCCTGCGACTCGAGAACAAACGCGGAAAAAAGTATCCGGTTAAGTGCGCCGGTAAGTAAGTAAGTAGTGAGTAAGTGCGTTTTGAAAACGTATAGGTGGTGACGAACCAGTTCCATCATCTTTGAATCATCTATGAAGGTACATACCCCAAACTCCGTATATAAAAACTATAAATCGTTCCAGCCGCGCGACGACGGCTCTAGCCGCGCGGCTCGAGTCGTTCCAGTCGCGCGGCAGTAGACGCTCTATAGGAAGTGGTTGCATTTACTTTGCATTGAAGCAGTCAATTTTTTCAGCTCGTAACAGTCACAGGATAGGAATTGGACCTTTAACGACACTCATAGAAGTTTTTAAGGCACTGACCAAGGTTCGTACCTTAAATTAACTCTTTATTTACGCAATCGTTGCGTAAGCTACTATTAGCTCATCGCCTACATGGTCCTCCAAAGACTTTCCCATAAATATTACGGTATCCTGTAAAATGTGATAACATTACACACAACCATACCGGATTGTAAAGATAAATTATTACTTAGAAAAAAACTTAAACTTTATTTATTTAAACTATTTTTATACAAAACGAAAGGTTTCAATATTTCTTTTTCCTACGGTTACCTAACAATGTACATGTTCTCTCACTGATTTGAGCAAGCAAAGTGGCCAATTCGCTCATCAGTGAGACAATGTTAACATTGTCTCACTCCAGATTTTCAACGTGAAGGCACGAAATTGTGACCGCGTAACATGCAGGCAACGCCGTATGCGCGAGAAATACGCTAGCAGCACTGGCTGTAAATCAGCTGGTCAGCTGTTGTACTGTTGTATTTGTCACTTCACATTAAATTTTATATTAAAAGTTCACTTCTGTGTAAAAATAGGTTATGTTTCTTCACCAATTTATTTGTTTTATGGTAACTGTAGGAAAAGTATAATGTGCAACTCGAGTTCAAAGTACAATTGCCTCACTCGAGAAACCATTCCTCACTCGCCTACGGCTCGTGAGTAAGGATTTCTCTCGAGTCAGTCAATTGCTCACTTTTCTCACTAGTTGCACAAATAACTATTTCTGTGCATATTAGACGATTTTCATATCGGGAAAGCAATAGAGATTGCTTGTTTGACAATGATTTGTATCATACAGACTTCTTTGTCCTACGTAAATGTAGTTTCTCCAACTTTAGAAATGTACTTTGTATCTTCAGCACCGGTAGGTTTGAGCGTAAACGTCAGAAAGCTGGCTGCTGTGACATGGTTGAGTGATTACCATAACATATGGGGCGCTTGCTGCACGCCATTTGACTTGCCAAGTGGTTGTGTTGTAAAATGTACAGGGTAGATAGGAGTCCCGACTAAACTAATGTTACAGAGCTGTAGAGCGATTAAACATCAAATTACACTGTTACACTGTTATACAAACATTGTACTACCTTTGAGACTAATGATTTAATATTACCCACATCAACAGTTTGATCGTGTAATTGATGATCAAACGTAGGTTAAATTCTCTCTTATAGATTTACAATCGTTTAGGTCAACCCAAAAAATATTTTTGTACTAAGTTAGTTTCTCCGGTTAAAAATAGTTGGTTAAACAACAAAAAACAATTAACTACATCACAACCTCTTCGATCGTGTCCGAACTACCCTAGTGAGCTGATGTGTCCACTCACAACCTCCTTACATGTAACATCTTGCTTAATACACCTACAGTAGACGATAAGTTATTTAGGGTTTGTTCTGACGGATTGAAGAGAGTGCGTCACTGTTATTTATTTGTTGTTGTTTAACATATTTGTAACAGAATCAAACGGACTATAATAAATACTCTTCTGTCTAATATTTAGCATCAGTGTTTAAGACTACTCTAAAAAAAGAGAAACATAGGTATGATGACAAAATTAGAGTCCATCGTATCGATGAAATTTGGCTTCGATTTTTACAATAGGGTGTTGAGTCAAATTTTCACCCTTGCAATTCAGACACAGTAAAAACACATACATGGTACAGGTAAACGTTTACATCTACAAAAAGGGGCACAGCATTGTAATAGTTATACTCTAAATTATTTTCAGAATAAAATGAATACCTAAAAGTATATAAATAAACATAAACGTCTTGTGTTTAAGTATGTATGCTACTATCGAAAAATATTAGTTTGGATATAATCTTTTGCTTGCAAAATAAATTATAAACTGATTAAAATTCACACAAAAGCCAATAAAAGTGATAGGAGCTACTGTATATTAAATCTTTGACAAAATTTTGTTTCAAGCATTCTTACTGAATCCAATTGCCATACAAAAATTATTGCAATAACCTTAAAAAAATAAAAAAAAACATCACCATTGTCAATATATACTGATTAATATATAATTGTGATATTTCGTTCCACACATCAGTAATCATTTATGTAAACATGATTAATAAGGTAAAGCCTCGAAGTTTGGCAGGATTGAGGAGTTGTCGTTAGTTGAAGCAATTCACGTCCACTAAAGTAATCGCAGCCTTTCCTTCCTTCCAGAGCTGAATACAGATTAGAAAACAACTTAAAGGACCTTCCTGTGCCACAGTAAATAAAAATATTAGGATTTTTGTTTTGTGGTAAGTATAATTTGATTTCACTGTCCTCATATTTTCGTGCCTCATTTCCACGTCGGTTGTTGAAAATACTATTCACATTGTTCTAATGCAGTAAACTTTGGAATAAAACAATAGTTTGTTTCGTTGTTTCGTTGAAGCACTTATCATATCATATAATATGTCAACATTTATCGAATCACGCCTATGATTCGAAGAATTCTTATATTGATTTCTACTGGCCATAGCTTGAAAACTAATGACTCCCTTGTTAGAGAAAAGTTACGATTTCCACCATTATGGTTCTCACAGGCTCGTAGTTCATTGGATACTTTCCAGGAAATAACTTGGACCTCGGTCGGCTAAATTAATTCCATTTGTTTGTTATTCCAGCTTCGGTTTTGAAATATGAAGGAAAATCAGGGAGAAACTACGTAAATTCCTTGACAAACTTTGTTATTTTTCAGTAATGCTTTACATAAAGGAAAAACAGAAATATTTGTTTCCTAACTCTGTTTATACTATTTACGCAACTCATGAATAAAATTTATCAGATTACATATAATCTGTTAATATAATTTAATCCGTTATATAATTTGTTTATAATTTTAGATGTGATTTTTTTAATTAAACATCCAATTAACATACAAACTTCGCCATAAATAAGACAATGAAATATTTGAGAGGGTTTTAGATTAGTTTTGTTTAAAAATAAGTACCAAACATATAAACCGGTTTTATAAAAAAAAAGAATTGATCCAAACTGACTGACTGAACACTGTCTACAAGGATTAACACAATAATGGAGAATTCATTTTTCAAAGTAAAGGCGTATTTTAAGATTATTTATACCCCCTATTACTACAACAGGGTAACTAAACCTCTAATGTAGAACATATTTATAATACTGATGATGTTATATGCCCATATACTGTTCTTACTAGATTAGTTTCATTACTTCAGTGGGTGGTTATCACCTGCCAATACCATTTATTCACACATTTAACTAAACAATGACTGTCGTCACACCGTCGCACTTTGATGTTTCGAACTAGACCCAGCTGTATAAAGGATGTTCAAGAAAAGGGGGATTATAATTTACATAGTGATTCCTTGGGTCAAAATGAAATCGCTTCGTTAACCAGATATAGGCCATTTGGTATGTTTTACATAAACATTATTATCATCTTTAGATTGGTTCAACTGATCCTTATGAAACTTGGTATGCTTTTTAAAATAAAGAGACCCATGTTAGAACAAAAATTACCATGATCTAATTTTAAATTTAAAAAATTTTGTCATTTCAATTAATTTAAATGTTTATTAATAAAAACGGCTGATTTGGTTAAATTATTTCAAATATAGTTCACTCTTTAATTTGGTATTTAAAACTTTCTATACACCTACAACAAGTTAAAAAAGAATGGATGAAAAATAACTGAAATATCACGATTTTTAGTTGTATAATATGGTAGAATTGGGCTAAGCTAGACGGAGTTGCCTCGCTGTAGGCCCTACAACTAAAAACTGTGATATTTTGATTATTTCCATTCTATATTTTTGAGCTTGGTGTTGTTTGATTGGGAATTTGAAATTCTGTAAAAAGTGTTTTAGACGTTTTCATAAATTTTTAAGTTTTTGATCAAGGTAACTTTTCTGTCTAATCTATTCTGTCTTTTTCTACCTTAACATACATACCCATTTTTTTAAGTATTGGTAGAAACAATTCAAAGATAAAAATGTTTATGTAAAAAAGAATGACAGAAGTCTGGTTAACAAAATGATTTTGGACAAAGTATTTTCTTGATTTTCTCTTTACTTTGACCCAAGGAATCATCCCTACGTAACCTACCTTTTTTGAACACCCTGTATAATCATTACATTGTAATAAAATATTGCCCTTGCTCAAGAACCCGCTGTCTTAGTCAGTAAAAAAGGTCATCTCATTCAATCTACACTTAATTCGTTTTTTAATTTGGGTCACATTACGCTTAGGATCATCCTATCACGAATTACCTACTGGCAATTCAATGTTATAAGCTACCTTTACCAGAATAAAATACTACACGTCAGAATCCACTTACAAGATTAACGTTATTTATTTAAAATGTGTTGAATCTTTTTGTAATTTCTACTCACACAAGGTTCTTCTCGTTCCAAGGCATATGGTTATTATTACTATGAGATAACGTTTCGGGTACTACAATCAATTTACATCGATCTTGTTCGTGCAATAAATAAATCTAGAATTAAAGCTTTACAAACATGGAAACGTCTGATCATCCGAATTGTAAATTACGCCAACGGAAACAACAACAACACGACTGTACAGCTGTATCATCAACAACCCACCTGTCTCTAGATATACTCAACAACTGTTGCGCATTGCGGCATTTTACTTCCAAACATTATCAGCGAGCAAATAGTCATATGAGGAAACCATTTGTATTTACTTATTTTATTCTTTTAAATAATACATATTTTTATGCTTCACTAGTACACTAAGCGATATTTATGATATACTTTACTAATTCAAATATCATGGTTGGTTCAGAACTTTACTATTATATTAAAAAAGAGAACCTTAAAATGTTAAACCTGTAAATAAAGTTCAAGCAGAAATATTAGATTGTGTACAAGCAGCACCTAGGTGAAATTTCGATTAATTATATTTATTTGATCCTTCCTTAATATGAGTTTCCTTATGTCAAGTTTTTTTTACGCCTGTATGGCTCATCCAACCATCGGTCCAAAGGCAAGATTATAGAGTAGATTTTGTTAGTGCATTATTTTGGTTCTTTCAGACCATGGCTGCCATTGTAAATGAACATTTGAATAAATATTTCAAGGCCAACGTTTACAAATTGTATAAAACAAGAGTTACGTATTTTTAATATTTTACCCTAGACAAAATGCTTCCATCCAGTATTCCTTTCTTGGTCCATTTAAAATCTTAAGAAAAGTATTTTAAAACTTAAGTCTTTGTCTGCTTAGATAGTAACTCGCGAAGCTTGACAGCTTGACTTTTAACGTGCAGATTAAATGGTTGTGTATTTGCCATATGCATGGGACAGAGTGGTCAGCTTGAATACGTGAATGTAACAATATAACATAATTGTATCGATAATCGCATATCCTTACTAGGCGTACCTAAAAACTGTGTAAACGTTTTTTAATTGGTTTGAATATTTTATGTATTGATACCATAATGTACGTATATGTTTCGTAGTAACTTTAATTTCTTTTTGATCGGAAAGTTGTTCGTATGAATTGTTGTAGGGATTTCGTTCTTATGACGAATTATTAATGGAGTCAATGTTTCTATTTTGCTCATTACTGATGATTGATACGACAATTTTAAAGTCTGTAAGGTGGATGGGTTTTTAAAAATGAAACGATCTAACATCTGACCATAAGTAGTCATTTCCACTGAGCATCTTCCTAGTCGTTCATGTCAATGTTCTACCCGAATAATTAACTTCGTTCCGGAGTAAATTGACTTAATTAAACAAAATAATTAATTATACATAAATTTCGTATACATATTTGTATTTCATATTTTTTAGCTGTAAGGATCAACTATTTTTATGACCTTTAGGTTATAGTTCCTGCAAATAATACATCATTATTCCTACATCATAACCAATTTAAATTACTATAATATATTTAATGAACAAATTATCCTTTTCTCTCAATCCTTAAAGAAGCTATAATAAAGAGCCTTATATTTATACTGATTCCATGATTTGTAGCCAGAGACTTATTTATCACTCTACAACTAATAAACTAAAACATAATTGTGTTCTACTAAAAGGATCGATACTCTGTTTTGATGTGCAGTCCTGATATCATTTAATTTTATTAGTATTAAATCATAGCATATAAAAACCCGGTATCTTCTTCTAAGATTGACATCATTGGTGTTCGAAACAGTAGGAAATTAAATAAGTTACAGTATCATGAGGCAGCTGGGCTTGACAGCCACGGCGGGCGACATTCAACAATGGAGCACTGGCAATGTTATCAATGCTAACAAATTCATTATCATTAAATATCATTTTATAAGATTTGATTCATTTTGAGACTACTGTGTCCATTCTATATTACTTAAGTTACATTGTATTTCCTTGGTTACCTTGTGCTCTTGAGGTCCTATTAATGCACTGATATGCATTTCGCCTCAGGGTGTGAAACCTTCGGAGTTACATTAAAGCCAGGTGCATCAGTGTATACTTTGTGTATAACTTTAAGAACACATGGAAACCAACAGATAACCCAACTAAAATTTTCTTGAATCTGGGTAACATAATTTACATTGTATTACTTTTTACTTCTATTTATAATTATTGGGTTTCCACATGGATTTGTCATAGGATTTGTCACCTCACCTAACACTCGTGATATTAGTGTATACACGGTTTAGGCTATTTAATACTATATACCAAAATGTATTGCAGTGGATAGCTTGTATCATGAAATAATTAATAGCATAGATTTTCTTTAAAGGGAATTCAAAAGTGACACTTCCCCTACCCTTAGTGGTGATTTTCCTCGCTACCGTAGTTATAACTACAGCGTAGTAGGGTGAGATCTAATGGGATTCAACAGTATCACATAGCTAAAGGCTGATTTACACGTTACCAGTCGACGTTCCAGTTGAGGTTGCCAGTCACTGGTTTTAGTTAGCCACAGACCGGCCAGCAGCTGGAAGACCCGGTAGAAAAATATTTTTGTTTTACACGCGTGCTAGTATCCCCCTCCCCCAAACAATAATGTTAGCAACTAGTACAATACGTAGTATACAGGTTGATCAACCAAATGAGGCCACCATTAGGAAATCGGGATCTGTAAGAATTAGAGAAAACTTTAAATGAGGGACATTCCTTTATTTTTATGGCAGTTATAACTATTAATTTAGTTTTTTTTTCAGCCGCCATTTTCCAATATGGTGGCCAACTTTGAAATTTCTTATGGAACGCCCTATATTTTATCATTTTATCACACGGAACATGCAATTTAAAAACGTTTTTATTCTTGGCATTTTTTCTATTAAGACATTCGTTTAGGAGTTACAGTCTAAGAAAAAATTACTTCCGGTGTACCTTTATTTTGCATCACGTTGTAAGTTTAGAGCGAAAATGCGAAGAGTAAATAAGACTTAAAATTGCATCTTCATTTCAAAAAGACCATAAAATACATTATAAAGATTGATTCTATTATTTCAAAAATGGCCGCCATTTTCCAAAATGACAGCAAACTTTAAAAGTGGAAAACTGTATGTATTTCATTACCTTTCTGGAATGAATTAGCAATTCTTTATGCAATTTTATTTTATTACCTAAGAACTATCCATATATAAATCCCAAAGTACCTATGAACTTTTAAGAAAACTGCAAGTCACACCCCCATAAACCAAATACTTAAAATGTTTATCATGACGAAAAAACCTTGCGCAAAACTATCCATTTCATAAATTGTCCTTTAAGGTCGTCATTCCTTTATAAAGGGAACTTTTAATATACCCAATGTTAAAAATACCACAGCTGTTCTTATTGGTTTGTATTAATGTATCTGTTCGGTTTATTTCAGCTTAACTTAACTAATCAATAGTTTTATTAGTACCTTTATGAAGCGGGGAGAAGCCCATGGGTAACAGCTAGTGAATTTAATAATAATAAATAATCATAAATGCCACCACTTGATTGATTTAACGTGTAAATGTGCCATAAAAATCATTGGCCACTGACGTGCTTTAAGCCCCTGTCCAGGAGAAAAATCGTGTGCTCGATCAATCGCCTGGCTGCGCTCTGTAAACTAATTTGTAATAGCCTACATCTACAATTTAACAATAGTAATATACTTAAATAGATATCAATCATATTGTGTATCCATCTACTAAAACAATAATTTTTCCCAAATTTCTTCTTGAAATTTATTTCATTATTTTGCTTACAATTAGTAAATTCGGATGAGTGTAATTGAGATATAAAGGTACAAAAAGACGGTTTCCTTACAATCAATTTTAAAATCTATATATTTAATTGATGAACACGAATTTTGTGATAATTGTTTTGAAGCTGCTATTCATCCGATCACCAATTTTAAGGTGTATTTGGATAGGTCGTGGCACGTAAATTTGCTATAAAACAAAACATTTTGGAAATTCCATCGGGGCTCTGCCCCAGTGGTTTTCAAAGTTCCCATGTTATCCTTATAGTGAAAATAAATGTTTACATTTAAACACATGAATACTTACACACATGAACACATGAATCAGCTGATTATATTAAATTTGAAACTATGAAACATGTCCTATAAAGATTTATTCGATTAGATTAGTTGAAAAGATAAATATTTACTCTATTTTTGTGGTTTAATATGTGTTTCACTGCATGACACTTTTAACATAATAATTAAGATACAACAGCTATACTATTTGTGGTGTATATAAGATCTTTGTTTTGCTAAAACTAAAACAGGATATTATACAAGAGGGGAGGATATCAATGTCAAAGGAACAATGATTTTTTATCGAGTACCATCGGTTGTAAGTGATAGCAACTACCTTCTCCTGTATGATTATTTAAGGTATGTGCTCTAGAATAATGATCAGGCGTTCTTGATATTAGTTTTAAACATGTTTTCCATAATAATATGGTATGTTTGAAAATAATATATGATTATATCTAATAGGTAAGGATGATCGGGTTCGAGCATTTGCCGTGGTCACAGAAGACTATGATGATGTTTCGTGACCGCGGGAGACGACGATAATGGCTACAAACCACGTGAGATATTCAGGATTTCCGATTTCGCTGGGATGGCGGATGACGGTTATAACGTTTTCGTGATCGTGGGAGACGACAATTATGTCTTCGATCCGTGGGAGAAGTCCAGGATTTTGCTGCGATCGTGGAAGACTATGATGACGTTTCCGTGACCGCAGGAGAAGGTGATGATGACCACACGCCCGTGGGAGATATTCAGGATTTCGCCACGATCACGGGAAACGATGTTGTCGTGACCTTATGTAGTGATGATGATTATGAAAACGATCAAGATTAAGTATTATTAATTTTTCAATGCTAGCTCACTGAACTTTGGAACAGTTAGAACTTTACAAATAAATGTGATATGAGAGCAAACATAAGCTGTAGACAGTATTATGAATTTCAGTGTTAATGGCGTAAAAAGTACATAACAATTAATTATGGTACCTAACTTAGTACACAAGGTAGCATACTAAATACCTAAGAAAAGTGTACCCTTATTACGCTTATTATTACGCTATTTCATACTTTCCTAAAACTTCAGGCAATATGGACTGCCTTGTCGTTCTATTCAATGCCTGCATTTTATACTCTGCTGTTAATATATTAAAGACAAGAAGATGAACACCTTAATAAAAAACTATAAAAAAACGTATATACTGTAATTGATCAAAGCAGTAGCCTAATACTCCTTTGGATCCTTTGATGTGTTGAGTATTTGCCAGGAAATTGTCGGGACCGAAGCCAAGTGTTATCCATTGATTAGATACTTTGACAGTTTATTCAGTTAAAGACGATATCCAATCATTGGTTCCCATAATGATTTTGTAAATTGAATGTTTAAAATAAAATGTATTATTGCATAAGTACGTATGTTTATAGAAACACTTTGTACAATTGGTTCAAATTATGTTACCACTACATAAATAAATAATAAAATAGAGAATTAATGACCGTAGATCACACACAGTTCCTTACAGTTTCTTAGCTGTATGTAAAAGTTAAAGAAAACTGTTTTTGCTATGAAGCTATAAACTCTGAAATCTAAGTTTTCCACCCCATTCCCAATAATGCTTCAAAGTCGTCTTGTTTAAACTCGCTGCTCACTGAGTGTTGTGTCTTGTAATTGTAAAACAAATTACATATCTCAAGTTTATTATATTACTTTTGAAATTTCATTCTACGGTAAAATATAAGGTGAAAATAGCATTGTCTATCAGCATAGCATAGGTTTTATAAAACATTTTTGCTTGTATTTCACATCTGAAAACATCACGCATGGTATAGAAACATTATTCAGCCCAGTGTTACTGATATTGTATCGAACATCGAATAAATCTCCTACATTGGTGTTGGTGTTGGGGAGAGAGACTCACTTTTTACAACCCGCTCCCTCCCAGGTTTGGCCTCCAACTGTTACGCAATGCGACATTTGACTATCATCAAACCGTTAATAAATGAATGAGTTATTAATATATCGTTACTCAATGTACTTGGGGTAATTACGGAATATTCAAGAACAAAACAGACACGTTTTCCATTAACCTGCTGGTAAGTTTATACAGGGTGGTCTGGACCTAGCGTTAAAATTTTTTCGGGTGGTAGAGCAACACAAGTGTGACTCAAATACACGGTTAAAAAAATATATTCCATACACCCACTTGCAGAAACATTATTTAGATTTTTTTTAGAAAAAACCCTGCACATTAACACAAAATTTTAAAATTCCTCTAGTATTTTCATACATTTTTATAACTTTGACACTACCATCATATTCTCCATTAAATTCTATGCAAGAATAGACAGGTTTTGTGAGCGTGAGCCCAAAGCTTCAGAATTGCTATTTAAATTAATTATAACTAAGAAATTTTGATTTTCACAAAAAAAGGTTAAAAATAAGCCTACAGACACTTTTTTTAAGAAAAATACTAGAGATTAGCAAAAGGCTACAAAACTGCTCTAAAATCTTAGCTTTTAAAAGATATGATGAGGCATTTAATTTGCTCCCTTTTAAGTACAGCTATTCCAGTTATAACTGTGGATAACATGGTTTAAGGAAAACAAAAACACACTATTACAAACCAAAAAGACACCAAGATAGTTTTTATTATTATAGAAACAGCATGAGGCTGCAACAAAATTTGTTTCTAGACAAGTTCAAAACAAATTCCAAGTATTGGATTGATAACCAAACTAAAATGCAAGTTCATTTTGATTTATTTTCGAAATGTCCTCCATTCTCTAGTTTTTTGTAGGCCTTAATAGTTTTTTTTTTTTTTTTTTTTTTTTTTTTTGCTTTTTTGCAGGGCATACAAATTAATTTAATATATTGAAACGTTATCATGCGCCTTATGGTAACGTAGAAAATTCGAAAAAAATGTAAATTTTAAATTCCCATGTTATTCTAATGGAGAATAAGTAAACTGTTGTTGTTTGCTTGTTTATGAACATATTTTGATCAAATTTGGAAAATCTCTTTATTTCTTACTAACTATTAACATTTTACAAACAAAAAAAAATACTTTTAACCTCCATGTTGCAGCAAACCTAAGTGTTTGTTAAACTAATTCTATTTGATTAGGGAATAAATGTTATTTTTTGGAGACATTTTAGTATAAATCCAATCAGGCAAATAGAAATTCGCTTAGTCTGCATGTCTGCTGCGGCGGGGGGATTTTATTCTTATGGAGAATAAATAAACTGTTGTAGTTTGCTTGTTTATAGATATATTTAAACCTATGGAAATTTTGTTTATTTAATACTAAGCTATCAAAATTGCAATAAAAATAACATCTGAATATCTTCCCTGCAGCAGTAAACCTAAGTACTCACTAAAATCTATATACTTATTTAATACGCAAGCAGATTTTTTGTGACAATTACTCCTCCGAAACTACTGAACCGAGTGTCATGTTTTTGGTGTCATTGGAAAGAGCGTAACGTGAAGTTGTGCAGGAAACTGTCTGTTTAGGGAAATAATGAGAGAGTGAGGCCATGGAGCCCTTTAAAGTTTCGTATTTCTCCATAAGATTAACATTGGAAACAAAAATTGTTATGAAACTCCAGCTGTTGTCAGAAATGTGAGAAGAAGAGCATATGTTAATTGTAAACAGTCAATAAGTTTTGCTAATTTAACAGTTTGCTGCAAACTTGCTGACTTGGTTGAAATTCGTTTTAAAATAACGCCTGTAATACCATAGATAAAACATACTCCACACTCAGCAATTGCTCGATTTCGAGCAACAGGGACACTAGTTCGTTTTAAAATAACGCCTGTAATACCATAGATAAAACATACTCCACACTCAGCAATTGCTCGATTTCGAGCAACAGGGACACTAGTTAATGTTAATTAAGTACCTAGGAAATACATCTGAAAATTTTTAGGGAATATTTTATTATAAATAAAGCCAGGTAAATGGAAATTCGCTTAGTTTGCAGATTTGCTGCAGCGAGGGTATTAATGAAGTACTGATGTGACCAAAAATATTGAATTACCATGTATACAAGTTTCCGGTGAATAATTTGTCAGTAAAAAAACCATCGCACAACTATCTTGTTGAGTCCGTCCAAGCTAAATAATCCTTAACTCAGTAGTAGGTAAAAGATCGGGAATACTCGAAGATTTTTCACACTGGGGCTCTCAGTATTATTGTAAAAAGCTTATATTACTACCCTTGTTTGTTTAAACAATCTATGAAAGATATTAAACTTGAGTTGTTAAAGAGACAGTCGGACCTTGGCACACTAGGCAGCCAGCCAAAGAGTAACCGACATATACTTAGCCACCCTCGCTGGGCTAAATAGCAACCACCATAATGTAAGACACTGCGCAAATAGTGCAGGGTGTAAAACTTAAAATTTTAAAATAAATTTATAAAAACTTTTAGTGAAAAGTTGTAACTGACTTTATGTTCTTCAGTTCTGCTCCAAAATGTTTCCTAAAGCTTTGATCCTACTGTATTCTACTTAAAATTCAAAACTTCAGTAGGCTACAATGTATATTGCTGCATATAAGTCAGACCTTAGAGAGATAGCCTAACACACTAGCGTTCGTCTATGCAAGGGCCGGTCTCGTGTTTTAAGCATACGTTTTAAGCTAACAATAAAAATAACACTACTAATTTAAATTACCCCCGCCGCAGCGAACCTGCTGACTAACTGGATGCGATGCTACCTGGTGTGGATTAACGTCCGCACTAGTGAGTACTACGACTATCCGCAGTACTATCCTAAATAATTAAACCAATTCGTTAATTACGAGGAAAAAATGTGGTTCGGATTCCACAATAAACTGTAGGTCCCTTAGTTGCCATTAGCTGTATGGGCTATTAATTAACAGCTGTGTCTAAGGAACATGTCGGCCTTAGTCACTAACAAGACTACAAGATCGCGCCACTCATCCTACACTCATCCTTCACTCATATTTGGGTTAAAATACGCACATAGTGGCGTCCCCATCTTAAATAATTGATAATTGATTGATTGATTGATTGAACTTCGTTTGCCTGATTGGATATCCACTAAAATATTCCCTCAAATATGTTAATTTTACCCCCAAAATTTTTAACATCATTGCAAGTTCATTGCATCTTTGAATATTTGTCATTTTGGACTCGTTTGTCCGTTTGAGTTCCGGTTTGCGGCATTATATTTGACTAATAATGCCCTTTTATGTGGTATGCATAGCAACCTATGCTTAAATTTAAAGGATTTTCTTCTGATTCCTTTCGGGCTGCCCCCCTGAGGAAAGATCACTGATGAGATAAAATATATTTTTATGTCCAGTAACTTTGTGCAAAGTTTTGTAGCCCTGTTTTAAATATGCAGCATACACTCCTTGTCTTTTATATTTATAAATATATCCAAACAATCGATTTCTAATTGTTTATACGGTACCACTAAATTTTACAATTTGCTTAGCACGAATATGAATATGACATTGTAAATATGAATTCAACTACCACGAATATGAAATCACAATTCGTTATCCGATTTAAAGGCTGGGTGAATAGATATAGTGACAGTAACAACAGTAACATTCCATTTTCGATCGGTCCACCAGTCGTTTATAACACTGAAACTGCGTTTATAAATCACCATGTCACGCTTGTATATTCTCATGTCATGTATATACATCATAGACTCTGTTTTGTGGGGTTTTGGTTTTGTATGACGCTATAATACACCGATGATAATAATAAGAAGAAAAGTAATAGTTATGTTCCTTATCAAAAGGTTAATGTGCGGAATGTAATTTCTACGCACACAATGACACATGGATTTATTAACAGTATTTTTAATATGTTTCAGAAAAGTTTTTTAAAAGAGAAGTAAACGTTTAGGTTTTGAGAAGCAGGAAATTAGAGAAAGGAAAGAAAGAGTATTACTATATGCATATTTTGATCTTAAAACTATATATTTATTTCTTTTAATCTTATCTGCATCCTATCAAAATGTTCCAACGCGAGGAAAGCTCAATAAAACGTTACAGAAATGTAAAGGATACGTTATACCTTCCCATCGCAAGGCAAAGATGCCATGTTATTATGGTTAACACCACTATATGCTCCACAACGTTTGATATTACAGGTCCGGTACTTTAAATTCAGGATGCACATTGCATTTATGAATTTAGTGAATTCCCTATACTGTATAGCGAATAAGCTTTTACTAGACGAGTCTCATGCTTATCATAAAATGAAAATAATCATGAAATAATACAAATACAACAAACAGTTTTTAGATATAGTAAATAATAAATAAATAAATATATAAAAATTCTAATTTGTTTCATTTAAGATTTTTTGGAGTTTAAATTTTTTCTTTTAATTCCATTTTATATTTGGATTAAAATGGGGTTTTCTCATTTTTCACCTTAAAAACATATGCAATTGCTATTTCTGTATAAACCCTTTGTAGAGCTAAAAATCAAATAATTTGGTATATTAAAACGTTGTTTCCGATAAATGGTTACAAAGAAAAGTTCGGAAAACTGTGAATATAAAACATCTATGTTATTCTTATGGAAAATAAGTAAACTGTTGTGGTTTGCTTTTTTATGAATATAATTTGAGAGAGTTGATCATTTTACGCTAAGCTATTAACATTTGACTAAAACAGTACTTTTTTACATTCCTTGTGCTTGTATTAGCCTAAGTATCCATTAAGTACTCATTAAATTTTATGTTATTTAAAAAGGTAATAAATCAAACAACTTGAATTAAATATTTGAGTGAATATACAATCAGCAAAATATTAAGTCTGCAGGTTTGCAGTGGTGGGGATATTTTATGATGGCCCTGCAATCTTATAGTATAAATCTATGTGAACTACTCTTATTGGATTTTTGTTCTTTTATAATATTCCATCGCCACTCGTCAGAAAAGCGAATCTTAGTCATCAACAAGCTCGATTTAGTTTATTTACTCGGAAACACTGTTAAAAATATATACATAATTTACAAATAACATTTAATTTAAAAAATATATACATAATCTATAATCTAATCTAGGTTGGTTCTGTGATACAAACACTTTATTTGATGTTTTAAATGTTAGATAAGTGCTTAACATGAACACGGTTGCTCAATGATTAGCTAGACTTTGCTTCGTTAGAGCCCTGCGATTACAAATAGCCTATAATCAAAATGCCTTGCCCTATATTATCACTGCTGTTTTGTCATGTTGGTCTACTTAAAGTGACCAATTGCACTGATCGTATTTCGATTTCACAATAGAATTATGTTCTGTGGAAACGAGAAATTTGATCTTTAATAATAATTTATACAATCTAACATATTACAGTTACTCGTCACAAACTAATTAAAACTATTTACTTACGAGGTGTTGGTACTTCTCTATATTAGTAATTTTTCGTTTTTAGCGAATTTCCCATATAGGGAATAAGCTATTACCGTAGTACTCATGGTAAGACCTGGACGCGGGACCGATTTTTTTTTCGTTTTGAGGTCCCTAGAGGCCAAAAACACCATCCGTTCAAATTCATATATATATATATATATATATATATATATGTGTGTGTGTCCGTTAGCACGATAACTCGAGCAAAAATGATCCGATTTTGATAAAATTTGGTACAAACGTGTAAACCTACGTTTATTTGAACGAGTTCGCGATCCAGCATGATCGGACCATGGGAACGGTGGTTTACGGGGGGTTTATGGGGTAAAAATAGGGTTTTCCCATTTTTGACCCAAAAAACATAAAATTTAGCAATTTCTTTCCAAACCATTTTGTAGAGCTTAAAAAAAACAAATAATTTAGTATATTGAAGCGTTATTATGCGACTAATGGTTACGGAGAAAATTCAAAAAAATTGTAAATTAAAAATTCCCATGTTATTCTTATGGAGAATAAGTAAACTGTTGTAGTTTGCTTGTTTATGAACATATTTTGATCAAATTTTGAAAACGTTTTTATTTCTTACTAACTATTAACATTTTACAAAAAAAAAACAGTTTTACCCTCCCTGATGCAGCAAACCTAAGTACCTGTTAAACTAATTCTATTTAAATCGGGAATAAATGTTATATTTTTAAGTAGAAATTTCAGTGTAAATCAAATCAGTCAAATGGGAATCCGCTTAGTCTGCAGGTTTGCTGTGGCGGGGGTATTTATTTTTAACAATGGAATGATTTTGACTAGGAGTTTCAGTCATATAGTATAGTTATGGTCATTGTTCTTAATAAATTCGTCATTAGTTTTGCAGATTTTCTCATTAAATAAGTGGATCTTTAATCAGTTAGCTCGTTTGTCTATAGTGTTGTTTCTAAGCTGCCAATTTCTATGCCGGTGCCTAGTCAATAAGATCCTTAGGCCTACTCTTTTTTTACGTGCTAAGACCACTTTCAGATCTATTTGACATAACGATTTTATTCATTAGTTTAATTAAAATGACATTTAATTTATCATTGACTATATATTTTACAAATATCAAAGGTTTTAAGCTTTAATTATTTGTAGGCCCTATTTGTAGTAATATAGTTTATCCTCAAATATTCTAGATTGCTAGACTCCTAACAACATGAAGTAACAAGGAGATCACGTTGGACGGGATTGCAGGAGCTATGAGAGCAATGTCTTTGATGGGACTTGTGTCGGCGTTGAAAGTGCTTCTGAAAATGTCTTCTATCCCAATGTAATTGGATGTGAGTTGTCTTAAAAATAGTAAGAAAAGTAACATAGATGTGAGAAGTAAATTAATCACAATGTGATTACTAATGTTTCATGAATGATTATGCAACATTTATTAGCCTTTCTATAAAATGAATATAAACGAATCAATAAACTGTCAACAGCTCACCCTACCGTACGAGAGTTGTTGCGAATCTCTGAATCGTGAATAACAGCCGAGTCCACTTTTATTTCACGTTACACCTTGTTCCACAAATGACTCAAATCATTTTAAATGTACAATTCAAAGCTAACAGCCGTGTTATTGATATGCCATCGATGAATAATTTTAAAGTTTAAACTAACGCGTGACTGTACAAATAGTAGTAGGAGTTAATCCCATCATGTGACAATGGGCAACTTAGTAATCATGCATATATACTCTCCATGTGTGTATAACCATGTTCTGATGAATGAAAATGAATAATCACATGTGCTTTAAGCTATTGATTCTACATTTCTAAAATTGCACCAAAACCAGGATTGACCAAAGAGAAATTCTTACCTTTGTGCCTATTTATTTCAGCTCATTAAGTGTATAAAACTCAAAATATATTAGACTGGGTTTACTTCAACTTATAATGAATAAATTGGCAAGTAATTTTGGCTATGGAATAGTGCTGGGCTGTGTAGTACTTCATGCGTGTAATATCTGCATTATATAACAAATTTCTTAACTGTATTAGTGCAATTAAACCATTGTTCTCGCTAAAAAGGTGTATTATATAAAGCGTATACCTAACTTTAGGTACTTTAACAGCTTGCTTTTATGTTAAATATGTCAAAGATTATTTTAAGAAGCGTTCTTTTATCCTTATTCATAAAGAGTTGCCATACAGATGTATATAAGATGGTGTTATTTACTTTCACAGATGAACCTGTGAGTATGACAATACACATATAACGATGAACAGAAACACTTGTACAGGGAGGGGAAGGGAAAGGGTGTAGTAAATAATTCGACTGTTTATAACACCCCTCTCGTACGTTGGTTTTCACCCTGTAGTCTTACGTCCTCCAATAGACCTTAAATGTAGCAGGGACCTAGGCAAACAAACAGAGGATTCTTTTGGTTTCTATTTATCTATCTACCAGACTGTAGGATTTTATCTTTTTAAAATAAACAGTTTCCTTCTTTTACGTATAGCTAAATTAAATACTAACTACTGTATTAACACCGTACATTCAACTGAAGAAATTCGTAACATAAAATAATACATAAGCATACAGAGGTCAATAATTAAACTGATTTCTCTCAAGCACGCAATAGCTCAGCGTGAGTTATTGGTAGAAATATTACGACGAAGACTAAAGAAACAATTACATTTTATTGAGTTTTGGACTTATTAGTGAAACTATTATAAGTTTTACTTATTACATATCTACCATACCATTTTTCTTACTACATGATTGACGCAGCGCCAAATATGCACAAGTGTCTCACTTAAACTGTTAGAATCGTAATGTATAAACCTTACATATCTTTCGAAACATTTGTTATGTCTCAGTGACTCATTGATAGTCAGAACACTTTTTAGTGCCCTGAGAGTAATCTTGCAACGAGTTCTGGGCCAGTGTAAAGTTCATGATCGTGTGATAATAATTAGTAGAATGTATTTTATGTAAGGAATGAAACAATGACGAAAAGGTCATGAATAGAACAAACAAAACTGAATTAAATTAGACTATCTTTATTTAATAGTACCAAACAGTAAAATTGAAATGTAAGCAATGTAAAAATCAAAGACCTTGAAACTAAATTCGTATTATCATAGACAACGACATTTAAAAATAACTAGTGTTCATGTTGCTCGAATTCGAGCAATTGTAAATAGTAAGTATTACATGATTTGCAAACCAATAACAATCATACTAAGCTATCGACATTTCAACAAAAAAACACCTACCTTCCCTGTAGCAGCAAACCTAGGTACTCATATTAAAATCAACTTAATGTTATTTAAATAGGAAAAAATGACAATTTTCAGGGATACCTTTGTAGAAATTAAGCCAGGTAAATGGAAATTCGCTTAGTCTGAAGGTTTACTGCGGATACACAATTTTAATAACAGCAATGATTGTAGAATCTACATTATTACTTATATCCATGAATTTATATAACAATTATTTCCTGTAAAATATTATTACAGCAGCTAAAAAAATATTGGACAGACTCGGTCAACAAATGACGTAACTGAAAGAATCCAATACTAATGACATTAACATATAGTTTGACAGTTCCATTGAATCAATGTTAAATTTTTACATTCGGGCGAGTGACATTTATGATTTATTATTTATCATAATTTTTATTATGATTTTATTTATGTTTGTGATCCATACCGTTCCTGTTCTAATAATCATGCAGTATTTAATATATTTGTACCAGCTGTGTGGAATTATGAAATAAAAATTAATTTGACAGTTCTGCTTGTTTACATTTTTAAATTATGTGGGTTTGTTCTTTGTTACTATGAATACCATCAATAAATGTTTCACTTTTAATTTCTGCCAACAGCTGGAGTTCCATAACAAATTTTGTTTCCCATGTTAATCTTATGGATAAGTACGAAACTTTAAAAGGCCCCAGGGCCTCACTCTATAATTATTTCCATAAAATAAAGTTTCCTGCACAACTTCACGTTACGCTCTTTCCAATGACACCAAAAACATGTCAATCGGTTCAGTAGTTTCGGAGGAGTAATTGTCACAAAAAACCTGCTTGCGTATTAAATAAGTACGAGAGGTCGTCCAGTGGTCGAAACTCGACCAAAAATATGTATAATGTACTCACTTATCTATTTTCACCCCACACTGTAAATAAAACATGTGATTGGAGTTTCCTCCATTTGTTTTGATTTTCTGTTTATATTTCGTTGTTATGTCGTAACCAGCATAGCAACGCATAAGATCCATGTTAATTTTTTCAAATTTTTAAACTCATTTTTTGTGCTTATCTTTGAGCCTATTTAAATTTATAAAGGGATTCTGCACACCTACAGGAAAATAGCTTTCCAACGGTATGCGTAGATTTTCCCTACGATTCACACGAGCTGAGAAAAAAGGTTTTAAAGAAACATGCTTGCCTATTAATATATAAATAGATATAATATATATAGATAATGACATTAGATTTGTTTAATACACCTACCTAAAGGCATTCATGTTAAAAAATCATGGACAAATTTCACTTAAAGGGTCTTTAATAACACCAGTAAATAATATGATTTTCATTTCCATTAAAAAGTCGTTGGTCGGAAACGTTTATCAATTACTGGTAGCAATTTAAATGATTAATGTCAGTTTAATTGGTTTTCGACTGTGTGAAACCATCTTTGTTGTATTACTCATTTTACTGATAGAGAAGGTTTATTTTCAAGTCTGTTTTTTTAACACCATAAGACCATGCAATATACAGGGTGTCCCGGAACTCTCTACCAATGTTTTAGGGCATTGATCCTGGGTAAGAAACATACCTAAATATCATATTTAAATTGTCCGGAAGTCCTTAGTTACTCACACAGCCGCAATTTGTTTTTTTCAGTTATTAATTTTTTTCTAAAGAATGGTTAAACATACGAAATGGAAACTTTGCACAAACATTTATGACAACTAGACAAAGCTGCAAAAAAATTATGAAGATTTTTCAAATTCATAAAACAAAATGGCGGCCATTTAAAATTTTCTTTCTTAAATAACTCAAAAACCATTGATTTTACAAAAATTTTAAATGGCCGCCATTTTGTTTTATGAATTTGGAAAATCGTGATATTTTTTTGGTAGCTTTGTCTAGTTGTCATAAATATTTGTGCAAAGTTTCCATTTCGTATGTTTAACCATTCTTTAGAAAAAAATTAATAACTGAAAAAAACAAAATGGCGGCTGTGTGAGTAACTAAGGACTTCCGGACAGTTTAAATATGATATTTAGTTATGTTTCTTACCCAGGAGCAATGCCCTAAAATATTGGTAGAGAGTTCCGGGACACCCTGTATAAGGTTCAAACAATACATTATAAACTGCATTAACACCGATGTAGTGAAAACTAACTTTTTTCATATATCAATAATCCAAGTACTGTTTTACTGCTGAGATGAACAGAAATCCTTATCACAATACATACAATTGAGATGAAGTGCGAATCTGTGTTCAATTGTATTTGTTAGCTGGGCCTCTTTGGTGAGATGAGTTCTACTTGAAACATAAATGTTTCTTCCTGTGTAAAGAATTTTTTTTTCATTCCATTACTTGCAACGATTCGCCTAAAAAGAATAGGGGCACTTTAATATTGCAGATTTGATCAAAACAAGTATTAATGATTGATGTTAATAATTATGCATGAAGGAAAAATTTCCCATGTATATTTTATTTCCTTTAAACTTATTTTTAAATCTTGAAGCTATACACGAAAAGTGAGGCCTGAAGTTGAATACTGTATAACCGACTCTGCTGGCGACAGTTATTTGTGACTTCGCATGAATCACACGCCTTTGGCGAAATTCGCTGTAGTGAGGCTATCATTAGGAAATTGCGATTAAATTATGTAATGATTTTTACCTACGACCGTTTTTTAAAGTAGCCATTTCAGTCCAGTTCTTAGAATTGAAAAGTTTCACTTTACAGCTGTTTACTTTCATATCCGCATAGTTTCATTTCATATCCGCATAGTTTTCTCATATCCACACAGGTAACGGACCAATGAGGTTCAAGTATTGAGAGAAAAGAATTAAAATTGTAATGCTTCGAACGTCAACTAATCAGCTGATCAGCTGATCAGTTGACCAATTTAATTGTTGATCCGACTTGTTCATGTTGATACTCGCGTATTCTTAATTAAGTTGGCGGAAGTTCAAAAATAAATTAAATATTTGCCGAATTGTACCTGATACAATATTATTTATGGTAAGAATGCTGCTAGCAATGTAATATTTAACGAAGTTTAACAAACACGTAATTACAGGAAATCAGCTGATTATACAACAAGTCGTTGCATCACTTTCAGTGGCAATGACAATACACGAAAACATAACCGCTCTAAAAAGTTATCAGTAGTTATTGTTAGTAATTAAATCCAGATTGATAGTAATTAAAAAACGGTCGTAGGTAAAGTAGTGTACGCAACTCGCGTTAATAGTCTTTACGACACTCGTAGAAGTTTTTAAGGCACGAGCCTTGGCGAGTGCCTTAAATTTTCTACTCGTGTCGTAAAGACTCACTTAACGCAATCGTTGCGTAAACTACTATTTTACTATAGTAATTATCATGCATTAATGAATTAAAGTTTGTTTATAGAATTGTCTATCTAACTGATACCTATTTTAAGGAGTTGTGTAAGAGCCAATTCAAAAAGTCTGTTGCACTGTTTGTAACACTAAGTTTTTTTAATATTTATACGCACGCATTTTAAAATAGTTTTTTTATTAAAACATTTACTCTTAAGCAGTAACTGAAATCCGGCTACCTTCAAAACATTTGAAAACCATAGTTACCACAAATAACCCAACCGCGGCAAACCTGCAGACTAACAGAATTTCCTTTTACCTGATTCGATTGGATTTTTAATGAATCCTATTTAAATAACATTTATGTTTAATGAAAACCTAGGTTTGCTGCCACAAGAAAGGTAATAAAGTGTATTTTTAGTAAAATGTTAATAGTTTAGTATAAAATAAATAAATTCGCCAAGTTTAATCACAATATATACATAAACAAGCAAGCTACAACAGTGTACTTATTCTCCATAAGGTAACATGGGAATTTTTAACTTATAGTTATTAATTGTAAAATTTTATAAGTGATAAATTAATAATTGTAGAATTGTTGTCGTAACCAATAACCGTACAAAACACTTCAATATGCTAAATTATTTGTTTTTAAGCCCTTTAAAAAAGTTTAAATAGAAATTGAGAAACTTTATGTTCTGGGGGAAAAAAGAGAAAATCCTATTTTACACCATAAAATCCCCAAAAAAAACCTGTTTCCATAGTTCGATCATGCTGGTTCGCGAACTCATTGAAGTTTATCCCACCCTACACCTTCAAGCCAAATATCATCAAAATCTGACAAATATTACTCAAGTTACCGTATCGCATTCACGGACGTATATACAGGATGAGGATTAAGTCTGGAACCTCTTTTTTTAATTTTTAAACCACAATAGAAAGAAATACTAAAGTTGCTACTGGTCATAGTAACGCACACATCTGCCCAATTACCGTGTCAGGATAACGCCTTTGGGGGTCGCAGAGAATCAGACAAAACTAGTGTGCCTGTTGCTCGAAATAAATCAATTGTCAAGTACCGGTATTATACAGGCGTTATTTTAAATTGCAGTAATAACAGTCATAATTTTCAAGTTCGACAAGTTTAAAAGACTCAAAGCTTATGTAACTAATTGAAATACTCAGTCTATTAATAACGAGTTGAAATAATAACACTTGTTGTAAAAATAGTTTATCATTTTTTAGAATTGTAGTGTTTTATGCAAATGTTTCCCGACTTATAGCTGTTACCAGTAAACATTTCTTGCATGTATTCATTTGATCTGATATTAGGTAGGGTTTCTTTACCACTGACAACATGATTTGTTTATTCTTCATGATTTTTTACTTGCAAAATAAGTTGCATAGCAGAACTGGTAAAAATTATTCATCTCTCCAAGTGATAGTGTACCTGGATTCCTTACGCCACTCTTCTACTCTATAATTCTACGTATAAGATTCCCTCTTAACCTCCTCCTGTTTTCAATATTTCTTCTTTAAACTCAAGAAATTTTCTGTTCAACCAACAAAACTGATTAACTGTTTGGATAGGTCTATATAACCTCAATATTACAAACATGAATATTTACTCCCAAGAAGCTGGTGAGTTTCTTTTTATATACAGCTGTTTTTTTTTTTTTTGTTCAATGTACTTCTTATGGTGAAAACCTGACCTTTGAAAGGGTCTTACGCCCTTAAGGGTAGGAACTTTTAAATTCTACAACCTTAATGCAAAACTACGAACTGGGCCGAATCTTTTGACACCTTAAACGTTGAAATTGGTCCACAAATAAGGGGGGAGTAGTGTTCACAAAAAACAGCCCTCACGTATTAATATAAGAGATTCTTAAATACAATGCCACAAATCAGAACTCAAACAGACGACCAAGTTTAAAATGGCAGCCGTTCAAATATTTCTTTAATCTGCCATTTTGAATTCTCTGAACGGCTGCCATTTTTTACCCAGCTGATATTTTGTGCTAAAATTTGCGGCATTGTATTCTACTAATAAAAACCTTTAATGTAATGTGCATATTGACCTATGCTCACGTTAATGATTTTCATCTGACTTATAGTGGGCGCCTCACAGTGTAAGAAGCATTGCAAATACAAGGAATTTTTGAACATCTGTCATTTTTTACTCCAAGTTTGTAGCCTCTTCGATAAGTCTGATACATCAAATAAGAAATTTACCCCTTCATGGTTCCTACAACATATTAACAAATTTTACTAACAATGACTGGTTTTCCAATCGCATTATTGTTAAATATATTTCATAGTATAGTCTTAACATTTATTGCTATGTACATATGAATAAAAATGGATAACCAAATAATTATACCAATATGTTGCATTATTTAAACCAATAGCGTTTAAAGACGTTAAAATGTATACCAATTATATATGTGTTTAAATTTTACATTAACTTAGAACAAGATCTACGAATGGCGATTCTCAGTGTGACCAAATCCTCGAACAGTCAGTATAACCATTGTTTTTTTGTTTTTTTTTATAAGCTATTTTGACTATGGCACTGAATAGTTTTAGTAAGCATTATCACGGTTTTGGCACAAACCCTCATTCAAACTGCTGTAAAAACAAATTTAAACCAACAATTGTGAGACACTATTACACAAAGTAAAGTTAATTGAAAAATTACAAAAACATGGTTTAGTACTAAAAGGAAAACAAATTAATGTTTACTTTCTTTATATCGTTAACTAGAGGTTGTCCGTGGGTACGGGATATGGGATAACTAGCATTACTGATTTTATATTTATCAGTTGTAAAACAAAGTATAAGTGTCATTATTTACAAATAAGTACCTAACCAAAAATATGTCGAGCTTCGGGCTTTGGTAACAGAAATGTATTGCACAATGTATTCTGTGAAGAGAATGTGTTAAAATGTACGAGTCAACATTTGTTTGATACACAACCAAAAAAGTTTTTCCATAGAAAAATAAATTCTACTCGAGTCAAGTCAAAATAAAGAATTTTTAATATACATTTTTAGCAATTAAATAAGTTTTACGAGAATGGGTTCTGGTCTGCTGCCTGGCTTAAATGAGTTAGTTTTCAGATACAAATACGTTTGTATTGCAGTAGTGATTTTTTTGTAAGTGCTCGCTTTTACCTTTTGACAGTGTATTGATATAAGATAGCTACAAAAATAAAGATTGAAACATACCCCTAGTTTAAATATATAACCAAATCGTAGACAATAGCAACAACGTAAACCCATGAGTTATCATTAGGCCTATATTGTCATGAGAGTTATGCTTTATTGTGTTTGCTCGTACAGAACTAAAGATACTGGCGACAACGTCTAATTGTTGTCACAATGGTTACAAGTGCTATCCTTTGACGTCTCACTCTGCCTTAATATTACCCAGAGTTGATATTGATGTTGACATAAACAAATCAGTATTGTATCATAATAGCCTAGTCACGACCAAAGATTTCAGCTCTTAAATAATCATACTGCTCTGAACTTATGACATATTGACATATATTGAAATAAACTTGAGTTAGAGAGTTGGCTGAGTGCCGATACAGCTAACATATGTGATATGGCTGAGAACAGATCAAGTGGAGGATAAGTAGCCTCTGCTACACACGAATGTCCATACTTTACCGTTCTATGCCTTAAACGAGCGTTTAGGAATAGGAAAGAGCATTCCCCATAACACATATTTTTTTATGTAAAATAAAAGTGTAGATATTTTTATTGTAACCAAAATGGTGTCTTATTACAAGTTTTAAAGTTTTTTACGAAATTACTTTTTTCAGTTATTTTACCTGAATGGTTTACTGCTTTGCTTTTCCGACGCTTATCGTTAAGCTGCTTGGATTCAATGTAATATGCCTTACATTAAGATTTTACGGTAACTTGCACAGATTCGTGATATTAGGGTAGATTCCAATAAGCATCTAGACTGCCAGTGCAACTCCCAGTGCAAGGATCGGTAGGATTGTGGATCAGATCGAAAAACCCCCCACCACCGCTCAGTGCCGATGGCGTGACGTCAACCATTTATGCAACGATACGGAACAGAGTCATGAGCCTTTGTGGTGAAGTGGATAGCGTGTCGGGCTGATAATCTGAAGGTGCCGGGTTCGAATCCCACCGGGAGCACTAACTTTCTGTCAACAATTTTTTTCATATCAGCAAGTTTGGTAGGTTTGGTTAGGTTATGACAGTTTAATTTTATAATTAAAAGATTGTAAAATTGAATTTGAGACATTTATAATTTTATTTTTAGAACAGAGCTATTTTTCGATTAGTAAACCTTCATTCGAGTTTATCATTATCAGCAAGTTTGGTTAGTTTGGTTAGGTTATGATAGTTTAATTATATTTAATTCAAATTTAATCTAAAAATTATACGTTTTGACAGTGACAGTGATACAGATAACAATTTTCCGCGAACAGTTAGATAAGCTATGCTGATGCGCCGGTATGATTCGGAAGCGTACGACATGGTGCGGTGGTGGGGGGTGATCCACTGATCTGATCCACGATCCTGATCTGAGTCCGATCCTGGGACTTGCACTGGCAGTCTAGACGCTAGTTAGATTCCATGACAACCAAACTCAGGTTCCCTTCTCACTCAGTCAAACCACGTACAGTTTACGTTAGGCTATTTGATGGACTTTGTCTTGCTGTTCCATTGCTGCACCCATCCCTTCTGTTATAAATTGCTTCCTTTTTCTTGAATGTAGAGGCAGTATCAGTCGAATCGCTATAATTTGATCACATTGAGTCTATTAAATCTTAAAACAATAAACTATTCGTCATGAGAATACTTCTAACTTAGATATAAATATCGCTAATTTAAGGTTTTTGGCAAGGTTTTCAAATTTAAGACAAAATAATTTTACTTTGCCTCCATCATATAGAGCCTTGATTCAGATGAATCAACTTACATGTTTTGTTGCGAATTCCAGAAACATAAGTTTCGATGAAATAAAAACAATGTACAGATTAGTTGGGTCTATTGTTTATCAGGAAATCATCAATATAGACTATATAGTTTATGTGCAAGGCTGGTCGCATTGTTGGGTTAGGAAGCTCCGTGCGGTGCAGTATAATCCCGTATTATATTGAATAAAGACAATACAGTCAGGCCAATACGGCTGTGAACTGAGCAAATATGCATTTGGGAGATTAACTATACTTCTGGTAATGACTAGGTGATCAAACCTAGAAAAAATCCTATTATGTTTGTTTATATATATATATGTATATATATATATATATATTTATATAGGCTATACAAAAAGTATATACATAGTTTATATAACTATGTAATTCAAGGTCGTCAATTTTATTTTATATCCCTCGTTGTAACACTGTTCAATTTTACAGTTTTTCACTTTTTACAGGCTTACGTTTATTAAATGTCCACAATAGTAAAATAGATGGTTTTTTCTGACACTATTAAGCAGTTTAAATTTAAGATAAACGCTTTGCTTACGTAATGTAATCCATCCCTTTAGATTTGCAGCCAAAATAAGTGAAATTTTCAACAACGTTGTCCATTTTTATTAACTTGTATTCACTCTTTTTACTATTATCATCACTGGTTTTGTATTGTCTATTTATGTGCACTTTTTGTAATTTTTTTGTTATTCACTTTATGTATTAATATTGTATTATTTGTCATTATAGCTGTTTTGGGTTTATACCTGTAGCTATTGTAAATTGTTTATAAATAAATAAATAAATAAATAAATAAATAAATAAATAAATATACTCGTATATATACAGTGTGTAAATTAAGTATGGAAACAACCCTATATTTATTAAACCGAAAAAGATAAAAATATTATGTTTGGCATTGTTTGTAACAAAGGTTCAGCAACATTTAACATCAACAATATTTTTAACCCCCCTTACAGGGTTGAGGGTAGGAGGTAATTTATTTTTTCCAAATAGCAACCCCAATTGAGTGACCCCTCATTTTTAAGGGTTTGTCAAGAGAAATGCAATGACGCAAACCCAGGTAGATATATCATCCCTGGCCAAAATGGCAGGTATTCCAAAATGTGATTTATGTGAAAAAGCACCCATTATTCAAAATTTGAAATAATTGCCATTTTGGCTAGGGGTGAAATATCTACATCGGGTGTGTATCATTGTATTTCTTTTTAAAACCCCGTCATAATGAGGGATCACTCAATAGGGGTTGCTATTTGGGTAAATAAGTCACCCCCTATCCCTACACTGTTAGGGTGGTTAAAAATATTTTGTAAAAAAATATAATGTAAAAAATCCCGAACCCCTTTGTTTACAATCAATGCTGCAAACAAAATATCTCTATCTATTTTAGTAAAAAAATACAGACTTATGTCCATATTTCTGTTATTAGTTCTTTTTTATATAAATCACATTTTGGAATACATGCCATTGTGGCTAGGGGTGAGATATCTACCACGTGTTTGTGTCATTGTATTTCTCGTGACAAAACCTTAAAACCAAGGAGTCACTAAATACGGATTGCTATTTGAAAAAAATAAGTTACCCCCTACCACCAACCCTGTATAAAGGGAGTTCAAAAATATTGTTGATGTAAAAGATTGCTGAACCTTTGTTAACAAGCAATGTCACAAAAACAGAATATTTCTATCTATTTCGGTTTAATAAATACAGATTTGTTTCCAATTTCCATACTTAATTTACTTACTGTATAAAAAACAGTGTTAAAATACTGATTGTTAATACATTAGTTATTTTGTTGTCGAATTCTTCTCATTTTTCCTGTTTAGTTGATTGATCAATTATATTAAAATTTGCTAAATATTAAAATATCCTGACACAGAGAATAGTTTATTTATCTTTTATTAGCTTTATTTTACAAATATTTAGTTTTGTTATCTGGTAAACAAATTCAAGGAAATAGGCGTAGTTTTCTCAACAACAAAAATTAACTCAACTTAAAAATTAAAGGTTGTCATGATCAATAACAATTTAATTTTACCGATCATTCTTGCTGCTTACCACCCAGTCAAGGAAATGGTATACATTATAAACATCCGGTGAAACTTAGTATTACATTTGTCAAGCTGAAGGTTTATGCGTGTTGTTTGTCCTAATTGCTACGCAGGAGTTTGCTCCTTGAAGCGGTCGCTCAAGTTGGTGTTAGGTAAACCTCGCTCTGTACAAGGCTTTTGTTACATAATGACAAGCACCATCAGACGACTTGATAAAAATTACAAGACATGTCATGTTCAATATTTCTACTGTTGTATGTTAATAGTTTTTTTTCTACTCAAGAAATATTATAGTATTTGATTATAATATTTTATCTGCTCACCAAGGGTATTAAGAGGGCCTCACCTGAAAATATACGTTCAATCCATCCATTGAAATAAAAAGTTTTCAATAATTTAAATTTTGTCAAATGCTTACTTTCAATAAGTATCGGAAAAAACCTTTATTGTTTAATATTGATGTTTTACAACGTTAAATTTCGTGTAAAATTATTTTTAAAGGTAAAGCCTCGAAGTTTGGCAGGATTGAGGAGTTGTCGTTGAAGCAATTCACGTCCACTAAAGTAATCGCAGCCTTTCCTTCCTTCCAGAGCTGAATACAGATTAGAAAACAACTTAAAGGACCTTCCAGTGCTAAATAAAATATTGTTAAATATCGGTGAAAACTAGAGTTCGCTATCTCAACCTATTACAGAATGGCAGTCATTATTGTTTTTCATCACTCTGATGTACCCTATGTACAAATATACATCAATATCCCATATTAACGGTTTTGGGGGTTGTACCAGGAAAACTAAACACAGTTTTGTTGTAACAAGAAATTAAAAACTAATTTTTGGTCGGTATGATAATTTTCCTCGGAAACCCAAAATAGGCTATTTTGGGGTCAGCTCAAAATGTTTAAATATAAATCCCTCCAAGTGACACCTCATTTTGTTGGCCATCAGTTAAAAATAATATTGGTAAAAACTAGAGATCTCTATCCCAACCCAATACAAAATGGTAGTAGTTTTTATTTTTTATCAACCTCAGAGACCCTTATTAAAAATTTACATTAATATCCCCTTTTAAAATTTTATCGAATTGTTCTAGGAAAGCTTATCACTCCGTAACAAAAACAGTGTCCCATTTAGTTGCTATCAAAATTCCCACCGGGAACCCAACATGAAGCATATTGGAGAAGCTCAAAAATGTTAAATGTAATCCCTAGAAACTAAGAACTGACGCCATTTTATACTGGGTTGAGATAGGGACCACTGGTTTTCGCCGTTATTCTTTTAAACTAATGACCTTTAAAATGAAGTGTCACTTTGTGGGGCTTTACTTTTACAATTTTTGAGCTCCCCCAAAAATAACCTATTTTGGTTTTTCTGACCCAATTGGGATGCCAACAACAAAGTGCACTTTTACTTTCTCCCCCTATACCATAGTATATGGAGAAAGTATTGTTTTCGTCAAAATTTTCGAGTTTGAGTTTTGAGTGGATATATCCGTTTTGGGTCCCCCTTGACCCAAAAAAGTGGTTTTCAAAGTGATGTCTGTGTGTGTGTGTGTGTGTCTGTGTGTCTGTGTGTCTGTGTGTCTGTGTGTCTGGATGTGTACAGAGGTAGGGACTACACCTGTGGTCCGATTTCGATGAAATTTGGTATGTAGGTTCTAATCCATGGTATCTCCAGGCGTTTTTTTAATTTTTTTGAAATTTTGATTTTTAATGGGGATTTTTTCATAAAAACCCATAAAAAACCGGAAAAATCGGATTTTCTCAAAAATGGCCCGAACGATTTTGATAAAAATGTAGTATGTTGTAGCCCTTTAAATTCTGAACAAAATGGTACAAATCCCATTTCTGTAAAAATTATGGTTCAAAAGTTATTGTAAATTATGTTATTTTCCCATAAAACCCCATAAAATAACGGAAAATCCGATTTTCAAAAAAATGGCCCGAAAGATTTTGATAAAAATTTCGTATGTAGTCTTTAAATTGTGAACAAAATTGTATAAATCCCATTTCCGTATATTTACTCTCACCGCTTACACATGATAAAGGTTGTTGACAAACTTATGGGAGAAAGTATGTGTCAGAATGCTGATACCGTTTATTATGTTATGTAGAAGTGTGCAGAGTTTGGTTTTCCTGAGGTAACTTATTAAAAAAATAATAGGGGGTCTCCAGACGTTTTATTAACCTTGTATATTCACCCTCTTGTTAAAACAATATAAATGAAAACATATGTTTCAAGTGTTAATGGACGTATTTTATATTTTACTTTCCGTAAAGATATGTTATTTTTCTAGTGTATGGTGAAGTAAAGTTTACCTCTCTGTTGTGGTTTTATTTTTCCACACGACCGACTTGTCACCACATTCTAATGCAGAACTCTTGAAATAAAAAAATGTGATCGTGTTTTGCTAAATATTTTTACGTTTAAATTTTGAAAAGATTTTACAAATCGAATTAGATGATCGGAAGATTATCAATATTGCTTTTATTTCATAATGTAAACCGTCATGCCTTAGGTTTATCACATTAGGAACATACTATCGTAATAAAAATCAATAATGTTGTCGTGCTATGGACAAATTACGATTTCCCCCATTATGCTCACAGACTCGTATTTCATTGGCTACTTTCCAGGAAATAACTTGGACCTCAGCTAAATTAATTCCGTTTGTTTGTCATTCTTCCTCAATTTTTTTTTATATTAAGTGAAAATTGTGAGAAGCGATATAATGCATTATTTAAAAATCGTCCTCGACGAGAAGGACATCTCAGCTGCCCACAGAGTACCCTCATTCAGTAAGGACCGCCATCAGCCACTTATTGTGCAGTTTGTAAGCAGATTGACTCGGGACAGCATGATTGGCAAGTTCAGAGACAAGAAAAAGATGATAGCCCATGAAGTCAACGCGTCCTTCCCCAAAGACAGCATGTATGTGAATGAGCACCTATCTCCTGACAACAAGGTATTCCTAAAAAGTCTGAAAAATAAATGTAAGGAAATAGGTTATGAATATGCATGGTGTAGGGACGGCAAGTTTTTTGTACGAAAGTGTCAGGATGCGAAATGCAAGAAAATAGACAACTATGATGAACTACTCAAGCTCCAATAGACCCTGTTATATTGTCATTTGCTTCAAAATATCTATGTTACATCAGATACATTTTTGTTTTAATTTTTTTGTAGTTCAGCAGAATTTCCCTAACTCATAATGTTAAGTAGTGAAAATTTAGATATGAATGTTTTTTTCGACACACAAAGTAAAAGCAATAGTTTGAATTTAATTTGTATGAATATAAGAAGTATGCGCAAAAATTTCAATAGTTTTATAGCAGAAATAAATAGTATAAATAATAGAATCCATTGTATAATACTTAGTGAAATTTGGATAGGTTCAGACGAAATTCACTTATATAACATTCCAGGCTACAAGATGTTTGCTCAGTGTAATGATACATACAGGTCAGGAGGTGTTATATGTTATTTAGACAATAGTATAGATTGTAAGAAATTAGAAATAAATATGACCTCAGCTGATGCCTTATTGTTACATGTTACCATAAATAAATTTTACTTTAAGCTATTTTGCCTATATAGGCTCCAAAACATTTCAGAAAATTTGTTTATAACAGAATTAACTGATGTAATTAAAAATATGCATAACAATGTAGTCTATTTAGGCGACATCAACATAAATATTTTAGACAATAAACCTGTTGTAAATAGCTACCTCAATATACTTCATAATCAAGGTTTCACATCATTAGTTAACACCCCAACCAGAATTACTGTTACATCTAAAACTTGTATAGATCACATCTTTATTAGAAGCAAAGACATTAATAACTTTAATAGTGCAGTTTTTGATCATGGCATTACAGATCATTGTATTCTAGGACTTGTTCATAAAAATACATGGAAATCTCACAGTAGTGTAACAAGCATATCTAAGTTTGATAATGATAGTTTTCGAATTGATTTTGATTTAGTAAAAGATAAATTGAAAGTGATTAACTGGGACATAGTATATAATGATGAAGATGTAAATAGCTGTTACTGTAAGTTTAATGATGTACTGTATTCAGTTGTAACAAGTTGTAAAAAGGTAAACAGGCAAAGTAGAGTGCAAAAAGCTAAATCATTGAGCCCATGGATAACTCTCGATATTTTGAATGGCATTAATAGGCGCAAAAAGCTTTATAGAATTAGTAAGCGACGTTTATATGACACAACTTTCAGAAATTTCTTTGCTAAATTTTGTAATAATTTGAATGAGAAAATATGTATTGCAAAACACCAATATTATTCTAAACTATTGTTAGACAATAACAACGACATTTCACAACAATGGAAAATAATAAATAGTTTGACAGGGCAAGTGTCAGATAGGAATATTAAGAATGTTGAATTATCAGATGGAACTTATGCAACGGACCCATCCGTTATCTCAGAGGAGATAAACAATTACCTTATCTCTGTACAAGCTGACCGTCCTAGAAGAGTTTCGACCACAAATATGCTTCCACTACGCACCTCACAACAATCATTTTTTATTGCACCAACTTCAGAAGACGAAATAAAGTTAGTGGTCAAAAGTCTAAAGAATAAAAAATCTTCAGGATATGATAATATTTCTACACAACTACTAAAATTTGTTATAGATGACATAGCGCCAGTACTAACACATATTGTCAATAAGAGTTTTAGTCTGGGCATATTTCCCGAAAGCCTGAAATTGAGTTCTGTCGTACCAATTTTAAAAGATAAAAATTCTACAAAATTAGACAATATAAGACCAATTAGTTTACTTTCAGTTTTTTCTAAATTATTTGAGAAGTTAATGATGTTAAGGTTGAATAAGTATTTGATGAAAATTAACTTTCTTAGCAGTAATCAATTTGGTTTTGTAAGGGGTAAATCAACTGAAGATGCTTTACTAAATGTCACAGAACAAATATTCAATAGTCTAAACTCAAATTGTAAAACATCAGGACTTTTTATTGATTTCAAAAAAGCGTTTGATTTAGTTGATCATGATATTCTCATAGATAAATTGGAAGCGTTGGGTATTAGGGGAACTGCGTTGTGTTGGTTCAGAAGTTTCTTAGTAGGAAGGAAACAAAAAGTAAAATGTTTAAATCATTACAGCTCTGCGAAAACAGTTGAGTCAGGTGTTCCGCAAGGGTCAGTAACCTCTGGTATTTTATTTCTAATATTTATAAATGATTTATTGGAACTTAATTTTAAGGGGAATGTCAGTGCTTTTGCTGACGACATAGCAATATTTTACTGCAATAAAGATTCTGTAATACTTGGTGAGTCAATCAATCACGATCTCTTGTTGTTAAGACAATGGTGCCTCCAAAACAGAATGCAAATAAATGCAAATAAAACAAAATATGTCAATTTTGATCTTTCAGGTTTTGAAATACCTTTTCCTCTCACTTATCATTCTGCTTCATGTAATTTAGTAGTCTGCGACTGCCAACCTTTAGAAAGAGTAAACAAATTTAAATATCTAGGAATTATTTTGGACGAAAAAATGAGTTTTGATCAACATATACTTAGTTTGCATGCAAAATTAAGGTCTTCAATTAGAACTTTTTATTTTTTTAAGGAATATTTGTAGTATTGATTTGTTACGATCACTGTATTTTGCATTAATAAACTCTAGATTACAATATGGATTAATATGTTGGGGAGGAACTTATAAATATTTGATAGATAAACTGAGAACCACCCAAAACTATTTTTTACGTATAATTTTAAACAAATTCAAAACAGAATCTTCTTTCCCTCTTTATAAACATTTAAATATTAAACCTATTCAACATCTTTTTGTTTTCAAGGTCCAGAGATTATTTTTTATAAGGAGTGGAAATGTGGTTAGTGACAATGTGTATTACAATACTAGGTATGTACGTCAAAATAATTTCAGACTACCCAAAGTCAATAAATCAATTTTTCGCCACTCCTTTGAGTATTTAGGACCGAAGTATTTTAATCAAGTTCCTTCAAACATTAAAAATCTCACAAATCTAAAATCATTCTCCAAACAATTGAATCTCTGGCTTACTGCACAACAAAACATCGATTATTTAAGCAATGTTATCTCATAGATATGGTACCAAAGGCCAATAGTTGCATGTAAGAATGAAATGACCTTCTCTACCTTTCGTTAAGTTTCCAGAATTATTGTTGTTTTGTTATTTATTACCTATAATTATTGTTGTTTTGTTATTTATTACCTATAATTATTGTTATTTATTATTTACAATTAGTGTTATTTAATTGTGCTTGAATAATTTACAACACTCACATTGTTATTTATTTACATTTTAATATATGTATTTAGCAGATACCCAAATGGCGGCATGAGAGTATTTTTAATGCATGATGCTAGACTCAAAATATATTATAATTTATTGTATTTATTTGTTCTAACTGACCGCACTACTTGAAAAGCGGCCAGTCAATTTCCAATACTGTAAATGCATGTAATAAGTTTGTTCTCAATGGAAATAAATTCATTTATTCATTTATTCATTTATTCATTTTACAAACGATATTACTCGTTTTTGCTGTAAAATATGTAAGCTTAAAAATGTTTTCTAAATTTTAGTTTGAATTGATTTAAATGGCACATTCACAAAATCAAATTCTTTTGATCTCTAAAATTTTATTTTTGTTTTGATAGGGGGTTTACCTATATATATAGCATTTTTCCTTTATAAAAAGATTTTGTCTAAGAGAAAAATTTTCAACCAAGAAACAACGATAAATATTTCTTTTTTCAAACAGTTATGAATATCATGAAGTTCTATCAATTACTAAGATGTCCTTTCCACTAAACACCCCCTTTTATAAACTTCATTCATAATTGGGTTCAATTACACTTAGGTTCATCCCGTAGATCAATTTTGGTATTATAACTTGATGTAATCAAATGCCACACGTTAGAATTGATATACCAGAATCCAACTATTAGTTTGTGATCTGCTTTGATGTCATGTACATTTTCGTAAGGTTTCCGTTATCTAGTCGGCCAAAGTTTCTGTGCGTGCGACCAGACCTGGTTGGGTCTTATCGAGGGGGTTGGCGGGGGTACTTTTGTGAAAACATTGTGTCTTGCTACTCACTCACCCCTACCCCCAGCACTGCCAATAGGCGGTACCCGTACGTTTTAGTTCGGCTAGTAACCCGTCCACGCGCACTGAAGTTTTGGCCAAACTGTAACTGGTTCATGAAGTAACCACATTTAAGTTTGAAAATCATGTTATTGTATTTATTTCAATTATAACATAAATGTTGTATTTAGCTTACGTTACACTTACAAGCTTTACTTCACCATAAAATTATGAGTTATCTGACATGAGTTTCTTCTCACTCCAAGGTACAATCATAGATAAAATAAATATAGACAATTCTCATTTATACTCCTCTATACTCCTTTTATCTATAGAACAATGCCACTATTACAGTAGACAATTCGCCATGATCTTGTCCGTACCATAAATCAGTCTAGATTTAAAGTTTTACAAACTTGGAAACATTTGCTTCCTCCGTATTCTAAATTACGCCAACGGAAACAACAAACAACACGATTGTACAGTGTACAGCTGTATCCTCGCCGTTGTTTAACAACCCACCTGTCTGTAGATGTACTCAACTGTCGCGCAATGCGGCATTTTACTTTAGCAAATAACCAACTGAGAATTTCTCTTATTTTATGGTAACTTCTTATAACTCATTTTTTCGTTTAAAAGACACACTACCAAGGAAGTGGAATAAAATCAATGATTTCTATTATAGGTTAAAATATCACGGTCGAGTCAGAATATTACTACTGTACTTCTTTAAATAGAGAATCTTAGGATGTGAACTAACAAGTAAAGTTCGTCAGAAATATTAGTATGTACACAAGCTACAATTTGGACTATAGTTCTTATTATCTTCTTTGGTCCTTACTGGATATGTGCCGATTTCAGTGATGCTCATACATCTAAAACGTATAGGCCTACCTCTGGTTCATTAACTATCGCCCGAAGGCAAGATTAAAACATGGATTTTGTAAGTACGTTCCATTGTTGCTATGAGACAATTTTTGTTTGTAAATAACGTTAACATTATAGTATATTTCGTACCTAGGGCCGAAAATGGGTGTTTGCCGTCTCGAGATAGTTTTTAAGTTCGAGACGAAGTCGAGAGATGCAAAACCATTTCGGTCCGTGGTACGAACGCTATTTTTCACCACACTATACTCTATTACCAATATTCACCACAATAATAATGCACACTGATAGTTAACACAACTACAAGGTTATGTGGAGAAATAATTTGAGGGATCAGCAAAAATAATAATAAATAGTTGCTAGGCAGCGGTAACAATAAAACAATTCTATTGCAATGCTATAGATACTGATTGTGTATTAAAAATTCATTCATGTTTAAGAAAGTATGCGGGCAGCTGATTTGGCGGCCCTAGGGATGTAAAAACCTGCTCGGTCCCCAAATAACGATAACAGCTGGCATGGCCAGCAAAACGTAGCTTTCAGCCACAAATTAACGTAGCCTATGTAAAACAGCTAAAACATCATAGTGTGGTGAAATAGTAGTTTACGCAACGATTGCGTTAAGTGAGTCTTTACGACACGAGTAGAAAATTTAAGGCACGAGCCTTGGCGAGTGCCTTAAATCTTCTACGAGTGTCGTAAAGACTATTAACGCGAGTTGCGTACACTACTTTACCTACGACCGTTTTTTAATTACTATTAATCTGGATTTAATTACTAACAATCACTAATGATAACTTTAGAGAGGTTATGATTTCGTGTATTGTCATTGCCACTGAAAGTAATGCAACGACTTGTTGTATAATCAGCTGATTTCCTGTAATTACGTGTTTATTAAACTTCGTTAAATATTACATTGCTAGCAGCATTCTTACCATAAATAATATTGTATCAGGTACAATTCGGCAAATATTTCATTTATTTTTGGACTTCCACCAACTTAATTAAGCATACGCGAGTATCAACATGAACAAGTCGGATCAACAATTAAATTGGTCAACTGATCAGCTGATCAGCTGATTAGTTGACGTTGAAGCATTAAAATTTTAATTCTTTTCTCTCAATACTTGAACCTCATTGGTCCGTTACCTGTGTGGATATGAGAAAACTATGCGGATATGAAATGAAACTATGCGGATATGACAGTAAACAGCTGTAAAGTGAAACTTTTCAATTCTAAGAACTGGACTGAAATGGCTACTTTAAAAAACGGTCGTAGGTAAAATATTTTAAGGCCAACGTTAACAAATTGTATATTTAAAATGACAATATTTTACCCCTAGTTACACAAAACCATCTGTTGTCATCGAGTAATATTTCCATGGTAACTATAGAAACTTGGACAGATATTTTAAATTTGACGTTTTCTACCTGCTTAATTCTATAAAATACTAAGTAGGTTACATGTTTGTTAGTTGTGCATGTGCCTCGTACAGAGAGCCTTCAGTGTGTATTCGATATACAGTTACGACATTATAACAATTACAACAACGAAGTTCTGACTAACAAAACACTGTAAAAAAGGATTTTAATTGTTTTGAATATTTACTTACCAAAATAGTTACGCCACATCTGCAATCCATTGATAGCACGTCTATGATTCGTAATAATTGTAATAGTTTCTTATATGTTAGGAAGGATGTTTTCGAATAAATTTTGCTTCAATGTCAATATAAAATTTCGTGTATTGACACGAAGAGGCTAACATTGTCCATGATCATGTTTGATAGCGCATTTTACTGATATTACCATGGTTAGTTCACAGTTTGTATTTACAACAAAACTTGTTTATATGCAAGTTTGAGATATATAGTAAAAAATTACACATTTCCTGATAACGCAGATCCTTTACGGTAAGAAAAAACACATTTTAAAGTGAAATAATATGTATGCAAACACCGATAATCAATATTTTTGTAAACAAATAAATTCAAACATAAACACTTCAATGACATTTTGAAACCAGCACTGAAAATACTATAAACTGTTCGCGTCGTCTGCTATACATTTAAAAATCAAACTTACTTTGTAACTAACTAAACCACTAAACTAAAATTATAGTTTCAACATTTCCTTCATTTCAAAATTATGAATCAATATTTTAACACAAAAATCATTAAAATCGGTTAACTGGTTGATTCAGAATCGTGAAAAACCCCTGTCACGTTTTAATAAATAACATTTTAGCAGACGTATTTTTATTGACTATCCGGCAATACCAATGCCAGCATACATTCGTTATTTATACACCTACAACTTCATGCTGAGGTCGAAAACAAACTTAGACAAACTGTCATCGTAAATTCAACAATCCCAGATGACTAATAAACATGTAAAACAAATCAAAGCTCGTATATCTCACCCATGTATCTTTGCATCTGTATACATCATACATGTGTTGTGGAGAAACCTTTTTGTTAAGAAAGACTATTACAGTAATTAATAAAGGAATGTTTTAAACGTAAAGATTATCGGTGATACCATAATTGATATGGTATTAAATAATAACACCATAATTAATGTTTTAGTATTAAAGTTTGTTTGGTTTTTGTTTGTTTGTTGTACCTTAATTGATATGGTATTATTTAATTAATGATACCCTAATTAATGTTTTAGTATTTAAGTTTGTTTGGCAGATAAGTTCATAAGAACTAAACCATCTAAGAACTGACCATAAGTAGTCATTACAACTAGGTACCTATTTGCAAAGTCGTTCATCATATTTTATCACATTCTAAGGTATTTCAAGTTCTGAGGCGAGGCTTTGAAAGGTAACTAGCTTTTTCCCGCGGGATTTGCCCGCGTACTTTGTTTGACTTCATAAGTATGACATAATAAACTTATTGATTGCCGTATCGGTTTTAGTGGCATTTCGAAAGGCTTTTCATATGTTGTTGGTTTATGTTTAATTTTATATTGATGGAATTTATAACTTAGTAACAACGAGGTGTTAGCCCGTCCTACGTACGGGAATTCAGTAGTCAGTTAAAACCGTGTACAATTCAGATCAGCTAGTTTACTCATATAAAGACAAAGTTTCTTGCAGTTTTAATGTGAAAAATCATCTTTAAACAAATGTTGTGTGACCAAATATGTTTTTAATCCAATCATAGGCCTATACGATAATTTCATTTCATTTTATAATCATTTTAAATCCGATAATTTTACAATAAAACAGCAAAATTCTGCAATTTTTACGATGTGAAAAGAGTTGAAGTGAGATTTGCAGAAATTTCGCACAGACGCACACTGATTACCTATAAGTAGTCTACAGTAGATAGAGTAATAGCTTTGACTATTTAATACAACACTTCTTTATCTTATACAACTTCTGTATCCAATAGTCAATGGTAATAGTCAATTGAGAAGTGTATAGACCTAGTCAACGATATCACCTTCCATAGCATACCTGCCTCTTCCATTATTATTATCACCATAATACAACTACTATACACAATTTCCAGTAGGTCTGAATAGAAACGACCTAAAATAAAACGATAATATCCAATAAAATTCACAGTACACATAATTTAACTTTGGTGTCCTAACATAAAAACTAATCGTCACACCTATCCTTTATACCAATTTCACTGCATTAATTGCTAAATAAATGAGTGTAAACAAAGAAAAGTAAAAACAATAACAGTTTGTTTTGAAACAGCTGTTTGGTTCAAATAACATTCATTTGAAAAAAAGAACATGTAGCAGGAATATAACAAGTAAACACGCTAGTAAAGCTAATGACGTAATTGTCAATGTTTATTATCCATACCGTTATCAGTTCTATCCTTGATAATTACCCACCCTCATTGAATAAATGTACATTGTAATTTCCCATATTAGTTAATTTAAAGTACAATATATTCATAGTTTAAATAAAAGTGATATTTTCACGTTTGGGGGGCTCTGATATAGGCACCCCCAAACGTAACCACAACTGAACACGATTTCATAAAAGGATGGTTTGTCTAATTGCAGTATCCTAGTTCAATAAATAAGTAAATTAGTGAACAAAACGTTGACGTTGTGTTCAATCTATGTCATCCATCTGTTTATCTTTGTATAAAACCCGGCTGAGGTTGTGGTGGTAATTTAAAATCGTGATTCCTGATTATTCTTGATCTTCTTTTTATGACATCAATATTTCCGGGCATCATCCAAACAAAGTTAAAGCAGACAAACATTAATTTTAAACAAAAAGCTACCATGAAGAATTAAAACATGTAAACATTGTTTTTTCTATTCTTACCTTGAAAAGTGGAGCAGTAAAATAATTTGCATTTATCCTTTTTTATTAAGACTCGAGTACAGAGCCTCGATTTGTACTGTGGTTCAATTAATTTTGGTCTAAACTATTTTAAACTGTGGTCTAATTATCTCTACTAATCTTACTTATTTCCTATAATCAATGACAAAATAAGACTAAATAAAATAGCCTCATAGTTCCATAGTTTATATTTAACCAGCTGTTAGTTAAAACAAATTATATTGGCCTAAAACAAATTGAAGATTACAAAGATTGCTTTAAAAAATAATTTAAACATCCTAGAATTTTACTATGTATATTTAATTAATCTGTCATCCTCTTACAGAAGAATTGAACGTATCAATAATTAGCATTACACATAGTATGAATAAGTCAACCCTAAGTATGTCTTTACATTTTTATCCAAATGCTGAATTAGTGACACAAAAGCTGAATTTTTACAGCTGTTATGTTAAGCAAATTATTTTATGCCAAAAGCTAACGTTTAGAATCTTAGCATCGGCTGCTAGACTTTTTAAAAATTAAAACTTTATTATTCTAAAAAACTGAGACCCTAAACTAAAATTATGGCTTCGACATTCCCTAGTTCTCAAAATTATCTTTCTTTCAACACAAAAATCATGAAAATCCGTCGAGTGGTTGATTCAGAATCGTGAAATAAAAAAACACTGTTTCGTTTTAATATTATAGATAGTGACAAGTTTAAACAACGTAAGCTAGTGAAGGATTTGCATAATTCCCCTTTGCTACGTCATGTCACATGATAATTGTTTACTTAAAGAAAACAGGTAGGGGTTTAAATTCAATACACTTTAAGTATACTTACTCTTACTCTTACTCCCATGGCCATTTATATCGGAGGTGATATTTGGCCGCACCAACAAATCTTCGCCAAATTAACCGGTCTTTCGCATCATCCTCCGTTGCCCCAATTGTCTCCAAATCTTCTTTCACTTGCTTTCACCACCTCTGCTTAGGTCTTCCCCGGGGTCGCCTTCCTGTAGTGTTTCCCTTTAAAACTCTTCCCAGCTTATCTGTATATAATATATATATATATATATATATATATACACTTTAAGTATAAATATCTTAAAAATTATATCTTGTAGTTCCATTAGTTTCATACGTACATCAGCGTAACTTACAAATCGTACTAAGAAGAGTAATGACAATTTTAAAAATTTAGGTTTACAGTAAAATTTAGTTTTCATAAAATTGATGAAATTAAAGGTAGATTTGTAACCATACTAAGGTAAATAAAAAAAATCCCTCTCGTGTCCGCTATCTATTGAAAACGCAAGACATTGAGATAACGTCATAAACAAAGCACAAATTTGTCTACTCCGTAAGAAGGACGAGTACTCTTATAGAGTATACTAGCTGCTGTACCCGTGCTTCGCAACGGAGAGGACACTGAAGCGAACATTTGATCTTTAATTCTGTTGTATAAAATAGTTACACATTCCCCTTTGGTTTCAGGAACATAACTCAATCAAAACTCTTAGTTTGAAAAAATATATTTCTTTAAGGCTAGGATAACTTATAAGGCTACCTTCGACGTATGTACGAATTATGAGGCGCTGATGCATTTATGAAAATAATGTACACATACGATTCAATTTTCAATTGATAAGCTTACTTAAACATTTATTTCGCTGAAACAAACGTATATATATAAAGAAAATAAGGAAAAATTATCACACAACATAAGGCACTGTGGTAAAGCAAAATAAAAAGTGTGTGTTGATTTCACATATAATTGATATGTTTTACCGTAGCTACTGAGCTTTTTCCAAAGTTCAATATTTACCTGAAAACAAAAAATAAACTAATGGAAAACTTGTATTACCTTTTTTAGAAAGCCAACCACTATTATTGTTAATCAGGGCACAAATTTCATCAATTTAAATATAAATCAACAACATAATACATAACAGTTATTATTTTAACTCGTTCCTTATTTCAAAACGTGTATGCATTTGCATTAATTTACATCATTTAAAACATTGAGTAAAGAAACATAGTTACGTTACAGATATTTAATTGATTTTAGAAACAAAAGTTAATTGCGTGCAGCTTAGTTTTGTGACTTTCTCCATAGTCATATTAAAGCAGTGTTGTAAAAACCCAACTACCGAAGGAGGTTTCTGTAAATGCAAAAAAGCGAATGAGAAGTTGATGATAGAAGAAAATATACGTAGTAGCTACCTCTGGACAAAATAAAAGTAGGTATAGTTGAAATTTAGTTTGTAAATTGAATTAAAACAAAAAAGAAAGTGTAAACTGAGCCAGTTAAATATTAAAACTGTACCAGTACATATATTTCTAAAACCGATAAAAATCCTGATCCAAACATTTATCAGTTCAAATTTGTAAACAAATCTACCATATCAAAATTATTCCAAATTATTTAGGCTAAACATTATAATGATCCTTCTGTTTCCATGAAAATAAGTATATTTTCATAAATATTTCAATTACACTATTCTTATAAGCATAAAAGAGCCACGGGAGCAGAACCTGTACCTCTTAACCTCTGCTGTTCAAACTGTCAAATTATAGTATTTAGAGCTGACTTAAATTAATATTTTTGACTATTTACATTCTTCCAAAATGTAAACATTAAAACGTTGGAAGCCCATGGGGCGTAGCCCAAGGAAACTATGATAACAGGAATAGGCATATATTATGTTAACCAGGTATATAAGCTACCTATATACAAAATTTTATTTTAATCAGTTCAGTGGTTCTTGCGTTATTAAGTAACAGACAGACACACAAACACACGCCATCTCATTTTTATATATTAGAACGGTATAGATATATCCATCAGATAGAATATTAATAATACAGTTTATATATACGTAAAATTTGCGTTTGCAAATTGCAAATTAATCAGTTTTTAGTAATACAACTTTGTTGCACATGATCAATCCTTAAAGACCCTAGATCTATTTGTATATTTTCTATTCACACCTAATACCTTATGACTAATCTAACATGATTTGTGTTCTACTGAGTGGATCTGAAACAAATCAATGTCATCGAGATATCGTTCCTTATGATTTGATTTGTTAGCATTTAACAACTATACTAGTTGTGTTGCTTTCAGCTTGACAGAATTGGTGTTCAAAAGAGTAGGAAATTAAATAAGTTTCCTAGGAAACATAAACTTTAAACTTAAACCTAGGAAATTAAATAAGTTTCCCTAGGATATTAAATAGTGTCCAGTGAGTATCAAGAGTCAGCTTAGTAGAGCATGTCCTTGGCAGTCCAAGGCTAACCAGATCTTGACTAGTTAATATAATAGTCTAAGAAAGCACAGTTAAAAGACTGCTGTGCTGGTTTAGTATTGGATTGCATGTTACGCTCATTGTTGGTCACCAGGTTTTTATATGTATTTGCCACCTGATGTTATTGTTTACGAGGTTTCCAATATAATGTATAATACGGAGTTCGTATTGAAAAATTAACTATTGCATGACTTATCGTAGATGTAAATCTTCAACACAGATATCCCTTTCATAACGACCTGTTTGCTTTTCATCGTTAGATGGAATTACAGTTAATAGTTTTACAAGGATTACAAGGATTCGAAATTTTCACTTAGTTAAAAACCACGATGCCATACATACATGTCAACATACGATCAAACATACATGGTGTACATGTATGTTTGAATTATTACAAGGTTATAATAGGAGGATTCATGGCTCCTAATTATTATTATTTTTTTTTTTTTATTTAATTTTTCATCTCTTTTACAGCCAATTATTTTTACAAAAATAATTGGCTACTAGCGGGAGTTGAACACAACCATTCAGATCAGAAACCTAGTGCTACAACCGCTACAACCAATCAACGAGCTGCGCAGTGATTATGTTTTAATTACACCCAAGTTTAGCAAACAAGTTTGATGAACAGTACTTATTAGCATACAGTATATGTAGTTAAAAGATAGCGTTATTAACTCTCTACTTTATATACACAAATGGCTGCATTTCATTATTTTTCTCACGAGTAGTGCTTATGTATCAATGAAGCCGGAGATGGGAATAAATTGAGCAAGTGCCGAAAAATCACTTTGTAAGCAATTACTTTGTACAATTGCTAAACGATTATATTTTTATGATGATAAAACTGGTATAATATGAAGGATGGGTTTTCAAAATTCCAATTTCCAATTTTATGTAGGCTCTACTGGGAAAATCAAAATGTGAAAAGTGGATTTTTGGACTACACGGAACGTTTAAATAAAAAATGACGGAGAAAGTATCTTCAATAAACTATTGTTTTGTAGGATTTTTTGTATATTTAAATAAAACGATTCAATTACACTGACTCATAAAAACAGAGCGTAGATGTGGTGGATGTCTCAACGAACTTTTGGCAATCTCCCAAACTGGGATTCGCAAGTAATTTTAATTACAAATCCTAAATTCAACAAAGCTTGATCCATGATTTTTCTAAACTGCTAGCATAATTTCTTGGACATCACTCTTCATTTATTTATTTCTAAATTATTTAACTAAAAAACACATTTAACATCCCTTTTGCAGCAAACCTAAGTACTCTTTAAACTAGTTATATTTAAATAGGTAATAAATGTGATATATTTAAGGAGACAATTTAGTGTAAATTCAATCAGGCAAATGGAAATTCGCTTAGTCTGCAGGTTTGCTACGGCGGGAGTATTTAAAAACATGTTAAAAGATTAAAGTTTACCTTTGTGAAATAATAATCTTCCCCCCCCCCCAAATTATCTCCAGGACAAAAGGTATCATAACTACAGTATCAGATTGATCGTCGGTTGTTATATAACTGTGTAGAGTAGCCTATACTAGATCAAAAGGCAATTTGGTATATGATGAAAGTTTTTAAGTAAAAATGTCTATTTATTATCTTATGGTGTTAGTACAAACATGGTACAAACATACAATTTACTAATAACAACCAAATTTCGAACTTTAAGCATATATGCTATGCATATATATATTGAAAAAGTAGACTAAAATATTTAACAATAGCTTTTACCGTCTGAGAAATAACTCCCCTTTATACAGATGGTCATCAACAACGTGGAAAAAGGAAAAATGAAATTATTGATCCTCATAACTTAGGAATAGATTTATAGGTAATTGTTCCTTGGAACAAATCTAATGGTTTTCATGTTAGCTCTCAATACGCATAAATCTTACACATATATCTGCACGTAGTCCTGCAGACTGTAGAGTATGGTTGTTAATTATTATTTTAAAACTTTTACAATATTTTGAGAACGGTACATAACATTTCATTATTAAACTTGTGTCATATTTGCCTTGATCCATATTGTTTGTGGTCCTTTAGAATTTAGAGTATGACAGCCAACCCTCAGAAGAACTAAGTCTTGTTAACATTTTACATACATAGACATTTGTATATACAAAATGAATTTTATCTTAAACACAATATTGTGCAACAAACTGACTCCTTGCAACAAGAGTCATTCTAGGCACCTTGGGCGGAAGTCAAATCACGTACAAGGTTTACGACGCTTCACGGAATGTGTCTCACCATTTCATTATTGTACACTTCACACATACAATTGTCACCATCCACAAAGCTGTCTTAAAAGTCGTGGTTTTAGAATCAAGGTTTCGGCACTTTCCTTGTCACCTTATTGCCAATATTTTTTCTGCTTAGGCTGGTTGTATGTGCTATTTTTACTTTTGGATCTGACTGTTTCTCTGCAATTATATTTATTCCTAAACCCTGTAATGACAATTGTTTTGAAATATTTATTATTCAAGTACATTCATATTGAAATACTAGACACCAGCAAAATGGTTAACACAAATTAATTATAAACCACTAAAAAAAGGTCATAGGATATATAAATATATATGACACACGCTTTTCTGAAAATAATACCCTTAAAACTATAATTTAAAGCAACTTGCCTACACGAACAAACTAAGGAAGAGAAAACACAAAGCCGCAAGTGGTCCATTTAGTTAATATCCAGCATAACAATAGAGACCTCACCATTACACTGGAACTTCTCGTCATGTAAACGTCTTTGGCGATCTTCCAACAAAGCTACATTCAGTTTGTGTGTCTGTGACTAAATAACAGATTCAAACTTAGAATTGTAAATGCATAAAGTCCATGCTCAAAACAGTCGTTACAGTATTTACAAATAAGTATTCTATTAATATTGTCTTTTAAATAGTATTGATCAAAATGTTATGAGAAAGTAGTGATATTGAATTGGATTATTTAAATTATTAAAATATGAAATTTGTAAATTTGTAACTCGTCTCGTTTATGTCTATTTTAAAATTACCTAAAAACACTATTTTACAACTTAGATATTTTTCTTGGTTATTAATAAGTTAAAAACCTTTTCTAAATGTTTTTTTTTTCGAGAAAGCTTGATAAGCTTATTTTACTACTATGTACCAGATTTATCGCTATTTATTTTCGTAAACAAAAAAATATGTAATATACAGACTTCTTAACCCCACTCTGTAAATAAAACCTATTTATTTGTTGTATTTGTATTGTTTTTATTATACTGTAGGCTATTTATTCTGTTCTTCCTCCTAATAGAACATGTGATTGGAATTCCTTCCATTTGTTTTGATTTTGTGTTTATACTTCGTTGTTTTTTTCATTACTTGGTCGAAGCATGGCAACCTATAAGGCCCACGTTAATTCTTTTTTTAATTTTAAATTCATTGTTTGTGTTTATTTTTAAGCCTATTTTAATGTATAAAGGGATTATTTACATCTACAGTAAAATATCATTCTAACAGTGCACGTAGATTTTAGCTGCGTTGCACACGAGCTGAAAAAAGATTTTAAAGAAACATGCTTGCCTATTAATATATAGTATAAATAATTAATAATAATAATACATACATCAAATATTATATATTTATTTTTTATGTAGCCGATGTGGTGTAGATCTCACTTACAAATGTGAAGGTCGCTGGTTCGAATTCTTAGCTGTCATTGGGCTGTTTCAAACGCTATTTGGTAAGTTTAGGTATAAATAAATGAAGTACTCAGTTAATGATACTATCGCCAAAAGGTCGAGGTGGGGTGATACATGACTGGTAAATCGGTTGTTTGTTTAAGACGTAAAAACCAAATGCCGTAAAAGTCATCTCGATATCGTACGAAATGGAGCTAAAACTCTTTCAGATCCTTTGACATGTCGATTCAGATAATAGAACATTTTTGGACTTTTGATTATGTTTCCCCAATCTAATCTAAAAGAAACTAATTTAAACTAACCTAACCAAACAATATGCATTATTTCAGTATTGTAAAATAAATATATATTTTTAACAGATATGTATATACTTTTTCTTGAGGTTTTTTAATCAAATGTCCAGGCACCATACTCAATACCTATTCAAAGTGTATAACATCCTATTATTATTACTCCATTTCATACTTTGTCCAAAAGCTTTTTTATAAACACCATGTATTCATAAAGCTAGTTCTTTAGAGGTTTATGCTTTAATATGGAATTAATCCCCATTAATTTAAAAATACGTGGACATTTTTAGTTTCTAACGTATTTAAAATGCTTATAACTATAAGTGAAGGTTCTAGAGGAAATTACAGTGTAATAGTGTTCATTAACTAATAATGCTATGATTAAAAATACGAGTAGAATAATCCAACAAAGTCAAAAGCTGTGAAACGACCTCAAATCAAATCAAAATATCATTTATTTCACAAAAAACATACATAATATAATATTATGATCCCTGTACAAAAATATTTACAATATCATTTATTTTTCTAGATTATATTCAATTTTCTATACAAGCTTTTTAAATCAAGCGAAATAGTCCCCCACAACGGATAATTTAATCCTGTGAGTGAGAGAGAGTCGTTATATTTTTAGAGATTTTTGAAATTATTAAAAAAGGAAATTTGGACAAGTTACAAGTTGAAAGTTGCTGCTATACCTGTAGTGTAGGATAGTGTATAATCATTCTACAAGTCTATTGTTGTAACCAACAACAAAGAAACATTATCATTATAAAATTCAATTAACTCTAAAACTATTGCTTTTGTATTATTACAAGTTCTTTTACTAGAAAGAAATGTTCTTGATTCATTTCAGTATTTCACTTTCACATGAGTAGCAATATAACACAGTCAAAGTAAGACTGTACTGTTACCTAAAGAACAATTTTGTATGATGAATTCGTTTAGCAAATATTAGAAAGTAAACAATACAAATACATGCGTTACACAACTTTTTGGTATGTACCATTTTTTATAAATATTAACACGTTCCCTACCGACCGCCACACTACTCTGTAACTGAGGGATGTGTATAAGTTGGTAGCTAATGTGTTAATTCCAGTGAGTTTCCCGAACAAGGAATAAGCTATTTACACATCACACTCATAGGAACATGTTATATTTTAAAATAACTCGTAAAACATAGGCTAAGTAGTCTGAAAATAACTTTAATACTTTAATTTTACTTTGTTTTCTTGCAAGTATCAAGTGCTATACTGTATTTAGGTTCGTGCAATTAAGAGTTTACACTTTTAGCGAATATCTCATACAGGGAATAAGCTATTACCATATGTCTCATGGTAAGACCTGGAACCGGGACCAATTTACTTTTTCGGTTTGACGTCTCCAGAAGCCAAAAACACCATTCGTTCAAATTAATATATACATATATACAGAGTGTCCATAAAAAACGTTTCAGGACTTTGGAAAATGAATCCTCATACTAAAAGGAAGAAAAAAGTTTATGTAAAGATTTGCCCGAAAAATGCATATTTACCTAGTTATCCACCATTTTGTTTTTTATAGAAAAATATTTTTATCTGTGAAGTTTTTCATTCGATGATTATGTCAATTTTGTAACCATGTTAACATACACAAGACCTATAATAGAAAAATAACAAAAGTTGTTCCGATGGTATATTTCAAAATGGTGGCCGTTTGAATTTTTCTAACTTAAATAACTCAAAAACGGCTAAATCTATGAAAAGATGTCAAGTACACATGTGTTGAGCATTTTTAATTCCCTATCAAACGGCACCAAGATTAAAATATTCCCTTAATATTGATTTATTTCAGAGTTGAATAACATTATCTTTAATGAGTGCTTATGTTTGCTGCTACAGGTAAGGTTATTAAGTACGACTTTCATTCTAATGTCAATAGCTAATGTGAAATAAAAAAATTTGTTCAAAAAGAAAAAGAAAATTGTTCCCGGGTCTAGGTCTTACTATGAGACATACGGTAATAGCTTATTCAGTATATGGGAAATTCGTGAAACTGAAATAAAAATAAAAATAGTTTACTCAAACAGGCATAGTTAGTTTTCACATAGTCCTCCTTACAACAATACTGTAAAATATCTTCTTTAACAGAATGGAAGGATAGACTATTTAGTATCCAATAGATGACTGTCAATATCAGTATAAACTTTTGAAAACTAAGTATTTTTTTTCATTTCCTTTCTTATATATGTTACCAGCAAAGTATATAATGCAGACATTCCATATCTAACCAGGTAATTGGAAATTCACTTAATTTCTAGGTTTGCTGCGGCGGGGGTATAATACTTTTACAATCAATCACATAATATTGGTTTCCCCTACATATTTCTCTGTAAAAGAATGTCTATTATAAACTAATCATTACAGATTAATAAGTACTAGAGGTCGTCCAGTGGTCGAAAGTACAAACTTCTCTAATTTCACCCCACATTGTAAATAAAATATGTGATAGGGATTTCTTTTGAAAGTGTCTTGAAAAAGGCATTTTGTATCAAGGGCTGTAAAATAATGTTGCCTATGTGGCAACATGATGTGAATGCCGTCGTCACGTTGTGTGGCTTCGGACCGGAAGTGTTTCCCATAGCAAAATCTGCATTCTAAGCTCTTAGTCCAATGTCTGAGCCACGCAACTACCGAGGCATTTCTCTTACGCACATTTAAAACTATCTATAAAATTCGGTATAATAACTATATCTTGTTGATTAACTCTCATATCAGGCCTATATGGACGGTTACGGTTTCTTCTTTCTACCCGGCCAGTTAATGTTCGCCGTAGAGGCATTTCAGAATGATACTTGGAAGTCACTCAAGTTTATAATAAACAAATAGGCCTACAGTAAAATGATGGAAATTTCACCAAATAAAAGTAAGTATATAATAATCGGACATATCACACATCACACAATCAATGCAAAATCAGACTCACCAACTAGAACTAAATTTGTTTATGTTATTATTTTGATTTTATATTTTAGATTATGATTGCTTTACAGCCAGTGCAAATACCACAAAACAAATATTATTAATGTACACAACATGGTTTCCAGTGCATTTCATACAGTAAACATGTTATATACATGTGATTGGAATTTCTTTAATTTGTTTTGATTTTCTGTTTATATTGCGTTGTTATTTCGTCACAAGCATGGCAACCAGCGAGCAAGGAATATTGCAACCCATAAGATCCATGTTAATTTTTTGAAAATGTTATTTCATTTTTTTGTATTTTATGTTTAGCCTATTTAATTTACATAAGGATTCTACACATCTGCAGGAAAATATCTTTCTAACAGTATGCATAGATTTTTTTACTGTGATGCACGTGAGCTGAGAAAAAAGGTTTTAAAGAAACGTGCTTGCCTATTAATATATAGATTATGTTACTTAAAACTCTTTACACGACTTTGATCAAAATACATTTGATTGTGCCTATCCATGCCAGTGGTATTTATTAAGTTTTATTTTATTTTTATGTGAGTGTGTTTAAGGTAACGGTCCAAACCTTAGTCTTGATAATATCTAACATTAACCACTTATCATTATTTATGGTCCAAAGAAAAAAGCCACCTAGGCCATATAAATATTGCTTTTATATTGACGAATAAAGATATAGTACTGCTATAAGTATATTCATTTATATATTTGATGAACAGGTAAAACAATTACACCTTCTTGCTTTAAACCTTTATCACAAACTGAAAGATTTAAGTTTCTTGCCTAATATTAGTAATACACCGAGATTAATTTTGAGTCCTGCTAACTGGAAGTGGTATCATACGTTGATACAGCAACTATCCTACGCTTTATTCTGTTTTTGTATGCTTTACAAATTTCCTGCTACGGCGAAATATCAGGAGAAAAATATCATTCTCCATTGGCATAGAATGAGTTTTATTAAAAATTCTTGCTTGTATTCCACATCTGAAAACATCACGCATGGTATAGAAACATTATTCAGCCCAGTGGTACTGATATTGTATCGAACATCGAATAAATCTCCTACCTTGGTGTTGGTGTTGGGGAGAGAAACTCACTTTTTACAACCCGCGCCCTCCCAGGTTTGGCCTCCAACTGTTACGCAATGCGACATTTGGCTTCGAGGGTATAGCTGAAATCTAGGGAATACTCAACGATTATACACTACAACAATTATCATATAAGCTTATTTTTTACACTTGTTATAAAATAAATCAATGGAAGACACTTGAGTTGTTAAAGAGACAGTCGGACCTTGGCACACTAGGCAGCCAGCCAAGGAGTAACCGACATATACTTAGCCACCCTCGCTGGGCTAAATAGTAACCAACCTCCATAGCGTAAGAAACACAATTAAATTATTGATTTTTATTTGTTAAGCTGCAAGGACGTTTTAACTTTTCTTTAGGCTGTTGTAAAATAATATAAAATGTTCATTAACCTTCATCGGGCTGGAGTCTAATTCAAATGCTAAGCTATATAAACAGGACAGTTTAAGAAAGACTTAATAACAAAGTGTCTCGAAATTTAGGTCCTGTACGTGAGTGAGTCAGTTATGTATTATGCATTAGTAAATTATCAATAAAAATAAAACAAGTTTCTAATTTACAAGAGACATTTATATAGTAAAATCTTCTTTTTTTGTCTCATTAGATCAATGTCCACCTGAGAGACCATATCTTTAGAGGAGTGTGACAACTGGGAGGAACGCGTTAAAAATATATATCTTGCTTAGTGATCTACGAGAGATAAATTAAGCAAAAAACCTTAGCATTAAATAATATATATACTACTAGCTGTTGTACCCGTGCTTTGCAACGGGAAGAGAACACGAAATAGAAACATTTTGATCTTTACATCTGTTGAAAAAATAGTTACACGTAAGCCTTTTAAAAACAAAATTTAACCTGTATGGCCTTAATAGGATAGATGTTGTCATAAATGTAAAAAAATAATAGTACGACACCCTGTTGGTAAACATTGTAACTTTTTAATGCTATTCAATATCATAGAACCAACTTGTGTAGTTAAAACAGCTGACAAAAGTATTTTATTCCTTTTAAATATTATTAAATATTATTTAGTTAAACATGGGAAACTCCAAAGCCACTGGGGCAGAGCCCGAAAGGACTTTCGAGATAAGAATGCTTCTATATGTTAATTGGGAATGTGAGCTATCATCATACCAAATTTTTAGCCCAATCCGACCAGTATTTTTCGCTTTTACTTGTCACAAACATACATACATCCATGCATCCAAACTTTCTCATTTATAATATTAGTAGGATAAAACAATATAAAGAAACAAGTATTGAACATACCTTATGTTGTTAAAAGTGTCAAGTTTTTGCAAAGAAAGTTTTAGCAGGAACAATTACATTTCAACATATTACATAATATAATAATAATAATTATAATACAGAATTATGTTTTGGTTTGGTAATAACACAGTGAGATTTTTAAAGTGTACAAGCCTGTGACATTATCCTTAGTGGCAGTGAGTTAGCAATAGAAATCATTTTACGGAGTAAAGTTAATATCAAATGCAACTGGATAAAATGTGGAACTGAGAAGTGCTCAATACAGATTTCTAGTCACGTTTTTGCTCAAATATAATACTAATACAAAACACTTCTGACTTTGATTTGTTCTCTCACTGTTTTGAAACATAATACTTCCTAAAAGTTTATCATCAAATAACAAGAAAGTACTACCATTTAAGGCTTATTTTAATGTTTGATTTAATTCAACTGTTTTGAAAGCTAACTCATACTACGAATTTAAAACTGCAAATCATTCTCAGTTTCCATTGGTGTGTGAAATAAATAATGGTAGTAACAACAGTAACATTCCATTTTCGATCGGTCCACCAGTCATTTATCACACTGACCAGCGTTTGTATATCACCATGTCACGCTTGTATATTCTCATATCATGTATATATGCCATAGTACTTAGTGTTTTATAGTTTTTTTTTTGTCAGTGTACTGTGCATGATCTAGGAAGAGACAAAGAAATAAGGGATGATTTACCGACTACCTTGTACTTGTTTAATTTTTTAACACTGAGACAAGTGGGTTTTTATATAATTTAATGTTTATACGATACCTTGAAATAGTTTTATTATTATTGTTTTAGTAAAGACCGTGTACATAAAATTAATACAATGATTTACCTCCAAACGGTTTTCAAGTTTAAATATATAACGAAATATTGTCATGCGAGTTATGCTGTATTGTGTTTGCTCGTACAGAACTAGAGATACTGGTGACAACGTCTAAGTGTTGTCACAATGGTTACAAGTACAATCCTTTGACGTCTCGCTCTGCCTAATGTTAGCCTGAAGAGGCTGTTGTCAACTGAAAGTTAAATCACACAGTATAGAAGAATATAATTCTATTCATTATTGTTTCGCTTCCATTCACTGTAGTGGGATGACTTTATTTCTTGTTAAAAGGAATTACGAATATTGTAAATAATTTACAATATTCGTAATTCCTTTTAACAAGAAATAAAGTCATTAAATCTTCCTTTTTAATTATCTGAATTATTCAGATTATTAAAAAGGAAAATTAAAGAATTACTCTTGATTTTGTTTATTAGTATAAATTCATGGTAGCTTTGACCATTGATCTATCTTAGATTCCTTAAATTATAGATATGTTCATGAACTTTTTATTGAAGCCGAACCGAGACCGGTGACAAAGAAAGAATCAAGTTTTTTTTTCTATTGGCCGTCAGGAAACTTTGTTTTGCGGGTACGAACATAGGTATCTAAAGAGCTTTTCCATGGTTTTGATTCTTTCCTCCAGAAGTTTTTATTTTATAATTTGACACAATAATTGCTCAAGTAAAAAAGACAAATGGGGGTGAAATCATAAATGCAATTCTCAAATATAAATTTAACACCATTATCATAATATCTCAGTCTCAATGTATATATTTTTATTTTAGAGGATATATGACGTGCACATCGCACGTTATCTGTGCATTACTAAAAAAAAATACTGAATGATATTGTTTGTTTTTTTGTAACAGAGCTTGATAAAGATTTTATTAAGTTCAATAAAACAAGTAAATTTATTAATCAACGTGGAGAACTTATCAAGCGAAATTACGTATAGTTATTATTGTAATACGTCTAGAATAGTTCATCAAAAGTAACTTCTCTAAATCAATAAATGATTATTGGGTTTTGTGTTTGACCTTTGACCTTGCTAAGTGTAATTACACTTTCAGGCTTAGCACCATTTAAAGTCGTTATACTTACTAACTATGAATATATTTATTTAGTACAGTATGATAATTTTTTTTGGGCATCACTCACCTTATTGAAATCACGAGAACATAGTCCTTGTCATATCACAATCATACACAGTTCAATGCACATACAAAATATACAAAAATAAAAATAAAACTAAATTTAAAATTTCAGACCAAAGTTCTCAACTCCGAGACGTTTCGCCGCACCAAAATCAACGTGGGGCGTTTTCAAGGTTATTTCTCTTCTGAGTGATGCCCAAAAAAATTATCAAACTGAAGTATTGACCTCACCTAATATACCATGTCGTTTAGGAATATATATTTATTTAGTTAGTTGCAATAAAATCATCCCTCAGGGTTTGGAGCCATGAGCAATCAAGTTTACGTTAATATGATGGAGATTATTTTATGAGCTTATTGGAGTATAAATATTAAATGAAGATAATTGTTTAATTAATATTTATATGAGTTAAACAACCAAGGATTTAAAATTAGGAAAGCTAAGGTCATTAACCCAATAAATTAATTTAATATAATTCTGCCAATTATACATCCTAAATTATTTCAAAGGACAAGTTTAAAAAATCATGAGCCTCCTTTAATTAACGAGAGTTTCTAGTTGTTATTTACATGAAAGAATATTGTAGTTAAAACAGGTGTCTTTATAGGCAGGATTAGCTCAAAGACAGCTGGGTCTTGTTTCCAGCCATCAGTGAGCTAATTATTGTTCTCAGGATCAATCAACCATACTATTACACACCATAAAAATACCCATATAAATACCATAAATAAATAAATGCCATTATAAATGCCATATAAATACTCGGCTTTCAAAATTATTGGAAAAGAAAGATTATAACAGCAGTAGTTATGTAATGATCGAATGATTGATATTGAAAACTAGACTGGCATTAAAATGTAACCAGGTACCGTAAATGAACTTCTGTGTTTGCCCTTCCCTTAGCTTCAGCTTTGATGGCCAAGCTATAATGTCCTATAAAGATGCAATATTTCTAAATGTTACCTATTTTCATCACTTACTTTTCTTTGAAAAGTCAATTTAAATTTGTTGGTGAAGTCGTGCACTTGGGGTTCGGCCCGTTACGTCGTCTGTCAAATATATTAAACACACATTATACCAGGTTAACAGTATAATATCTGTGAAATAATTTGTACTGTAAACATCTAATTTGTTATTTATGCTATTCTAAACATAACAGTAAATTCGTATAAATGTTTCATGAATATAATTTTAAGTCAACGTGCTGTTTAACTTCGAGACATATATTGAAATAAACTTGAGTTAGAGAGTTGGCCGAGTGCCGATACTTAGCTGAGAACAGATCAAGTGGAGGATAAGTAGCCTCTGCTACACACGCATGTCCATACTTTACCGGTCTATGCCTTTAATGACCCATAGTCATTAAGAAATTTATCTCACATACATTTTTATGGCTCTATTGCATCAAACTATTAAGCATTTTTGGGAATGACAAAGCTAATCTTAATAATATTATAAATCTGAAAGTTTGTGTGTTGCTCAATCACACAATAACTACAGGACGGATTGAGCTGAAATTTGGCATTATGATAGCTAACATTCCCGATTAACATATAAACCTATTCTTATCTCAAAATTCCTTTCGGACACCACCCTAGTGGCTCTGCAATTCCCCTTGTTAACGTAATGAGTATTCATATTTAAAAGGAATTAAAGAATTTAGTCAGCTGTTTCAACTTTACAAATTGGTTCTATAATATGCAACCGCAATAAAAAGTTATAAGGTTTCCCAACAGGATGCAGCATTATTATTATTTTGTTTTTGCATATATGAAAACAGCTTATTTGAACTAAGTAGCAACAAAAAGCTGTGATACACAATGAGAACTGTCAAAGTAGGATTGTTTACAGTTATGTTTAGGTTTTTAATTTAATGAATAATTTGATATTGTGGGACTGTTTGATAATTAATTTTTTTTTATGGTTTAGGTGCAGTGGTAGAACATTATGGCTATGGTAGATGTGTTATACTATATCATACCGTAAATTTAAAGAACCAAATTTATCAAACTGTGTCCTCCCCCACTGCAAACGCAAAGCTTGAGTATAACTGCAATACGCAATTATACTCATATGCCAACCCCGTACGAAGGACGGGTGCTCTGCTAGTGGATTATAAATGTCAAATATTATTTCCCGTACTTTTTACGGTGTTTCTTTCAACAAAAGCGCGTGTTTTCAAATAAATACTAATTTGCTTATATACAGTGTGTTTATAAAAAAATTACAACTTCAAACAACCATAATACTTTCATTAAATCTATGAAATTACTACCGAAGACTAGGAGTTTATTTCAAGTTTTAGTACATAATAAGGAGTTTACCCATCTTCAGTGTGTTTTCCAATATTTCCACACAAATAATCAAGTCTAAATTCCAGCTTGGACCAAAACACAAACTAAAATGAGATAATTCGTTTCAGCAAAATTCATAAGCACGGAATTAAAGTAATATAAGGATTTTGTGTTCGCAAGTTTGTTATGTGTCCAACTCCCGTGTGGACATCTCATGGACTTATTTGAACTGTTCACAATAATGTTTGTTGCAACACCGCCCAACTTCGCTGACACGGGGTCGACCGTTTCCTTTCTTGGGATGCAAACTGCCTGTGTTTATAAACTTACTGTACCAAGCCCTAATTTTAGGTCTTAAAAGGGAGATTCCTATTGTATCTTGGCAAAAATCTCCGTTGAACAACATTTGGTTTCAACGAACCACTAAACACACACGGCGCTTTAATACGAGCTTCCATTGTAATTCTTACGAGACTCATCAATTATTTGTTATTTTTTACTAAGCAACAATATAAAACTGCATCTGATCAAAACTGTTTTAGCTACTCTTTAATATGGTGTTTTTAGAAAACCTTTATGTTACATGGAAAGAGGATGAGAGGATGGCATAGTTGTAAAGCTTTTTTATAAACACCATGTATTCATAAAGCTAGTTCTTTAGAGGTTTATGCTTTAATATGGAATTAATCCCCATTAATTTAAAAATACGTGGACATTTTTAGTTTCTAACGTATTTAAAATGCTTATAACTATAAGTGAAGGTTCTAGAGGAAATTACAGTGTAATAGTGTTCATTAACTAATAATGCTATGATTAAAAATACGAGTAGAATAATCCAACAAAGTCAAAAGCTGTGAAACGACCTCAAATCAAATCAAAATATCATTTATTTCACAAAAAACATACATAATATAATATTATGATCCCTGTACAAAAATATTTACAATATCATTTATTTTTCTAGATTATATTCAATTTTCTATACAAGCTTTTTAAATCAAGCGAAATAGTCCCCCACAACGGATAATTTAATCCTGTGAGTGGGAGAGAGTCGTTATATTTTTAGAGATTTTTGAAATTATTAAAAAAAGGAAATTTGGACAAGTTACAAGTTGAAAGTTGCTGCTATACCTGTAGTGTAGGATAGTGTATAATCATTCTACAAGTCTATTGTTGTAACCAACAACAAAGAAACATTATCATTATAAAATTCAATTAACTCTAAAACTATTGCTTTTGTATTATTACAAGTTCTTTTACTAGAAAGAAATGTTCTTGATTCATTTCAGTATTTCACTTTCACATGAGTAGCAATATAACACAGTCAAAGTAAGACTGTACTGTTACCTAAAGAACAATTTTGTATGATGAATTCGTTTAGCAAATATTAGAAAGTAAACAATACAAATACATGCGTTACACAACTTTTTGGTATGTACCATTTTTTATAAATATTAACACGTTCCCTACCGACCGCCACACTACTCTGTAACTGAGGGATGTGTATAAGTTGGTAGCTAATGTGTTAATTCCAGTGAGTTTCCCGAACAAGGAATAAGCTATTTACACATCACACTCATAGGAACATGTTATATTTTAAAATAACTCGTAAAACATAGGCTAAGTAGTCTGAAAATAACTTTAATACTTTAATTTTACTTTGTTTTCTTGCAAGTATCAAGTGCTATACTGTATTTAGGTTCGTGCAATTAAGAGTTTACACTTTTAGCGAATATCTCATACAGGGAATAAGCTATTACCATATGTCTCATGGTAAGACCTGGAACCGGGACCAATTTACTTTTTCGGTTTGACGTCTCCAGAAGCCAAAAACACCATTCGTTCAAATTAATATATACATATATACAGAGTGTCCATAAAAAACGTTTCAGGACTTTGGAAAATGAATCCTCATACTAAAAGGAAGAAAAAAGTTTATGTAAAGATTTGCCCGAAAAATGCATATTTACCTAGTTATCCACCATTTTGTTTTTATAGAAAAATATTTTTATCTGTGAAGTTTTTCATTCGATGATTATGTCAATTTTGTAACCATGTTAACATACACAAGACCTATAATAGAAAAATAACAAAAGTTGTTCCGATGGTATATTTCAAAATGGTGGCCGTTTGAATTTTTCTAACTTAAATAACTCAAAAACGGCTAAATCTATGAAAAGATGTCAAGTACACATGTGTTGAGCATTTTTAATTCCCTATCAAACGGCACCAAGATAAAAAATATCGGACAAAAGATAACTGAAATGTAACGTTTTATGTCTTAAAATAAGGCAAAATTAAGGGTTCCCCGACTAACTTTGCCTTATTTTTACACAAAACCCGTTATGTTTAAGTTATTCTTTATCCGATCTTTTTGATCATGGTTTTTTTTTTTTAGGAAATTAAAAATGCTAAGAAAAGTATTTTGAGATTTTTCCATAGAATTAGCCGTTTTTTAAATTATTTAAGATAGAAAAAAATCAAACGGCCGCCATTTTAAATTTACAATCGGAACAACTTTATTATTTTTTGTATTATAGGTCTTGTGTATGTTAACATGGTTACAAAACTTCATAATCATCGATTGAAAAACTTCACAGATAAAAATATGTTTGTATAAAAAACAAAATAGCGGATAACTGGGTAAATAAGCATTTTCGGACATACCTTCACATAACTGTTTTCTTCCTTTCAGTATGAGGATTCATTTCCCATAGTCCTGAAACGTTTTTTAAGTACACTCTGTATATGTGTGTCCGTTAGCGCGATAACTCGGTCAAAAATTATCCGATTCTGATGAAATTTTGTATACACGTGTACACATTTACCTACATTTATAACGTATACGTGAACCTACATTTATTCGAACGGGTCGCAAACCAGCATGTGTAAAAATTTTTTTTCCCCAATTTTGACCATAAAAACATAACATTTTGGTATTTCTTACCAAAACATTTTGTAGAGCTAAAAAAAAAGAAATAATTTAGTATATTGAAGCTCTGTTGGTTGCCTAAAGGTTGCAGAGAAAATTTCAAAAAGTTTAAGCTTATGGTTTCCATGTTATTCTTATGGAGAAAATTTAAACTGTTGCAGTTTACTTGTTTATGGATAAAATTTGTTGATAAAATTTGGAAAATTTATTTTTTTCATCCTATGCTATTAAAGTTTGGTCAAAATCACTTTTTACTTTACCATAGCAGCAAACCTAAGCACTCGTTAAATTTTATTATATTTAAATTGGGAATAAATATGTCTTATTTATGGAAATATTTTAGTAAAAATGTAATCAGACAAGTTGAAAATCGCTTAGTATGCAGGTTTACCGCAGCGGGGGTATTATGTAGTTTCTTTGGATCTTTAAAATGTGTTATACGACTTCAGTAGATTGAAAATAAGTTGAACAGGTGATCAATTCCAGCGAACATTATTAAAGTGTCGCTACACGATTCTCAACTTCACCAACACCATTGTTAACAATGTCAGAGTGCACACGTAGAGAGCGAATCATGAATCAATGAATGTCAAACAATCAGTAACCTTGCTGTTATCAGCTCAACATTGCCATTCTGATACACTCTACGTAGTGAATGAATCATTACCAGACTGTCAACGTTGCCAGCAACAGCAACAGCTGAGACATTTAATATATCATGACGTCCGCTACAGAAGCTAGCGATTTGTTCGTGTGGAACTGCAAGAAAAGCAACTTTCTTGTTTTGGTATTAAAGTTAACTGTTTGTATTTTTATGATATGCATTGTGTTGTATTATATGTATTGTATTATGTCAGCGTCAGCTGTTGTATTGAATGTATAGAAATTGTGTGTCGATTGATTTAATCGGTTGTAGCTTATTGTTGCATTCTCCTAGTTTGGTATATCTAAAGTAGGCTTATGATGCACACTAACGCAATCGTAATAGATGAAAGAATGGATCACTTACTGCAAACAATAACAGAAGAATTAAGATATACTTTCTTGAAACAAACTTCTTGCTTGTTTGCAATGGCAAAATTTAAAAATGTTGGAAACATTTCGTTAGGCTATCTTTACATTAAAAGAATTTTCCTTTTTTAACATAATCTTGGAAAATCCTCCTTTCATGTATAATTTTGTATAAAAGATATAGTTCATCACACGGGCAAAAAGTGCCTTGTCAACCCTAGCTCAATTTCCGACCTTCACCTCGATCGTAAAACTTGACCTCGGATCAAAAAGAGACACTTTACGCCCTTGTGATGGAATATACTATTATTTGTTGTCATAGAAAATAGCTGCGTTCGGTACGGAGTAATAAGACCGTTTTAGTTCATCTGAATCTAAACTAATTCTAATATTTCATCGCCCGGAGTTCCCCCCTCCCTGATTTCCTCCCCCAGAATGTTACTCCCTGCCCAGATACGGAATTTGGCAAGATTCTTTTAATTTAGCAAATAATGGGTGTTTTTTTTTATAAAAAGACATTTAAGGCGTTAACTATTATTTAATGCTGTTTATATTAAATTTTTTAGATTGTAGGCTAATATAAAACTAGGCTTTGCCCCCAAATTTTCAAAGTGTTAAGGATATAGCAACTGACTCAATTATATCTTTCACTTCAGAAACAATAGGAAAAGTTAAGTTTGTACATGTATTGAATTATTTTGATATGTTGTTTGCAAATTTACTTTGCTTACTAAATTAAATATAAACTGTGGTAAATAATAGTTAACTGTCTATCTACAAAATTAATTATTCTCACCAATTTATATATCAAAGATCCGGGCCGTACACCTACTGTTTCTTATCTTGTAGGCTAGTATTTACAATTTATAAATTTATCTAGGCCTATACATGGGCTCTCCAATATTATTTGTTTGGTAAATACTTGTAATCATTTTTGTTTGTAAGTGTATTGACTTTTACTCTGTGCTGAAGAAGATCACTGTGTAGAACTCACACTCACTGTATTATAACCAAGTGATATAAGTGACCGGACAAAACCGCCTCTTCGATTTTTAGAACATAAGAAAGTGTATAAATCCACCAACATAGGTTTTTAACCTAAGGTGGTTATTGTTTTTTCTTGTTTTCATGTGTAAATGTATTTTTGTGTTTGTTTGTTGTATGAAAAAAAAACAATAAAGATTTCTTAAAAGAAAAAAAGTTCGAATTTATAAACAAAAAGCCACCAAATTTAGCCTATACAAAAAAGTATGACCTGCATTGAATAATTATTGTCTTACTCATAACCTTAAAATGTATCAATAACATAAGTGTCATAACTTACGGTTATATAATCTTTCTTTAATTTCATAATCAATGAATGTTTTAGAAATAATAGTGTAAAATATTTTATTTTATTTTTTGGATCAAATGTCTGAAATTGTCAAATAAGCATTCAACAGTTCTGATTGTTTACATTGAAATGTCAACACAAAGGCGAATAAAGGTTGTGAATTTCCTCAAGCTTCCATGGAGACCAATTTATATTTACTTTTGAAAACCTCACCTCAAAACTTTGGACATCCAAGTCACGTAGCCTGAGAGGAACTCAGGGAAGTGAATAGGCCTATGACATTCCTAGATATGTGGACTATCGGGGTGTTTAATTTTGGCTCTATCGGTTTAGTATTTTAGTCATGGCAGCAGCACAGAAAAACAGACACCACCTCAATTTTTAATAGTATAGATATATACAGGGTTAGTAAAAAGTCTGGAGACCCCCTGTTAATTTTTCAGTAAAAAATGGCAGCTGATTAAAATCATTAGAAGTCAGAATTAACTTTCAATTTTATTCAATTGGCTGCCATAGTTTACTGTGTTAGGATAGAGACCTCTAGTTTGCGTTGTTAGTTTTCTTTTATTATGACCTTCAAAATGAGGGTCACTCGATGGGGCTTTTCGTTTAAAGTTTTACAGTTTCCCCCAAAATCCCCTATTTTGAGTTTGAGAACCAAGTGTCTATAAGGCTTAAAAAGTAACAAGCCAAAAAGGTGTGTAGAGTTTAGTTTTCCTAGTGTGAGCCGTTACAAAATTTACACGGGGTCTCCAGACTTGGAAAGCTGAAAGTTAAATTTAACTTCTGAGAATTTCAATTGGCTGCCATTTTTTTACTGAATTGAGATAGAGACCTCTAGTTTGCGTTTTTGGTTGTCTTTTACCAGGGCCTTCAAAGTGAGGGGTCACTCGATGGGTCTTACTGTTTGAAATTTTTGAGTTTCCCCCAAAATCTCCCATTTAGGGGATGTACACCAAGTGGTGGTTATGCCTAAAAAGTACTTTATAACATGCCATAAAGGTGTGCCGAGTTTAGTTTTTCTAGTATGGGCCGTTAAAAAATTAACAGGGGGTCTCCAGACTTTTTACTAACCCTGGATATAGGTAGGTATATAATGAAAAGGTAAATCGGGTCTGGCTCCAGGTCTTACCGTGTCACCTACGGTAATAGCTACTTTCCTATAGGGGAATTTGCTAAAAAAAGGTTCCAATTATTATAGGAAATTACAGTCCTAGTATTTGTGAGGGAACGGTCTAAATCCTGGTTTTGTTACTTTCTAGTATGGATTTTACTTAGAAAGTATTATTTTTATTGATTCCCAATGACGAATGGAATTTTCTTCAAACTAAACCAGCCACATTTAGTTTTGAAGGAGAGCTGTTAACCATTTAGCTAGTTAGAAATTTTCATATAATGCTGAAAGCTATAAACTCTGCATCATTGTGAGTAGCATCAGCAAACGGAAATGTGAAATATAGAGGGATATGAAATCTAATGTGGGTCGTATAAGAGAGCAATATGTGAGAGCTTACCTTTATGGTAACGTAATTCGTACCAAATATATTCACAGCGTACTGGTGAAGGATCATTGAATGCCTTCCTTCAACACTCAACTTTACTCGCTTTTGCTTAGAAATATTTATGTCACTAATATAAATGTGTATAGTTTATAATAAGGAATATTGATAATATGGATAATAGCTGATTTCCTGTAATTACGTGTTTGTTAAACTTCGTTAAATATTACATTGCTAGCAGCATTCTTACCATAAATAATATTGTATCAGGTACAATTCGGCAAATATTTCATTTATTTTTGGACTTCCACCAACCTAATTAAGAATACGCGAGTATCAACATGAACAAGTCGGATCAACAATTAAATTGGTCAACTGATCAGCTGATCAGCTGATTAGTTGACGTTCGAAGCATTACAATTTTAATTCTTTTCTCTCAATACTTGAACCTCATTGGTCCGTTACCTGTGTGGATATGAGAAAACTATGCGGATATGAAATGAAACTATGCGGATATGAAAGTAAACAGCTGTAAAGTGAAACTTTTCAATTCTAAGAACTGGACTGAAATGGCTACTTTAAAAAACGGTCGTAGGTAAATAGTTTTTTCTCATTTTTTTACCCCAGGACGCAAAATTTCCCAATTTCTCTCTAGACCATTTCAAATAACTTAAAAAACGAATAATTTGGTAAACTAAAGTGTTTTTGTACGGTTACCGGTATTGGTTACGGAGAAAAAAATGCAAATTTAAAATCACATGTTATTCTTATGGAGAAAGTTGTAAAATGTTGTAGTTTGCTTGTTTCATATTCATTAACATATTCGAAGATTCTTTGCTTTTATTAACGTAGTTTTATCATAACTATCATGACAATCCAAACGTTAAATGTTAAAGATCTAAAGGTCAGTTACAAAGTGTGCAGTGCAGGAGTTAATTCACTTTAATCAATATCACTACTCAGATCTTAACAGATAAACATTTCTCTTTTTGGTTTTTTTCAGACGGTTTCCAAGAAGTTTAAACAATCCACCTCTTGTTTTACGTAGCTTAACAAATATACGAACGACTGGGAAAGCCACAAAGTTTCATTTGAGAGCTGTTGCCGAGTCATTACTCTCAATGCAACTCAGGAATGCTCGCCTGCTGGCTCCCCTTGCCAACAGAAGCGAGAATTTTAATTTACAAAATCAAAACTAAATTAGCTAAACAAAACGTTGTTAGGTAAATCGAAGAAAACTTACATTCCAACACCATCTTATATACTAAAAACCTTTTGAAAAACTTATGACAGCTAGCCTGACCATACTACTGGACCGAATTACACGCGGTTGGTAACAAATGAAAGATATTATCCTTTAGATGTGCAAAGTACCTTTTTAAATTAAAATAGGCTAAAAAATAAGGACAAATAAACAAAAAAATATACTTGTGCCTTATGGGTTGCTATGTTGGTGACGAAATGTTGGTGCACTTAAAAATACTACGACTACGATCAGCCTATACATTTTTTTTGGTTTCGTTCAACGCTTGGATTTAACCTAGCATAACAACGTGTTGTATAGTGTTTAAAAGCCTGTGCTTTATAGTAACTGTAGGAAAAATATTATGTGTAACACGAGCGCAGATTGCCTTTGCTGCACTCGAGAAACTTTCCACACTCGCCTGCTCGTTCGTACACATTTCTCCCATGTGCATCAAAGTGCCACTTTTTACCCAATAGTTACAAATATTTCACAACACAATGTTATCGGTTTTCCAATTATTTGTAATTGTTATTATTATTAAAATTATTTAGTCATTTTAAATTATTACTAGCCGACCCGTGCGAAGCATTTATATATGTAGCATTTATGTATATAATGTATATATGTGTCCGTTAGCATGACAATTCCTAATTCGAGCAAAAATGATCGGATTTTGATGTGATTTGGCATAAACGTGTAAACCTACATTTATTTGTACAAGTTCGCAAATCAGTATGATCGTACTATGGGAACAGGGGGGTTGAACAGGGGGGTTAAAACATGGATTTTCCCACTTTCACCCTAAAAAGATAAAATTTTGCAATTCCTTTTCAAACCATTTTGTAGAGCTAAAAAAAAACAAATACAGTAATTTATTATATTGAAACAATGTTTTATGCCTAACGGTTTCGAAAAAATCGAGAAAAGTGTAAATTTAAAATTATCGAGTTATTTTTATAAAGAATAAATAAACTGTTGTACTGTAGCTTGCTTGTCCATGGACATATTTTAATGAAGTTTTGTTTACTTCAAACTTAGCAATCAATATTTCAATATAAACACACCTTATTGCCTTCCCTGTAGCAGCAAACCTAAGTATATTAAAATTAATGATATTTGATATAAATACATCTGACAATTTAAAGGAAATAATTTTGTGGGATTCCAGCCAGGTGGATGGAAATTCGCTTAGTCTGCAGGCTTGCTGCAGCGAGGGTATTTTATCCTTCTAATGCCATATAAATCATACTTGGCTGATTAATAGATTTCAAAATATAAAATATATCAAATTTATTGGCTCTTTCAGTTTGACTCTTCTTGTGTAAACTAAACAATGGCTTATAGATCAAATAATCAGTAGTTGATCTGTGACCTTTTACAACCTCAAATAAGCTTATGATATTCCAATAATTACAATTAATTTATATTCAGTGATAAGATAAATTATAGTTGGCTGACACTTTTGAAAGAGATATGTGACCATATGTGTCAAGTATTGTGTACATTGCCTCGAGAGCACTGTACACGTATACACGTATACACGCATTGTGTACAGTGCCTCGAGTTCGCTCTGTACACGTATACACGTATTGTGTACAGTGCCTCGAGTTCGCTCTGTACACGTATACACGTATTGTGTACAGTGCCTCGAGTTCGCTCTGTACACGTATACACGTATTGTGTACAGTGCCTCGAGTTCGCCCTGTATACGTATACACGTATTGTGTACAGTACCTCGAGTTCGCTCTGTACACGTATACACGTATTGTGTACAGTGCCTCGAGTTCGATCTGTACACGTATACACGTATTGTGTACAGTGCCTCGAGTTCGCCCTGTATACGTATACACGTATTGTGTACAGTGCCTCGAGTTCGCTCTGTACACGTATACACGTATTGTGTACAGTGCCTCGAGTTCGCTATGTACACGTATACACGTATTGTGTACAGTGCCTCGAGTTCGCCCTGTATACGTATACACGTATTGTGTACAGAGCCTCGAGTTCGCCTTGTACACGTGTACACGTATTGTGTACACGTGTACACTGTACAGCATATCCACTCCAACATGTACGACTATTGTAGCAGCTGCCTTTATTTTCTCGTGAAATTTTTAACTTCAAAGGCTACTAATCGGACTCGGAATACAGCCAATTTATGCTTGTAAGACCTCATTATTTGTTGTTTTAATTGACTGCATTAGAAAATTTCATGGATTTTAAATTACTATTTAAAAAAATAAGTACTATAAATTCAAACATGGCTATTCGGTAGAAATGTTTTTTTTTCATTTTCTTTTGTAATGGCTTGTTTGGTAAATATTAAGCAATTTTTAAAGAAAATACACATTATTAATTAGTTATATAAATTATAAATGTCGTATTAATTACGAGATCCAACCAGTAACCTTAAATTCACTTGGCTATCCAATACATAGCTTTAAACTTCTCCTCAAAATCCGTATATAAATCCCAAAGTACCCATGAACTTGTGAGAAAACTACAAGTCACACCCCCATAAACCATGCACTTAAAATGTTTGACATGACGAGAAACCTTGCGCAAAATTATCCCTTATTTCATAAATTGCCCTTTGTTAAAAATACCTCAGCTGCACTTATTTGTTTGTTATTCTTTTATTTAATTTATTACCTTACTAGCAGAGTACCCGTCCTTCGTACGGGGTTGGCATATAAGTATAAAATGCTTATTGCAGTTATACTCCAGCTTTGTGTTTGCAATGGGGGAGAACACAGTTTGATAAAATTTGCTTCTTCAAATTTACAGTCTACTAAAGTATTACACATCTACCATAGCCATGATGCTCTACTACTTCACCTAAACAATGGAGAAAAATAAATTATCAAACATTCGCAAAATATCACACATTATTCATGAAATTCCAACATAAACGCAACTGTAAACAATCCTACTTTAACAGTTCTCATTACGTATCACAGTTATTTGTTGCTGCTTAGTTCAAATTAGCTTAATTAAAATTCATTGTGTAGCCATTGAACTGTTGATAAGAATAATATTTAAGGTATACCTTAAATATTAGTCAAATTAGCTGTTGTCATAAAAATAAAAAAAGAATAATAGTGCTGTACCCTGTTGGTAAATCTTATAACTTGTTAATGCTTTTGCTTAGCATAGAACCAACGTTTTAAGTTGAAACAGCTGACTAAATCCTTCAATTCCCTTTAAAATATGAATATACATGAGGTTAACATGGGGAACTACAGATCCACTGGGGTGGAGCCCGAAAGGATTTTGGAGATAAGAATATGCATATATATTAATCGGGAATTTGAGCTATCATTATGCCAAATATCAGTCCAATCCGTCCAGTAGTTAATGCGTGACTGAGCAACACACAAAAAGTTTATTTCAATATATGTTTCGAAGTTAAACAGCACGTTGACTTAATATTATATTCATGACAAATTTATACCAATTTACTGTTATGTTTAGAATTGTATAAATAACAAATAAGATAATTACAGTACAAATTATTACACAGATATTATACAGTTAACCTGGTATGTGTGTTTAAAATATTTGACAGACGTCGTAACGGGCCAAACCCCAAGTGCATGACTTCACTAACAAATTTAAATTGGCTTTTCAAAGAAAGGTAAGTGATGAAAATAGGCAACATTTAGAAATATTGCATCTTTATAGGACATTATAGCTTGGCCATCAAAGCGGAAGCTATGGGAAGGGCAACCACAGAAGTTCATTTACGGTACCTGGTTACATTTTAATGCCAGTCTAGTTTTCAGTATCAATCGTTTGATCATAACCACTGCTGTTATAATCTTTCTTTTCAAATAATTTCGAAAGCCGAGTATTTATTTATAATAGTATGGTTGATTTATCCTGAGAACAATAAATAGCTCACTGATGGCTGGAAACAAGACCCAGCTGTCTTTTAGCTAATCCTGCCTATAAAGACACCTGGTTTAACTAAAATATTCTTTCATGTAAAAAACAACAAGAAACTCTCGTCAATTTATTGTAACTAACTAAATATAGTAATAGTTAGTAAGTATAACGACTTAAAATGGTGCTAAACCTGAATGTGTAATAATTTACTCTTAGCAAGGTCGAAGGTCGAACACAAAGCCCAATAATATTTTCTTGATTTATAGAAGATACTTTTGATGAACTATTCTAGACGTATTACAATAATAACCACTAGTTTCCCTGTTGCTCGAATTCGAGCAATTGCTAAGTATTACAGGCGTTATTTTAAACAAATAACAGTCATTATTTCTGATTACTTTAAAAGATTAGACTCAAAGATTATAGAAATACTCAAGATTTACATAACAGATGATGGATATAATCAACATTTCATGTAAATATCTTATAATTTTTCAACAGCTGATCTTGTATTTTAGTGTTTTCTACAAATAGCCTTACTCATAGCCTCATTAGGTTGTCCATAATAACGATTATAAATTCTAAAAAAAAAAAATATTAATTCTATTTCTTCTCCTTGGTGTTGTTCTATGACTTTCCTATGTTTCCATAGTTTGCAAATCGGTTCTTTCAATAATTAATAAGAAATGCGGTACAGCGAATTCAGTTTTCTTTTTAGTATATCAATTTATCCAGGCACTCTCACTTTTTTTCCATTGTAATATTTACGCCAACCCAAATTCAAATAGTAAATATTTTATTCAATCAAGTAAGTAAATGTTTGTAGCAAACTGTTAAATTAGCAAACTTATTGACAGTTTACAATTAACATTTATGTTGTTCTTCTCACCTTTAATTTCTGACAAAAGCTGGAGTTTCATAACATGTTTGTTTCCCATGTTAATCTTATGGAGAAATACGAAACCTTAAAGGGCCTCAGGGCCTCACTCTCTAATTATTTCTCTAAAAAGAAAGTTTCCTGCACAACCTCACGTTACGCTCATTCCAATAACACAAAAAACATAGTTCAGTAGTTTCCGAGGAGTAATTGTCACAAAAAACCTGCTTGCGTATTAAATAAGTATAGATAGATAATTTCGCTTGATAAGTTCACCACGTTGATTAATAAATTTGATTGTTTTATTGAAGTTAAAAATCTGCTTACGTTCTACAAAATCGTTCTCAACCTCAGTAAAAAAATAAAAAACAATATCATTCAGCCATTTTTTTCAGTAATGCCAGATAACGTGCGATGTGCACTTCATATATCCTCTGAGAAAAAAATATATACATTGAGACTGAGATATTATAATAAATGGTTTTAAATTTGTATTTGAGAATTTAATTTATTATTTTACCCCCCCCCCCCCTTTGTGTTTTTACTAGTGCAATTGTTGTGTCTAATTATAAAATAAAAACTTCTGGAGGAAAAAATCAAAGCCATGGAAAAGCTTTTTAGATACCTATGTTCGTTAGCCGCAAAACAAAGTTTCTTGACGACCAATAGAATAAACTTGATTCTTTCCTTGTCACCGGTCTCGATTCGGCTTCAACTAAAAGTTCATGAACATACTGTATCTATAATTTAAGGTGGGGTTTGCATAAAATAACCTATGCATGCCATATATACCGTCGTTGACTATTAGATCAATGGTCAAAGCTACCGTGAATTTATACTAATAAAGAAATTCAAGAAAAATTCTTTAATTTCCTTTTTATAATAATCTGAATTTACAATATTCGTAATTCCTTTTAACAAAAAATAAAGTTATCCAACTACAAACAGTGAATGGACTTCAAACTTCAAACAAACAAACAAACACACAAACTTTTACATTTATAATATTAGTAAGATTAAACTCAGGTGTGATTATTTGTTTGTATTACTGTATTCCGTTTTGTTTATTTCGCCTTAACTTAAACAATCAATAATTTTATTAATACTTATGAAGTCAAACGGGGTGAAGCCCGTGGGTAACAGCTAGTCATAAATAAAACTATATTGAATATTGTTCATAAATCTAAATCTCGTATTTGAACTTGTTTAAAGCTTTACTAAGATTATTCTTTGAATTTAAGCTTCCTTTTAAAATAAGTTAAGTAAAAAAAAAAACTTTAAATTGCAATTATGTATAACCTGCAATCATGTAAAATACTGTATAATCACAGTTAGGGCAGTTTTTCTTATATCTAGATATACTTTTCAGCCCATAGGACTACACTGGCCAAAAAATCTAGTATACCTTCATTTTTAAGGAAACCTAAGCATATTATTAGTTAGGTATTTCAATAAACTAGTTAGGTATATGATAAATTTTCAATTTCAGTATGTATTTAACCTTCCAAGGTAAAATTATGAAGACTAAAATATTGACATAACAGTATATTCAAAAACATTAAATTATAATTTCTACAATTTTTATCGGAATGTATTGTTACAAAACAAACGTCTACTCATACCCTGCTGTAATGTTTCAGAATTTAGATACAAGCAGGTAAATTTAAGCTTTATCCATCTCTTGGGGTTGGTAAATTTTTTCATGTATTGATGATAATTAATATATTTACTATAAGGATAAAAGTGTACCTACTGAATAATTTTACAATTTAGCATTTGAATATTTAATTTGTTCAAAGAACATTTTGCATGGAATATTTTGCCTTTTTCATATAAAGATTTCTGCAACCAAATTCGGTAAGTTTCATTCAAAGAACTGTCGTTACTTTAATATCAAGCAATCGCCCAAGCAAAGAACGAACAATAAAGCAACTTCATCATACAGTTCCCCTTTGTTACTTCGAAGTTAATTTACTCTGTGGGTTGTGTGGCGGTAATATGTTTCGTGCACTCAGTTCTATGGAATTTTTCCTCCTCTTTTTTCAAAAATTGAAAAAGAGTTTAAAAGCTTCAAAATTATTCAAACATTATTTCTCTGGTTTAATATAGATGAGAGCAGTAACCAGTAAACACTGGTTCACAAGAATGAAACTATTTTTAGACATTCAAAATCTTGGCAAATTTACAGAAAAAATCACGATGTAGGCCTATGTAGTTGTTTATTACTTAAATAATACGCTATTCGACGCATTCAATCAATAAAGGTATTTAACAATCCGTCAGAATGAATCAAGTTAATTTTTTTATTTATTATCAATATAAAAAATAAGTTGTATAAACAACTTTCAAATTCCTGGGACTTCTTATAGACCAAAATTTAAATTTTAACTCACATACTGAGCATTTATATAAAAAACTTTCCCAAATTATCATTTAACTGAGAAGATTGTCTAAGTTCTGTAGTGAAAACGTATTACTGACTGTATATCATTCGTTAATTGTTCCCACATTAGATATGCAATACCTGTATGGGGCTCAACGTCTTCCATAACTGAACAAATGTTTATATTACAGAAGGCTGCATCAAGAATTATTTTTAAATTTAAACCACGCCAATCATGCAAGGAAGTATTTAAAACCACCAGTTAATAGCCTTTTAATCAATATATATTTACGAAACATTACTACTTTTAAAAAACAACTTGGAGAAATTCTGGGAAAATGAAAAACTATGTGTAAAGAACTACCTATAATTTTAGAAAATTACAAAAAAATATTCTCCTACTTTCCACAAAACAATATTATTTAACAAATTACCGATTAGTGTTAAAAATTAAAAGAATAAAGATTAAAGCAAATCCTTACTTAAGATTCACTCTATTCCTTTGAAGACTGGAAAATACAACCAAATTTAAAATATGAAATTATAAAGAGTTAAAATTTAAACCAAACCTTAGGATTTATTAATTTTAATGTCGATACAATTCACATTGTCAAGGCAAAAATGTATTATTATTATTACTGTATTATTATAGTTGGTTCATTTCTTGCACCATATAGTATATGCTCGTACTTATACAGTATATAACTAAATAAGGAATTAAGGATTAAAACCCATTTTATGTGATAAAGGGTGCGCCAAAATAACCTGACCTGACGGTTTTTAATATTAAATAATTCAAGAACAAAATACAATTTTATGTATTAAATAATATTATATTGTACACACTACTATGCCATTTTCATTTATGAACAATTATATCACTTAGGACCTTCTCCTAATCGCAGGCTTCCCATTTTTTTTTTTTTTTTTTTTTTTTTTTTTTACATATTTGCAGTCACTTTAGCCTGATGAATAGAAACAATCTCTTCCCGGATACACTGTTTGAGTTCATAGATGGTTCGAAATTTCTAAACAAACATTTTGCTTTTTTAGTATACCCATAGCCAACAGTAACACGAAATTAAGTCTGGGGATCGAACTGACCACGCACATCACCAAACCGTGAGATCACTATACCGGGAAAAGTTCACGCAAAACTGTCATTGAATAATTGGCTGTATGACAAGTTGCGCCGTCCTGTTGAAACCACGTGTTGGTCATGTCTATCCCTCCTAACATTCGCAGTTGTGGAACCAAAAACTCCCTCAGTATGTCCTCATAGCGTTCCGAGTTTACAGTGACAGGGGGTGTTCCCCCTTTCGTCCTCAAAAACATATGGTTCGATGACTCCAAGCCGTGCCACACCACACTAGACAGTAACTTTCTTTCGACGAAGTGATGTTCACCTAACATTATGTTCATGTATGTTATGAGGTTATGTTCACCTAACATAACCTAAAATGGCATAACATAAGCAATCGTTCACTACAACAATGAGGCCTCTAGCTTGTATAACAGCTGAGTTATTACAAATCAGAAACCGTCAGGTTTTTTTGGCGCACCCTTTATTTCAAAGACGCAAGAAGTACATAACACTAATCATTAAGCAATATTGTAGCTAAACGCCCGTTGAATAGTGTAGAGGTACTAAAGTTAGATAAAGAGAAAGAGAATGAGCTAATGATGGACTATAAACATTCAGGAGCCAATAAACCGGTGTTTACCGCCATTCGTCGGTGGCCCAGATGGTATCGCCTTGCAATTCTCTCTCAACTTCTCAGCGTCTTGTATTCGATTGGCGTCTTTTATTTCAATTACTTAATGAGAAATAAAATAAATTGACAGTAAAGTAACAGTATCAGTGTTTCAGTATAATCATTGACTATTGGATACTGAAGTAGAAATCCCATCTATATGGAACAGCTGTTACCAATTTTTTATTAAAAAAAGAACGTAGTTGTGTGAGCCAGTCACAGAATGCACTAGTATCAAAATTTCCATTTTATACCTTATTTTTGGTACGTTCGTCGTTAATAGATAAAAATTATAATATTTTTCAAGTATATTCATGGAATAGATGTTTACAATGCAACTATCAAAAACAGCTGGTTTTATATTCGAAGGCTCAGCTGATCAGATGTCAGCGGATTAAAAGTAACAGATATTAAATTTGGTGCAATGTTTTGCTCCCCAAAACTCTGACCTTCACGGAGTCTCGACCTAAAAATCTACATCAATGCAATTTTGTTTATGCAATTTGACAAAACAACACATTAAAGTGTTGGTAGTTGAAACACCACTTTGAAGTTCTTAGGAAGTTGTGCAAAAACTTCTTTGTTTATGTTATGCGAGACTTATAATGGTGGAAATAGGATTGCATGTTAAAGGGTTGCTGCGGTGGTTTCGTAAACAATGTAACGTTCTTTCCATTGGCGTAAGTTAAAATGCTGTACATGTATTGGTTTTGTTATATGCTTGTTTTAGTGAAACTACTACTGGTCATTTTAAAAATACACGTAATCGGCCATTCCAGCTTAACGGGCGGGATTAGAAAATATCTGTTTGACTTTTTTTCTCTTTAGAGAGTAGAATGATTGGTAAAAATTAATGCGCTTAGTAGAAACTCACCCTGTTAAAGAAGATGACATACCACTCTGTTGTACACAATAATATTTGTTAAAATCAGCTGTGTGGAATTGTGAAATAGCCAAAGTATTAATCAAGTACAACCTATTATATGTAGGTCACCTTTCGTGTCAAATTAGTTATCACAAATGAAAAATGAAGAAGAAAATAGCATTAAAAAATTACGTTCACTCATTGAAGAGCTCATTCATCTATGTCCATTAAAAAAAATCTAAAGAAAATCCATATCCATTATCCACGTAGATGGAATGTGCATTATCAAAAGGTTAAGCGAGTAAAATACATGAAGTTGCGTTATCCACCAGTTCCTACACGTGCAAAGTAGAGAAACCGAGTTGGTTTATACTTATGCAGATGCAGGAGCATAAGATTATAAAATTAGGATACATTTAGAAAAAAGATACAGTAGCCTACCGTATTGATAAAATGTTTGAAACTGTTGCAGAGTGAGGTCAATGGGCGGGAGACACGATGTACAGTGTGGTCGGTCACCAGAACTTCGGACGCGAGGGTCGACGCCGTGCGCAGGCCCAAGGTCCGCAAACTCAGGAAACACAGGAGTCTTCAGGGAAGGAAGCTAAGGAGACACATCGGCGTCGCCATCGCCACCGTATCTCTCTAGCAACACGTCTGCTCAACTACGTCAAGAGACGCTTCAACCCTGAAACAGGTAGGTGGCAGACTGATGAACAGGATGTAACTTGTTTATAATTGATTTTCCTTTATAATAATAGGAGTAAAATGACTACACAGTATTGTTTCTAAAGTCCATAGTGGAAGTGAAGTTTATTTACAACATCTTAATAAACATAGCAAACACATGGCATACAATATCATACATGACAGCTGCTTTAAACTTGATACCAAGAAGGCAATGATGAACAAGTTTACAAATTCCAACACCCCTCCTTAATCTTGATCCTTCATTGGGGTAAGACCAAGGTCGGTCATGAAACCATCATGCTTGATTTTGCCAAGTGATTTTGTCAAAATGTCCGCAACCATCCTGGAAGTTGGAACGTAATTCAGCACAACTAGTTTTCTCTTGATTATGTCTCTGACAAATAACTGTTTACGAATTATATGTTTGGTCTTGTCATTCACGGTTCTCTTCTGCAAAATCTTCATTGCTGGCATGTTGTCACAATGCAAATTTACATGTTCAAGAAATATTCCCAGCTCTTCCAACAAGTGCTTCAGAAACATTGCTTGCTTGCATGCCTGAACCATTGCTACAAACTCTGACTCTGTTGAGGAATCAGCCATGCATCTCTGTTTCTTACTTCCCCAAGACACAGGACCTCCACACAGTTTAAAAACATATCCGGTAAAACTTTTCCTATCAAAGTTGTTTCCATGACTGGCATCAACAAAACCATGTAGAGGTTCCTCATCAGCAGTGAACGTAATACAATAAGATTTGGTTCTCTCTAAGTATCTTAAAACACGTTTTGCATACTTAAAGTGCTCCTCAGAATGACAGGTGTTATACTGACTCAATGTTGTCACACTAAAAGTAATATCAGGTCTTGTACATACTGACAAATACATAAGACTGCATATCAGCTCCTGATACTGCAAGTTGTTACTGCTTACCTCTGGCTTTTTTGGGTCTAGCCCTTCTTCCATAGGTGTGTTGGCAGGATTACAATCAATCATGTCAAATCGTGTCAAAATCTTCTCAATGTTGATATTATCGAGAATGAAGCTCTCCTCTTCTGCCTCAGGATTCCTGCAAGGTTCATCGAGTTTGGCGGTCTGGATGCTTACTATGGTCTCGACTGGTTGGATAGTTTCATCAACATTTTCTTCACGCCCATTATAAAATAAGTTTTCAAAAAACTTTACATCTCTGGAATAAATTAATCTACGGGGAGACTTAGGACCGACCAATTTGTAACCTTTGACATCCTCACTGTAACCTACAAAAATGTGAGGAACACTCTTATAGTCCAATTTGGCCCTTCTCTCCTTAGGCACATGCACATAGCCTATGCACCCGAAAACTCTAAGGTGACTGAGGTCCACTTTCGATCCAGTCCATTTCTCCTGTGGCGTGACTCCAAAAACAGCTTTTGTAGGACTTAGGTTCTTAAGATAAATAGCTGCCTCCACAGCATAACCCAGTAACCCTTGCTCAAATTTGAGTCACTTAGCATGCTTCTAGCCTTTTCAATAATAGTTCTATTTGAACGCTCCTGCTACCCCATTCTGCTCAGGACTATATCGAGTAGTGACCTGGTGCCTTATTCCAAATCTATTACACACTCCTTCTAGTCTCGCATTCATGTAATCCCCGCCTTCATCTGACCTAACAGTTTTTATAGGCTTGTTGGTCTGATTTTCAACTAAAGTCTTAAACTTAAGAAAACAATCAACTACTTCATCCTTTGATTTCAAGAAATAACCAAAGGTCATTCTAGTGAAGTCATCAATAAGTATATAGATTTAGAAGATACGCTACATGAAACTTTGTCGGCTGAACTCCTCCGCCATTTCTTAACCGATTTTATCCATTGACGTCTCATTGGAAAGAGCTTGTCGCGTAGATTTGCAAACTGGCCTTACATTTTTGAAAAATTCCCTTGGGCTCAACACCCAGTGGCTTTGAAAGTTCCCATTTTATCCTTATGGAGAACATAATTGTTTAAATGTTGTTCTGCTGTATAGTTTAATTGCTGTTATTTATTTTCCAATTCAATGAAACGCATTGAGTGCATTTATTTACTATTTGAGTTTGTGTAAACATAACCCCCAAGAAGGATCGTGTTAGTATGGTTGTATCTTAAATTTGTGTATTTATCGTTGTTTTGTGTCGCTATGACGGATCGTGTTATCATGATTGTAACAAATTTGGGCATTCATCGTAGTTTTGTGTAGCTATAATTTGTTTATTTGTTGTTTTATTCTTTTAAATGCCTCCGACGCGACGACAACGACACATATAGACAGGTGTATTCGTGATAACGACCGCAGGTACAGAACAGTGGCGCGTAATAGGCTTAACTCATCACAGTCAGCACCTGACCCTGGACAATCTCAACTATTAGGTAACAAATGCGCCCTAACACTACCCCAAAACGACTTTTCGTTCTCAATTGGCCCTCTATCGACCTTGGTTGTCTGTCCAGCGAGGCATTTTGAGAAGGAGAAAACCGGCCGGAAAGCTTTAGGTTTATCAATAACGAAGATAAACATGGTCTGTGTTACACACCGGTAATCGTTGAGTTGACTCTTTTAAACTCATTGTAAATATGACTGTTATTCGTTTTGAAATAACTCCTGTAATACTTTGCAATTGCTCGAATTCGAGCAACATGTACACTAGTAATTATAATTTAACTAACAAAAATAGAAAGTCAGGCACTTTTCTTGTTTTAATAATGGCACAACGGGGTTTTACTGACGTAAAACTACATCAAAAGCTTTGTACTTTTATAACGAGTACAATGGTGGAAACCGCATTTAAATCGAATAAGTATCAACAAAGATATAACAGTTTAAAAAAACGAAAACACGTTCTCCCCATACAGTATAAAGTGTGTGGCAGCGGCGGTGGCACGGTTTACACGTTAGGTGGTGGGGGAGCGCCGGACCGATACGTATGTATCTCTGAGCAGTACAGCGAGTACAGCGCGCGATCTAGTTGTAGTAGGCCTAATAGAGATCGATGGATTAGGAAGGTAAAGTTTAGGTTATAATGAACCGACTAATTAATTTATGCTATGGTTATTGGTAACGAAGAAAATACAAAAAATTGTAAATTTAAAATTCTCGTGTAATTCTTATGGAGAATATTGTAAGATGTTCTAGTTTGCTTGTTTATGGATATATTTGATCAAACTTGGCAAATTTATTTATTTTATGCTAAGCTATTAATATTTTACTAAGAAACACACTTTTTTAGTTTCCTTGTAGCAGCAAACCTAGGAACTCGTTAAACCTAATGTTATTCAAATAGATTTGATTGAAAATAAATTCAGACAAATGGAAATTCGCTTAGTTGGCAGGTTTGCTGCGGCGGGGGTATTTAATGTATGTTATGTGTGTTTTTCATAAATATTGACGTGACCAATTCAACAATGGTTTAAATGTCTTCAAGTTTTGACCGATGATGCATTTGCATCGAAACTCTAAGTCCAACGGAGTAGCAGGATCACAAGTCAGTGACAGGTATTTTTACCTTATACAATATTTGTCAACGTGATTCAGGATAAACAACTCAACATGAAGAACCTAAACGGTTTAGTGAGCTCAAAAACTTTAATAGATACAACATAGCGTTCTACGTCCCTTGGTAATGAACCCAATCAAAACTAATATAAATCGATTCCTGTCGGTAACAAATATAACAAAACATAACCATTAATAGAAACCTGTAATAAGGAAAAGAAAGAGGTGATGTTTGAAAATGTATTTCTTAAAAATATACATAGAATGGTTGGTGGGTATGTCAAAATGAAGGCTGTCCTAAATAAAGAAATATAAAAGCTAAAAAATGCATGCGGTACATACTTTTAAATTGTTCTTGTTTAGACTTTACAGTGAATAATCTTATCTCATCTCCTGGGTTATTTTATTTATCGTAGAAAATGTTGGTCTTGGATGAAGTAAAAACGAATCACTCGGATTTGAGTAGTAAATATTTCTTGTTTTGATTAATTTAATTTACGTATTTCAGCTGATTAAATAACGTAAATAAACATTTCAAGCCTAAATTACATGCAGAACGATACATTAGATAGTTTGTATGAAAGACCACTGAAAAATGAGTGATTGGTATATTTTCCACTGGTAAAAAAGCTTTAATTAAACTGCGCCTCATTCGTGAAAATTTGTGAAAAAATAAGGAAGTTATGGTCTGCCAAAAAAAAGTACGATAGAAATTCCTATATAATATATATAGATTGTGTCATGTTTTAAAACAAACAATACGTTATTCCATAATCTACGCTATCGACTTAAGTAGATATTGATCATGTTGTGCATTCTCGCGGCGTTTGGTGGAACCTCAACAACTGTTGGTTATTGCAGTACATAGTACAATAATGTTCAGGGATCCCAGACCAGCGCCATTCGTATGAAAAAATTACTTATAATAACAAATCAACTTAGCTAATAAGTGATAACTCTATTAAATGTTGATATTTTTCCAAAATCCTTTAGGTAAAAGATGATTTTTTTGTACTTACGTGCATTATTAGTACCAACCAATATATTTGTTATGAAACCAATACAAATAAGTTGCACTCAGTCTGCCACCTACCTGTTTCAGGGCAAAGAAAGTTTTCGAGGGAGTTAAAGAGGTCACTGTCGCTAATAAAACCAAAATTTACTCTGCGGGTTCTGGGAAAGTTTCTGTGAACCTTAAAAACTTTGGTGAGAGAGTGATATCGAATGTGACGTATGTACCAGATTTATCTACAAATTTGCTATATGTGAGGAAAATAGCTAGTAAAGGGCAAGCTTTAGTTTTTGATTACAAAGGGTGTACTATTTACTTAAAAGATGGGTTTTCAGTAAGAGGTGAAGTCTGTGGAACTGGAACAAATGTAAACGGACTGTAGCGGTTAGATACGGAGAGTAAATGCAACATTGATCCAAATTATGGCGATTTAGCAGGTGTGTCTACTCAAGTTGACCAGTCAGTTAGTGTGGACCTTCACAATTTATGGCACAGAAGGTTGGGTCACTTGAATCATGTTAGTATGGGTGTTTTGAAAAAGGGGATGGCTTTGGTATTGATTTTCCTAATCAGAAGCCAGAATCTTGCATTCCCTGTGTAGAGGGGAAACACTCGAGAGAATCTTTCCCAACCACTCCAAGTAAGAGAGCTGATACAAAACTAGAGTTAATCCATATGGATGTCTGTGGGCCTATGAATGTTCAGTCTCTTCAAGGTAATCGCATACTATACATACTATACACAAGTAGCCTAAGTCTGAATAAAAACTACCTAAAATAAAACTATATTAATAAATAAAATTCACAGTAACATAATATATCTTTGGTATCCTGACATCGTTAAACGAATCGTCCATGACTATGATTTACAGTATATCAATTTCACTGCATCAAGTGTTAAATAAATAAGTAAACAAAGAAAAATAAAAACAATACTTTTTTTAAACAGCCGTTTGGTTAAAAAACATTCATTTGAATAAAAGAACTGGTCACGTCATTTTGAAGGAATTTACGCTAGTAAAGAATTGTCTATTTTTATTATCCATACCGTTAGCAGTACTAATATCCTTGATAACTAACTACCCTCGTTGAATCAATGTACATCATAATTTCATGTTCATTTATTCAAACTACATTTAGTTGAACTAAAAGTGATATTTTGCCTACATCTGCTTCACTGCTCCCCCAAACGTAACCCCACACATGACACACGCCAAACAAATTTTTAGATTTCATAAAGGGATGATAAGTTTAATTGCAGTATCCTAGGTCAATGATGAAGTTGTATTCAATATATATATATATATCATCCATCTGTTTATCTCTGGATGAAACCCATATGAGGTTGTGGTGGTAATTTAAAATCATGATTCCTGGTGGTGATTGATCTCCTTTTCAGGCCTAGGAATTAAAAAAATGTAAACATTGTTATTTTCCTACTCTTTTCTCAAACAGTTGAGCAGTAAAATAATTTGCATATCCTTTTCTCCTAGGGCCTGGATTTGTATACAGCAGGTCTTACTTATCTCTGTGGTCTAATTTATCTCTATTACTCTTACTTACTTACTATAATCAATGACACAATTATAGAGAAAATAAAATAACCTCATTCTTCTATAGAGTATTTATATATTTAAAGTAGATTAAAGTAAATTATAATTTTCAAAACAACCCAAAGATTTTAATGATTGCTTTAAAAATAATTTGAACATCCAGTATTTTACTATGTATATTTAATCAATTTGTCATCCTCTTACCGAAGAATTTAACGTATAAATGATAATAGCATTACATTACACATAGTATATATAATTCAACCCTACGTATGTATTTTCATTTTTATGCAAATGCTGAATTTGCGCCAAAAACGCTTAATGTTTACAGCTGTTATGTTAAGCAAATTATATTATGCCAAAAGCTAGTTTAGAATGTTAGCGTCGTCTGCTAGACTTTTTTAAAATTAAAATTTAATTTCTAAAAAAACTAGAACCCTAAACTAAAACTATGGCTTCGACATTCCCTAGTTCTTAAAATATTTTGAGAACTAGGGATGAATGATTTTTTGTTGAAAGAAAGATAATATTATCTTTCTTAACAACACAAAACTATAACACAAAGATCATGAAAATCCGTCAAGTGGTTTATTCAGAATCGTGAAATAAAAAAAACCCTGTCACGTTTTAATATATACGAGGTGTTAGCCCGTCCTACCTACGTACGGGAATTCAGTAGTCAGTTAAAACAGTGTACAATTCAGATCAGCTAGTTTACACATATAAAGACAAAGTTTCTTGCAGTTTTAATGTGAAAAATCCTCTTGTAAACAAATGTTGTGTGACCAAATAAGTTTTTATTCCATCATAGGCCTATACGATATGCATTTTAAATCCGATAATTTTACAATAAAACAGCAATTCTGCAATTTTTACGATGTGAAAAGCGTTGAAGTGAGATTTGCAGCAGATTCGCACAGACGCGCCGTGATTATAAGTAGCCTACGGTAGAGAGAGTAATAGTCAATTGAGAAGTGTATAGACTTAGTCAACGATACCACCTTCCATAGCATACCTGCCTCTTCCTTAATTATTATCACCACAATACAACTATTATACACAATTTCCAGTAGGTCTGAATAGAAACGACCTAAAATAAAACGATAATATCCAATAAAATTCATAGTACACATAATTTAACTTTGGTGTCCTAACATCAAAACTAATCGTCACACCTATCCTTTATATCATTTCACTGCATTAATTGTTAAATAAATAAGTGTAAACAAAGAAAATTAAAATAATAACAGTTTGTTTTGAAACAGCTGTTTGGTTCAAATAACATTCATTTGAAAAAAAAGAACTGGTCACATGTAGCAGGAATATAAAAAGTAAACACGCTAGTAAAGCTAATGACGTAATTGTCAATGTTCATTATCCATACCGTTATCAGTTCTATCCTTGATAATTACCCACCCTCATTGAATAAATGTACATCGTAATTTCCCATATTAGTTAATTTAAACTACAATATATTCATAGTTGAAATAAAAGTGATATTTTCACGTTTGGGGGCGCTGATATAGGCACCCCCAAACGTAACCACAACCATAGATAAAACATACTCCCTTAGAACTGAACACGATTTCATAAAAGCAGGATGGGTTCTCTAATTGCAGTACCCTAGGTCAATGTTGACGTTGTGTTCAATCTATGCCATCCATCTGTTTATCTTTGTATAAAACCCGGCTGAGGTTGTGGTGGTAATTTTAAATCGTGATTCCTGATTATTCTTGATCTTCTTTTTATGACATCAATATTTCCGGGCTTAATCCAAGCAAAGTTAAAGCAGACAAACATTAATTGTAAACAGAAAGCTACCATGAAGAATTAAAAATATGTAAACATTGTTATTTTTCTATTCTTTCCTTGAAAAGTGGAGCAGTAAAATAATTTGCAATTATCCTTTTTCATTAAGACTCGTGTACAGTTCCTCGATTTGTACTGAGGTTTAATTAATTTTGGTCTAAACTATTTTAAACTGTGGACTAATTATCTCTACTAATCTTACTTATTTCCTATAATCAATGACAAAATAAGAGTAAATAAAATAACCTCATAGTTCCATAGTTTATATTTAACCAGCTGTTAAAACAAATTATAATGCTCTAAAAAAACTAATCGGAAACAAATCGAAGATTACACAGATTGCTTTAAAAAATAATTTGAACATCCTAGTATTTTACTATGTATATTTAATTAATCTGGCATCCTCTTACAGAAGAATTGAACGTATCAATGATTAGCATTACACATAGTATAAATAAGTCAACCCTAAGTATGACCATAGACTAACCAACACAAGTAGACTTCTCATCCCATTGTAAATTTTGAAGCACGTTTTTCGTGTCTAGTTCATGTACGTGACACATGGGCGCTAGTGTTGACGAAACTTTGTTTCTATTATTTTAGGGTTAATTTCTTGATTTGTGCTTTACTGTTTGGTTATATAACTAGGGGACAGGTTATTGTTTATGATTAGATCGTATTATTTGGTTAAACGAGGTTTTAAATGGCTGTAATAACGGGAAAAAATTGTAAACAAAACACGACCTCTACAGAAAACCGTACAGAACTAACAATAAAATTGTCTTCAGCTGTTCCATAAGGATGAGAAATCTACTAAGGGAGTATGTTTTATCTATGGTATGACTTTACATTTTTATCTAAATGCTGAATTTGTGACACAAAAGCTGAATATTTACAGCTGTTATGTTAAGTAAATTATTTTATGCCAAAAGCTAGTTTAGAATCTTAGCGTCGGCTGCTAGACTTTTTAAAAATTAAAACTTAATTTCTAAAAAACTGGGACCCTAAACTAAAATTATGGCTTCGACATTCCCTAGTTCTCAAAATTATCTTTCTTTCAACACAAAAATCATGAAAATCCGTCGAGTGGTTGGTTCAGAATCGTGAAATAAAAAAACACTGTTTCGTTTTAATATTATAGATATCTATATCCATACTATTATATAAAAATCTAGTGGTGTCTGTCTGTATATTTGTTACTAATAGGCGCATAAACTACCGAACTGGCTGGGCTTAAATTATACAAAAATATAGCTACCATACCAAGGACCTTTATAGGACTATTTACGTCTTTATAGGACTTCGATACTAACCGTGGGCTTTGCCCCTTGGCTTTAAAAGTTCTGAGGTCTGAGGTGAGGATTTTAAAACTAAATATTGATTGGTCTCCATGGCTGCCATGAGAACACATAAAATGTTTGCAATTTGCTATGCCACCCAAATGTAAACTAACATGTTTACATGTTTACGGGGTGTTTCCACCAAAATTAACTTCCTTTTCCGGCAACCTGACGTCATCGCTGCCCACTTGATCGTCGTTGATCCATCAGCTGCTGTCGGCTGGAGCTCGAGATGTCAGAGAAGCTATGTAAACTAATAAACAAACATTAATCAAATGTAACAAATAAATATGTTTATGATTATTTAGTTTGTTGTGTTATATTTACATGGCTATCCCTTTGTTTGTGAAATAGATGTAAATTTATAACTGTTATTGTGTCGCTGAAATATGTACAATGGATAACCTAACCTAAATGGTATTACATTAGTAATTTATAGAACATTAAGCAATATTTAAAACATTAAAATGTGAAATAGGCCTACTTTTATTACAATTTATCTAACAAAAACCTAACCTAGCCTAGGCATAACATAGCCTAAAATGGTTGAAACATTACAGCGCCAAAGTATAAACCGTACGACAAAGTATAAACCATACGGCAAAGTATAAATATGCAGCAATTAGCAGCTTTATGTACTATAAACAGTACAAGGAAGCCAACTTTGTCGGGTGACTGTAGGAAAAATTATTTGTCTTTTTATTTTATTTTATTATTTTTTAAGCTTTTTAATAAGGTCTTGAGAGAAATTTGAAAATTTTGTGTTTTGAGGGTAAAAAATGAGAATACCTCCGCCACAGCAAACCTGCAGACTAAGCTAATTTCATCTTGTCTGATTACAAATTTACTAAAATATTTCCATAAATAAGACATATTTATTCTCAACTAGCTGCTGTACCCGTGCTTCGCATTGGAGAGGACACTGAAGCGAAAAATTTGATCTTAAATTCTGTTGTATAAAATAGTTACACATTCCCCTTTGGTTTCAGGAACATAACTCAATCGAAACTCTTAGTTTGAAAAAATATATTTCTTTAAGGCTAGGATAACTTATAAGGCTACCTACGACGTATGTACGAATCAGGAGGCGCTGATGCATTTATTAAACTAATGTACCCATACGATTCAATTTTCAAATGATAAGCTTACTTAAACATTTATTTCTTTGAAAAACGTATATATAAAGTATATAAGGAAAAATAATCACACAACATAAGGCACTGTAGTAACGCAAAATAAAAAGTATGTATTGATTTCACATATAATTGATATGCTTTTAACCGTAGCTACTGAGCTTTTTCCAAAGTGCAATCTTTACCTGATAACCAAAAATAAACTAATGAAAACTTGTATTACCTTTTGTTAGAAAGCCAACCACTATTATCGTTAATCAGGGCACAAATTTCATCAATTTAAATATAAATCAA